>NC_056036.1:43127414-43775046 GCF_004379255.2 Salvia splendens | reverse complement strand
AACCCTAAACCCTGAACCCTAAACCCTAAACCCTAAACCCTAAACCCTAAACCCTGAACCCTGAACCCTAAACCCTAAACCCTAAACCCTAAACCCTAAACCCTGAACCCTAAACCCTGAACCCTAAACCCTAAACCCTAAACCCTAAACCCTAAACCCTAAACCCTAAACCCTAAACCCTGAAACCCTAAACCCTAAACCCTAAACCCTAAACCCTAAACCCTAAACCCTAAAAACCCTGAACCCTAAACCCTAAACCCTAAACCCTAATCTTTATTTAATATTTGAATTAATGTCGACTGATGATCAAATCAATAGGGATAATATTTAATTAGATTAGTTTAATTCACATTCCATTGTATTTTATTTTAAATTGTGCCGTCCACAATTTATTTATCACGGAATGGATTTTTATATTATTTAATCAATTTCCTCGGTCAAGCTCACGAATTGAGTCCAATATATATATTCCTCACGGAAAGGAATTATTTTAATCCGCGTAATAATTTATTTCACAATTTCTAGTCCAACGACAAATTCCACTCAACAATTAATTCACGAACCCTCGCAATATTAATTGCATTAAATGCAAGTACTTTGTGGTTCAAAAAATTAGGTTTAGAAAAACGGGGCGTTACATCCTACCAACCTTAACAGAAATTTCGTGTAACACCCCTTACCCGGTAGGTAAACCCACTGAATACTGGATGTCACATTTCAGTATCGACAACCCGTACTGAAATTTTCCTATTTTCTTTAAAAAGCACAATTAAAATCTATTACATTTAAAAACTTAACATTTATCCAGCGGAAGATCAAATAATTGAACTATTAAACAACATGCTACGACTTTTAACCATGTTGACTACCAGTGACCCGCCAAAAATTGCAAAGCTGCGCAACCACACTGACATACTATCAACTCTAACCTGCAGGGGGTAAAAGAAGATAGGAGTGAACTTTCCACAGCTCAGTAGATATATCCAAACTATGAAAATCAATTCTCTAATCTAAACTATATTGAGACTTTTACATTATTTATCTTTTACTTATAACCATTCATTCTTAGCACTTCCCACTTTCATAATTTACTATATTAATCTTTTACTCGTCAACACATATTAATTTCCGTATCGCCTTCCATATGTTGTCATTTCTTAAGACATCATATATCATCATTCTTTTGTTGTATTACCACATATCACTTTATCACAACATCTATACGTTCACCGTGTTTTCCAGATAATATCTCATATCAATACTATCACATTGCACCATAATTCTTCATATACTTACTTACAAAAGACATGTTTCCATATAATTCCTTAATTTATTCAATTAGCTAATTATTATTTATTCACACTTATTCTTATCTTATAAGCATATTACTTCCCATAATCTGTCATACGTCCTATTTCCATATCCAAAGTCATTCAGTCATTTATAACTTTATTTCACATTCTTATCCACACACCAACGCAGACAAATCGCAAACGTTAACCCATTTCAAACACATATAACAATCACCAAGGTACTCATATACCGAAATACATATAATCAGAAATGATATACAACCCATATCATAAACAATTTCATATCCACATACATATGCATCTCTATTCCTTTTTATTATTCTGTGACGGATCAATACTGGTATCTGCCCGGGATTTCCAATATGATTGACCCGAAGGTCCCAATATAATTGACCTGTAGGTCCCAATATGATTTGACCCGAAGGTCCCAATATAATTGACCCGTAGGTCCCAATATGATTTGACCCGAAGGTCCCACTGTGATTTGACCCGAAGGTCCCAATATGATTTGACCCGAAGGTCCCAATATGATTGACCCGTAGGTCCCAATATGTCCACTGTGATTTCAGATCCAGGGCAAGACCGTCACGGATCCTCTTTAGTCGAATGATTCATATAATTCCAATATCATATGCAAAACATATCAATTTCATCAATCACATATCCATATCTTATCCTACCAAAATAATTCGAATATAACATATTAAATATATCTGTTGCACCAATCACATATCCATATCGTATTCCACCATCAATATCAAATAACGCATAACCATATTTAGTTCACACCATATAACCCAAATATTCACCACAATCAACATATAGCAATCAACCACATAATATATGTAAAATTAAAAAGCGTGATTCATACACACTTCAACACATATTGTCACATTTCACAGCATATTATTTCTATCATCATCATATAATTATATTTATACCATTTCTTTGTAGGACTTTCATATCAGGTTTATAAATATCATAATAATTCCAATTGTGTTTTCTAATGACATATATACAATTATCACATAGAAAAACACATTATTATACATTTAGTTCACATAGTTCAAACCAGAGAAGTAAAGTTCATAGTAAGGATATCCTACCTCTTAGGCTTATGAAGATAAGCATATTTCACCTTGATACTTCTCTACCTTCTTGATTCACTCCTTTATCTCCAAAACGCACTATAGGTTCCTTCGCTTATTTATAATAGGTATCCCAATCGAACTCCAGATTCCTCTTCTTATTCTACAATCCTTGCTCCATGTTATTTTCTTTGTGCTTACTCGTTGAGCCTTCTTCTCAATTTTCTTTTTAACACTTTTCTCTCACTCACGAGGCTTTTTCCTTTTTTTCTATCCTCTCTTTTCATATTTTCTTCCTTTTTTTCCCTTTTCCTCTCTTTCTATTTTCAAATAATACAAAGTGATTCTTACTACCTCAAAACTACACACGTCAGTTGCACATGAAATAAAAATTGCCATCTCACTTTCTTTTCTTACACCTGTCCTATTTCATCCACGTAAAAACTAGACACTTATTATTGAAAACAAACTATGCATATGTATAAATACATTAGTTATTAACATATTGGACAAAAATCCAAACACATGCACATAGACGTAATATATATATATATATATATATATATATATATATATATATATATATATATATATATATATATATATTTATTAACTTCATTCATTAACTCTATATTACATATGGTTAGTTTAATTCCATTATACTATCACATTTTATTTAATAACATCACTTATAAAACCAAATAATAATTCATGTGTATAAAATGCCAAAATAATATATTCAATTATAAAATAATATATATTTTTGGTCAAGGATGTTACAATTCTTCTCCCCTTTAAGGAATTTCGTCCTCGAAATTTCACTTGATTTAAATCGCTATAAACATTTATCGTATCATATCATCTAATCTCATATTATCTTTTAATTTCGCACAACCTTCGTATTTTCATATAACATCATTTAATCTCTTATAATCACATGTAACTTTATCCAATCTTACTTTGACTTCCTGGAACTTACCGAAATCACAATCCTATGCCACTTCATAAAATTTATAGAATATAATAGTAAAAGTGCACAACTTTATAATAGCATACCACACAAATTATTGTGAGTTAATTCAAAGAATATATCACAATCTTAACACAGCCACATTTCACAATCACATAATAATATTATTACTATCTTTTATCAGTCATTTAGCACATCATGCTTTCTATCTTATCACAACCATTTATTCACATTATAGTTACATACATATCTCTGAATTGTATCACATACTTTTATTTTAGGTCATCTTGTACTACATATCACTTCCATTATACTTATTTTCGCTTATTACCTTTTTTTTATCAAACCAACAAATCACAACAAAGTTCAAATATCAAGTCAATATTCATCAAAAACCATATTTATTTTCAAATCCCATCATATATCGAGCATAAGCATTTTTACATTCTAATTTCATTTTCAAATATATAATTCATATGAATCTCTTTCTTTCAATCATATCATATTTCACCTCATATGACTTAGTTTCGAATACATTCATCTATCTCATGAAGCGCACAAATTTTCCATCGTATCACATTATATGCCTATAGCTCACTTTCTAGCACCGTATAGTCCATTTAGAGCACGCAGTCACATATATCATCACTTCATCCAAAACATTATATAGCTCCACACATTCACATCTCAATATTCATCATCACAACATTAAATCTCGAACTCTTAGTACTAGTATCAGAACTTAATGAAAACTCATATAACAAGATCTAAATACATGAACCATATATCCAGACATATTAGACCATATATCATCACATTTCAATTCCCAAGTCACACATATATCGAGACACATCAAATCACATGTCACATATCACGGTTATCATATACGTTACATATGTCCACATATTATAACGCATTTTTATCCCATGTGCTAGTTCGCACATAATCATATATAGAAATACATACCGATCACCTCAAATATTTGCACTCATTTGTCTCAAGTGCTTAGTGGTAACACACAGGTATATGGGTTAAGCGAAGTACACCCGCATGGGCTGGTCGAATACTCCCGTCGCACCATATACCACATTTCATTTTCAAATTTCATCATATATTGGCCATCAATACATTTCACATTCTTTCAACACACATATGATTAATTGGATTCCATACTTTCAAGCATAGTACTCTTTTTCCTCATATCGCTCAATTTCAAGCTCATATATTTATTTCATTTACAACTCACATTTTTAGACATATCATTTCATATATATTATAGCTCACTTAGAGCACCCATTTTCATTTTCCATTTCATTTCTAAATCCTCACTTAACTTTCCATATTCGCTTAGCTCGTCTTCGAGCACACACATAGTTCTTACGGAGTTCACATTCTAATCTGTCACATTTTGTATCACATATCTTATATCATGTACAATTACTTAGCTTAAATCTTTATCGCATCACATCATATTTCCTATTGCCCAATTCCGAGCACACATATAATCTATACAGAATTCATACTTCCATTTACATCACATAGCTCGATCTCGAGCGCACATATAACCCATTCAAGGGCACACAAATTCAGATCCCATCATTTATTTCTCATTTTCCCTATAACCAACAAGTGCCCACAATCCAATAATAGGCAATATCAATCACAGAACATGTCAACAGTCATCAGTATTCACACAATCATCAAGTATTCCACGTGATATCCACACATCACATCAATATCACATATCACATCCATATACTCATTACGTGCTCAACTATTTAATTTCAACATTTACAAAACATCCCAACATCATTTAAAATTACAACAGAAACTATTAATTGTATCATACAACAAACCAATCATATCATAAAGCTACCAAATTGCATCGTATAATACCATACAGAACTCAAGCATAACATATATCATCTCAATCACATCATATAGCCCCACTTGAGGTCCGATCGAATCCTCCTATCACACCGTATATCATATATCAGTTCATCCCATCACACCATATATCGCGTATCATATCTCCGATCACATCATATTTCGTATATTAACACTCATTTCCTACAATTCTCAACATAATATACCAACATCTTATTTTGACATATTATCGAATAATATAATTGAAGCAAATCTCATTTCTTTCATTAGGACACACTTTTCATCAATATTTTCAGACACACCCTCCCTGCACTTTTTAAGTCTTTTACACAAAATAACGTTACCGAGAGCCAAGCTATATGAGGTGGCCAGTCTCATATAACATCTTTCTCAGTCACACGGGAAACTATGTCCCGTACTTTGCTAACTTCTTTCCACTTTATACATAGGCAGCAGCATCGAGTCACTGGTACTAACAGACATTTACTCCTATGTGGCATGCTTCTACACACTTTACTGAATCACTTCTCTCCTGAACCGCCTAAAACTTTGCTCTGATACCAACTTGTAACACCCCTTACCCGGTAGGTAAACCCACTGAATACTGGATGTCACATTTCAGTATCGACAACCCGTACTGAAATTTTCCTATTTTCTTTAAAAAGCACAATTAAAATCTATTACATTTAAAAACTTAACATTTATCCAGCGGAAGATCAAAGATTGAACTATTAAACAACATGCCACGACTTTTAACCATGTTGACTACCAGTGACCCGCCAAAAATTGCAAAGCTGCGCAACCACACTGACATACTATCAACTCTAACCTGCAGGGGGTAAAAGAAGATAAGAGTGAGCTTTCCACAGCTCAGTAGATATATCCAAACTATGAAAATCAATTCTCTAATCTAAACTATATTGAGACTTTTACATTATTTATCTTTTACTTATAACCATTCATTCTTAGCACTTCCCACTTTCATAATTTACTATATTAATCTTTTACTCGTCAACACATATTAATTTCCATATCGCCTTCCATATGTTGTCATTTCTTAAGACATCATATATCATCATTCTTTTGTTGTATTACCACATATCACTTTATCACAACATCTATACGTTCACCGTGTTTTCCAGATAATATCTCATATCAATACTATCACATTACACCATAATTCTTCATATACTTACTTACAAAAGACATGTTTCCATATAATTCCTTAATTTATTCAATTAGCTAATTATTATTTATTCACACTTATTCTTATCTTATAAGCATATTACTTCCCATAATCTGTCATACGTCCTATTTCCATATCCAAAGTCATTCAGTCATTTATAACTTTATGTCACATTCTTATCCACACACCAACGTAGACAAATCGCAAACGTTAACCCATTTCAAACACATATAACAATCACCAAGGTACTCATATACCGAAATACATATAATCAGAAATAATATACAACCCATATCATAAACAATTTCATATCCATATGCCTCTCTATTCCTTTTTATTATTCTGTGACGGATCAGTCCTGGTATCTGCCCGGGATTTCCAATATGATTGACCCGAAGGTCCCAATATAATTGACCCGTAGGTCCCAATATGATTTGACCCGAAGGTCCCAATATAATTGACCCGTAGGTCCCAATATGATTTGACCCAAAGGTCCCACTGTGATTTGACCCGAAGGTCCCAATATAATTTGACCCGAAGGTCCCAATGTGATTTGACCCGAAGGTCCCAATATGTCCACTGTGATTTCAGATCCAGGGCAAGACCGTCACAGATCCTCTTTAGTCGAATGATTCATATAATTCCAATATCATATGCAAAACATATCAATTTCATCAATCACAAATCCATATCTTATCCTACCAAATAATTCGAATATAACATATTAAATATATCTGTTGCACCAATCACATATCCATATCGTATTCCACCATCAATATCAAATAACGCATAACCATATTTAGTTCACACCATATAACCCAAATATTCACCACAATCAACATATAGCAATCAACCACATAATATATGTAAAATTAAAAGCGTGATTCATACACACTTCAACACTTATTGTCACATTTCACACCATATTATTTCTATCATCATCAGATAATTATATTTATACCATTTCTTTGTAGAACTTTCATATCAGGTTTATAAATATCATAATAATTCCAATTGTGTTTTCAAATGACATATATACAATTATCACATAGAAAAACACATTATTATACATTTAGTTCACATAGTTCAAACCAGAGAAGTAAAGTTCATAGTAAGGATATCCTACCTCTTAGGCTTATGAACATAAGCATATTTCACCTTGATGCTTCTCTACCTTCTAGATTCACTCCTTTGTCTTCAAAACGCACTATAGGTTCCTTCGCCTATTTATAATAGGTATCCCAATCGAACTCCAGATTTCTCTTCTTATTCTACAATCCTTGATCCATGTTATTTTCTTTGTGCTTTCTCGTTGAGCCTTCTTCTCAATTTTCTTTTTAACACTTTTCTCTCACTCACGAGGCTTTTTTCCTTTTTTTTTTCATATCCTCTCCAAAAAAGGAAAAAGCCTCGTGAGTGAGAGAAAAGTGTTAAAAAGAAAATTGAGAAGAAGGCTCAACGAGAAAGCACAAAGAAAATAACATGGATCAAGGATTGTAGAATAAGAAGAGAAATCTGGAGTTCGATTGGGATACCTATTATAAATAGGCGAAGGAACCTATAGTGCGTTTTGGAGACAAAGGAGTGAATCTAGAAGGTAGAGAAGTATCAAGGTGAAATATGCTTATGTTCATAAGCCTAAGAGGTAGGATATCCTTACTATGAACTTTACTTCTCTGGTTTGAACTATGTGAACTAAATGTATAATAATGTGTTTTTCTATGTGATAATTGTATATATGTCATTTGAAAACACAATTGGAATTATTATGATATTTATAAACCTGATATGAAAGTTCTACAAAGAAATGGTATAAATATAATTATCTGATGATGATAGAAATAATATGGTGTGAAATGTGACAATAAGTGTTGAAGTGTGTATGAATCACGCTTTTAATTTTACATATATTATGTGGTTGATTGCTATATGTTGATTGTGGTGAATATTTGGGTTATATGGTGTGAACTAAATATGGTTATGCGTTATTTGATATTGATGGTGGAATACGATATGGATATGTGATTGGTGCAACAGATATATTTAATATGTTATATTCGAATTATTTGGTAGGATAAGATATGGATTTGTGATTGATGAAATTGATATGTTTTGCATATGATATTGGAATTATATGAATCATTCGACTAAAGAGGATCCGTGACGGTCTTGCCCTGGATCTGAAATCACAGTGGACATATTGGGACCTACGGGTCAATCATATTGGGACCTTCGGGTCAAATTATATTGGGACCTTCGGGTCAAATCACAGTGGGACCTTTGGGTCAAATCATATTGGGACCTACGGGTCAATTATATTGGGACCTTCGGGTCAAATCATATTGGGACCTACGGGTCAATTATATTGGGACCTTCGGGTCAATCATATTGGAAATCCCGGGCAGATACCAGGACTGATCCGTCACAGAATAATAAAAAGGAATAGAGAGGCATATGGATATGAAATTGTTTATGATATGGGTTGTATATTATTTCTGATTATATGTATTTCGGTATATGAGTACCTTGGTGATTGTTATATGTGTTTGAAATGGGTTAACGTTTGCGATTTGTCTACGTTGGTGTGTGGATAAGAATGTGACATAAAGTTATAAATGACTGAATGACGTTGGATATGGAAATAGGACGTATGACAGATTATGGGAAGTAATATGCTTATAAGATAAGAATAAGTGTGAATAAATAATAATTAGCTAATTGAATAAATTAAGGAATTATATGGAAACATGTCTTTTGTAAGTAAGTATATGAAGAATTATGGTGTAATGTGATAGTATTGATATGAGATATTATCTGGAAAACACGGTGAACGTATAGATGTTGTGATAAAGTGATATGTGGTAATACAACAAAAGAATGATGATATATGATGTCTTAAGAAATGACAACATATGGAAGGCGATATGGAAATTAATATGTGTTGACGAGTAAAAGATTAATATAGTAAATTATGAAAGTGGGAAGTGCTAAGAATGAATGGTTATAAGTAAAAGATAAATAATGTAAAAGTCTCAATATAGTTTAGATTAGAGAATTGATTTTCATAGTTTGGATATATCTACTGAGCTGTGGAAAGCTCACTCCTATCTTCTTTTACCCCCTGCATGTTAGAGTTGATAGTATGTCAGTGTGGTTGCGCAGCTTTGCAATTTTTGGCGGGTCACTGGTAGTCAACATGGTTAAAAGTCGTGGCATGTTGTTTAATAGTTCAATCTTTGATCTTCCGCTGGATAAATGTTTAAGTTTTTAAATGTAATAGATTTTAATTGTGCTTTTTAAAGAAAATAGGAAAATTTCAGTACGGGTTGTCGATACTGAAACGTGACATCCAGTATTCAGTGGGTTTACCTACCGGGTAAGGGGTGTTACAAGTTGGTATCAGAGCAAAGTTTTAGGCGGTTCAGGAGAGAAGTGATTCAGTAAAGTGTGTAGAAGCATGCCACATAGGAGTAAATGTCTGTTAGTACCAGTGACTCGATGCTGCTGCCTATGTATAAAGTGGAAAGAAGTTAGCAAAGTACGGGACATAGTTTCCCGTGTGACTGAGAAAGATGTTATATGAGACTGGCCACCTCATATAGCTTGGCTCTCGGTAACGTTATTTTGTGTAAAGACTTAAAAAGTGCAGGGATGGTGTGTCTGAAAATATTGATGAAAAGTGTGTCCTAATGAAAGAAATGAGATTTGCTTCAATTATATTATTCGATAATATGTCAAAATAAGATGTTGGTATGTTATGTTGAGAATTGTAGGAAATGAGTGTTAATATACGAAATATGATGTGATCGGAGATATGATACGCGATATATGGTGTGATGGGAGGAACTGATATATGATATACGGTGTGATAGGTGGATTCGATCGGACCTCAAGTGGGGCTATATGATGTGATTGAGATGATATATGTTATGCTTGAGTTATGTATGGTATTATACGATGCAATTTGGTAGCTTTATGATATGATTGGTTTGTTGTATGATACAATTAATAGTTTCTGTTGTAATTTTAAATGATGTTGGGATGTTTTGTAAATGTTGAAATTAAATAGTTGAGCACGTAATGAGTATATGGACGTGATATGTGATATTGATGTGATGTGTGGATATCACGTGGAATACTTGATGATTGTGTGAATACTGATGACTGTTGACATGTTCTGTGATTGATATTGCCTATTATTGGATTGTGGGCACTTGTTGGTTATAGGGAAAATGAGAAATAAATGATGGGATCTGAATTTGTGTGCCCTTGAATGGGTTATATGTGCGCTCGAGATCGAGCTATGTGATGTAAATGGAAGTATGAATTCTGTATAGATTATATGTGTGCTCGGAATTGGGCAATAGGAAATATGATGTGATGCGATAAAGATTTAAGCTAAGTAATTGTACATGATATAAGATATGTGATACAAAATGTGACAGATTAGAATGTGAACTCCGTAAGAACTATGTGTGCGCTCGAAGATGAGCTAAACGAATATGGAAAGTTAAGTGAGGATTTAGAAATGAAATGGAAAATGAAAATGGGTGCTCTAAGTGAGCTATAATATATATGAAATGATATGTCTAAAAATGTGAGTTGTAAATGAAATAAATATATGAGCTTGAAATTGAGCGATATGAGGAAAAAGAGTACTATGCTTGAAAGTATGGAATCCAATTAATCATATGTGTGTTGAAAGAATGTGAAATGTATTGATGGCTAATATATGATGAAATTTGAAAATGAAATGTGGTATATGGTGCGACGGGAGTATTCGACCAGCCCATGCCGGTGTACTTCGCTTAACCCATATACCTGTGTGTTATCACTAAGCACTTGAGACAAATGAGTGCAAATATTTGAGGTGATCGGTATGTATTTCTATATATGATTATGTGCGAACTAGCACATGTGATAAAATGCGTTATAATATGTGGACATATGTAACGTATATGATAACCGTGATATGTGACATGTGATTTGATGTGTCTCGATATATGTGTGACTTGGGAATTGAAATGTGATGATATATGGTCTAATATGCCTGGATATATGGTCCATGTATTTAGATCTTGTTATATGAGTTTTCATTGAGTTCTGATACTAGTACTAAGAGTTCGAGATTTAATGTTGTGATGATGAATATTGAGATGTGAATGTGTGGAGCTATATAATGTTTTGGATGAAGTGATGATATATGTGACTGCGTGCTCTAAATGGACTATACGGTGCTAGAAAGTGAGCTATATGCATATAATGTGATACGATGGAAAATTTGTGCGCTGCATGAGATAGATGAATGTATTCGAAACTAAGTCATATGAGGTGAAATATGATATGATTGAAAGAAAGAGATTCATATGAATTATATATTTGAAAATAAATTTAGAATGTAAAAATGCTTATGCTCGATATATGATGGGATTTGAAAATAAATATGGTTTTTGATGAATATTGACTTGATATTTGAACTTTGTTGTGATTTGTTGGTTTGATAAAAAAAAGGTAATAAGCGAAAATAAGTATAATGGAAGTGATATGTAGTGCAAGGCGACCTAAAATAAAAGTATGTGATACAATTCAGAGAAATGTATGTAACTATAATGTGAATAAATGGTTGTGATAAGATAGAAAGCATGATGTGCTAAATGACTGATAAAAGATAGTAATAATATTATTATGTGATTGTGAAATGTGGTTGTGTTAAGATTGTGATATATTCTTTGAATTAACTCACAATAATTTGTGTGGTATGCTATTATCAAGTTGTGCACTTTTACTAT
Source organism: Salvia splendens (assembly GCF_004379255.2). NCBI lineage: Eukaryota > Viridiplantae > Streptophyta > Magnoliopsida > Lamiales > Lamiaceae > Salvia > Salvia splendens. The sequence goes on along the minus strand of NC_056036.1, from coordinate 43,762,813 downwards.
TATATTCTATAAATTTTATGAAGTGGCATAGGATTGTGATTTCGGTAAGTTCCAGGAAGTCAAAGTAAGATTGGATAAAGTTACATGTGATTATAAGAGATTAAATGATGTTATATGAAAATACGAAGGTTGTGCGAAATTAAAAGATAATATGAGATTAGATGATATGATACGATAAATGTTTATAGCGATTTAAATCAAGTGAAATTTCGAGGACGAAATTCCTTAAAGGGGAGAAGAATTGTAACATCCTTGACCAAAAATATATATTATTTTATAATTGAAAATATTATTTTGGCATTTCATACACATGAATTATTATTTGGTTTTATAAGTGATGTTATTAAATAAAAATGTGATAGTATAATGGAATTAAACTAACCATATGTAATATAGAGTTAATGAATGAAGTTAATAAATATATATATATATATATATATATATATATATATATATATATATATATATATATATATATTACGTCTATGTGCATGTGTTTGGATTTTTGTCCAATATTTTAATAACTAATGTATTTATACATATGCATAGTTTGTTTTCAATAATAAGTGTCTAGTTTTTACGTGGATGAAATAGGACAGGTGTAAGAAAAGAAAGTGAGATGGCAATTTCTATTTCATGTGCAACTGACGTGTGTAGTTTTGAGGTAGTAAGAATCACTTTGTATTATTTGAAAATAGAAAGAGAGGAAAAGGGAAAAAGAGGAAGAAAATATGAAAAGAGAGGATAGAAAAGAAAGGAAAAAGCCTCGTGAGTGAGAGAAAAGTGTTAAAAAGAAAATTGAGAAGAAGGCTCAACGAGAAAGCACAAAGAAAATAACATGGATCAAGGATTGTAGAATAAGAAGAGGAATCTGGAGTTCGATTGGGATACCTATTATAAATAGGCGAAGGAACCTATAGTGCGTTTTGAAGACAAAGGAGTGAATCTAGAAGGTAGAGAAGCATCAAGGTGAAATATGCTTATGTTCATAAGCCTAAGAGGTAGGATATCCTTACTATGAACTTTACTTCTCTGGTTTGAACTATATGAACTAAATGTATAATAATGTGTTTTTCTATGTGATAATTGTATATATGTCATTAGAAAACACAATTGGAATTATTATGATATTTATAAACCTGATATGAAAGTTCTACAAAGAAATGGTATAAATATAATTATCTGATGATGATAGAAATAATATGGTGTGAAATGTGACAATATGTGTTGAAGTGTGTATGAATCACGCTTTTAATTTTACATATATTATGTGGTTGATTGCTATATGTTGATTGTGGTGAATATTTGGGTTATATGGTGTGAACTAAATATGGTTATGCGTTATTTGATATTGATGGTGGAATACGATATGGATATGTGATTGGTGCAACAGATATATTTAATATGTTATATTCGAATTATTTGGTAGGATAAGATATGGATATGTGATTGATGAAATTGATATGTTTTGCATATGATATTGGAATTATATGAATCATTCGACTAAAGAGGATCTGTGACGGTCTTGCCCTGGATCTGAAATCACAGTGGACATATTGGGACCTACGGGTCAATCATATTGGGACCTTCGGGTCAAATCATATTGGGACCTTCGGGTCAAATCACAGTGGGACCTTCGGGTCAAATCATATTGGGACCTACGGGTCAATTATATTGGGACCTTCGGGTCAAATCATATTGGGACCTACAGGTCAATTATATTGGGACCTTCGGGTCAATCATATTGGAAATCCCGGGCAGATACCAGTATTGATCCGTCACAGAATAATAAAAAGGAATAGAGAGGCATATGTATATGGATATGAAATTGTTTATGATATGGGTTGTATATTATTTCTGATTATATGTATTTCGGTATATGAGTACCTTGGTGATTGTTATATGTGTTTGAAATAGGTTAACGCTTGCGATTTGCCTGCGTTGGTGTGTGGATAAGAATGTGACATAAAGTTATAAATGACTGAATGACTTTGGATATGGAAATATGACGTATGACAGATTATGGGAAGTAATATGCTTATAAGATAAGAATAAGTGTGAATAAATAATAATTAGCTAATTGAATAAATTAAGGAATTATATGGAAACATGTCTTTTGTAAGTAAGTATATGAAGAATTATGGTGTAATGTGATAGTATTGATATGAGATATTATCTGGAAAACACGGTGAACGTATAGATGTTGTGATAAAGTGATATGTGGTAATACAAGAAAAGAATGATGATATATGATGTCTTAAGAAATGACAACATATGGAAGGCGATACGGAAATTAATATGTGTTGACGAGTAAAAGATTAATATAGTAAATTATGAAAGTGGGAAGTGCTAAGAATGAATGGTTATAAGTAAAAGATAAATAATGTAAAAGTCTCAATATAGTTTAGATTAGAGAATTGATTTTCATAGTTTGGATATATCTACTGAGCTGTGGAAAGCTCACTCCTATCTTCTTTTACCCCCTGCAAGTTAGAGTTGATAGTATGTCAGTGTGGTTGCGCAGCTTTGCAATTTTTGGCGGGTCACTGGTAGTCAACATGGTTAAAAGTCTTTGATCTTCCGCTGAATAAATGTTAAGTTTTTAAATGTAATAGATTTTAATTGTGCTTTTTAAAGAAAATAGAAAAATTTCAGTACGGGTTGTCGATACTGAAACGTGACATCCAGTATTCGGTGGGTTTACCTACCTGGTAAGGGGTGTTACACGAAATTTCTGTTAAGGTTGGTAGGATGTAACGCCCCGTTTTTCTAAACCTAATTTTTTGAACCACAAAGTACTTGCATTTAATGCAATTAATATTGCAAGGGTCCGTGAATTAATTGTTGAGTGGAATTTGTCGCTGGACTAGAAATTGTGAAATAAATTATTACGCGGATTAAAATAATTCCTTTCCGTGAGGAATATATATATTGGACTCAATTCGTGAGCTTGACCGAGGAAATTGATTAAATAATATAAAAATCCATTCCGTGATAAATAAATTGTGGACGGCACAATTTAAAATAAAATACAATGGAATGTGAATTAAACTAATCTAATTAAATATTATCCCTATTGATTTGATCATCAGTCGACATTAATTCAAATATTAAATAAAGATTATGTAAAGATTATACTCCTCCGTGATCTGCAAATAAATAACCAAACAAATCAAAATTTATCAGAATCACGTTCAAAAAATAAATAAAAGAGAAAATCGCCTCCCACTCTTTTCTCCACGTTGAAAACTGTCTCCCCTCACTCCATAAATCCCGTGAAAAGAGAGAGAGTTTTGGGAGGGGAAGAAGAATAAGTCTTCGATGGAACTGTTGCCCACGAAATCTTTCCGGACAGAAGTAGCAGCCGAATGAGGATGCGAGGCGTTTTTCTTTAAGGCGGGTGACAGGACGAGCGGTGATGAGAATTGCCACGACAAGGGAGTGAGACAGCGGTGGACCACTCATGACGGGCAGCAGCCCGTTTGAAGGAGCTGCTCGATGCGAGCTCACAGTCGCTGCACTGCGGTGACAGAGGAGTTCGTGAGTTGGTGACATCAGCGACAATGATCGACGGAGGAGAAATTTCTTGGATCGAATGGCGACGGGCAGCGTTGAAGCCATCATGGTTCGCGCAGAGACTGTGGCGAATTGCAGCGGCGATGAGAGAAGAAGATAGGCGGAGAGTTGAGCCTTCGAGATCGCCGACGGAGACGACAGAGTTTACATTGATGGAACAAAACGAATTGATAGAGAGATATGAGTGATGGTGATCGAAAGAGGAAACAACTGATTGCTTCTTGGAACTCCATGAACTCAACAGTGAACTGATCCATGTTACCTCACAAGCTGCATGAGCTAGACTACGGTATTCTGCCTCTGTACTCGACCTAGAAACAACTGATTGCTTCTTGGAACTCCATGAAATCAAATTAACACCAAGATAACAACAATACCCACTTATGGATTTTCTATCATCGAGATCAGCAGCCCAGTCCGAATCTGAGAACGCAGTGACCACTGTGTTCGAGGCTCGAATATGTATACCATAGTCAATTGATCCTGCCAAATAGCGAAGAATTCGTTTCACTGCTTTCCAATGTGAGTCCAAAGGGCATGACATGAATTGGCTCACTTTGTTCACGCTGAAACTAATTTCAGGACGTGTGATTGTTACATATTGTAGTGCTCCTACTGTGCTTCGAAACATCTTCCCATCTACAGTTGGATTCCCCTCCGATTTAGAAAGATGAGAATTAGAGATCATAGGTGTAGAATATCCCTTGGCTTCTTGCATACTCAATTTTTGGAGAAGATCTCTGATGTAGGCAGCTTGGTTGAGGTGAAGTCCCTCTTTAGTTTTAGACACCTCAACACCAAGAAAATGCTTCACTTCCCCGAGATCTTTGAGTGAAAAATGAGTGCCAAGTTGATCAATTACTTGCTGGATCGAAGAAGGATTAGAACCTGTGATTAGAATATCATCAACATATATCAATAAGTAGATAACTTCCGAATTGTTGATCTTGTAGAAAAGTGAGGCATCGGCTCTTGATTGAGAGAACCCCAAGGATAAGAGGACAGAGTGGACAGTAAAGAACCAAGCCCGAGAGGCTTGTTTGAGTCCATAGATAGCTTTATTCAGCTTGCAAACAAGATTGGGGTTTCCTTGCTCAAAACCTGGGGGTTGCCTCATATAAATATCTTCCTTCAAATCACCATGTAAGAATGCATTATTCACATCAAGGTGAGTAACTTTCCATTGTGATGAAGTAGCAAGACTGAGAATAATCCTGATGGTGCTTGGCTTCACTACTGGACTAAAGGTCTCAGTAAAGTCGAAGCCAGGAAGTTGAGAGAAGCCTTGAGCCACGAGTCTAGCCTTGTGTCTTGCAATCGAACCTTCTGCATGCATCTTTAGTTTGAAAATCCAGGTGCAACCAATAGCAATTTTACCAGGTGGCAGCATAGTTAATGTCCATGTCTTGTTTCTGAGAAGAGCTAGAAATTCTGCCAACATTGCATCCTTCCAAACAGGAATAAGAAGGGCAGCAATAACAGATTTGGGAAGAGTGTGGGAGGGTATAGAAGTATTATAGAGTTTGGGTTTAAAAATGCCTCTTTTAGCACGAGTGACCATTGGATGCACATTGGTAGAAGGTGCCGCAGCGGGAGGTGCTTCAGGAGGTGTGGCAGGGGGTGGATCAGTAGATTCTGTATGAATTGGGGAAAAGTTCACATGATTAGGAGATGAAATAGAGGTAGGAGTCATAATAGAGTTAGGTTGCGGTAAAGTAGGAGGAGTAGAAGGTGTTGAGACCGAGGTGCTGACTGTAGGTCGAGGACTCTGCTGAGTGTGTGGAGCGATATCAGGCTGATGTAGAGGGAGAGAGAAGGAGGGCAAAGGAACAACAGGATTTATAGAAGCATGTGTAGACGGTGACAGAAAGGGAAATTTGGATTCATCAAAAAGGATATCACGAGTGACAATGATTTTTCCAGATGGGAGAAGTGCCTTATAACCCTTGTGAGAGGAACTATAACCTATGAATGTTGCTGCTTCAGATCTGTTTTGCAATTTGTTTTTGGTGTAGGGTCTCATAAATGGATAACACAAGCACCCAAATACCTTCAGAAGAGTATAGTCAGGCTTGGCTTTAAAAAGAAGTTCAAAGGGAGTTTTGAATAGAATAGGTTTTGCTGGAATTCTATTGATGAGAAAAGATGCTGTAGTAAAGGCATCATCCCAAAATTTTGACGGAAGACCAGCTTGAGACATTAAAGCTAACCCCATTTCAACCACATGCCTATGTTTTCTCTCTGCTAAACCATTTTGCTGTGGTGTGTAAGGGCATGATATTCTGTGTAAAATACCACATTCTTGTAAAAAAGAAGACATTCCTTGAAACTCTCCTCCCCAATCCGATTGAAGAACTTTAATTTTGCAGGATAACATATTTTCCACCATAGCTTTGAAGGCTTTGAAAACATTCAAAACTTCCCCTTTAGATTTTAAAAGATACAGCCATGTGAATCTACTATGGTGATCAATAAACGTCACATAGTAGGAAAATCCATTTCTTGAAACAATGGGAGATGGTCCCCACAAATCACTGTGAATTAATTCAAGCGGAGATGAATGTTGAGCAGTAGAAGGAGTGTAAGGTAAGCGATGAGATTTGGCAATACAACAAGGATGACAAAGTAAGCTAGATTTTATTGAGTTGAAGGAAATATTGCAACTTTGAAGAGCTTTCTCAACAACATCAAAAGCACAATGTCCTAACCTTTTATGCCATAGATCTATGCTAGGGACAGAAACGGAATTAACAAAACAAGGAAGTGAAATGGGAACAGCAGCAGGTCCTAGTTGAGCTGAGCAGACAGTAGGTTGCTTGATGTTGTTCTTGATTGAATTTGAAAGATTTGAACTGATAGGTGGCTTGGATTGCTTGGGAAGCAAGAATTGGTACAACCCTTGATCAAGGGTGCCCTTGAGAATGACTGCTTTGGATTCCTGGTCCTTGACAAGACAAAAGGTAGGATGAAATTCAAAGAAAACATTGTTATCCTTTGCAAATTTAGACACACTAAGGAGATTTCTAGTGACATCTGGGACATGAAGAATATTTTTGAGATGAAGATATTTAGAATGAATAGCAGATGAAGTAATCACATGAGATTGACCAATATTAGCAATTTTAACTCCACTACCATTGCCAAGAAGAAGTTCAGTACCTCCTTGATACTCTGTGCTAGAGTTCAGGTTTGAGATGTCATTTGAAATATGGTGAGTAGCTCCTGAGTCGGGATACCATGAGGAAATGGAGTTGTTGTCAAACCCATATTCAGATATTGATTGATGAGCAGGCCGTGGTTGGAAGTGTGATCCCCGGGCCTGAGCTATATTAGCAGTAGGATTTGAAGGGTGAAAGGGAGTTTGCTGGTAGGAGAGATTTTGCTGCGGTCTAGGATGTGAGTTGAAGCCACTGGATTGTTCATATCTGCTCCAACATCTATCAGCGGAGTGTCCCGGTTTCTGACAGAGCTGACAAACCAAACGGTTGTTGAAGCCTCTTCCTCCCCTTCCACCTCTTCCACCCCTAAAGGAGTGTCCCCCCCTATTTCCTTGAAACCTGTTAAAAAATTGTGGATTTCCTCTTCCATAACCACTTTCCTTTCTTGACTCGGACATGTTAACAACATTAGCAGAGGGTTGTGAACCATCCAGATTAACGGATGAATTTCTTCCAGATTCTAATCGTGTTTCAAAACTATGCAACAAAGCACTTACTTCTGCTACAGTTGTAGGCTCAACCCTTGAAGTGATAGTCACCATAACGGGATCATATTCCATTCCAAGGCCACTCAGAATGTGCAGGATCTGATCTTCATCTGTCACTTTGCATCCAGCAGCTCCAAGTAAATCACAACAATTCTTTATTTTGCTCAAGTAGTCCCTCATAGATAAGGATTCCTTCTTCATAGTCTGGAGTTGTAATTTATACTGCATCATCTTGGCCTTTGACTGATTTGAGAAGCTTGTTTCAAGAGCATTCCATATATCATTTGTAGATCTCAGTCCAACAACCAACACCATTGCTGATAGGACCAGCGGCTGGAAGGTTTACAGCCGCCGAGGAAGTGGGAAGGCAGTTAGTGGAAGTGAGAAGATCAAGGAAGCAGATCATAAGGGACAGTCAGCTGGAAGTGAGAAAATCATGGCTGCGAAGGAGTAAAGGAAGCAAATCATGGGATTCCTAAATCAAGGCTGCAAAGGAGTAAATGGAGCAAATCATGGGATTCCTAATTTTATGCATTCTAGTATTTATTTTACAGTATAAATAAATGTAAGCTAGGGAGTCCAAGATATCTTGGAGAGATCATTTGTATTGGACGACTTGGTCGTAGGCCTCTGCGGAGGATTGATATTTCTTTACATTCCATTCAATCAAGTGATCGTTCCTCTCTATTCTGCATTTACAAATTATTAAGTGTGATTGGAGAGCATATCCCGTGCTCTCTGCCTCTCTTCCGCCCTTCACTCCTAACAATTGGTGCGGTGAGCGATGGTTAGCTCTCGATCGGACATGCGGCTGGAAGAATTGGAGAAGGCTGCGGAAAATCTGGAACAGGGCAGGCTCTTGTTGGACGCGGCGGTGACTGAACTGAATGCCCAATTCCGCCGCACCGACGACCAAGTAATGGAGGTACGTTCTAATCTGAACGCCATGCGCGAGGAGATGCGTGCGGGGTTCGCTTCACTCAAGCTGAAGGATAAGTCCGGACCGGAGGACGAGGCCACCTCAGCGAATCGGGGGTCAAAGTCGACAGCTGCGGGTGGTGTATCGACGTCACCCATGCCTACCTTTGACGGCTCAGAGGCCCTCGCGTGGCTGGCAAGAGCAGAGCAGTTTTTTCTGATCTCGGAAACCCTTCCCGAGCACCGGGTTGGCGTCGCCATGGTAGCTCTGGCAGGCGCTGCCCTCCCGTGGTACCAGTTGTTACGACAACGAGTCCCGGATCTGACGTGGGCTCGATTTGCAAGGGAATTGATGAAACGTTTTGGAGGCAATGGAGCTTTGAATGAATATGAAGCATTCGCCGCAGTCCGTCACACCGGCTCCCTAACGGACTTCGTGGCTGCTTTCGAGGCGCGACTCGCACAGGTTCCAGATATCTCGTGTCATCAATACCTGGGATTTTTTATGGCGGCACTTCGCCCTGAGGTCCGCCTACAAATGAAGGCCGCCAAAATCACTACGTATGAGGATGCGGTCGAATTGGCGTTGGACATTGACATGATGGCATCCGCCCAGCCCCCGCGATCAGCGCCCACCCAATCATCCACCCAGCCACAAACATATGCAAACCAGCCAGCTCGCTCTTTCTCAAAGGGGTACTCCCAATCCCCCTCTCACTCCTCTGGCTCGTCAAGACCCCTATCCAAACGCTTCCGGAACGTGTCTCCAGAGGAGTATAGGCGGCACATAGCAGCAGGGACCTGTGTCAAGTGCGGCCTGAAGTTCGGGCCGACTCATAGATGCCCCCCCAAGACGCTCAACGTCCTGATCTGCGAGGAGGAAGAAGGATCAGCCGCTGATTCAGATCCCGAGGAGTCAGAACTTGTGGACAACAACGTGGAGCCGCAGCTCTCCGTCCTATCCCTGAATGGGCTGGACACGACCAATACAATGAAATTATTTGGGGAAATCGACTCACAACAGGTCAAGGTGATGGTGGATAGCGGCGCTAACTACTGTTTCATTTCAGAACAGTGTGCCCAGCGGCTCCAGCTGCCGATTACTCCCACATCGCCCTACTCGGTGGTGTTGGGCGACGGGACCACACGACGAGCAGCAGGGCTCTGCAGGGGCGTGCTTCTTACATTAGAGAAGGAGAAGTTTGTGGTCTCATGCTATGTCTTTCCCCTCCGGAACATCGACGTAATTTTGGGGGTATCGTGGCTCGCTTCTCTCGGATACGTCTGGGCAAATTGGCAGCACTCTTCCATGGATTTTTCAGTCGACGGCCGGCACGTTTCGCTCAAAGGCGATCCAACTCTAATGCGGCGGGCCTGCTCCTCCCAGGACCTCCGCTGCCTCGAGGAAGGTGACTGCTGCTGGGTCCTCCACTCGGTACAGAAAGAGGTCGTGGCGGAACCTTTCGGGATCAGCTCGTCCCTGTCCCAGGCAGCCCATTCGCAACTGCTGAAACTGATAGAGGAGTTCCCTTCGATCACACGGGAGGCCACGGGTTTACCCCCCCGCCGCCGCACTGACCATCGCATACCTCTGCGACCAGGTACTGACCCCGTCTCTGTCCGCCCATATCGGTATAATCATTTACAGAAAGATGAAATGGAGAAGCTCGTCGCCGAGATGTTGACTTCCGGGGTGATTCAGCCAAGTACTAGCCCTTTTTCTAGCCCGGTACTCCTTGTGCGTAAGAAGGATGGCTCTTGGAGATTTTGCGTCGATTACAGGGAACTGAACAAGCGGACCATTCCCGACAAATATCCTATTCCAGTGATACAGGAATTACTTGACGAACTACATGGGGCCAAGTGGTTCAGCAAGATCGACCTGAAAGCCGGCTATCACCAAATCCGGGTAGCCCCTAACGACGTGCCCAAGACGGCGTTTCGCACACATTCCGGTCATTATGAGTTCCTGGTTATGCCGTTCGGCCTCACCAACGCCCCGGCAACATTCCAGAGCTTGATGAACGACATCTTCAGGCCGGCGCTACGCAAGTTCGTTTTGGTTTTCTTTGACGACATCCTCGTCTATAGCACGACCTGGGCAGATCATATGCGCCACCTTCGACGTGTTTTTGAAGCCTTGCACGCTCACGCCCTCGTCGTCAACTCCAAAAAGTGTCTTCTTGGGCGGGACAGCGTCGAGTATCTTGGGCATATCGTGTCCCTTGAGGGTGTTAAAATGGACCCCGCCAAGATCTCGGCGGTCCTCCGCTGGCCGACTCCGACTTCTTTAAAGAGTGTTCGCGGATTTCTCGGCTTAACAGGGTATTATCGCCGTTTTATCCGCGACTACGGCAAGATCGCAGCCCCCCTTACGGAGCTCTTAAAGAAACCACCGACACCCCACGCCAAAGCCGCTTGGATCTGGCCAACGGCGGCAGCCTCCGCTTTCGACGCTCTTAAAAAAGCACTGACTTCCGCACCTTTACTCCGGATGCCAGATTTCACGAAGGAATTTGTGATTGAATGTGACGCCTCGGGCAGAGGCCTAGGGGCGGTATTAATGCAGGAACGTCAACCGGTGGCCTACTTCAGCAAAACCTTGTCCCCTAGGAGTTTAGCAAAATCAGCCTATGAGAAGGAGCTCATGGCCCTCGTCCTCGCGATCCACCATTGGCGCCCCTATTTGTTGGGCCGCCGCTTCATCATTCACACGGATCAGCGCAGTCTGCGTCAACTGTTAGCTCATCCACTAGCAACTCCAGCGCAACAAAATTGGGCGGCCAAGTTATTGGGTTACGATTTCACTATCGTATACAAGGAAGGAAAGCTGAATAGGGCGGCCGACGCCCTCTCCCGTCGAGATGAGGACGTGCTGGAACTCTCCGCCATCTCAACTCCGTCATGGCCGGAATGGTCAACGATTCAGGCAACTTTGTCCTCGGACCCGGCCCTATCAAAAATCAAATCTGCACTGGAGGCCGGACAGCCAACCTCCCCTCATTACGAGCTGGTGCACGGCACTCTGTTTTACAAAGGGAGGATTGTGGTCCCCCCCCATTCCCCATGGATACCGAGGCTGCTGGCAGAGTTCCATATCACGCCTACCGGTGGACATTCTGGCGCCTACCGAACATACCGCAGGGTTGCTTCAAACGTTTTTTGGCCTGGAATGATGAAGCAAGTCACAAATTTCGTCGCGGCTTGTGCAACGTGTCAGAGGCATAAAACCGAAACAAAGTCTCCCGCCGGTCTCTTGCAGCCCCTACCAATTCCGGACCGTATTTGGGAGGATATTAGCATGGACTTCGTTTCCGGTCTACCGAAGGCAGGGGGGTTTGACTGCATTTTTGTCGTCATTGACCGCCTTTCCAAGTATGGTCATTTCATAGGCCTTCGACACCCATTCACAGCCCGGCAGGTGGCGGAGCTGTTCACGCACGAGGTGGTTCGTCTTCATGGCGTTCCAAGGTCAATCGTGTCTGATCGTGACCCTATTTTCCTCAGCTCATTTTGGAAGGAATTGTTTCGGGCCACGGGAACAACATTGAAGATGAGTTCCGCCTATCACCCCGAAACAGATGGGCAGACGGAGGTTTTGAACCGGTGTTTGCAGACGTACCTGCGTTGTTTTTCATCTGACCGACCGAAGCAGTGGAATAAGTGGCTAGCATGGGCAGAGTACTGTTATAACACCAGCACCCATTCGGCTTCGGGCATGACTCCTTTCGAGGTGGTCTATGGTCGAGCTCCGCCCACCTTGCATACCTTCCTCCCGGGGGAGATTCGAGCCCAAGCCGTCATAGACACTCTTCGCTCTCGCGACGAGGTGTTGGAACTGCTACGCCATCATCTCCGGCGAGCTCAAGACCGTATGACAGCTTCAGCAAACAAGCGGCGACGGGATGTCGAGTTCAGCGTGGGTGACATGGTCTATTTGAGGTTCCGCCCCCATCGCCAGTCCACCCTCTTCACGGCCCGAAACAGGAAGTTAGCTCCGCGTTTTTTCGGGCCCTTTCGGGTCGAGGCTCGCATTGGCGCGACAGCTTATCGTTTGCAGCTTCCCGCTTCGTCCCGCATCCACCCGGTATTCCACGTTTCCCTTCTCAAACGGGCCATCGGGGATGCACCGGTGGAGGCCACGCTGCCGGACGGGCTCGTCAGCGCTGACCCTCCAATTCTACCCGAGAAGGTGTTGTCAAGGCGTACTGATCTGCGGGAGGGCGAAACAGTTGACCAAGTCCTCATCAAATGGGACGGGTTGGAGGAAGATGAAGCTACTTGGATGGATGTGGCAGATGTCAAGGGTCAATTTCCATTCTTCAGCCTTGCGGACAAGGCTGTTTCGACGACCGGGGGCAGTTGATAGGACCAGCGGCTGGAAGGTTTACAGCCGCCGAGGAAGTGGGAAGGCAGTTAGTGGAAGTGAGAAGATCAAGGAAGCAGATCATAAGGGACAGTCAGCTGGAAGTGAGAAAATCATGGCTGCGAAGGAGTAAAGGAAGCAAATCATGGGATTCCTAAATCAAGGCTGCAAAGGAGTAAATGGAGCAAATCATGGGATTCCTAATTTTATGCATTCTAGTATTTATTTTACAGTATAAATAAATGTAAGCTAGGGAGTCCAAGATATCTTGGAGAGATCATTTGTATTGGACGACTTGGTCGTAGGCCTCTGCGGAGGATTGATATTTCTTTACATTCCATTCAATCAAGTGATCGTTCCTCTCTATTCTGCATTTACAAATTATTAAGTGTGATTGGAGAGCATATCCCGTGCTCTCTGCCTCTCTTCCGCCCTTCACTCCTAACAATTGCACTTTCGGTGAGAGAAGACTGGATCCAGGCCGACAATCGTTGATCTTGACGATGCCAACTTAAATATTCTGGATTCATTCGCTCAGTTCCTTGGTCTTGAATCATTCTGGGTGGATGATCTCCTGTGAGAAAAGACTCCAGCCCATAGCCTTCAATTGTGGCTAAAACTTGTTGCCTCCATATCAAATAATTTGTGTCATTCAATTTGACAGAGATCGGTTGGTTATTTGGTAAGGTGGGAATATCAGAGGTGAGGGAGGAAGAGGTAGAATCACTATGCAATGTACTGCTTGAGCTTGAAGACTCAGCCATGGTTTCAATAATAAAAAAAATGGAAGGGAGATGGAAGGGTAAGAGAGACAGGTTAAAAACCTGCTCTGATACCATGAAGAAAATGCAGTAGACCCATATTTAGAAAGAAAGGATCAAAACGCTGGATATGAGATTCAATGTTTAGTCACTTCATAAGGTAATGGATGATGAAGAACATACAATTTTATCCCAATATATACTGCCCTATAGAAGGATCTAGACTAACACACCTTAGCATAGATAGTTAAGAAACGAGAAAATGAGAAGACAATTTCTCATAATTGAAAGACAACTTTACATGTTCCTCTTTAATGTGTTGTTATAACCGCTGACTCTTCGTTCTTCATTATGAGGCTTCTCGACTGATTCATGAGGAATGCTAACAGTGACGCGTTGAGAGTTCTTTCTATGAAATCGGAGACGTGAGAGTGAAGAGGGGATGACGAGAGATAGATGGAGGAAAAACAGCGGCGGTGCTGATGGCATACAAGAAAGAGTAGAACGAGGGAGAGGCCGGGAGAGTGAAGTGCGACGCCGAGCTGCCGCACGCACTGCAGCAACAGCGGCAGCGGCTTTGACTATGTGAAACTAGGAGGCGACGGGCATACTACTACTCGTGGCGGTGCTGGAGCTGAATGACGGTACGGCTGGAAGAACGACGGCATAGAGCTGAGAAACCGAGAGCTGGGAGACAAGAGGTAACGGGAATGAGAAGTTTGAATTTATGCACATTTGGGATAACAAAAGCTAGTATGTAGGTTAAATGTGTGGCTGGAAAAGATAAGTGATTAATGGGCTAATTCCATGTTTAAGTTGGCCGAGAGGAGTTATTTGATGGACTGAGTTTGAGCATGACTTTTTGAAGGAGTTGGGATGATTAGAGTTTATTTCTTGGGCTAAAGGAAAATAAATGTGCTTGGGCAGATGAGTGGATGCGAATGGCCGCTAAGCTCGGAAATAAATGAAAGAGAGTAGAAGCATGAACTAAATGAAGGGGATTTTCTCTGCAGATAAAACTGGAGTCAAAGTAAGGAGCTCAAATTCAGAAAAATTAAACGAACGAGGTGGGCTTTCTTTTAAATAAGGACAACGTCCTAAATATTTTATCGATGGAAATGAAACTGTATTTATCATGTCGTGATTTGATTTTAACGTGCCTATCTGATGTGGCTATGCGCCATTGTTATATAAATCGAATTCGGGTCCTCGTAGGGCCGCAAACCCTACTTGGACTAGTGTACACCTATGGTAGATCGTGTGCTAGCGTACGGGCTGGCCGGTCTAGTGGCTTGGTTTGTGGCCACATTCTAAGTCATGTATTGGCAGATATGGCTAACGTCTATGGGAAAATGACTGATCAGTCGACTTTTACTATGGGAAATGATTTTAGTGCCTCGGGCCTTCCTAAAGCTAAACCCCGATGGTTACTTAAGTATGGCATGATAAATGACAATTTTTATTGACAATGTTTTCGGCATGAGCCCATTGAGTATTTTTATAGTACTCAGCCCTGCATGTGTTTTCCTTATGTGCAGGTTGAGCGGCGACGAGGGTATGGTGGTGTTGAGCAATTTAACTGGTGATCGAACTATTGTCTTTGAATTATGGGTGTCGTTGTGTCTTCACACATGACGTCACTCTTTCTCTTAGTCGTTTCCGCTGTGACATTTCTTTCACTTATCTTTTATTGGGCTTGCAACTTAAATTATTTGGATATTGAATACTTCGGATTTTACCGGTTTATGACAAATACTTGGTCGTTTCCTTTGAATATTAATCATTGGTCAAATTCGTCTTTGAAGCCCTAATTCTTCTCGTCTTGTTATTAAATTCTCTTAATCACAATCGCCCATATTTATTAACCCTAAAGGGCGGTCGTGACATCAATAGTCCAAGCAACCATCAATAGTTAGATCTAAAACATTCACCTTCACTAGTTCTTCAAGAGATAAAAGGCATCAAAAGCAGGAGCAAAACAAAATACTGACTCTCTTTTCTCCTGATTCACTCATAGTTTCAAAAACTTAATCTTCTATATACTAGAAATAGTTAGTAAATACATTCACTTCTTCTACTTCTTCGCCGACTTCTTCTGCTGCTGCTCCTCCGCAAACATCTGTTGATCCTCCTCCGCAAACATCTTCTGCTGATCCTTCGTCGTCCTCACTCGAAGCCTATCCAGCTCCCTATAGTTGGTAAAGTTCTTTTTAAAGAGCAAGAACACAAGAAAGTGCGGCACGGATGATGGTCATCAACACCGTTGCCACACTCCCAACACACTGTCTCGTTTTTGCCATGAACACGCCGAAAGTGACTACAAACCACACTACTATGAAGTTGCACAAGTAGAACATCTTGGGCGGTTCCTCCTTCGCCTTGGGCTGCTTCGCATTCTGCACACCCTTGTCCTTCTTTGGCACACCCTTGTCCTTTTCAGCAAACCCTTGGCCGCAAACATCCTCACAAGAGTTAGGTTACCCAAACCCCGCGACACCACCCTAGGCACATGACACTGCACGGCTAACCTAGGCACAAGACCCTGCACGGCCAATCTAGGATACCCAAACCCTACAAAGGGAGAATGGGCGAATAAACGGATTATACCAATCTCAAATAAACAAATTCATTCCAAACACAAATAAAATAAACAAATTCATACCAATCTCAAATAAAATAAACAGATTCATAAAATACTAATCTCAAAATGGGCGAGAAATAAACCAATTCATACATTACTGATCTCAAACTAGGTGAGAAATAAACAGATTAATACATTACAGATCACATAATGGGCGGGAATGAACAGATTACCAATCTCAAATAAACATATTCATATTGTTGATCTCAAAAAAACAAAATCATCAAATAAACAGAATCATACTGATCTCAAATGCTAGTTGTAATGCTTGAAGCCCTAAATCCAAAACCAAATTTCATCACAACAGTTCGAAATTAACCCAAATTTTGATATGCATGAACAGAACATCAAACTAAACAGAAAAAAAGAAGAGAATACCCTCGGGCTGCTTCGCATTCTGCAATCCCTTGTCCTTCTTCAGCACACCATTGGCCGCAAACATATTCACAAACATACTCACAAGAGTGAGGTTACCCAAACCCTGCACGGCCACCCTAGGCACAAGACCCTGCACGGCCACCCTAGGCACAACACCCTGCACGGCCACCCCACTGCCACCCTAGGATACCCAAACCCTGCAAAACGAGAATGGGTGAAAACACGGATTCATTCCAATCTCAAATAAACATAACGAGAATAAACAGATTCATACCAATCTCAAATAAACAGATTCATACCAATCTCAAATAAACGCTAAACCCAATCTCAAATAAAATAAACAGATTCATAAATTACTAATCTCAAAATGGGCTAGAAATAAACCGATTCATACATTACTGATCTCAAAATGGGCGAGGATAACTGATAATATACAGATTCATACATTACTGATCTCAAAAAGGGCAAGGCGAGAAATAAACAGATTCATACATTACAGATCTCAAAATGAGCAAGACTGAACAGATTCATACATTACCGATCACATAATGGGCGAGAATGAACAGATTACCAATCCAAAAACAAACATATTAATATTGCTGATCTTAAAAACACAAAATCATCAAATAAACAGAATCATACTGATCTCGAATGCTATTTGCAATTTGCAATAAACAGTTCGAAATTAACCCAAATTATGTTATGAATGAACAGAACATCAAACTAAAGAGAAATAGAAGAGAATACCCTTCACTTTCAGACTGAAAAAAAAGGTTATATTTATAGCAAAATTTAGGTTAATTTCGAATATGATACGGGTTTTGGGTTTAGGGAAAATGGGCCTAAATATGTAATGAACTGGGTTTTGAATCTTACGGGCTTAAGCTAATTTTTTTGTAAGAGAAATATCAACAAACCCAAAAATTAGGTTAATTTCGAATATGAATGGGATTTTGGATTATTAGGGCTAGAAATGGGCCTAAAACTGTAATGAACCTTTTCTAGGCCTAAAACTGTAATGAACCTAAACTTTTGTAATGGGTTACTACAAAAAAATGGGCTTTAGCTAATTCTTTTGTAATGGGTTTTAAATATTAAATACTAAAAATTATTCATCCAAAAGAACACAGAAAAATATCAAAAAAATTTAGCAAGCATACCTGGAGTGTAGACAAACCCTTCGCACCCTTGGCTTGTGCACAACAGCACCAGCACCTCCTCGGCCTCCTCCCCACATTAGGCAAACCGACAACTTAAATATCAAATCTTTTACAAAAAATTTTAAAAAATAGAAAAACACAATTTGTTCAAATCAATTAGATCAATTATATCATAAACTTGTTCACCAAAAATTTGTTCTTGATATAAATTGAAATCGGATTTCCAGATCTCATCATCAAAAGTTTAAAAGAATAATTTGATCTTTAGATCTAAATAGATACAAACAACACCGAAAAAATGAAAAAATCGGTGAATTTAATCGATGAAAAAATCGATACAGAATCATGATCAATTATATCAAAAATATGTTCACCAAAAATTTGTTCTTGATAAAAATTGAAACAGATCTGCTAATCATCATCAAAAGTTTCGATCTTTAGATCTAATTAGATCTGAACATCACTGTGAAAACCAATTTTGAACCAATTTTCCAATCGGTGAAAAAAAAATATACAAAAAAGAACTAATTTTCCAATTTTGAACCAATTTTCTAATCGGTGAAAAATCAAAGATAATCATCATCAAAAGTTTCGATCTTTAGATCTAAATAGATCTAAACATCACCGTGAAAACCAATTTTCCAATCGGTGAAAAAAAATATACAAAAAAGAACCAATTTTCCAGATTGCATTTTTAAATCGGTGTGCAGAATGCGAAGCAGCCCAAGGCGAAAGAGGAACCGCCCAAGCTGTTCTACTTGTGCAACTTCCCAGATTGCATTTTTAAATCAACTGATAGTAGTGTGGTTTGTAGTCACTTTCGGCGTGTTCATGGCAAAAACGAAAGTGTGTGTTGGGAGTGTGGCAACGGTGTTGATGACCATCATCCGTGCCTCACTTTCTTGTGTTCTTGCCCCTTTAAAAAGAACCTTACCAACTATAGGGAGCTGGATAGGCTTCGAGTGAGGACGGCGAAGGATCAGCAGAAGATGTTTGCGGAGGAGCAGTAGCAGAAGAAGTCGGCGAAGAAGTAGAAGAAGTGAATGTATTTACTAACTATTTCTAGTATATAGAAGATTAAGTTTTTGAAACTATGGGTGAGAATCTATATTTTGTTTTGCTCCTGCTTGATGCCTTTTATCTCTTGAAGAACTAGTGAAGGTGAATGTTTTAGATCTAACTATTGATGGTTTCTTGGACTATTGATGTTTTGTGAATAAATTTAGTCGTGCGTTGGGAATGTTCATTGAGATATGAAAGAGAATTTTATCAAGTAATCTTATTGCCAAAGCTGACGAGTATGTAACTAATTGCACAATTGAGTGGGAAGTGCATTCTTGAAGTTGAAAACAATTGTATATGGGATAGTGCTTTTCATTTGGGAGTTATCCAAAATAAATTTATTGACAATATTATATTAAAAATAATCTCATATTTATCGATTTTGAAATGATATGAACCGATGAAATAGTTAATGTAAGATTAAAACTAAAATCATGTATTCGATTTTTTTTTCTTTCAATAATGATTGTGGTTGCCATTATGGGCCTGACTAATATTGGCACGTCTCCAAAGTTTTGCCTCATCCCAATTTCACTCTTATAATTGGTTTTTTAATCATTAAATTCCACATAATTTAATCTTTAAGAGATGGTTAATGATATAACCATTACAATTAGATTTAATAAATGAATATTTGCATCAGAATCTTTTAATTTTACATTATCACATGGTTACATCGTTGAGTAGAACTGAAAATTTTTCATTTACAAATACAAGAAAGAAACTAATTTAATGAGAAATAGTATTGTCAGGTTCTAACCTCAGCATATTACATAAAGATTAAAGACCACTATTCAACACAACATGAAGTTTGTGGCAACACTGAGGTCATTCAAGTTAGACATGATCTGCATCCGTGTCGTACCGATCTGAATAGCACTTCCAAGTTGATCTTCGAGTGCCAGCATCTCGAAACTGCCAAAAAAAGGGCAACTTTTTATTTTGCACATAGAAAAATAGGCTAACGATGTGTGCAAAAGAGTAAGATACGTACTGCACGAGCAGCTCACAATCGACAATGCTGTCAGGACCTGGGCGATGAGCTTTTCCATTCGAAAGGAAGTGTCTGAAAGATCGTGGATTTAGTCCAGCGACATGGCTGACAGAATCTACGAGCTTTTTCTGCAATGACTGCAGACGACGAAAGGTAAGTTCCTCCAGAGGTGCAATGCTGCCTTCCAGGGTACCAAAAAGTAAGGCAAATCGGTTTGTCTTATCAGAGCCAGGCATAGTTCGATCAGCAGATGCGGGAAGAAGCTGCAACCGTAGAAATTATGGGCGCCAACATGAAACTCAGCTCTCGACAGAAGCTTCTGTCCTTTCCAGCTCTCTGATACTTTTGGAGCATAATAGAATATCTATTGTTGCAAAAAAAGGTACCAGTTATCACATATAACCATTTATATATATGAGCATATTACAAAATATTCAGAAAGAGAAAGAAGAAACACTATATTTATACATATAATTTTTAAACTAAGAAGAATATACTTCACTTGCAATTACCAAAATAAAATACACATATAAAATACAGTATTAAATAGAAATCAAAAGGCAACCTAAAAAGGAAAAAACACACTCGAAATGTTTCATTATTTGTTCACAAATGTGCTAACCTGAACATTCTTCTGGTCATCTGAAACAGTGAGGCTGAGTGTGCTTCCATCGATCAAAAACTCAGTTGCTAAACAATCAAGTGACCCAAAATCTTTTGCCAACAGATTGAGTTGAGAGCCCTGCTCTTTCCAACTAAGAAAATATATGCTTTTGTGAATATCGCCGAGAAGAATAAAATTTTTAACCTGCACAAGTTTCATGATTAACAGCAAGTCCAGTAAAAAAGCTTGAAAGTTCATAATAAAGCTACAGTGCTGCATCTCTTTTAGAGTTTTATAAAACCAAACAGGGTATAACAGATTGCAATTAACAAGATAGAAAAGCATTTTAAGTTGAAAGTTAAATATAGATTTCCTAGAAAAACTCGCCCAACCCATAAGCTTTTTCAATTCACGTCTTAACAAAGATGAAAATCTAAGCAATTGACAGAGCATGTCTGCTATCTCAACTGGACAAAGATGCATCAACTGAAAATTTTACACTGGCAACATTCAGCTTCCTTGCAATTGAAATTTGAGGATGTTGGCAACACCATATTCAGTGATAAAATAATCTTGAAAGTATTTAAGATTTTGATGTCCATACTGAACAAGTATGACTAGGATGTTCAGTTGGAAATAAAGCAATTATAAATAGGACAAGTCATGCCTTCTGTAACCATTAACCTACCTCTCTCTACATAGCAAAATGCACATGATAGAATTGCTTGGACCAAAGCATAGATTGAAGAGCAAGTGAGATTTGTTTCCAGATAATTATGAGTTCACTGTTTATGCATCTATATCCGTCCTCGGGTCAAGGAGCAAAGATATATACACATGTTTCATGTAGAATAAAGAGGGGCTTACGATGTTTAAGCTCATGACATAGAGAGGTGAAACATCATGAAAGGCAACACCGTTCAACTCAGAGCCTGTCCATTTGTGCAGAATAATTTTAGGACCTGAAGCAAGTAGTAAATGGCCTCGAAGTGATGCAAGAGCTGATATAGCACCCTTCAACTCCTTGGAATAGACTTCTGTAACATGAAAAGACTAGGATAAAGTTAAGCATTGAATTATTAAAAATATAAAGGGAAAGATCAGACACAATATGACTGGTTGAAACTCTGGAATAAGTCTCATACAACTCTCATATTAGTTAAAAGAGTCCAAAGTAAAACATCAAGCTACCTTCACCTGTATATTGTCTGAGATTCTTTCAACAGAATATAAAAGAATGCGTCCTCTTGCTGCAACATCCTCTCCTTGTACATAAGCAGTTCCAATTGCCAAAAGTGTCTCATTTCTTTGTGCAGTGGTGTTATGAGAGTACATAAACACAACAGGGACTATGGAAATTCCACAGATATCTGACCATCTTCATAAAGAAAATGGCAAAACCAGATAGCATGGGGGAAAAATGGAGAAAACAACAATGTCAAATGTCCAATGAAGCAGCAAAATATGTGAAGTTGAGCTTACAAATAACGTCACCACTCGCACAGTAAGAGCGTGTTCAGAAGTTTGCATAGGAATAGTAGCCCTAGTCTGCCAGGGGCCATTTATTTTCTCTGGTTCCATAATCCGAACCTCAAATTCTTCCATGGGATATGTCCCCTCCATATTAATATTATCATGCTCAAACTGATTTCCGACTTCTTGATCAACAAGAGATGAGATCACTTGATTAAGTGGCTTGAGCACCTACATGAAAATTCAAAAGAATGGTTAGTTAACCCAGCTTTAACTTTATATCTTATTATCATTTGGTAATCGCAACATGGAGAGGCAGAATTGGGTCACGTAAGTACTCATGGAAACAGACTTCAATATTCGATAAGTTGCTGATGGAAACTATATACGAAACTGATTGCTGATACACTAGAGAAAAAGACTGCATGATAGAGATTGCCCTTACTGGAACAGAAACTATAACAGGGTAAAGTTCTTCTCTGCAAAATAGGTAACTTGATGTGGAGTCCCCTTCAGCCCAATCTGCCAGCACTCCCAATAGCTAATGGTGAGAGAGCAAAGGCACCCATACAAAACACAAAGAAAAGCAACTCACATGAGCAAATTAGACACATATGACCAATAGCATACAAATTGACTTGTGGAGAAGAGAAAATCGAGAACTGATGGACATGCACCTTTTGTACAGGCCAATAATTGTCATATGATAAAGCTGGAAGCTGGCATATTTTCAGAGCACCCTGAAAAAAGGAAGATTATATATTGCTCGTTGACATAGCAAACAAGGTTCCAGCAGAATTACATAATTAGAAAGCTAACCTCTGAAGTTATACATATAAACCCATGGTTGCAGTTAACATTGTGAAGAACGGTGAAGGCTACTATAGGTCCATCACACCCCTTAAACAGAAAATGGTAAGAGTGATTAATGAGCTCATTAATTACTGGAAAACTGGAATATGAATATTCTAGTATTACAACAAAATGCTATAAGAATAGTAGCATAGTAATTGAATTAAACTAACCTGTGGGTGCATCCGAAGCCGCTCTCGAAACATCATAAACCACATTGGCCTTGAGCCAGAAAGAAAAAAACCTTGTAGACCACCAACATTCTTGAAAACAGTGATGGGTTGTGAGCAGACTCCAGATGGTGTCTCTTCTTTTGCATATGTGTCCAAGGGGACACGAACGAATCGTAAATTTTTAAGCCTAGATGCATTCGTATTGCTAAGATTAACGGAGTTCTGAGAAGAAACGACACCCTCAGTCTTGGAAGTATTATCTGAAACTTCATAAATGTAAGCATGATAACAAAGAATGGTCCCATCAGACAATATTCCTAAAAGGAATGGCCGGTTATGCTCTGAATCCCATCTCTGCATAGACAGCTCAACCACCTTTATATTATGAGTGGCCTCTTTTCTGATTTGTCCAATATCTTCAGAACATTTGTCTGTGAGGTTTATATGATTATTCGCTGCGCCATGGAAAAAATGTATCTAAGATGTGGCTCCTTCCAGATACAAATTTATCGACCAAGAAAACACTGTTAAAGTTAGGTACATCAAATATCTCCAGATCTCCATTGCCATAGCATAGAACGCAGTGCACGTCACCATGATCATGTGTTGAACCATCAGCCCCATCGATAGCCTCACCAATCCCAGTAGAAAGCCAGGCATCAGTACTTGTCTTACGAATCCATGGTTCAGGACCTTTATCAAGATAGAGAGTGCAAGCTAATACCAACTTATCAGAGTTTTCAGATGCTGGTGGATTGATGACTGAAACAGAGCAGGTATATGGATCTGGGAAAAAGAATCATCAACCAACATGTCAGGAAAGGTTAAGTATACCATATGACGCTTGGAAATAAGAAAAAAATATGTGTTGTATCCATAAATGTCTCTCTGAAAAACAAAACATACATGTATATAGATTGTAGACTAGAATGTTAGGTCTGCAAGATTGATCTCCAAGGGATATAAATTTAATTCCATTTTGTATATTTAAATAGAAATAAAGATTCTTGAAAGCAAAGTACATACAGCGAACACAGCCAAGTAATTGCAACTCTATAAACTTTGTCCAGACATACCTCCAACAAGAAGCTGAATGCTTCCATCATTCATTCTCAACAACACATAAGGATCAGCTATGGAAACTGAGGACACAGTTGCCCCATCAGAAGCTGCATTCATCTCTGTATTGGAAGATTTTAAGCTCAAATCTTGAGTCATAAAAGCACCATCAAGTATCCGAGCACCACGAGCAAATACTTGAATAACTCGACGTCTGTTTGAATATTAGCATGAAACATAGTCACTTATTAGAATTTCCATCAAGGTATTGTGCTAAGATAACTTTTTCTACATAAGCAGGAATCCATGCATTCAACAGCTAGGAAAGATTTTCAAACTAATGTCACAGAAATGTTTGATGCACCAAGGTGCCAAAACACTCTCCCTATCATAATCTTATAAAGAAGAGAACTTCTCACCATCAAATCTCCTAATAAAGCATATTTGTGTGCTGTTAAAAAACAGCTGACAATAAGTAATTTGAACCCCATGCATAATTTAGTCTTTAGCAGAACCATTTTTCACCTCCTTCCAGAAAAGGACTAATTTCTTCCAGAACCTCCAACCCCCTCCCAATAACACATGCGCGCACACACATACCAGAAAGATGTTATATGATGGTTTATCGGTAGACTAAGAAACACACCTTCCAAATAAATTTCCTGCAGCAACTGTAGTTCCTTGGACGTAATAGTCCACATTTTCAGTTACCTCCTCAAGATTATTAGCAGTTTGCAATACCTGTAGAGTAAAACAAGAACAGAATACAACTGTAAGAAAATAACAGGTCAAGGCATTAAGAGTTTTATACAACAGATAGTGATTAATTTCCAAATGTTATCTTCTTCGGAAGGAAAAGGTGAACAACAGCATACCATTGTACGATTTTCCAAACTAATAATTAAGTATGCATGATATTCATCCTCGTCAGCTACTCCTTTAGAGGAGTCACTGCGCAAATTCTTGTGGTAGACAGTCCAAATTCATTTGCAACCAGGTAATGATTCCTTCAGAAACAAGGTATAAACAAATCATGAAACAATCAAGGAAAAACTAAAATTCTCTTAAAGCTTTACATTCTGCGAAGAAGAAAGTTAGAAGCTCTCAATATTACTCAGCCTTAATTTAATTATACAACTTATACACAAGACATTATGTATAGTACCCTAATAGAAAATGCTATACATCAAAATATAGTTCGCAACGATGTATGGAGACCAAATACACATGGGGGCATTTGTAATATTTAAGACCCTACAAAAAGGACAATTTCAAAGTGTAGATCAAACATTTTATTTATTTATTTTGCATTTTCTTTATATACTCCCTCCGTTTTTTAAAATAGCAACCATTTCCATTTTGGGCCGTTCCTTAAAAATAGAAACTTTAGAATCTTTCTATTTTAGGACATGGACCCCACAATCCACTAACTCTACTTTCGCTACTTTTTCTCTTCCTCTCTCTTACTTTACTCATTTTTCTTTTCCTCTCTCTTACTTTACCAATTTTTCTCACTTACTGTACCAATTGTGCATTAAAACCCGTGCCGTTTCAAATGTTTCTATTTTTTGAATGAGGGAGTATATGTTTTCTGGGAAGATAAGGAATAGTATTAATCTAGCTAAAAAAACAAACGGGCTTGGTCTGATTGACATCCCAACTACTAAGTTCCAATGTCAAAATAGAAATTTGACATTCACGGATTCTAAGAAGAGATATTCTTATGTTTTTTATCTTAATTTGACAGTTTTCCACAAGTGTGTAGTCTAATAGTTTTACCAATAGAAAACTAAGTTTATATAACTGAAGGCATCGCATGACAAGCTAACAATGTAAGAATAACCACAACTTACATGATTTTTTACTTTTCATTTTCTGTTCTAAAAACATACTGACTTATTCACAGATAATTCATTCATATTTACTACTAGACATTAGAAAAATCATGTGTAGGACAGTAGGGTTAAACATCTTCCAGAATTATACAAGAAGCACAGCAATAACCAGATATTTAAAAAGCCCATGTAGTGAGTAAAAGGAGGCGTACACACTTGAGTTATTGTATCTGGGCGGATTGATTTTTGAAGTACTGTGAGAGCACCATTTTTTCCATGGCCAGAGCAGCATACCTAGATAGGGGATGCATACATAATTTGTATATCAGATAACAAAGGACTATAAATGTCTGAACAATGAAGGACAATTTAATAAATAAGGACAACACTTTTAGCAATGCATTGGTTACCAACTGATAAGCCAACTTAAACTGAAGAATGAAGCTACAACTAACCAGTTCATAATTACTTTGCTTCGCAACTCCTGTAGCATTTGGATCACCATTAATTCTCAAACCATAAGAGAAATCCTTTAGTGGACCAATATTAAGCAATGAATCCCGTACAGCAAAGGTAAAGTTTTTCTGCAAAAACCAAATAACCAACTCATCTCTTAAAAAATAGAAAATTCTAAAATACTTATATTTCAGTATTAATGCATTAAAATCAAATGTCAATTCAGCAGCTTAGAATGAAATTTATCAGCATACTATGCGAGATCTGACATGACATCCAATCAAGTTCATCAAGGTCAAATTGCAACAGAAACAGAACCCAAGATACGATAGGAAACCATAGGATATCATCTAGTTAATTCATATGACTTCACATTCGAGATGAGTACAACCTCAAGTCCATAAACATAATATCGCTGTTCTAAAATTAAAATTGCGCTTCAGTAAGAAACTAAGATGCAAAGTTCAAAGCAGCTAGAATTTTAAAAGGCTTGTCAATGTTTCGAATTTATCAGTACTAGGGGAGAATGTGAAGAAAACCTTATGGTCCCAAACTTACAATGAGAGATCCAACAATAAACGCAAGTCAAGGTGGTCTGGTGAAGTTTAGTTGTTACATTCATCCTCAAAGCAATTGTTGAGCCTTCTGATTGAAATCTTTGATAGATAAATTATAAATATTGGCCGTATTCAAAGCAATGTATATTTATAGGCTCTCTGTTGAGAAGATTCTCAGAATCTGCTTAAAGCATTTTCCCAAACAAAATTCAAGCTCATGAAGAGAGGCTGATGTTATATAGAGCACCATCAACTATAAAAACAAACATCACAGATAGGCTGAAGAAGCATCTTCTACGATCCTAATGAAGCACTATTGTCAGGTTGTCACAAACTTTAATCATTTCTCCAGCAGAGAATAAATGACAACCTTGATATCAAAGCAATATATGATACGTATAGAATTTTCTTGATGCTAAAACAATTAAAAATTTAAGGTTAGTTTTAAGAAAAAACAGGCCAGTTCTCTTTGAGCGTAGTTCTACTTCACATTAAAAAAATCATAATAAAATTAACACAATGGAGCTCAGCAAAGAATGCAGATCATGGTTTAACCTGAGCTATTTGCGCATTGTTTGGGCCTGTGCCATAGAATGTAAGTTCCTCGCTAGTAATCAAATCCTGCAATGCATCAGAAGGAGATCTCCGCAGTCTCTTCATTGAAGAGGCATCACTTTCAATATCCCCAACCTAGAGAAAAGGAGAACATGCACAGCCCATGTTGAGTTAACCGTGCCTTAAGATACATAAAAAGAACTAGAGACTTCCAAACCCCATGGCTAATATTATGCCAGCACTTACAGATCCCGCATTTCAAGATCAAGTCTTATTTTAAGAAAGCACACTTGAAATATACTCATCCTGAGTTCTAACAGTCAAAATGACAAACCTCTTCCTTTACACCAGGACTTAGTGTTGGAGCTCCAATTCCAGAATAGTACTGTACAAGCAGACTATCACCCAACCGACTGCCCAAAAAGAAAAACGAGCTTCCAATGGTAGTAATGTCCTACAAAAAATCAAGTTCAATTGATGAAAAATCTATCATTGCAGATGTTCATCAGGTAATGTGCAATAACATGAACTTAATGTGGCTGACCGATGTAAGGACTGAAGCTCTTGACTTCATCAGTTCAAGCCTCTGAACAACTCTGCAGAATTGAATAGGACAGCATATCAAATATACAGTATATGACTACATAAGTAATGTCACCGGCCTAGTTTTTACACAATCAAAGGCAAGCCAACAATGCATAGCCCAGGCATATTTATACATCATATTCTACACTTGAAGCTTAAGTATCTCATTTTTGCATACTCTCAACCAAAATGATAACACATCACTAGGAAGTCTTTCAAACCAGATCTGCAGAGGTTTAATCTGGCAATATTTGAAAAGCTATAAACATAACATAAAGAAATTTCCAGATATTCCCAGTAACACGCTCTACCAACAGATCATAAGATAAAATTGTTGAGCCAGATAAGTCAGCAAAAGAATATTCTAAACACCCATGTCAGAAACAGAATATGTAAAATTAGATGCAAGGGTTGACTTAGTTAAACAAAATGAATACAGCACTTCCGTATGTCTCCAATAGGAGAACCAAGTGAGAGTAATAAATCGCCAACCTCCCATCATAAACAAGAGTAAGCAAAAGCAGCTCCCCAGATTTAGAGAAGAACACAGCAACATCATTAGTTAACCATGTCGCAGTGGCGGCAACAAGCTCCGTAGTAAATCCAGACCTAGGCATCTCTTGACTGAAAGAGGAGTGCATATACATTAGAAATAATGCAACTTCTTAGTAATAAAGGCTAGGTGGAGATATCAAACATTCTAATCAAAGTTATTAACAGTAAGTACTATGTTTACAAATATCACCTTTAAAACCAGCAAACCTATATGTACAATAAGTAGTTTTTTCAGGAACGGGACGGAAGAACAATGTATAACCTATCCTAAAAGGTGGCACCGTGCTTTGTGATGCACTTATTCCTAATGTAAATCATTATAAGAGGCAAAGTCAGCAATGAACCAATAGTTAGTCTAATAATACATGCACGGTCTAACTTAAAAAACTAGTAGATTATATTGAATGGTAATACATCCTTCTCCACATATTATAGAGAAAAGAAGGGGCAGAAAGAAATAGTGAAACAGAAATTTCACCTTCCATCTGCGGGAACAGCAAAATTGTTCAACCCCAAGTGACATGAAGCAGACTGACCAATTAAGCATCATCAGATATAGAGCAGGACAAAAAGGATGGAAAAGCAGGTGATACCGAAGATGCAATGCCAAAAAGAGCAAACCTGGCTATGATAATGAATTGTATTCGCACCAATTACAAGAACTCCACCAATAGGTGAAGGAACTGCAAGAAGCTTGTATGCATCATGAGGGAGATTCTGAAAATCATATAGAAAAATATAGTAATTAGTTCAGATTAACATTGGTTGGATATTAGAGGGTGGTTAGCTTTAAGCTAGTGTACAAACTCCAACGTTCTTCCTTTGTAATCTATCAATGCCTAAGACAGGTACAAATAGAAGATAACTGAGGCATCATAATGAAGGCTTTCTCAACGATGGATGTAGGTCATAAAGTAAACCTCTAGCACCACAAAAATATGCTATATTAACATTAGCACGTAGAGAAAAAATATTCCTAAGACATGACATGATAAGCTCTTAATATAGTTGGAACAATTACATGAGACCCTATAAGTAAAATAAGAGGATCAAATTTTAAAACACTGACCATGGCTGACCATATGAGCGGATGCTGCTTTAATGTTGTATTGACGCTGAGTGCTGAAACCATACAAGTGTGATGTTTCCAAGCAACCCGACCCGCCCATGTAAGCTCATGTTCATGAAGAATTACCACAACAGGCTCAATATAACCTGAAAAATAGCTTTTAATCATTCAAAAAAGGAGTTGCTGTGAATTGGCTGAGGTTCATAATGAAATGAAGTTGCTGAGAAAAGATATACGAACAGATCACAAATTAGTTGCCTGAATCTTAGAGAAATATAATCAGGATAGTAAGGACCTAAAAGCAAAAACAAAAGATTAAATAAAACCACTGATTAGACCAAGCAATGGCTACAAGTAAGACTTCTTTCACAGCAAATCAGAAGAGTCCTCTTATTAGAGACCTTTGGTGTACCCAAAAAAATTATGAAGTTGAATTGAGAATTTAATCATTTATTATAAATTGATTACCACTTAGTTGCTGGCGGTCAAGAGTGTCTCACTGAGTTGGAGTTGTCTATAACTGCACTCTCACTTAGTTTAATCCACAACCACATTAAATTATAACTTATAAATTTTAACTGAAGAAGGTCAAAATCTGGTAACTACAACCTTAAAGCATAAAACAGATTTTTCCTTTATCACTAGCATCAAATTATCCAAATTAGAGAAGATTTTGACAATTCCACCTACTCAGAGGAAAATATACAGAAAAGATCTATGTCGTAGACTTCCCAAACTAGTTTTTTTGCCATGTAACCAATAAGCTCAACTTAAACTTGAGATAAAAGGAGCGGCAATGATGAGAAAGTCAATAGAACCAAACAAGTAATAGTCAGTCTCTGCCTTTTAGAAAACGACACTTGATAGAATTGAATAATGCAGTCATTTTAGAAATCAAAGCTATCAAACCAAGCATATATTGGGAAACCTATAACTTGGAAAGATAAAGATCAGATTAGCACCCAATTAAAAATACAGAACAGAAAAAAAAAATCATCATAAGCCCTTTTCAAAATCAGCAATTAAACATCGGCAGTTACAAGAAAGGAAATTTGTGTGCTGTAGCCCATAAGAAAGTGCTGATTCTCAATCTGGTTCTGGTGCATGCTTTTTATTGACTATTCTGAAGTATACAATCAAAACTTTCCACTGAAGTATGGGTAAGGAAATTACAATGATTAGGAAATCTATAGCGACAAAAAGCACACACAAATATTTGAGAATATATACTTAGCCATATTGGATTTTCTGAACCACCCTTTATTAAAAAGGGATGCCAAAAAAAAACAAATCAGAATCCTTACCATGGATGAGAATACTTACCATGGATGAAGATGAAATCTTTAACATGCTTCATATCAAGATCTTGTAAGCCACAAATATACGATGATTCAATTCGAGATGCAGCAGCTGCCCTGAAAGTACTGTCCTCTGCAGGTGCAGTTAAACCAGTGCTAGCCTAACATCACGTTTCACAATTGAATTTACAATTAAAAAAAATGATATAAGCAGTTACTACTTGAAAGCAGCATGATCCACATGGCTCAAACATTCATCATCCTCAACATTCGAAATAGTTCATGATACAATATGGAGTAAATATCTAGTAGTAGCAATAGAAATATATATCGTGTTCCTAGTAATCAAAATATTCATATCAAAAGAACTGTAACAGAGTAAAGATAGATCAGTTACAAAACCTCAGCTGCTTTGAGGACTATCATTTGTAATCCATATGCAAGCACCGCAGCACACCTCCCCAATGGATCAACTTTCACTAGTGGGCCTCTTGGGAAAAATTCTCTGCCTCTTCTCAAGTGAACCCAATCAGAACCCTCAAAACAATGCATGGAACTGAAAGAGAAGAAGTAAAAGTATCTATAAGTAAATTACCACCAAACAGCATTCTCATGATAGTTCGTGTCGAGGCATACTAGTAACAACAGACATTCATTCTATTTGCAACTTACAATCAGAAATTACTCTCCACAGCTTCAGGTTTGTTATGTAGGCAGTTTGAGTTCACAAGTTCATGTTGAAGAAATATAGCAACATATATAAATAAAAATAAATCAAAGACCTATTTTTCCTGTCACAAATAATGTAAAGAGCTACTTATATATGCATATGACTATATGAGTGCCACCAATAGCACCATAGAACGCGTTGTGTTCCTTCAACGTGTGGGAAAGGAATTTGCAATAATAAGGTTACATCACACCTGGTTCGTAGCCCATATATTGATTCATCAAACTCCAAAACTAATATTTTTGCATCTCGAAAAGTCAATATAATAGAGTCTCTCCTCTTTCCACCATCAGTAGCTCCATTTGGTAACACCCCCAATGACTCCACATTACCATGCAACCTACACGGCATTAAACAAAATCGAATTAGCATCTGAAATAACAAATAATACTGTTTTTCCATTGTAACAAATTACTTGAGGAAACTGACACTCATTCTTAAAAATTGTGGGTGCAACAAAAAAATCATTGCTAATATTAACAAAATTTACTCCAGTAGATAGCTACATATTAATCCGAATTCCAAAACTAGGTTAAAATACTGAGTATGATAATGATGATGATGTTATGTAAGCTCAACCACAACCCCACTACTTTCTTAATACAATCTTAAACAATGTGAAAGACAATAAGTAATAGAACACAAAATAAGTAATCATGATGGTGCATTTGTTGCATTTGATGAATTTAGCTTCATATTAAGACTCTATCATGCAGAGTGGGAGAGCTAGTAACATTGTTGGAAACAAAAATTTCGTAATTTTACCTACGAACATTCAAACATTTCCAACAAATTTCAACTAATTACTCCAATCATCAATTTGAACACATATAATATTAACTAATTAAAAACAAAGTATAGCTATGCAAGCCATCAAACCAAGCTGAAAACTAAAATCAAGAGGACAATTTCTCAATACAACATGCCCTGCAATACAGTATTTTCCTGGAGCATCCTCCTAGCCAAAAAGTGCGACAAAGCTTTTCAACATTGCACAGCTGAATTATTTACGACAAAGAAAAGGCATAATTCAAGTAAATACTAGATATAGGAAAAGAAGAAACCTATAATGGCAAACGAGCTCAAGTGAGGCACCGGAAATGCCAGCTAAGACGGCTCCACCACCCTTGGGCTCGGCAGCAGCTTTGTGAGCTAAGGACGGAGAAGCCTCTTCCTGAATTCTTACAATGTAAACTTCAAGAACGTTGGCGGCAGCAGTAATGAGGTTGGGAACCCTAAAAAAAATTAATTAATTAAATGTAAATTTAAAAGAGAGAAAGAATAAAATATTGATTAGAATAGAACAATTTAAAATATCTAATACAAACAAAACAACCACACTTTAATGACATACTAAAACACCATCAATACAAATTAATTAGTGACAATTTATATTCAACAAAATAAAAGTTCACAAGAAAAAAAATATCAAAAAGAATGAATATACATAAATGAGAATAAATTCACGTGATAACAACAAAAAAATAGTTCATAAATTTTAAAAATTGTCCTTGTAAATGACATTAACACTAAAATCACAAGTGTTATCAACATTATTATTACAAGCTAAAATCTTCCAATATTTAGGGCTCATAATTCTTGATACATAAATATTTAGTTGTGTGTGGATAAAGATGAATACTTAAAAAAAATAATTAAACATGATAACCAATTGATCTTCACTTTTGCTAATGGTATTACATCATTGTTGAGTTTGAATGACAATTTTGGAATACAGAGTATTAAAAATATTCTTGGTGGAATCAAGACTTATACTACATATTAGCCTAAATATTTCAAAACATGTATATTAATTATTAATTGGATACCATTACCCAGTCATCCCCTTAAAAACCTAATAAAAACGCAACCAAAAATCACAGAAGGGTTTGCCAAAGTCACAGAAGGGCAACACCGCAATTTGGGTGATCATCGATCGACTAACTAAGAGCGCGCACTTTTTACCAATTCGAGTTACTTATGGCGCGGATAAGTTAGCTAATCTCTACGTGAATGAGATTGTGCGATTGCATGGAGTGCCAAAGACCATTGTGTCAGACCGCGATACGAAGTTCACATCAAAGTCTTGGATGAGTTTGCAACGAGAATTGGGCACGCAACTGAACTTCAGCACTGCTTATCACCCGCAATCGGACGAGCAATCAGAGAGGACGATTCAGACACTTGAGGATATGTTGCGAGCCGTTGTCTTAGATCGAGAGAAAAGTTGGGAAACTGTTCTACCGTTGGTTGAATTCGCCTACAACAATAGCTATCAAGCGACGATCGATATGGCTTCATATGAAGCCTTGTATGGCAGGAAGTGTCAATCTCCATTTTAATGGGATGAAGTTGGCGAGAGGAAGATGTTAGGACCCGACGCTATAAGGGAGATGACCGAAATTGTGCATCAAATCCGCACAAGGATCAAGGAAGCTCAAGATAGGCAGAAGTCGTATGCCGACGTGCGTCGAACGGAAATTAAATTCGACATTAGTGACAAAGTGTTCTTGAAAGTATCCCCGACGAAAGAAGTTGTGAGGTTTGGAATGAAGGGCAAGCTGAAACCGCGTTTTGTATGGCCGTACGAGATTATCGATGAAGTAGGTCCTGTAGCGTACCGTTTATCGTTACCTCCCAGTTTTGGGAATGCGCACAACGTGTTCCATGTGTCGCACTTGCGCAAGTATGTGTTCGACCCCAAGCATGCGATTCATCAAGAGGAGGTGATCCTAACCCCCGACATGAACTACGAGGAAAGGCCCGAGGCAATCATAGATCGGAAGGTGCAAGAGTTGCGAAACAAGTCGATAGCATCAGTGAAAGTGTTGTGGAAACACCATGGTCCCAAGGAAGCCACGTGGGAGTTAGAAGAAAGTATGAAAGAAAAATACCCCGAGTCGTTTATGTGAGGCAGTCAAAATTTCGGGACGAAATTTCTGTTAAGAGGGGAAGGATGTAACATCCCAAAAATTTGTATGACCTTTATTTAATAAATGTCGGTTGGAAATTTCATTTATGAAATTTAAATTGTTGCTACGTGTTTGAGTTTGGTTATGTGGAATAAATCATCATGGGGGAATTGGAATGAAGTGCTAATTAGATTTTAATGTGGGGAGTCAATTTAAATAAAATCATGCATCTTGTTCTAGCCAAAAAATGGCTATTGTCGGCCCCTCCAATTATTGAGAATTTATTCTTTCTTGGATTTAATTAATTATTTTGGGATATTCATCCAAATTAAATCCAATTAAATCTTGCCACATTTTATTCCCTCGCCCCAATTGAATTAAGAGTTGAATTATTTCCTTGTGGCTAATTAAGCCAATTTTCGGTGTCCCTATTTTTTAGAGGAGAATATATTTGTTTCTTATTTTGTGGAATCCCTTTTATTCAATGAAATACCAAATTAATACCTAAGTCAATTAATTGGGGATGTGAATATTTCCTTGTGTCGCACGCCCCATTTTGGTTAATTTCCTTGTGCAAATTTATTTAGTTGTTGCCTATTTTATGGGAGTCTTTTCCTATAAAGAAATTACCAAATTTAAATCCTATTCTATTTAATTGAGGATTTAAATAATTTCCTTGTGCAATTCCTTATGGAATTTTCGTCCCTTCCTCATTATTTTCCTACTTGGAGATTTAATTTATTTTGTTCCTTTGTTTATGGAATATTCACTTTTATTTCCTAAGTTGTGAATATATTCTCTCCAAGTAAATACCAAATAAATTCCTTGTTATGCTCTACATGGAATTTTCGAATTCCTCCCCATCCTACATGCCTATTTTATTCTTTTAATTATGGGACTTTTATTTCATTTGGCCATTATGTTATCCCTCCATAATTAATTAAATAATTCTTTAAACTTTAACCTAATCCTATACAAACACCTAAACTAAACCCTAGCCCCCATCTCCCTCAAAATTTCGTGCCTCCCCCCTTCACTCTCCATCCTCTCCAAAAACTTCTTCCCTCATTGTTTCTTGCATCAATTGGAGTGGATTTTTCAAGAGTTTCGACGAATCGCCTCCATCCTTGTTCCTACCGTTCGTTTTCGTGATTCGAAAAGGTATAACTAAGTTTTTCTTCTCATCTCTTCATTGAAACATTATTCTTGAATCCTACATGCATATAGAGGGTGTAGGATTAATAGATCGAAAAATTTATCGGTGGGAAAGTGTGATTGCATAAGAACTTTGATAATATTGTGTTTTTGATTGAAATCATGTGATGTTGGATTGGAATAGTTGGTGAATGATTGAGTTCATGTGCAAATATGTGTGTGAGAAACTTTTAAGCATGATTATGTGTGTTCGAGCATGAAAAATCGATGTTTGTTTGATGGAAGATGAAAACCCTATTTTCGATCTATGAACCTGAAAATCTGTGGTGCACGACCAGTGACTTATGATCTGTGATTGACCCATCCAACGAACGAATTTTACTATGAAATATTTACTGAGTAAACTTCAAGATGTTTTCTGTGTCTCGTGTGAATTTCAGCCCGTTTTATCGAAAAATGAATTTTTAATAAATTTTTGAAGTTGACTGCGCAAATCTGCCAGAAACGTGAGTTCTCGCCATAAATGTTTCGTTTTCTTTTTGTCTGACCAAATGACCTCCGATTGATGTGATTCTTGAGCTATATGAAAATTTGAAGTGTCTTCTGTTTTGTGTTAAATTTTCAGCTTTTTTTGGCATCGTATGAATTTATGGTGAATTTTTCAAATGAACTGCGCAATACTGCCAGAAATTGTATGTTCCGACCAGAGAGTTCAATATGTGATATGACTGACTAAATGTAATACCCCGACTTTTCTACCCTTTTTATTTTGTCCGTGGAAGAACGTTGAATATTTAACTCGATTTTATACCTTTATTTCTTTCGATAGTTAATGGAATGAATTGAAGCTCTTAACGGAAATTGGGCCAGGATCTATTCGTTCTTCCATCAAGAAGTTATTTCCTTGAGGGAGCCAATTATTAAAAGCCCATTTCAGTTCACAAAACCCATACCTCACCACGTACTGCATTCACAAAATCAGTTACCACTCTTCCATTAATATAGCAACAAGAATAATGGATATAGAGAAGATCTCTATCGAAATCCCAACAAATGCAGTGCACAGATCACTATCACAATCCTTTTCACCACTTCCATAATTCCAGAGAAAAAGAAAAAAATTGAGAGTGCAAAGAAGATTTTACCAAATGCAGTTTTACATATTAGAGATTAGAAAGACTACAAACTTCCAAGTCGAGATGGCAAATTCTCACTGTCCGAGCAGCAGTGACGAATCGGCGGTGAACCGGCGAACCGGCGGAGAAGCCGACAGCGATGGCGACGGCTCTGTGCAGCGACGGAGAAACAGCAGAGGCCGCCGGCGTGAGATGGTCTGACGGTGGCTGACCGCAGCTGCTGTGACCGAACCCGACGGCGACGGCAGCAGTGGCGTCGGGTACAGCGGCTCCGAGCGACGGCGTGGACGGGGCCAGCAGCAGCACTCCCCAGCAGAGACGGCAGAACCAGCGACGGAGGGAGTCGGACGATGCCATGTCGCCGGAGTGCAGCGAGCGTCGGAGGAGGAATGGCCGACGGCTCTGGTATGGAGTGTTGGTGGAGCGACGGAGAGAGAGACGACGGGGTGAGGGATTTCTCAATTTGGGGATTTGTGTGAATTGGAGAAGAAATAGAGAGATGGGTGTTGTTTCTAGAGAAGAAGATGAATGTAAGATTGAGGGAGAGTGAAATATGTGATGTGATTTTAGGAAGGAGTAAAGAGAGGAGTTTGGGGAAGAGAGATGGGAGATAGAGATGCTGCCGTACAGATCATGTGTAGAAGAAGAATGATGTTAGGGAGTATAGTTTTGGGCTGCTTGTTGGGCCAAGGAATTATTTTAAATACTGGGCCTTAGATTATTTTGAGATGTGGTTGTTATTATGGAATTTGATTACACATTGCCCAGCCTTTTCTATTTTAAATTTGGGACGGAAGAGTGGGGTATGTGTAGTGATGGGTTAGTAAATCCAATGGGAAATTGCTTATCTTGGCAGAGGGTTTTGATAAAGGATTTGGATTGGAGTTAATTTGAGTTCGGGCTAAACTAATTAAGTGGAAGATTTGGGCCAGTAGCTAGGAGCTTCACGGATTGAATTAAAGAATCATATTGTTGTGATAGAGTCGGCTGACCTTATGATTAATGTACGAGGATTTCAGAATTTTCTATGTAATGTCGAAGGGTAAGATCTAATATCACAAGGATACATGCATTATTTTAATTAAATGTTTTGTTCTCTAAAGTCTAATTTTTGCATATTATGTTCTTCCATAAAAAGGGTGAATTTTTGGCAAGCTATTTGAAAACAAAACGGCGGAAAGACGAGTTGAGGAGTTAAGAGAACGAGGTGGGATTTCTTTTTAAATAAGGACTATGTCCTAAGTATATTTATTTTTGCGAAATATGTTTGTCATGCCATATTTTTGAGTTGCTATGGGACCTATCTGAAGTGGCTTTTGCCATGTATGGTTAATCGAATTCGGGTCTGACTAGGGAGTGAGTCCCTACTCAGGCTAGTGTACACCCCGTAGATCGTGCGCTATCTCTTTGAGTTGGCCGGTCTAGTGGCTTGGAATGTGGCCACATTCCTTGTCATGTATGTTCAGATATGGTATGGTGATGTTGATAATGTTGAGGTTGATGATGATGATGATGATGTTTGTGAGATGTTTTAGTGACTCGGGCCCTTTCAAAGTTAAAACCCCGAGGTCACTCGTTAATGGCATGATAAATAATTTTTATAAAATGTTTTCGGCATGAGTCCACTGAGTGCATCAAGTACTCAGCCCTGCATTTCTTTTTTTAAAATGTGCAGGTTGAGCTGTGACGAGCGCGGTGGGTGTTGAGCAGAGCTTGTAAAGATTTGTGTTTGTTTTAAATGTTCCGAATATATTGTGTCTTCATACATAATATAATTCTTCTCTCGAATGCTTCCGCTAAATATTGTTTCTTTTGAGTTCGTGTATTGTTGAGACATTTTCATTTGGAGTTGTTGATTGTTGAAATAATACTCTGATTTTATTTGAGCTATTCCCGTTTGTTTCGAGCTATTGTCGATTTGTGTTGTTTTCCCCTTTCTTCCCCGCTTCTTTAACCCTCCCCTAGTCGCGATCAACCGTGTTTTCTATCCTTAGAGTGACGAAAATGAACGAGAATCTGGAAGTTTGGGGTGAACCCCTAAATTGTCAAGTCACGACGAGGCAAGGAGATCGAGAGTGCGAATGGAGGCCGGTGAACCATGAAACTTTTTCTTGGAATGGCGTGAAACGTTGGAGCAAGCTTGATGTGTGAACTATTTTACTATTTCATATCGTTTTCCCTAAATGATAAGAACAACAAGAATATGATTAAGATCTCAAGAAGAGAAGGATATTGAGGACTAAATGAAGTTTCAAATGTGCAAGGGGTCGAGACAAGAAGATTTGTTAGACGATTTATCCATGCAACGACGAGAGATCGTAATCACAATTTAAATTAGTATAATCTATCTTGCGTGATTTCCTAAAAGTAGCAACACGATGGAGACGACCTTTATTGGAGGCAAAGAAGCACACGGATGATGAAAATGTTTTAAGAGAATGGTTGTTATAATATGCAAGAATATTATGAAGATATGGCTTTTGACTGACTACAATTATTTTGTTGTAATGACGTGATGAATATCAACTTGGAATCCGCAGTTTCGTAGAACGATGTTACCATGTTCGGCCTCAGAAAGACGAGCGAGGGAGTGTGACTTTCGTAGCCAGAATGAATGATTTTAATCATCAGTACTTACTTGGATTCTAAGAATTTTTTTTTGGAACCTCTCAATTAACGGTGAGCCCTTGTCTATTTAAGACCTTGTTCGACTCACAATTCGCAAGTAATGCCCATTATTTCTTTTCCTATATCGAGTCGTGACTCACTTTCATTTCTTGGAAATTGATACTTGCCTCTATAACTTTGGACATCTTGATTAGTAGTCTTCTTTGATTCATCTTTCGTAAGGACAATATTTTGACCTTATGAGCCTCCGTCATTGAACTTCATTCCTAAAGTTGTTTGCAGTTATGACTTTCAATATAATCACATCTCCCAAACATGTTTCTTCAAATGATGGAATATTCTTCTTGGAACTTTTGTATACCTTTTTATTTCGTAACTATGCATGCGGCAAGTTCTTCCTTGCAGAAGTGAAATTCTTTTTAGCTCAATTTCACTTCATATATTGTTTCATGCTCAATGATTTTTTTTTCTTTCTGCAACACCAAGTTAAGGTTATCGTGTTATCTTTTTCCTTAACGTGTTTGATCTAGCTGATTTTCCTAAAAAGTTCACTTCATGTCGGTTGCAAACCTGTGAATCCATTGATGTGATTTCATTATTCAATAGCATGATGTCGTCGAACCATGATCAGTGCTACTTCATGACATTTGTCTATGCTTCTAAACCCTCCCACGATTGATCATCTCATGTCATGACATGTTTGAGCCATAATTCATTGATGCCGAAATTTTGCAAATCTGATTTGACAATTGAAATATCTTATTTGGCAGCCTACTATGGAATTTGAGACTTAATTCAACTTCATCTTATTTTCATGACCTATCTCATATTCTTTCGAGCTCTCATCGGAATTAAATTCTCAAGCTTTATGGATTTTATTTGATGTCGTTTAAACCTCAATTCCCAGAATGAACATGATAAGTTCAATGGAACTTAAACCCTGC
Organism: Salvia splendens; assembly: GCF_004379255.2. Classification (NCBI taxonomy): domain Eukaryota; kingdom Viridiplantae; phylum Streptophyta; class Magnoliopsida; order Lamiales; family Lamiaceae; genus Salvia; species Salvia splendens. Next base: position 43,722,675 of record NC_056036.1, on the reverse strand, counting down.
TTTATTTTTTTTCTTCAAACCAATTTTTGCAAGTTGGTGATGAGATCTAAAGAGTCGAGCTAGAAATGTTGTTCTTGTTTTCTTGATTAATTCTGCAGCCTTTCTGATTAAGACACTTTCAGCAGGTTTACTACAATGTTGAAATCAGTTCATATCCAAGTAAGACTGCTTGATTAATTTTTGAGTTTTTGATACTAGACTTGGAGGAAAGGGTGAGGTTGAGCTTTTCGAATGCACACGGGGAATAAGTTACTATAATCAGACATGCGTAAAGTGATACATCAACTAGAGGCATCGATATAACCAAGAACACGAGGTGTTAAATTTTTTTTTTCAGCTTTTACGTACCGCTAATAGCGAGTTGCTAAGGGATCGAACATTTTGCTATACATCTAGGTATTGAGCAACAAAATGTGGTGAAAATGCTTTTACGACCAATAACCTTTTAATGTTATACGGGATATCTATATAAGTGGTTGTTTGATACGAGATAAACGAATGAGAGACGGAGTATTTACGAACAGAGGTCTACAATAACATTATAGAGAAAATTTTGATAACTACCGTAAGAGAAAGGAAAATTGGAGCCGTATGGATCGGGAAACTGAACCCGACGTAAGAGAAATGAAATGGAGCCCTACGATCAAGTGCAATAGAGCCCGTACTCATATTTTGACTTATAAAAAAAAAGTCAAGGCTATCATAGATTGGATTGCGCAAGAGCTTAGAAATAAATTCGTTGAAACTGTGAAAGTGATGTATGTGGAAACATCGTGAATACTTGGAAGTCGTCTGAGAATTGGATGACAAAAGGAATTTAGAGGATGATACTCTTTCAGCTATAGTTATTAATTTTTAAGCGATACGAAGAAGCTGCTTGCAAATTGGATTACAGGTTAATGGAGAAATATTTTATTCGAAGGATGTAAGCAAATTTCGGGACGAAATTTTTGTTAAGATGGGTAGATTGTAATACCCCGACTTTTCTACCATTTTTATTTTGTCCGTGGAAGAACGTTGAATATTTAACTCGATTTTATACCTTTATTTCTTTCGATAGTTAATGGAATGAATTGAAGCTCTTAACGGAAATTGGGCCAGGATCTATTCGTTCTTCCATCAAGAAGTTCTTTCCTTGAGGGAGCCAATTATTAAAAGCCCATTTCAGTTCACAAAACCCATACCTCACCACGTACTGCATTCACAAAATCAGTTACCACTCTTCCATTAATATAGCAACAAGAATAATGGATATAGAGAAGATCTCTATCGAAATCCCAACAAATGCAGTGCACAGATCACTATCACAATCCTTTTCACCACTTCCATAATTCCAGAGAAAAAGAAAAAAATTGAGAGTGCAAAGAAGATTTTACCAAATGCAGTTTTACATATTAGAGATTAGAAAGACTACAAACTTCCAAGTCGAGATGGCAAATTCTCACTGTCCGAGCAGCAGTGACGAATCGGCGGTGAACCGGCGAACCGGCGGAGAAGCCGACAGCGATGGCGACGGCTCTGTGCAGCGACGGAGAAACAGCAGAGGCCGCCGGCGTGAGATGGTCTGACGGTGGCTGACCGCAGCTGCTGTGACCGAACCCGACGGCGACGGCAGCAGTGGCGTCGGGTACAGCGGCTCCGAGCGACGGCGTGGACGGGGCCAGCAGCAGCACTCCCCAGCAGAGACGGCAGAACCAGCGACGGAGGGAGTCGGACGATGCCATGTCGCCGGAGTGCAGCGAGCGTCGGAGGAGGAATGGCCGACGGCTCTGGTATGGAGTGTTGGTGGAGCGACGGAGAGAGAGACGACGGGGTGAGGGATTTCTCAATTTGGGGATTTGTGTGAATTGGAGAAGAAATAGAGAGATGGGTGTTGTTTCTAGAGAAGAAGATGAATGTAAGATTGAGGGAGAGTGAAATATGTGATGTGATTTTAGGAAGGAGTAAAGAGAGGAGTTTGGGGAAGAGAGATGGGAGATAGAGATGCTGCCGTACAGATCATGTGTAGAAGAAGAATGATGTTAGGGAGTATAGTTTTGGGCTGCTTGTTGGGCCAAGGATTTATTTTAAATACTGGGCCTTAGATTATTTTGAGATGTGGTTGTTATTATGGAATTTGATTACACATTGCCCAGCCTTTTCTATTTTAAATTTGGGACGGAAGAGTGGGGTATGTGTAGTGATGGGTTAGTAAATCCAATGGGAAATTGCTTATCTTGGCAGAGGGTTTTGATAAAGGATTTGGATTGGAGTTAATTTGAGTTCGGGCTAAACTAATTAAGTGGAAGATTTGGGCCAGTAGCTAGGAGCTTCACGGATTGAATTAAAGAATCATATTGTTGTGATAGAGTCGGCTGACCTTATGATTAATGTACGAGGATTTCAGAATTTTCTATGTAATGTCGAAGGGTAAGATCTAATATCACAAGGATACATGCATTATTTTAATTAAATGTTTTGTTCTCTAAAGTCTAATTTTTGCATATTATGTTCTTCCATAAAAAGGGTGAATTTTTGGCAAGCTATTTGAAAACAAAACGGCGGAAAGACGAGTTGAGGAGTTAAGAGAACGAGGTGGGATTTCTTTTTAAATAAGGACTATGTCCTAAGTATATTTATTTTTGCGAAATATGTTTGTCATGCCATATTTTTGAGTTGCTATGGGACCTATCTGAAGTGGCTTTTGCCATGTATGGTTAATCGAATTTGGGTCTGACTAGGGAGTGAGTCCCTACTCAGGCTAGTGTACACCCCGTAGATCGTGCGCTATCTCTTTGAGTTGGCCGGTCTAGTGGCTTGGAATGTGGCCACATTCCTTGTCATGTATGTTCAGATATGGTATGGTGATGTTGATAATGTTGAGGTTGATGATGATGATGATGATGTTTGTGAGATGTTTTAGTGACTCGGGCCCTTTCAAAGTTAAAACCCCGAGGTCACTCGTTAATGGCATGATAAATAATTTTTATAAAATGTTTTCGGCATGAGTCCACTGAGTGCATCAAGTACTCAGCCCTGCATTTCTTTTTTTAAAATGTGCAGGTTGAGCTGTGACGAGCGCGGTGGGTGTTGAGCAGAGCTTGTAAAGATTTGTGTTTGTTTTAAATGTTCCGAATATATTGTGTCTTCATACATAATATAATTCTTCTCTCGAATGCTTCCGCTAAATATTGTTTCTTTTGAGTTCGTGTATTGTTGAGACATTTTCATTTGGAGTTGTTGATTGTTGAAATAATACTCTGATTTTATTTGAGCTATTCCCGTTTGTTTCGAGCTATTGTCGATTTGTGTTGTTTTCCCCTTTCTTCCCCGCTTCTTTAACCCTCCCCTAGTCGCGATCAACCGTGTTTTCTATCCTTAGAAAATGCGGGCGTGACACTAAATGACGTGATTTCGATATGAAAATTTTCATGGATGAACTTGAATGTGTCCTCTGTATCGTGACCAAAATTTAGCATATTTTGAGGTCGGGTGAATTTAAAGTGATTTTTACAAAACGGTCGCGCAGTTCTGCCAGTTTTCTGCCTTGATTAAATGACACTTATTTTTCAAGTTTAAAAGTATTGTATGATGCATGTATGTCCAAGGAATGTGCTTAAATGTTGAAATCACTTGTGATAAGTTGAAATGTGTTACGTGTGTTTACACCTTTGAGATGTATGTCGGGTTTGGGAAATTGAGGAAAACGATGAGAGAGAAACGATAGGACATGCATAGTGATATGTTGTTGTGTGAGGCTGACTTGTGTTGTCGTTGACAAGGGTGTTGTGTATTCGTGAACTCGAGGATCGAGAGTTGCTAAGTTGGGTTGTGATTTTGCTAAGAGAACGAGGTGGGCTTTCTTTTCAAACCTCTTTACTTTTCCGAAAAATATTATGTGGAGATATAAGGGTGGTTTAACTGTTATGTCATGCCATGATGTTTTTGTTATGAGATTGTGTGCCTGATGCCTAGTTCGTATGAGTTTACTCCGTTAGGCTATATGGCTGTGTTGTGAAACGAATTCGGGTCCGAGTAGGGCCGTAAACCCTATCGGGCTATGTACACTGGTGGGATCGTGAGCCGTCCTTGCAAGTCGGCCGGTCTCGTGGGCGAATAGTGTGGCCACACTATTGTCGCACTGTGATTGTGATTGATGGATTGATGTGAAAAGTGGGGAGATAAATTGTCTGGCCAGACTTGAATATTTTTGTGTTTCTCGTGATTTTCTTAATACATAAAACTCGAGATCACTGGTATGGATGACATAACTTATTAAAATGTTTTCGGCATGAGCCCATTGAGTACAACAAGTACTCAGCCCTGCATATTATTTTTCTTATGTGCAGGTTGAGCGGGATGTTGCGGTGGATGTTGAGCTGGCTTGAGAACGTAGGATACGTTGTGTCGTCATACATAGGCGTAGTCCTTGACTCTCCTTAAACTGTATTTTCCGCTGCTATAACTTGAACCATGTCTCAAGACTTTAATCTTTTCTTTATGCTTTGTGTTTGAACATGTATGGTGGTGATTAGTTTTTAAACAAGTGTTTACGTTGTCTTTTGAAAATGATATTCTTCGAGATTTAAGTTAAATGTTTGTTTTACTTTAGTTATTAATGGTTGTATTTCTTAAGTCTAATTTTTTTTCCGTTGTCCTTTTTTAATGTATTTTTCTTATGTCTTTTCAAAAAAAAAATATAACCTTAAAATTTTTAAACTAAGTTGTTTTCCTTTCTTTAAGTTAATTAAGTTGATCTTCTAAATTGTAATCCATGCATGTCGGTCACGATCGCCGCGTTTGTGGTACCCCTTGTATGGGCGGTCGTGACAGAGTGGTATCAGAGCTTTGTTCTTTCGCTCTGGTCCGAGAGTCTTCTTTCACTTTAAGTCTAAGTTAGTGAACCCTTATTGACTAGAAGTGTCACGAAGGCTCAACATCCAAAGCATCACACTCAACCAAGGAAAGTGAGGTATGTTTTAAAGTTGTTGATGAAATATGAGAACGAGGTATAAACTTTATGATATGATGAGGATGGTTTGGGCAAAAGAATGCATGAGCATGTAATTACGTGATGATGTGATGTGATTCTCATGTTCAAATTCGTGAATAAATGATGTGATGACGTAAAGAAGTTGAATGTGAGCATGATTTGTGAGATGATCTAAACACGTGTCGTATGTAAGAATGTGATATTGTTCTGGTATACTTATGTGGAACATGAGCATGAGTGACATAATGTCGTAAATATGTGTTATGTGTGAAAGTTCTACGATGTAAGCATGCAAACATAGGAAGATGGAGTGTTTTACATAAAAAATGACAATTGATGAGTTGTTTTGAGAATGTTGAAATTTATGAGAAAAGATGAGTAACTAAAAATGTTGTTTCAACCATATATGCGAAGTGCATGAGTGTTTTGTCTGGAATACAAATGCGTTATGAGTTTTGAAAGATTTGCATGGTGTTAGACATGTAGAAAAAAAAATGGGAAAATGATTTTGAGGTTGATTGTTTTGCGATATTAATGACTAGTTGTTCTAGTAGAGTATGGTTGAGGAAAAATATTTATGTTGTGGAAAGTTGTTAGAATTTTTTTTAAATAAAAATATGTTTCTTTTGAGGAAATTAATTGATCAATGGAAATTGTGGTGTTTATGATTTGTTAAAAAAAAAAAAAGTTTCGACAAAAAAATTTACTTCGTTTGGAAAATTGAGCTGTGGAAGTGTGATGTTATGTATGTTATGAGGTGCGAGGTATGATGTGTTATTCTATGGAATGTTTTATACGAATGATGAAAGTTGATGCGAAATTACGATTTAGTTTGAGTCAAAACTTTTACTTTAAAAGTGAGATGTGGAAAATTTTTAGGAAAGTGAGAAAGTGTAAAGAAATTTTGTTTCAAAAGTTTTGAACATAATGTGAAGTTCGAAAGTGTTTTGCTGTGGGAAGTGAAAATGTGGTGTGTTTATCTTGGGGTATGAATGACGTAAATTGAAGTAGATGATGATCTATGAGATGATGAATTGTGTGGTGAACTTAGAGTAACTAAAATATAAGCCTAGTTGACCGTGTGAATCGTAGTTCTAAGTTGAAAACTTAACTATTGCTTCTCTGAGCAATGAAACGTACGAGAATATGAAAGTTAAGGCAAATGCTTAAGTCAAGGTGCGAGACAAGAAGAACTGATGCTAAGAGATATTTTCATGCAACGACGAGCGATCATACTCGCAATTTAAATTAGTATAGTTTAATCTTGCGTAAGTGGAAGCACGATGGAGATGATCTCCATACCCTGCTAAGGAGCACGAGGATGATAACCATGTCATACGAGGATAGTCATTATGACAGGCAAAGAATTTTATGAAGATATGGATTTCAACTATCGTTATTATGGTAATGACACGAAGAATCTCAGTGTGGAATCCACAGTTCTTAGAGCGATATTACCAGTTTCGGCTTGCGAAAGATGAACAAGGAGGTGCGACTTTAATAGGTGGAACAAACTATTCTAGTCAACAGTTCTTACTTGGATTATAAGAAGTTATCTTTCAGGACCTTTCAAATAGCCGTGAGCCATTGTCTATTTAACAGCTTGTTTCATTCACCCCTTGCAAGTGATGCATATTGTTTCTTTTCCTCCATTGAGTCTTAACTCACTTTCACTTCTTGGAAAGTGGTGTTGCCTTCATAACTTTGGACACTTGGATTGATTGTAGTCTTCTTTGATCTATTATCTATACGGACCATACTTTGACTCTGTGAGCCTTTGCTATTGAGCTTCATTCCTAAGGCTGCTTGCAGTTACGTCCTTCAATATAATCACGTTTCACAGACATGTTTTCTATTGGGATATTCTTCTTCGAACTTTTGTTTAGCCTTTTATTTTGTCACCATGTCTGTGTCAAGTTCTTCCTTACAGAGTGAAATTCTTTTGGGTTCAGTTCATGTATCCTTTCCATAATAGAACCTTTCTTTCTACAAAATGAAGTTAAGGCCTACATTTTGTTCCATGCCTTAACAAACTTAATCCACTTGATTTTTTTGTTTTCAATAACCCCTTTGACTTTGATTGCCTTTCACAAACTTATGAACCTATTGATGTGATTCTGTCAGTCCATATTATGATTTTCCTTGAACCATGATCAGTACCGCTTTGTGACAACTGCCTATATTTCTCAATCCTCATGCAACTGATCATTTCTTTTCTTCAACCCTTTAAGTCATTATCCATTGATGTGTGGACCTTCCAAATTTGGTCGAACAACTGAGTTATCTTTTGGTAGCCTACTATGAGAATTGACATTTGTTTGATTTCATCCCATATTCATGACCTATCTTATGTTCTTTCAAGCTCCGTGGGGATGATCATAACCAATTGTTATATTTCAAAATCGGTTCATATCCAAGTTAAGACTGTTTGACTAAAGTTTGTGTTAGGAGAGTTAAGAGTAGTAGCTCGACTTTTACACGTCATGCCTTGGAGAGCGTTGACATAATTTTGGGAATGGATTGGCTTACCGAGAACCACGCAACGATTCACTGTAAAAGAGAGACAGATTTCTCTTCAAGCCCCGGGCGAAGAGCCAACTATCTTGTTTGGGATCTCCCTGAACCGACAAACTTCCATAATCTCCGCATTACAAGCGACCACGATGATAAGATAAGGGCGTCCGGCGTATCTTGTGTACTTGAACGGAGATGAAAAGAAGGATTTGAAAGTGGAAGACGTGGCAGTAGTACGAGATTTTCCCAAAGCTTTGCCAGGACCGCCACCCGACGGACAGGTAGAGTTTACCTTTGACTTAGAACCTGGATCTGCGCCAGTATCGAAAGCACCATACCGAATGGCCCCTAAAGATTTGGCTGAATTGAAGATTCAGTTGCAAGAACTGCTAGATTTGGGATTTATCCGACCTAGTGTATCACCATGGGGAGCGCCTGTGTTGTTCGTAAAGAAAAAGGATGGAACGATGAGGATGTGCATCGACTATCGTGAGCTCAACAAGTTGACCTTGAGGAATAAGTACCGACTGCCAAGAATTGATGACTTGTTTGACCAACTTCGAGGAGCGGGCGTATTCTCGAAAATGGATTTGAGATCAGGGTATCATCAACTAAAGGTCCGACGAGAGGATGTGCCTAAGACTGCTTTTCGCACTCGCTATGGCCATTATGAATTCGTCGTGAGGCCATTTTGGCTGACTAATGCCCCTGCCGTCTTCATGGACTTGATGAACCGAGTATTTCACGAGTACCTTGACAAGTTGGTGTTAGTCTTCATCGACGATGTTTTAGTATACTCGAAGAACGAGGAGGAACATGGATGGCATCTACAAACAGTGTTGGAAACGTTGCGAAAGGAGAAGCTTTATGCCAAGTTTAGTAAGTGTGAGTTTTGGTTGACTCGAGTGAACTTTCTTGGTCATATTGTGACGGCAAATGGAATTCAAGTAGACCCAGCAGAGGTCGAGGCCGTGCAGAATTGGAAAACTCTGAAAACGCCAAAGTGAAATCCGCAGCTTCTTAGGATTGGCGGGATACTATCGACGATTCATTGAAGGATTCTCTAAGATTGCGAGACCGATGATGCAACTGTTAAAGAAAGTAATCAAAGTAGTTTGGACGCCGGAGTGCGAGGCGAGTTTCCAACTATTGAAGGAGAAGTTGACGACAGCACCAGTTCTAGCTATGCCGGCAACCGACAAAGACTTCGCCGTCTATACGGAAGCATCGAAAGTAGGACTTGGATGTGTGTTGATGCAAGATGGAAAAGTGATAGCATACGCTTCCCGACAGTTGAGACAGAATGAATTGGATTTTCCGACTCACGACTTGGAGTTAGCGGCAGTAGTGCATGCACTGAAAATTTGGAGACATCATCTCTATGGAGTGAGATGCGAAATATATACAGATCACAAAAGTCTCAAGTATTTCTTTGAGCAGAAGGAGCTGAACATGCGACAACAACGTTGGTTAGAGATTGTGAAAGATTATGACTGTGGTATTCACTACCACCCGGGCAAGGCAAACGTAGTAGCCGATGCTTTGAGTAGGAAGAACCAACCGCAATTGGCTTATTTCCTAACGCAAGAGGAAGCGTTGATTCGCGAATTTGTCAGAATGAGATTGGAGATAGTGAGAGCGCCCGAGACAGTAGAAGCGAGATTGGCGACGCTAGTGATTGAGCCAAATTTGAGAACCAAGCTCATAGAACCCAGCGACGTGATGAGAAGTTGAAATAATTACGTGCGAAGGTAAGAGCCGAGAAGCTTGATCATTACCGTGAGGAGGCGGATAATGCCTTGACGTATGATGGACGATTGTGTGTGCCGAGCGATGAGGCGCTAAAAGATGAGATTTTGAGTGAAGCACACGACAAGCCTTACACTGCACACCCCAGAAGCACGAAGATGTATCGAGATTTGTAGCAACGTTTTTGGTGGAATGGAATGAAAGGAGACGTAGCGTCGTATGTGGAACGATGTCTAGCATGTCAACAAGTGAAGGCCTTACACCAACGGCCATATGGGAAGTTGCAACCACTCAAAATTCCCGAATGGAAGTGGGAGCATCTAGCTATGGATTTCGTGACGGGTTTGCCAAAGTCACAGAAGGGCAACACCGCAATTTGGGTGATCATCGATCGACTAACTAAGAGCGCGCACTTTTTACCAATTCGAGTTACTTATGGCGCGGATAAGTTAGCTAATCTCTACGTGAATGAGATTGTGCGATTGCATGGAGTGCCAAAGACCATTGTGTCAGACCGCGATACGAAGTTCACATCAAAGTCTTGGATGAGTTTGCAACGAGAATTGGGCACGCAACTGAACTTCAGCACTGCTTATCACCCGCAATCGGACGAGCAATCAGAGATGACGATTCAGACACTTGAGGATATGTTGCGAGCCGTTGTCCTAGATCGAGAGAAAAGTTGGGAAACTGTTCTACCGTTGGTTGAATTCGCCTACAACAATAGCTATCAAGCGACGATCGATATGGCTTCATATGAAGCCTTGTATGGCAGGAAGTGTCAATCTCCATTTTAATGGGATGAAGTTGGCGAGAGGAAGATGTTAGGACCCGACGCTATAAGGGAGATGACCGAAATTGTGCATCAAATCCGCACAAGGATCAAGGAAGCTCAAGATAGGCAGAAGTCGTATGCCGACGTGCGTCGAACGGAAATTAAATTCGACATTAGTGACAAAGTGTTCTTGAAAGTATCCCCGACGAAAGAAGTTGTGAGGTTTGGAATGAAGGGCAAGTTGAAACCGCGTTTTGTATGGCCGTACGAGATTATCGATGAAGTAGGTCCTGTAGCGTACCGTTTATCGTTACCTCCCAGTTTTGGGAATGTGCACAACGTGTTCCATGTGTCGCACTTGCGCAAGTATGTATTCGACCCCAAGCATGCGATTCATCAAGAGGAGGTGATCCTAACCCCCGACATGAACTACGAGGAAAGGCCCGAGGCAATCCTAGATCGGAAGGTGCAAGAGTTGCGAAACAAGTCGATAGCATCAGTGAAAGTGTTGTGGAAACACCATGGTCCCAAGGAAGCCACGTGGGAGTTAGAAGAAAGTATGAAAGAAAAATACCCCGAGTCGTTTATGTGAGGCAATCAAAATTTCGGGACGAAATTTCTGTTAAGAGGGGAAGGATGTAACATCCCAAAAATTTGTATGACCTTTATTTAATAAATGTCGGTTGGAAATTTCATTTATGAAATTTAAATTGTTGCTACGTGTTTGAGTTTGGTTATGTGGAATAAATCATCATGGGGGAATTGGAATGAAGTGCTAATTAGATTTTAATGTGGGGAGTCAATTTAAATAAAATCATGCATCTTGTTCTAGCCAAAAAATGGCTATTGTCGGCCCCTCCAATTATTGAGAATTTATTCTTTCTTGGATTTAATTAATTGTTTTGGGATATTCATCCAAATTAAATCCAATTAAATCTTGCCACATTTTATTCCCTCGCCCCAATTGAATTAAGAGTTGAATTATTTCCTTGTGGCTAATTAAGCCAATTTTCGGTGTCCCTATTTTTTAGAGGAGAATATATTTGTTTCTTATTTTGTGGAATCCCTTTTATTCAATGAAATACCAAATTAATACCTAAGTCAATTAATTGGGGATGTGAATATTTCCTTGTGTCGCACGCCCCATTTTGGTTAATTTCCTTGTGCAAATTTATTTAGTTGTTGCCTATTTTATGGGAGTCTTTTCCTATAAAGAAATTACCAAATTTAAATCCTATTCTATTTAATTGAGGATTTAAATAATTTCCTTGTGCAATTCCTTATGGAATTTTCGTCCCTTCCTCATTATTTTCCTACTTGGAGATTTAATTTATTTTGTTCCCTTGTTTATGGAATATTCACTTTTATTTCCTAAGTTGTGAATATATTCTCTCCAAGTAAATACCAAATAAATTCCTTGTTATGCTCTACATGGAATTTTCGAATTCCTCCCCATCCTACATGCCTATTTTATTCTTTTAATTATGGGACTTTTATTTCATTTGGCCATTATGTTATCCCTCCATAATTAATTAAATAATTCTTTAAACTTTAACCTAATCCTATACAAACACCTAAACTAAACCCTAGCCCCCATCTCCCTCAAAATTTCGTGCCTCCCCCCTTCACTCTCCATCCTCTCCAAAAACTTCTTCCCTCATTGTTTCTTGCATCAATTGGAGTGGATTTTTCAAGAGTTTCGACGAATCGCCTCCATCCTTGTTCCTACCGTTCGTTTTCGTGATTCGAAAAGGTATAACTAAGTTTTTCTTCTCATCTCTTCATTGAAACATTATTCTTGAATCCTACATGCATATAGAGGGTGTAGGATTAATAGATCGAAAAATTTATCGGTGGGAAAGTGTGATTGCATAAGAACTTTGATAATATTGTGTTTTTGATTGAAATCATGTGATGTTGGATTGGAATAGTTGGTGAATGATGTGAGTTCATGTGCAAATATGTGTGTGAGAAACTTTTAAGCATGATTATGTGTGTTCGAGCATGAAAAATCGATGTTTGTTTGATGGAAGATGAAAACCCTATTTTCGATCTATGAACCTGAAAATCTGTGGTGCACGACCAGTGACTTATGATCTGTGATTGACCCATCAAACGAACGAATTTTTCTATGAAATATTTACTGAGTAAACTTCAAGATGTTTTCTGTGTCTCGTGTGAATTTCAGCCCGTTTTATCGAAAAATGAATTTTTAATAAATTTTTGAAGTTGACTGCGCAAATCTGCCAGAAACGTGAGTTCTCGCCATAAATGTTTCGTTTTCTTTTTGTCTGACCAAATGACCTCCGATTGATGTGATTCTTGAGCTATATGAAAATTTGAAGTGTCTTCTGTATTGTTTTAAATTTTCAGCTTTTTTTTGGCATCGTATGAATTTATGGTGAATTTTTCAAATGAACTGCGCAATACTGCCAGAAATTGTATGTTCCGACCAGAGAGTTCAATATATGATATGACTGACTAAATGACGTGATTTCGATATGAAAATTTTCATGGATTAACTTGAATGTGTCCTCTGTATCGTGACCAAAATTTAGCATGTTTTGAGGTCGGGTGAATTTAAAGTGATTTTTACAAAACGGTCGCGCAATTCTGCCAGTTTTCTGCCTTGATTAAATGACACTTATTTTTCAAGTTTAAAAGTATTGTATGATGCATGTATGTCCAAGGAATGTGCTTAAATGTTGAAATCACTTGTGATAAGTTGAAATGTGTTACGTGTGTTTACACCTTTGAGATGTATGTCGGGTTTGGGAAATTGAGGAAAACGATTAGAGAGAAACGATAGGACATGCATAGTGATATGTTGTTGTGTGAGGCTGACTTGTGTTGTCGTTGACAATGGTGTTGTGTATTCGTGAACTCGAGGATCGAGAGTTGCTAAGTTGGGTTGTGATTTTGCTAAGAGAACGAGGTGGGCTTTCTTTTCAAACCTCTTTACTTTTCCGAAAAATATTATGTGGAGATATAAGGGTGGTTTAACTGTTATGTCATGCCATGATGTTTTTGTTATGAGATTGTGTGCCTGATGCCTAGTTCGTATGAGTTTACTCCGTTAGGCTATATGGCTGTGTTGTGAAACGAATTCGGGTCCGAGTAGGGCCGTAAACCCTATCGGGCTGTGTACACTGGTGGGATCGTGAGCCGTCCTTGCAAGTCGGCCGGTCTCGTGGGCGAATAGTGTGGCCACACTATTGTCGCACTGTGATTGTGATTGATGGATTGATGTGAAAAGTGGGGAGATAAATTGTCTGGCCAGACTTGAATATTTTTGTGTTTCTCGTGATTTTCTTAATACATAAAACTCGAGATCACTGGTATGGATGACATAACTTATTAAAATGTTTTCGGCATGAGCCCATTGAGTACAACAAGTACTCAGCCCTGCATATTATTTTTCTTATGTGCAGGTTGAGCGGGATGTTGCGGTGGATGTTGAGCTGGCTTGAGAACGTAGGATACGTTGTGTCGTCATACATAGGCGTAGTCCTTGACTCTCCTTAAACTGTATTTTCCGCTTCTATAACTTGAACCATGTCTCAAGACTTTAATCTTTTCTTTATGCTTTGTGTTTGAACATGTATGGTGGTGATTAGTTTTTAAACAAGTGTTTACGTTGTCTTTTGAAAATGATATTCTTCGAGATTTAAGTTAAATGTTTGTTTTACTTTAGTTATTAATGGTTGTATTTCTTAAGTCTAATTTTTTTTCCGTTGTCCTTTTTGAATGTATTTTTCTTATGTCTTTTCAAAAAAATATAACCTTAAAATTTTTAAACTAAGTTGTTTTCCTTTCTTTAAGTTAATTAAGTTGATCTTCTAAATTGTAATCCATGCATGTCGGTCACGATCGCCGCGTTTGTGGTACCCCTTGTATGGGCGGTCGTGACAACTCTAAATGTCCTCATCTACCAATTCAAATTCCTTATTAAAGACCACCATTATATTCAAACGAAATACTACTACCGGTGGAAGTAGCCGGCGGTTATGACCGGTGGAAGTGTGCAAAGATCTAATTGATATCTAATTGATCTGAAGTGTTCATGTCCGTAAAACAATATTCCTTTATCATAAATAAGTGAGCTGAAGTCCTTGGCGAAAAATTATGTTAGGTTGATTGTTTCTAGATGTATTATGTTAGGTTGATTGTTTCTAGATGCATGTTGATACTATTGTTGTTTCTACATGCATTCTGTAAAAAAAAAATCATTTTACCTTGAATTTGTAGAATTTACTTTGTTTTTTTAGTTCAGTTAGATCAGCATGAATTTCTCTAAATTCTCGTCCATTTTCATATTCTCTTCTATTTCTCTTTAGTTTGATGTTCTGTTCATTCATAACAAAATTTGGGTTAATTTCGAACTGTTTATTGCAAATTGCAAATAGCATTCGAGATCAGTATGATTCTGTTTATTTGATGATTTTGTTTTTTTTAGATCAACAATATGAATATGTTTATTTGAGATTGGTAATCTGTTCATTCCCGCCTATTATGTGATCTGTAATGTATTAATCTGTTTATTTCTCGCCTAGTTTGAGATCAGTAATGTATGAATTGGTTGATTTCTCGCCCATTTTGAGATTAGTATTTTATGAATCTGTTTATTTTATTTGAGATTGGTATGAATTTGTTTATTTTATTTGAGTTTGGAATGAATCTGTTTATTTGATATTGGTATAATCCGTTTATTCGTCCATTCTCGCTTTGTAGGGTTTGGGTATCCTAGGTTGGTCGTGCAGTGTCATGTGCCTAGGGTGGTGTCGCGGGGTTTGGGTAACCTAACTCTTGTGAGGATGTTTGCGGCCAAGGGTTTGCCGAAGAATGACAATGGTGTGCCGAAGAAGGACAAGGGTGTGCAGAATGCGAAGCAGCCCAAGGCGAAGGAGGAACGGCCCAAGCTGTTCTACTTGTGCAACTTCCTAGATTGCATTTTTAAATCAACTGATAGTAGTGTGGTTTGTAGTCACTTTCGGCGTGTTCATGGCAAAAACGAGACAGTGTGTTGGGAGTGTGGCAACGGTGTTGATGACCATCATCCGTGCCGCACTTTCTTGTGTTCTTGCTCTTTAAAAAGAACCTTACCAACTATAGGGAGCCGAATAGGTTTGAATTTTTGGATTTCGGTTTTTCAGTTTTTCGGTTCGGTTCAGTTTGAATTCTGAACTAAATTCGGTTTTTTGGATTTGGTTCGGTTTTGGCAAAAAACCGAACCGAAACCCGAATGCTAACCCCTAAGTGGACTCCATATTCCACTAATTCATTCCTACTCACATTTTATTATAAAACTAATATATAAAAATAGGACTCACAATCCACTAACTTTTTCAACTCACTTTCCATTACATTTCTTCAAACCCGTGTTGAGTCAAAGTGAGACAAATTTTGGGGGACGGAGGTAGTAATAGTGTTGCAAAGATTATTATCACTAAATTTTTCATGATAATAAAACAATAATTTTCAGCCTTAATTTAACGGGTCCTTGCCCATTGAACGAACCACACGAAAAATTTAACCAACAAATCAAATATCGGATTGAGCCATTAAATGCACTCTAAATGTCCTCATCTACCAATTCAAATTTCTTATTAAAGACCACCATTATATTCAAACGAAATACTACTACCGGTGGAAGTAGCCGGCGGTTATGACCGGTGGAAGTGTGCAAAGATCTAATTGATATCTAATTGATCTGAAGTGTTCATGTCCGTAAAATAATATTCCTTTATCAGAAATATGTGAGCAGAAGTCCTTGGCGAAAAATTATGTTAGGTTGATTGTTTCTAGATGCATTATGTTAGGTTGATTGTTTCTAGATGCAGGTTTGGGGAATGCAGGTTTGGGCTAGCTTTGGAAGTGGTTTGAGGCTTGGCACAGTGTTTGCCAACCACTAGATTCAAACGAAATACTACAACTGGTGGAACTCTCCTTGACCGGTGGAAGTAGGTAACGCCGCATTACTCATCCCTATAAAACAACATCATATCAACATCAGATAAAAACAAAAATCAATATCAAACAGATCAAACCCAACACAAAACACATCAAAAGTAGATCAAGTGTTTTCGAAACATAGGAGATTCAGAAACGAAATGCACATCAAAACACATCAGTCTGTATAGTAAATCAAGTGTTTTCGAAACATAGGAGCCTCGGAAATGAAATATAGAGTAAATCAAGTGATTTCAAAACAAAATCATATCTGAATACGCATGAAGGAAGAGAGAAACCTCATGATGCAAAGACTGAATAAAACCCTAGATTCAGACTGAATCATATATATAGTATCAGGACTGAGCTAAGTACTAACTCTAATTGTCTTAAAGAGTTAACTAATGTCTTCTTAAAAACTAAGCGACTTTATTCATTTAAGAAAATGAGCGACTATATTCATATATGATAAAAACTAAAAACTACTAATAAAAATAACTACTTTGAATATATTGATGCATTGTGCGACTTAAAAAGTGAGAAAGGGCAACTTTGGAAAAACAAAAACATACATATAATAAAAAGCGTAACTTACATTTAATAAAAAGCGTTCTTCAAGAGGTTTGGCATAGTGTTTGCCAAGAACAAGAACAGTGGGAATGCCAAGCGGAAGAACCAGCAAGCCTTGGACAAAGTTGGGTGCCATTGCCTTTGTAACTGTCCAAAATGCACCAAGTCAACTAAAACTGTTGATGCGATGAAAAAGCATTGGCAGACCGATTATGGTTACAAGGGCAGCAAGTTTTTGCAGAATCTGCAGCAATGCCCTTGCCAACGGCTTTGAATGCCGCTCTTATGAAGAATGCCCAAAGCTACAAAACAAATGTAATCGTGCTTAGCGCAAAGCCCTATACAAGGAAAATGCAAGAAAGAAGAAGAAGCCTTGGTGGAAGAACAAAGATGACGAAGACAACAAAGTTGATGAATGCTGAAGCAAGATGCATGTTTTTGAAGTTTATAGGAGTATCTTTTTATGAATCTTATGCCACTATCATGTACTCTACTGTTGTATGCATCTTTTATATCTTTTTATGAATCTTATTACACTATCATGTCTTAACACTATTGCTGTATGAATCTTTTTGTGAGTGGCCTCTTATCTGACTTGTCCAATATCTTCAGAATATTTGTTTGTGAGGTTTATATAATTATTTGTTGTGCCATGGAAAAATGTATCTAAGATGTGGCTCCTTCCAGATACAAATTTATCAACCAAGAAAACACTATTAAAGTTAGGTACATCAAATATCTCCCGATCTCCATTGTCATAGCATAGAATGCAGTACACGTCGCCATGTTCATGTGTTGAACCATCAAGCCCATCAATAGCCTCACCAATCCCAGTAGAAAGCTAGGCATCAGTACTTGTCTTACGAATCCATGGTTCAGGACCTTTATGATGATAGAGAGCAGAGCAGGTGGATTCATGTATATAGGTTGTAGACTAGAATGTTAGGTTTGCAAGACTGATCTCCAAGGGATACAAATGTAATTGCATTTTGTATATATAAATAGAAATAAATATTCTTGAAAGCAAAGTACATACAGCGAACACAGCCAAGTAATTGCAACTCTATAAACTTTGTCCAGACATACCTCCAACAAGAAGCTGAATGCTTCCATCAATCATTCTCAGCAACACATAAGGATCAGCTATGGAAACTGAGGATACAGTTGCCCCATCAGAAGCTGCATTCGTCTCTGTATTGGATGATTTTAAGTTCAAATCTTGAGTCATAAAAGCACCATCAAGTATCCGAGCACCACGAGAAAATACTTGGATAACTCAACGTCTGTTTGAAATAAGCATGGCATAGTCACTTATTAGAATTTCCATCAAGGTATTGTGCTAAGATACACTTTTTTCTACATAAGCAAGAATCCATGCATTCAAAAGCTAAGAAAAGATTTTAAAACTAATGTCAAAGAAATTTTTGATGCACCAAGGTAATTTGAACAGCTGACAATCAGTAATTTGAACCCTGCTTAATTTAGTCTTTAGCAGAAATGTAGCATTATGAGATGACATTTGAAAATACATTATTGCATCTTTTGAAGAGATAAGTTATATACTTTAAAACGGGAGAAAAATTCTATGACTCCAAGCCCCCAAAGGTACAGAGAGCCATTTTTCACCTCCTTCCAGAAAAGTATTGATTATATTAGTATGATCTTGCATATCTGGATAGATAGAATTACTTCGATCAATGCGTGCTTTATCTCCTCCTAATTTTACTAACTTATATATAGCTTCACTCTCTTACCACAGGATATTAATATGAAGATAATATCTTTTTCCCAACAAGGATGTAGACCAATCTGCATTCTTGCCGCAAATGGTGGCCCTGTTCAGGTTATATAATTTTCCCTCTGAATTATGTTAATGATTCGCATAAATTGGTAATCAAATGTTTCAATAAGCACTTAAATGTTCAAATTAGGTCGTCTATCTATACTTTAGTACTTAGTAGTTACCATTACATCAAAATATATTTTTGAATGCAAATTTGTACTGAATCTTGAAATGAAACAAACAGGTTGTTATTGACTATTTTGTTCCAAAAGCCTAAAGAGCCAAAATATGAGCATATGATTTCCTTTGGCACGACCTTGCCTTGTTTAAAACTCTGAACATAAGTTGAGTTGTTAGAGTGCAAAGCCACGAATAGCCTGCTCATCGTCTCACATGTATTGTATCCGCTTTCCATTAGAATTACGGATTCTAAGGTCTGACCTTGACACAGAGATCAGCCTGCCTAAATCTGCTTTTCCCGTTTCCTAGTTTAGTTGCTGAGTTAGGGAACTTCTCCCTCCGCCCATGTTTTACATGCCTCATATTTCCTTTCCGAGAATACACGTCTCGTTTATCTTTCACTAATTTTGGTAAATGAATCTTGCATTCCACTAGCTCATAAAACTAATACTCCGTATATAAAAGTAGGACATTTTTCTACTAATTTTTCTTTACATTTTCTTAAAAGAGTCAAAGTGAGACAAGTAATTGGAGAGGAGTATATAGGATCTTACAGCAGTATGCAGATTCTCCAACAAAAGTACTAGATTTCTTGGATACTGTCACTTAGTTTAATAGTACTACTAATAGTCTTAACTTAAAACTGCATGAACCTCAAAATCTTGAAAAAACATGTGACTTGTCTATAAAGGGCAGGTTCTCACTCTGTCATTTCTCCATCCCTTGTTCATTTTCTGAATGAATTCTTCCACTCTCATCTTCAAATCTTCATCTTCGTCGTCTTCGTCTGCCAATGCTGCCTCAACCAGTGCACCATTACCCTTCACCATCTTCGTCTTCGTCTCATCCACGATGAATTTACGGGTTTGTTCATTCGACTTTGAGCTGCTGATGACGACGACAGCGATGATGAGGTTGAATAGGCAGAAAATCACGTGGGAATTGGAGGCTGCCAGGCCGATCAGCTCAAATGTGGATTGCAACATTGTTTTGAGATTGTGTTTGTTTTGCTGATTAGAATGTGAAGTATGGGAGGATTTTGAGCCTAAAAATAGTTATTATTTTTGTCCATGGCTTTGCTTTGAAGGAAACAAGAGTGTGGTAAGCTACTTCCTTAGCAAAGACACTTGTTAATTGAGTTGTGAAGGCTCTCCTAACTTGAAATTTTGAATTATTTTAGTGCTATATAATATGAATCATTTGAGAAATTGAAAGTAGTGTCTGTGCCATAATTTCACTTGCTTTGGAAGTATTTAGTGATTTGAAGATGGTAAAAATGGAGTACCTGATCCACTAATGGAAAAGGCAAAAGGATAGTTAGTTTTATTAAGTTGAAAACTAACAAAAATTAATAGAGCTATTAAGCTTGGAGGGTTAATAGTTTAGGATTTGAAAGAAGTGGACAAAAATTCATAACATACATATCAAGTTGATAGTATAAGTGCACTTTTGCAATTATAATAAAATTTTCTACATAGTTGCTTTGTTAATTAAGCTTATTAAAGTTGTTTACCGACAAGGGGAAAAACGAAAAATAACCACATTTTATTCATTGATAACATAATTACTTTCTCTTTTTCTTTTAAATATACTAATGAATTTCAATCGATTAAGCTAGCTAATCTTCTTTAGCAGTAATTGTCAATCATACCATTGGAGCCACGTTTCAATTTTAATCAACCACTTCATTAATTTTTATGGCCTGATTTTGCCAACAACTTTTATTAACATTGCTTACACTTGTCCCACTAATTAATTACACCAATAACAATTAGCTATAAAGCCAATCCATTCAACTGTCCAAGCAATATTTTATTCCCATTTACCATTTTCTGGTGTATCCTAAATCACTAATTATTAAAACCTAAGGAATGCTGAAATACTCAAAGTGGAGATATTGCATACATGAGTGATGGTTAAATGATTGTAGATGTCTTTTTAATTTTATAGGAGTATGATTTTTTTTTGTATTAAGTACTCCTACTACTTTTTTGTATTTTATAGGAGCATGATTCGTGTACTACTTTATAATATTCATACTTATTAAATGATTCAGCTGAACCCATTTGGTAGGATTTAATTAGGTTGATTATATTATTAAGTCCTTGAGTTAGTGTATCTATTAAGAACATGTTAGTGTATTTATAATATGTATTGCATTAATTGAAAAGTATGTATGATAATTGACATTCGTACAAGCAGAAAGAGGAAATAATAACTGTACACAGATATTAGTTGCAGTATGTACATTTTTGCCTGCATGTCAATTTTTATGGAATGATTGGTGGTAGATTGATAGGTAGTAGAAATAATTTGCTAAATTTGAATTTCATGGCACATTCCTTTCTTTTTTGAAAGGAACTAACCATCTACTATTACTATTTCAAATCTAAATTGAGTTCGTCTATTTGATCATATCATGGAAAATTATAAAATATTTTTTTATCTCTCTAGCATTTAAAACACTCTATCATTTTATTCAATAAATTGCATCATGATCTAATGTGACCAAATAGCTATTCATTGTAAATCCCAATTTCCATAATTTGATCATAGGCTTCATAGCATACTAGTCGCTCATAATAGGAATATTTATTTAGTTAATGAGTAAAATAATAAAGTATAAATAAATACAAAAGGAAAACTCATGTTTTAAATATTACTAAAATATATACTTTACCCGTCCAAGTAAGTTAATTAACTCAACTTTGTAGTAAAAATAAACTTTTACTAGTAATATTTTACTGTATTATCTTTATGTATCTCTTATTTTTATTACATTTCCTTTACTAAACATTTGACACGAATGGAATAATATTTCATTTTTATGGTATTCCACCATGTCTATATGAGTTTATGAATACTCCGAAAATTTGTCCCAAATACTCGTAAATTAAATGCGTTCCACGTAACCAGTGTTGACCAAATAGTCAATCTGATTGGCTGATTTCAAGTGGGCCCACTACATTGACGAATTTCCAACTTTTCTTCCGTTTGATTCCCACACGCGCCAACTAGCACGTGGTACAAGAAAAAGTAGTACTCCAGTATAATTTCGTCAGAAAATAAAAACAAAATAAAATCCCCATTTTGATTTTTCTTCTTCTTCTCCTTCTTCACACCACTTTCCTCAAGTCAAGAACAGAACACTGAACACTGAACACCTCACTCACTCACTCACTCTCTCTCTCTCCCCCCCTATCTACAATACATACCCAAATTTTGATTTCGCAGCCTCTGTTTTGCGATATGTTCACCTGAGCAATTCTTCGAACATCTCACCCTCAAAATTCCACCACTTATTTTCCGGCTAAAAAACGCGGCGGAACTCTTAAATGAACTCACACTTGATCACTTGCAAAATATCAAGCTCGAAATGCCGAAACAACAGTCATAACTCTTAAACCAAAAAGCTCCGATTTTCACGGAACAGAAATGTCCAACGCAAACCCATCTCCACCGGAGGCGGCTGAAGATGCGGTGAACAAGCGGTACGCGAGGCTGCTGTCACTCCGTACGAAGGCGGTGGATGGGAAAGGAGCTTGGTACTGGGCTCATTTCGATCCCATCCTGATCAGAAATCCCGACACCAACCTCGCCAAATCAGTGAAGCTCAAGTGCTCCCTCTGCGACGCCGCATTCTCCGCTTCAAACCCTTCAAGAACCGCTCACGCAATTTCACCTCGATGCTGAAGCCGATCACGCAATTGCCCCCTCTCGCATCCCCCTCCTCGCAGCCGAATCACCGCAAGCGCGCTTCCTTGGACTTGTGAAGATGATTTGAGACCACTGGCAATGCTGGAGGAGAGTGTGAAGAAGCTCAAGAGCCCCAATTCTCCTCCTTCTCATGTACTGAGGAAAGAGCAAGTTGATGCAGCCTTTGATCTCTTAGCTGACTGGTACTACGAGGTATGTGGGTCTGTGGCATTTTCGAGCCTCGAGCATCCCATGTTCGCGGCTTTTCTAAGGCAAGTCGGCTTGCCTGAAGTGTCAAAGAGGGAGCTTCTATGCTCGAGGCTTGATTCCAAGTTTGAGGAAGCTAGAAGAGCGTCCGAAGCAAGAATCCGGGATGCAGCTTTCTTTCAGATTGCTTCTGATGGATGGAATATCATTGACAGGGGGAGCAAGAGCCTGGTTAAGTTTGTGGTTAACCTTCCTAATGGAACCAGAGTTTTCCAAAAGGCGGTGTACTCGAATGGCGGGGCAGTGGAGGAGGTATTGTGGGAGACGGTTGGAGAGATTTGTTGTGACAATGCACAGAGATGTGTAGGCATTATCGCAGATAGGTATAAAGGGAAGGCATTGAAAAGGTTAGAACTTCAGAATACTTGGATGGTTAATTTATCTTGTCAGATTCATGGATTCTGTAGTTTGATCAAGGACTTCAATAGGGAGCTTCCACTATTTGGGAGTGTAGCTGAAATTGTCTGAAAATCGCGAATTTGATCAACTCTCAACCGATGGTTAGAAGTTCTTTCCTCAAGTTTAGGTTGCAAGGGTTTGAAGTTCCTACTTTTATTACAGTCCCCTTTCCTAAACGTGACATATCTAAGAATTATGGTCCTTTTGTTGCAATGTTGGAAGATATACTAACTTGCTCACAAATTCTTCATTTAGTTGTATTGGATGATGCATTTAAATCTGTTTGTGTCGAGGATATTGCTGCTGTAGAAGTGGATGATCTTGTTAAAGATGTTGGGTTTTGGAGTAATGTGGAGGCTGTTCATTCGTTGATAAAGTTGGTAACCTCGATGGCTGAGGAGGTTGAGGCAGATAGGCCTTTAGTTGGGCAATGCCTTCCTCTTTGGGGGGAGATGAGGTCCAAAATCAAGGAGTTGTGCACCAAGTACAATTTGGCTGAGGGGCCCGTTGAGAGGGTAGTCGAGAGGCGGTTTAGGAAAAACTATCACCCGGCATGGTCAGCCGCCTTCATTCTTGATCCACAGTATTTGGTCAGGGATGCCTGTGGGAAGTACCCCCCCCCCCCCTTTCAAGTGCTTGACGCACGAGCAAGAGAAGGACGTTGACAAGCTCGTCACCCGCCTCGTTGCAGGGGAGGAGGCTCATATCGCATTGATGGAGCTTATGAAGTGGAGATCAGAAGGTTTGGACCCGCTGTATGCTCAGGCAGTTCAGCTGAAGCAGCAGGATCCCGTTACTAGGAAGATGAAGATGGCTAATCCGCAGAGCAGTAGGCTTGTGTGGGAAACTTGCCTAAAGGAATTCAAATCACTTAGTAAAGTTGCAGTGAGGCTTCTTTTCCTTCAGGCAACCTCAGGTGGGAACAAGTGTGATTGGTCATTCACGATATTATTTCGAGGGCAGGGAGTAGGGTTCGACAAGGTACAGAAGCTCGTGTTTGTTGCTGCCCACACAAAGCTCGAGAGACAAGACTTCTCCAGTGTAGAGGAGAATGATGCTGTGCTTCTTAGAAACATTAATGGTGAGGATGAAATGCTTAATGAGGCACCATCAATATAACTTCTTGTTGTTGTTGTTTGGTTAACTACCTAGAATTATTGGTGTAGCATTTGTTCTTATTTGGTGTGTACAGAGGAAAATTTTATTCTTCTAGCTACTGTTTTTTAATCAGAAATAGAGAGGGAAACATCAATCTTTTGTAGCATATATATGATCATATGAATAGTGAAGGTTCTTGAATTGCAAAAAGGGTAAAAACGCGTTTGGGGCTTGTTTGATGTATGTGGGTTTATTCCAAACACGTTTCTACTGTTTTTGCAACATGTTAAGAAAAAGGTTCCCATTTTCAGAAAAAACCCGAATAGCGAATGCCAAATAGCTTCAGAAAGCAGTGATGTCTGTTGTCAAAATTACAGTTATGCTGTATGATACTCTGGTTCTGTTTCATGCTGCATATGTTTCTTACATGGCATGTTGTCATTATTGATCTTCTAATTTCGTACTTGCTGTTTACTTCCAATGGACTTAACATATTTATAGCTGTAATAAATCTTCTCACTTTCCCCATTATACATAATCTGTTTAAGAATTCATGTTATCCAAATTGAAGACATCTATTGACAGCCTCAGCTAAACACTTTGCTCTCAATATACATCTCAGGCCAGACGCGTTCAAGCTAGAAGGGTTGAAAAACACAATCTTCCTTGCAAGAAGAGAGCAGTGGATACGAGGGAGTAAGCGGCTTCTACTCTTATCCTCTTTCTGTTAAAGTTACACAATGTGAATGATTGTAGAAAACGGGTGTCATGAACGCAACCCGTCCCACGCATGATTGTGAACTGGTTGCCGAGGCAGGACAAGTGTAGGGTGTGCTGGTGAGAATCATGATTTTATGCATTGTTGCATCAATTTGTTTGTGCACATGGAATACTTAGGAAATGGATGCTCAATTTGTGCAGGCATCACGGCATCTGTCAAGTAAAAGGTTGTAATCAGATAAAGATGTTGATGATTGCCCATAAAAGACTCCAAGATGAAATTGTACAATGTAATCTATACTAATCTAAAGTGACAGTTTGATAGAAAGTCAAATTTACCCTTTTTTGCGGGAAAAAATTACAGTACGTGAAAGGGCACTTTTGGCAAATCCAATTGGCTAAATGTTGTTTAAATATTACAAATAAGTACGCTACTTCCAAGACTACATAGAGCTACGTGCATTTTTACAAATCTGTCAAAATAGTTCATTGAAAGATACAGCTATACAAGGAAGAAAATATGGGGCAAGAAAAAAGAAAGAAAACGTACAAACTCATAAATAAAATCACAATATTTGAATTATAATCAAATCAACCAAGAAAAAAAAAAGGAAGGAGAATAAGGGTGTCCACTATAAGTGGACACGCCCAATAGCCCCGCCCCCGTTTTTTGTCCATAGCCCCAGTTTTTTGTCCATAGCCCCAAAATTCTATTTCCGCCACTATAGTGGACACCTCCAATAGCCCCCAATAGCCCCCAAATTTTATAATCAATTTTCATTTTAAAATGTTTCAAGTAATTACGAACAAATTTATCGGGCTATACGTACGTAGAAGAAGTGGACTATACGAATTAAAAATAATTAACCTGACACGTGGACGAGCATGTGACCCCACCAACGATCACGTGACCACCTTTGACTGCTGATCACCATTTTCCTCCATTACCGAAATTCATAACTCAGCAGTAAACAAATTTTCCTCCATTTTCCTCCATTAAAAATTTTCATAACTCAACATTTTCCTCCATTTTCCTCCACCACCGCCACCGCCGCGGCGGTTGGCGACCGCAATAGGAGCCGCGCCTATAGGCGCGGCTATAGCCAAGCCCGCCGCGTCCTCGCCCCGCACGCGGCTCTGCCGCGTCCGCCGCCTCCCTCTCCCCTCGCCGCGCCCGCCTCCCCGCCGGACACCTCCGCCACTATGGCAGCCCGCCTACCGCCCCAACCCGCGGCTATAGCCGCGGGCATGTTATAGTGGACACCCTAAGAGAAATGCCACCGCCGGCGCCGCCGCAGGTTAGGCGGCTGTGCAGACCCACCAAAATCCTCCGGAGCCCACAAAACGATACTTGAATGCCGGAGCACACTACAGCGACGCCGGCTAGCCAGGTTCTTGCAGGCGGCGAAGCAGGACGAAGGAATTGGCGAGGCAGAGCGGCGAGGAAGAGCGGAAGTAGCGGCGGCGAGAAAGGCTGGTGGGCGTGGTGGCTAGGAAAGGCTAATCCCGCCGATTGAGAGAGAGGGGGGGAGAGGTGGCTTTTTTAATCACGTAGGGTTTATAGGGAGTATTAGTTTATGTACATATTATATGGGCCTTTAATTTGTTGGATTTATAGTTTGAAAACATTTAACTCAAAAAACACCCCAGCTTACTTTATGTAGGAATATATTATTTGGACCTTTTTAAGAAGAGTTCTAAATTGGGTATTAGGATTTAAAAATTATGTATTAAAAAATAGTAAGTGGGATTTAATTTGACCATTGAATTTTAATAATACAGTAGTATGTAATTTTTAGAATACGTAGATTCTTTTCTAATAGTAATTAAATTTATATATTATTAATTTTCTTTTATTTATGTTCAATTGAAATTGTGCTTGAGAGTTCAATTTGCCTTCTATTTTAATTAAAATTAAAATTATACTATTTATTATTGCAATGTTTCTTCTCCGAATTAATTCATAAGCTAAACGACAACATAAATATGTAATCATTTGAACCGTCCAATATTTACTCGATTAAAATGTTTAGTATATTTTAATTAGTCCTAAATTTAATATGTTCTAATTAGTTTCAAATTAATTAAATAATACTACTAAATTTATAGAATAAATTTGGAATATATATTATTTTGTATAATTTTAATTCCATGGAATATCGTGTATTTACAAGAATAATAACCATATTAAAATAATACAATAGAAGGTAACATTTTAATTAATTATGAGAATAATTGCTATATTATTAATATATATTGTGTATAAAATTATAGAGTATACGTGTCATATGCATAAAATTGAATACCATGGTACATATTATTTGAGTGCTTAGTGTATCAAACGAATAACATAAGGTTTGCACGTGTAATGAAATAAACCAATGCATGTCTTTTTTCCACTTTCTAGAAATTAATTGATATATATATAATATATATATATATATATATATATATATATATATATATACTCATTATTCACAAATCCACTCTTAAAGACCGAACCACCGAACCCTACCAAATTAGGGTTTTTAGATCTAGTTTTTTATGGATGAGAGACACAAATTTATCAATTATTTTTGCCTTTATCACGAGCCTATTTTAATTCATCCGAAGGTAAAAAAGTCATACTAACATGTTACGAAAATTTAACTTCATTCCGGTAGGTTTTTACTTCATTCCAGTAGGATTATTACTTCATTCCAGTAAGTAAATGCGGTTTCGCCATCGCGTGCAGTTCTTTCTCTCTACAATATATATCACCATCGCCACAACACTGATATGGTGTAATAAACACATGGAATGATGTAATAAATTATTGGAATGAAGTATGTGTAGAAGCATTTGAAGTCCTACTGGAATGAAGTATGTGTAGAAGCATTTGAAGTCCTACTGGAATGAAGTAAAAACCTTATTCAATAAAGTAATAACGTTTCTGAATGAAGTAATAAACACACTTGAATAAATTACATTTTTTAATGTAAATAAAGTAAAAACTCAGGTCAATGAATTCAAATGAAACATATGTTGAATCATTTCAAAACATACTGGAAGAAAGTAAAAACATGTTGTAGTTTCAGGGGATTACGTACGGAATGAAGTAATAAACCTATACAATGAAGTAAAATGGGCTTGTAATGAAGACCGAAAAATTTACACAGCAGCACATCTCATCAAAAAAACTAGATCTAATGGCCCAGATTTGGTCTCTAGTTCGATCTTTAAAATTGGTTCGACATTGATCACAACTCTCTCTCTCTCTCTCTCTCTCTCTATATATATATATATATATATATATATATATATAGGGGTGCGTTATATTGATAACCCCAATTTCCGTAATAACCCTATAACTAAATCTGGAACACACATATTTCTAATCATGCGGTTGAGATTCAAACTTAGATTTACTTCATAAAAAAAGCGCGGGGGTAAAACTGTCATTTCGCTCATTTAATTTCGCAGCCGATAAAATGATACTTCGACCTATAAAATGACATAACTATCATTATAAGCCAAAAGTATCATTCTATCCGGCAAAACTATCATTCTATCCGACAAAACTATCATTCTATCAGCCAAAAGTATCATTTTATCAACTCAAAGTATCATTCTATCTGTCGTGAGTATCATTTTATCATTTTATCAGTCAAAAGTATCATTTTATCAACTCAGGGTATCATTCTATCCGACAAAACTATCATTCTATACAATAAACCTATCATTTTATCATTTTACGTGTTATTTGGCGAAATTCAGAGTATCATTTTATCATTCAGAGTATCATTTTATCAACTCAGAGTATCATTCTATCCGGCAAACTATCATTCTATGCAATAAACCTATCATTTTATCATTTTATCAGTCAGTCAAAAGTATCATTCTATCCGACAAAACTATCATTCTATGCAATAAACCTATCATTTTATCATTTTACGTGATATTTGGCAAAATTCAGAGTATCATTTTATCATTCAGAGTATCATTTTATCAACTCAGAGTATCATTCTATCCGGGAAAACTATCATTCTATGCAATAAACCTATCATTTTATCATTTTATCTTTTTATCAGTCAGTCAAAAGTATCATTTTATCAACTCAGAGTATCATTCTATCCGGCAAAACTATCATTCTATGCAATAAACCTATCATTTTATCATTTTATCATTTTACGTGATATTTTGCGAAATTCAGAGTATCATTTTATCAACTCAGAGTATCATTCTATCCGGCAAAACTATCATTCTATGCAATAAACCTATCATTTTATCATTTTACGTGATATTTGGCGAAATTCAGAGTATCATTTTATCATTCAGAGTATCATTTTATCAACTCAGAGTATCATTCTATCCGGCAAAACTATCATTCGATGCAATAAACCTATCATTTTATAATTTTATCTTTTTACGTGATATTTGGCGAAATTCAGAGTATCATTTTATCAACTCATAGTATCATTCTATCCGGCAAAACTATCATTTTATGCAATAAACCTAACATATATAATTTTATCATTTTACGTGATATTTGGCGAAATTCAGATGTTAAATGAGCGAAATGACATATCTACCCCTCCGCCTTTTTTATGAAGTAGAGTATCATTCTATCCGGCAAAACTATCATTCTATGCAATAAACCTAACATATATCATTTTATCATTTTACGTGATATTTGGCGAAATTCAGAAATTAAATGAGCGAAATGACATATTTACCCATCTGCCTTTTTTCTATGAGGTAAATCTAAGTTTGAATCTCAACCGCATGATTAGAAATATGTGTGGTCCAGATTTAATTATAGGGTTATTACGATATTTAGGGGTTATCATATGATCACGACTATATATATATATATATAGAGAGAGAGAGGTATGATCAAATTCAAACTCCTATCTTTGGTACAAACTACAAACTTTAATCCTAAACAATCTTTGATCACAATCAACGGCTGGCGTAATGACTCAAATGTCAATGTCAACGAGCATTATAAATTCCGTCACCGGGGGCTTATGTGGAATTTGTAGCATACAACGGTTACTACTTCCCTCATTTTACTCCAACCTCTCCATAACTGACGTGATTCCTCAAGTTGTAACTGACGTGAACATTGTTGTTGACATTGTTGTTGACATTGAGAATTATGATTTTAGAGTTTGCTGAACACATTGTTGTTGACATTGTTGATTACTAATCAATGTATGAACGGTTTTAGAGTTGTTGGTTACATTGTTGTTGACAATGTTGACATTGTTGATGGTGTGTTGATGATTTTCTGCTTTGATTTTGATGGTGTGTTCCTGCTGACATTGCAGCATAGCATGACTCTTGGAAGCCGGCGACAACTCCAACGATGGGTGACGAAGGTGGCAAGGTTGATGGAGGTGGGGCAGTGGCGGCAAGGCGATGACTGTCTACGAGAAAGTGGGCCGCCACTTCGAAGAAGCATAGCAGAGCAGCGCCGCGAGGAAGGGAGGCGTGACGGAGGAAGGAGAGTGCTCTGAAAAAGAGAGAGAGAAAGGAGAACGACGCCGGAGGAAGGGTTGCAGCGGCGATACCGACTGAGAGAGAAAGAGGAGATGGGAAGGGAGAGTGCAATCGGCGCTAAGAGAAAGAGAAAGGGAGGGAGGCGCCGCATTTTTCTGTAGGGAATATTAATTTATGGAGTATACTGTTATTTAGGTTTATTTGTGTTGAAATTTTAGTCTAAGGAATGTATTATTTGAGCTTTATTTGTATTGGATTTTATGATTTTGAAAAAAATTATAAAAATATAGTTTTAAATTGGGGGTTACGTATATATCATTATATTTATGTTTTAAAAATTAGGTTTTAATTTTGAACTATTAATTTATTGGACTTTATATAAATATTTTCTAACTTAAATTCATCTTTGTAATTAAGTTTATGTATTGTTATTTTGCCTTTTATTTGAGTTAAAATTGGAATTGTGCTAAAGAGTTTAATTTGCCTTCTACTTGGGTTAAAATTAAAATTTTATTCATCATTGTAATAATTTCTTCTCTGAATTAATCTATAAACTAAATGGCAACACGAATATATAATTTAATTTTCATGCTATATTTATTTAATTAAAATATTTAAAATTTCATCCTTATAAAAATAAAGACATTTTTTATATTCGATTCAATTGAATGACCGAAAGTTTTAATTATTCTTGAGTTTAACTGAATATTAAAATAATACTACTATTTTTATAGGAAGTTGTAGTATGTCATTGAAGTGTGATTGCTCTATATGTATTATATATTTTAAAGTGTTTTAGTCAATATTTATTTTAAAATTTATAGTTAATTAATTAAAATATTTTTTAAATTATCTAATATGAGCATATTGTTATTGTGCGCTTCTTATTCCAATTTATACTCTTTGATCGTTACTCACACATATTTTCTTTATTTGTATATTTATTCTAATTAACTTATATTCTTTAATCCTTAGTTACACATATTCTTTTTGTCATTAATTTTATTGTTTTACTCCACTTGGATCATAAATTAAAATTGTATATAAATAATACATTCATTATGGAGTAGTACATTTTTTTTAAATCTTCACATTGCTTTGAGTTCTTCTTTTCTATATTTTTATTATATTTTGTATTCATTGTTTGAAACTCTTATGCTCGTGCATAGCACGGAGGTTAATACTAGTGGTAGCAAAAGTTGGAGAGAGAGTGCAGAAATTGCATATGGGATCTCTTGAAAATGAGATTATCCCATTCCACAATTATAGTTGTAAAGCTGAGATTGTCCTTCTCTTTATGCACTCCATCAACCCCTCCAACACTTGTCAATACATTCCAACATACTCTCTATGCACATGTAACACATATGATGTTGGTATATTGCTAGTCTCAGTGTAGGAGGGCAACTTTCTCAAAAAATATGGACTTTGGACCATTTCTCGTTTTACGTGTTAATTTTAAAACATTCCGTGCAGGTGAATTGGTTAGTTTTGGTTTGTAACATTTGTGCCTCCTTAATGGCAAGTCTTACACCTTGCACTATTTCAGCCGCTTATGGAGTAACACGAGAAGTCATCTATAAAACCTATGCATATTGCTTATTGAACCGGTGTGGGACAAGTCTCATACCTTGCACTGGTTCAAGTCCGTGACGTTCCATTATCTTTAAGGATAAGCCTCGTAACAATCTATTGCTCATATAACAACGTGAGATGAGTTTAATATCTTGCATTGATTTCAATTCGTAGCATTCGACCCTCTTTGAGAACATGTCTCATACCTTGTACTGGTTTCAGTCTATAACATTCGTACCTTGTTGGTCACAATCCATACTACCATACCACCACTTCGAATTGATTTTGATACCATTATTACAAACTAAGTAAGAGAACACATCTAAAAAAAACTAGCTATTAAGCGAAATAGTTTATTTCATTTGTAAAACCCCACATTTATCACTCATACAACATATATGAAGCAAGTCTTGTACTCCATTGCACTAGTTCAGTCCTTGAAATTAATCATATTTTATTGATTACGATGGCTCATTAGTATTATTACCATTATCAAGTGAGTGATAAAAATTCTAATGGCTAAACCCTAGTCCCTTCTAATTCTTGCTTTGCGTTATAGTGTAGGTAAGGACTGCTCACATTGACTACTCACCAAACTTTAAAAGGAGAAAATCCCTTTTCAATTGTATGGAATATGGGTATTGATTTCGGTCACGTTACATGTTAACAATGTAAGAGATATAATCATTACTATAGTACACAACAAATTTCACTTTTTTCTCTTGGACTTTGTGATTGATCATCTCTTCTCAGTCCCATTCACATTTGTAAGAAGAGTAAAGACCAAAACTGATCCCGAACATATGCTTATTTTATGATTTTGGTTCTATACTTTATCTTTTGAATTTTTGCATCCTGAACATTTCAACTCGGATCACAATTGGTCATACACTAACAATTCCGTCAATTTTTAAACGGTTTTAACCTGATTTTGACCGACTTTGATGGTTTTAACAGTTCCATTCGGGTTAAAACCGTTTAAAAATTGACGGAATTGTTAGTGTATGACCAATTGTGATCCGAGTTGAAATGTTCAGGATGCAAAAATTCAAAAGATAAAGTATAAGACCAAAATCATAAAATTGACATATGTTTAGGACCAGTTTTGACCTTTAGGGTTTAGGGTTTAGGGTATAATCATGGCAATTATGTGTAGGCAATAAATAAGTTATTTATTGGTGTAAGATTGGAAAAAAGGTAGAAAATTATGGGACTGATGGACTGATACTGTGTCTACCACAAAATTCAGTGAATTGTTATTTTTTAGATCAACCAATTATTACGCATATTTATCATTTAATTTTAAATATGTGGGTGCCTCCTTTTTAGCTGTAAAATTTCCTAGCACAATTCTAACCACCTTTGTTAACTTGCTTCACTCATTTACTTTCTTTCTTCCTTCCTTCTTTTATTGTTTCATTATTGTACTCCCTCCGTCCCGGGCTACTCGCACCTTTCGGCACGGAGATTAAGGAATGAGTGTATAGGAAAGTCAAAAATGACGGCTATAGGTGAATTTTTTTACTAAAAATGGAAAGAGTGCAAGTAACTTGGGACGCCCAAAAAGGAAATAAGTGCGAGTAGTGCGTGACGGAGGGAGTAGATATGTTTCTTTCATGTCTTCACAACCATTAATGCTAAGGTTCTCTAAGCCAAGCCCCAAGATTCTTCTGTAATCTTTGTTTACCTCTCTCTCTTTCACACACACACACACTGATTGTTGTGTTGGGACCATTCATCTTTTGCAAATTGGTTTCCATTTTGAGGATTGGGGTATTGATGAGGTCCACAATTTTTGAGGGAAGAAGGAAGTGTAGAGAAAAGTATGAAATCTATAGCATAGATTTGGGGAAAAGTTAAATAGAGCAGACGAACACTAGATTGCAGTCACTCAATTAAAGATTCTTGAGTGAACAGTTGAAAGAATTGCCTTCGACTTAGGGAATTTATTTAAAATGACTTTTTATTTATTTAAGAGATTTGAAGCATAGTTGATTCTTCGAAAAATGTACAATACCTGTGATACTAATACGTAGAATACTCAATTTGCCATTGACATGCGACGAAAGATGCGAGGGTGAATACACATACACTCCTTGCAAAAATTCACAACTAGACGAGAATTTACTCGAGATTAAAAAAAGGCCAAGTGTATGACACCGTAAGCGGATATTTGATGAGTCGTGGGATACAATTATGCTTCAAGCATTGCGCTGTGAAGAGAAATAAAGGATACCATGACGAACCATCGAAATATAAGTCCTCTAATAAAGTATCACACAACAATTTATCAGGAGTGTAATATATATATTATATGTGAAAATTTGCCGTTGTTTAATTTATAGTGTCATTAATTTAAGAATTACTTATAATTAGGCAAGATTTTCCTTTTATTAATGTATTTGAAGTAATACAAAAAATTTAAATAATTCATGAAATTAATTACCTTAAAAAGGTGTTAGAATCAATATAATTATATTAAATAAAAATGAAATTTTATTGTGAAATAGTGCAACATGGTGAATTGCAAAAAATATGAATTTAGAGGCCCAAGAATGATGAAACCCATTTATCACAGCCCACATATTACTTTTTTTACGGCCCAAATTAATATTGAAAATTACCGAAAACAACCCCATAGTTTTCCATATTACCATTCTTACCCTCCTTCAACAAAATCACATTTCTCTCTCGAAAAGTAGAAAACAATAAGGAATTGGCAACCGCAGAAGAGAAGAAGAGATCACGCAAAATGGGGCTCACCGACGATCAGGTATCATCGATGAAGGAGGCGTTCAATCTGTTCGACGCAGACAGCGACGGCAAAATCGCGCCATCGGAGCTCGGAATCCTGATGCGCTCCCTCGGCGGCAACCCTACGCAGGCGCAGCTGAAAGCCATAATCGCCGAGGAGAAGCTCACCGCGCCGTTCGATTTCCAGAGGTTCCTCGATCTCATGGGGAAGCACTTGAAGGCGGAGCCGTTCGACAAGCAGCTCCGCGACGCGTTCCAGGTGCTCGACAAGGAGGGGACCGGCTTCATCGTGGTGAAGGAGCTCAGGCACATCCTCACCAGCATCGGCGAGAAACTGGAGCCCGCCGAGTTCGACGAGTGGATCCGAGAGGTCGACGTCGGATCCGATGGCAAGATCAAATACGAGGATTTCATCGCGCGCATGGTCGCCAAATAAGAACGGTGAAATTTGTGTTATTGTTCAGATTTTGAATTTTGAATTCAATTTGTTGTCGCTCGTTGCATTTCATCCAGCCGTTTATTGTTTATCTGTTTATGCGTAATGATTGTGTCATAAATTTAATTTGTTTTCTTTCTTGGAATTTACCTATAATCTTATTAGGATGAAAAGGAAATGAGAAAAGCCTTGAATTATTCTTCTCCTTTCCTCTTATCAATGAAATTTGGTAACACATTTCATTAGAAACAGAGCTGGCTAACATTATCGTCTAGTATTCTCACTTATAGTTTGTATCTTCACCACTTCACCTCTTTAGAAACCAGCCAGAGAATTAGCATGCTTTTCCCTTTGCCTATTTTTAACTACATTGCTAGGTCAAACATACATATATTTATCTCGAAATTCAAAAATCTATTTTTTATGGTTTGGAAATCTATCGATGAAACTAGAGTTCTTATGTGGTATTTATCCTGCCACATTTATTCTGGTAACATGTAAGCATTTTAGTATTTCTTTTTGAAAAAATGGAAGATATGTAAACTTAAACAAGCAGTAGGTATTGAAAATAAAGTCTTGGCTGACTTTGGAGAAGATTAGGAAGAATTGGAAACCTTGAAAGCTACCCAAGTTGCTGATATATTCAGAGGGAATGGGTTGGTAACTTCAAAGACCATTGAAAGTTCTTGATTGAGTGAGGTGTCTAGTGAGAGATGTGTCCTCAGAACGTTTTAGTGTACATCGAGTCTTGTGTATTTAGTGTTTCATATAACATAATTGAGTCTAGTAAAATACAGTAGTTACTTTTGAAAGTGGGCTCTAGTCCCAACAGTAGGTACATCAGCTGTAAACCATAGTTTTTTATTATTAAAAAGAGGATATACCTCAAACATGTAAATGATGATGAATATAATTTGAGAAGTTGAAGGATCACCTCGTCTGAAGTTGGAAGACTTTTCCCAATCGTCATTCTCTATATTTCCTCCGGACCTTTTGTTTGTCAGGGGCAAATATATCAAAACACCCGAAAGAAACTAGATGGTTTAAACCATGTTTTGTGGGCTGATAGAATGTAGTTTCCTGATTCGATGTGTGATTTGTAATGCATATTGAACTACATGATGTGTGTATCTGAACTTTGCAGTTGCCTGTGCGTAGATAATGTGATCCTCTGCACAAGGAAACATTTCTTCTGAGCTCTTTCTTACATGATGTGTATCTCTTCTTTCTGGCTCCATTGCCATAGAAAAATACTCTGTAACTGGAGTATTTTTTTTCTAGTATAATTATTCAGCAGTTTATCGGATAATCATAGTAGGAAGCCCTAACTTAACCCAAAACCATGCTATTCCACACTTTCGTGTGAAGCCGATGTGGGATCTTATCACTATATCTTAGTTTATGATTCATAACATTTTTGGAGGCCTATTGGTTTGGAATTGTTTGATGTTCTGATTAAGCAAGCTGTCATTGCAGGTGAGTGAGAGGGGAGGTTCATGCTCATGTGCTTTTCTCAAGCTGTGTGAAGTCGTGAAGATGCATATGTTTTATTTTATTGATTTTGAACTGTATTTATTGTTGTAGGTAGTAAGTTTCATTTATTTATTGACTCATATCTTATGAAAATGGAATGCCTATTTCATAATTTATCCTTTTTAGCATACTCCTGTTGTTTGAGAGATAGTATCTTTTGTGATGAGGTTCTTTTAATAAAATTTATTACTATAAATACTAGTATATTTTACAATAATACATTACATCATAATAGTATTATTGTTTTTAAATTGTTAAAAATAATGGAGTACTAATGCACTTTGATTTGATGCAATAAACTCACAATAACAGATAAACAAATTCAAGTAAAGAATACAAATTTGAAATAAAAAAATATACACCAGCCGTCTAAAAAATACTCTTGTTTTTCAATTTGAGTTGTCTACTAAAATTTAGTTTTTATCTACTTTTCACTTAAAACACTTTTAACTATGCAATATTTTTTATAATATCTTTTTTATTTTACTAATTTTGCTTAAAATCGTGCATTTTTATGGACTGAGTAGTATTAACTACGAAATATTTTTTATAATATCTTTTTATTTTATTAATTTTGCATTATTATGGATTGAGGTAGTATGTATGAAAACACAGAAATTTGTGCGTGGAGTAGCACAAAAAAGTGAATCATTGAATCTCATGGAACTAGTCATAATGTCAATGCAATACTTATATTTTTAAAGGAATAAAATGTTGCATATGTTATGTGAGCATCACTCTCGTTTGTTGCACTTTTAGCGTTTTTCATTCCAATTTTAATATTTAAAATTTAATTTGATTTTAATATATAAAAAATATTATTAAAATTTTTAATTTCACAATATTCATAAAAATAAAAGTTCGACTTGGTCATTAAATTTCACCTAGTAAGTATATAAGCCCATTTAACATTTACAAGCCCAACACAAATTTGCATATTAATAATAAGTGGGCCGGCCTAATATAATTTCTGCATTGCTTTCATAAGCATATTAAAACCCTAATATTCAACCTCAATGCTAGTATTACTGTGGAGCTAGGGTTCGTGGCCTTCAAATTGGATATTGAACAAATTTCATCCGATTGAACTCACAGCTGCTGCGCCATGGGTCGTATGCATAGCAGAGGGTAACATCCATCTCCATCACTCTATTTACGCTTTTTTTTACCATATGATTTTCCCGTAGTTATGGATTTTGCGTGATTTTGTTTGATTTCAGTAAAGGTATTTCTGCTTCAGCTCTGCCTTACAAGAGATCTGCCCCTACCTGGCTCAAAATCTCGTCTCAAGATGTAAATCAGTCTGACCTAAATCTCTCACATTTGTGTTAAGCTTTATATGTTATGCTATTGTAAATTGGTAATGTAGTTTTTAATTATTGAAATTCACATTCTATAGGTTGAGGATAGTATTTGCAAATTCGCGAAGAAAGGATTGACACCGTCACAAATCGGTGTGATTCTTCGTGACTCACATGGTATTGCTCAGGTGAAAAGCGTTACCGGCAGCAAAATCCTTCGCATTTTGAAGGCTCACGGTATTGAGAATTTGTGCTCTCGAAATTGACTAATATTTAGTCCTACATGTATTTTCACTAGCTGATTGATTGCTGGTTGGTGTTAATGCTGTTTCAGCTCTTGCGCCCGAAATTCCTGAGGATCTGTACCACTTGATCAAGAAGGCTGTGGCCATCAGGAAGCATTTGGAGAGGAACCGGAAGGATAAGGATTCAAAGTTCAGGTTGATTTTGGTTGAGAGCAGGATTCACCGCTTGGCCCGTTACTACAAGAAGACCAAGAAGCTTCCACCTGTGTGGAAATAGTAAGCCCCTTTGCACATTACTCCGTTTTAAGTTGCTTCTCATCTTTGAGTAATTATGAGTTACTTGGTTGAATTGTGTTATATTTGCCTTGTATAGTTTGATATCTCAAAATGTGTTCTGTATGAAGGCTTTATATTTCTGGATTGACTTAGCTCACCCGTTAAACAGATTGAACTATTTACTTCCTTTTCTTTATGAATCTTACGATTGAGTCTCTCTGACTAGTTGAGCTAGGATTTACTTGAGTCTCTTTGACTAGTTGAGCTATTCAGGAGATACTTCCAATTAGAATGTTCCTACTTAATAGTTCTATTTAAGCACAGATTTTCAGTTTTTATTGTTTGGGAGAATATTGTCTGGATTTCTAACAAAGGAAATCAAAGCCCCAACATGATTCATCAGCCAAATACAATATACAAATGGGACCTGCATTTTGTTTTTTGGATTAGTTTTTTTAACAAATTCATTGCATCATTTAAACACCATCAGCTGTTCTACCTCCGAACTGTTTGAACTTTGTGTCATTCCAGCTAATCTTGTCTAGTTACTGCGTAAATATTCTACTGCTGTTTCTTGTATCAGATCTTTGCAAAAGACTAAGCCATGCACTTGTATTTGGAACATTGATTTCATCCCTTTCTAACTTCTTGATGTCAACGTTACTCCTGCAGTGAATCGACCACTGCGAGCACCCTTGTTGCTTAGGCTGAGATGCCCTGATGAGAGAGCAGGGGAGGTGTAGCTATTTTGAGTCAACATCGGAAAAACCATTTTGTATTTTGGCAAAGCAAATTGTTGATTTGGAATTTTGTTCTTTTTATTCGACAGTTTTTTTAACTCATGGTTGGAACTCAATTCTTCTTTGTTTCGTTAATGTTTGGTTCCTCCAATAACCATTTTTTTAGGTTTATTAATGAGTGTACTACTGTATCTTACGACTAAAATCTCAGAATCTCATA
This sequence comes from Salvia splendens, assembly GCF_004379255.2. NCBI lineage: Eukaryota > Viridiplantae > Streptophyta > Magnoliopsida > Lamiales > Lamiaceae > Salvia > Salvia splendens. Next base: position 43,683,439 of record NC_056036.1, on the reverse strand, counting down.
ATCGTTGTTACAGCTACACTATTTTTGAAAATTGCATTGAAATTTTACTCCAGTTATGTTGAGAAGTTTATATAATCAGGCTAAGCAACATATAATAATGAAAAGAGGTTATTAAGTTTTTTCTGTCGATTAAATCGGTGTAAAATTGAATTGTTGTTAAAATTGATTTGGTGTCCTAACTAATACTACTTCACTTAAACAAATGAAATTTCCAAAACCATATTACTCTTCCCCACCAACTCAAGCTGATGATATAAGAATTTGAGATTGCCATTAACAAGATGAGTTGATCTTGAATTAGCTCAGTTTGATACATGAAGGGGTAGAGTGACATAAAGAACTAAGACATCTAACTTTTCAAAGATAGTTAGGCTAATTAAGGCTATTTGCAATCATTGGATGGGATTAAGGAGTGAACATTGTAGGAAAGCAACCTAGACCAGGGACCATGAGCCGGCTGCACAGTGGTCTAGCCCGCATGAAATCGACCAATTTGAGAGCATCACCCAACACCTACCGTTTATGAGCTGACCTGAAAAGCTGATATGACACGTGGATAATATATAACTTGTACGAATTTGTGGTCTATGTTGTTTGTGATTGCTCTAATGGCGGTTTTTTTCTCTTATCATTACTAATAAAATATTGATAGAAAATTAATCATTACTAATCAATTATTAATCCAAAAAAAAACCATTACTAACATTTTTTGGAAATCTGATTTTATCGGGCTCTTTAATAAATAAGCCAAATAGCAGGGTGCAAATGCAAATAGCCAAAACATGAAAACAAAACCCTAGTTTAGCCGCTTGGTTTAAAATCTCAATCACAATTCAGCTGCACTCTTATTTCGTCGAACTTCTCAGCTCCGCCGCCGCACTCCTCTCTCCGCCACCGGTAAATTCACACGCGAAAATAGCATTTCGCAATCGTCTACTTAGTTAAAATGCTATTAATCTTGCGAATACGAAAATTTTGTTTGCTGATTGATTGACTGTACTATTCTGTGTGTATGTTGGGGCCAGACGAAACAATGGCGTTTGCAACAATGAAGCCGACGAAGCCGGGGCTGGAGGAGCCCCTGGAGCAGATTCACAAGATCCGCATCACTCTGTCCTCCAAGAATGTAAAAAATCTCGAGAAAGGTGCAACCTTTATTTGCTTATGCATTTTTAGTTGTGTTTCATTATTCAATTGCTCTATTTAAGCTCTGGATTACATAGCTTGTACCTGGTTTATTGTATGCTCGAAGACTAATTTATCCTGTTTGTTGTATACATTGCAAAATGGCTATGATTGCTCCAGTTGTAGCATTGAATAATAGTTTGAGTATCTAAATAAGGAGCATATAAAATGTTAGTAATGACAGTGGTGTAATTGCAGCGTGATCAGTTTTGATTGCCCTTACTTTTGAAAAGAGCTTAAAAGGTTCTAGTAAGATTATTATTTTTGAAGCAATTTCTTCTAAAGAATGATTGCATACAGCTTAAATGAGCTTGATCATATAAGTTGTGTTTAAGAGCTTCATGTTATATTGAGGGTGAGCTTCATGTCTCCTTTTCCTTTGCTGGTGCCGTGTGTGTCACAGCGAATTAATAAATTCTGTATTTTTACCAGCTCAATATTCAGAAAGTTTCAGTTTGTTCTCGTCAAATAGATTGATATGATTATTTGAGTGTGTTACGATCTTTGTTTCTTATTCTTACAATTGGAGGTACTGATTAGTTGGCACTGTTTACTTGGTTTACATCTGATTGATGTATTCATGAATCATGGATGTGCTATTTACTTCTCCATTATAAGCTGGAGGATTTCTTTGTACCATTCAATAGGTTTCTTTTGTGGTCTGTTGGCGCCATTGATCAATTATGTGTATGATCTGAGTTTGATGCTTCACCAACTTTGAAATATGGATTTATCGGTTCTTTTTAATGAGCTGATATTTATTTTTCTGTTGGATCTAATCATGGACCATGGCTGTGCTCTGAGTTGTGATGCTTCGCCAATTTTGGTATCTTTCTGTGTATATGGTTCCTATATGATTGAGGCACTGTTGACCTGAATTTTCTTTGACAGTTTGTGCTGACCTTGTACGTGGTGCCAAGGACAAAAGGCTGAGAGTCAAGGGACCAGTCAGAATGCCTACCAAGGTTCTCAAAATCACCACTAGGAAGTCTCCTTGCGGTGAAGGTAGGGATCCTATACAACTTGAAACTCTTGCTTGCTTGCTTGCTTATGTGAATCCACTCTGTACTAACAACTTGTAATGTTTCTTAATGCAAACTAATGTTCAGGGATTTGTTGTTCACTCTTCCTGTGAAAGTTTGTGTGGCTTGTGGTATAAACAAATTTGTTTTTGTAAATTTCTTCAGTGAATATATTTTGTAATTTTCTTGGTAGATGCAAGGGGCCTGTTCAGCTTTCTCTGAATAGTTCTAGTTTACCCGATCTGTGTACATAATCTTGATGCTGTTTATGTTTGCGAACAATTTACATTTTGTTGAATCGACTCTTCAGGAACAAACACATTCGATAGGTTTGAGCTGCGTGTGCACAAGCGAGTCATCGACCTTTTCAGCTCACCAGATGTTGTGAAGCAGATTACTTCTATCACCATTGAACCTGGTGTCGAAGTCGAAGTCACCATTGCTGACTCCTAGACCCTGTTGCTGTATTTCTGCTTTTGTTAGTTAAGTTTAAAACTTGTTTATTAAATGACCTTTTAGATTTTTGGAATTTGAATTTAAAGAGTTTTTCTGAACCAGTGAATTTAAGTTTTGTAACAAGGTTTTTTGTAGGTATTTTTATTTATGCTCGGATACAAATTCAGTTTAAAATTATGTTTAACGCTTACTCGAGTAACTGTTGTTAGTTGTTGCTGATTAGTACTCCATGTTTTACACTTTCACTTGCTTTAAAGGCTTTATTTGTTTAATAATTGAAATACAAATCACTACTTTTTATATACAATGAGCAAGTCGGCAAGGGAGCTCAAGAACATGGGCTGGGACGGGGCCCGGAGTTTGTGTGGAACTTGAGTAACCTGCAGACGTGGGTAAGCATGGATGCCTCGACTTGCTCGGAGAGGTTCTTAGGCCGGGCCTTGATTGGCCGGGTCAAGAACTCTGTTAGGGCCCGAATGAGGAATGTGGCGCAGGTCACTAGTAACGCGCTCGCACTATGCAATAAGTACGCATACAAGTATTAGTTGGGCCAATTAAGTTGCGCATTTGGCTTCATTTTATTTGAGTGTATGTCTGTCACCCAAGTTTGGTAATATAATTATATTATAACTAGTGATTTGTGAAATTGAATCAATTGATTGGTCATCTTCTTATCAAACTTGTTTGCCTAATGAATATGTGAAGGAAAATAATAAGTGTTTCCTTATTTCCAATAAATTTTTTGAAGGAAAATATCCAATAATGAAAACCTATTTACGTAAAAAATACAAACGGTTGAAATAAAACTAAGTACATTAAGAAATGAATTATTGAGGATAGGTTTAGTAACTATTAAATGCAGCCAATAGATCTAGGTTTTAGGCAAGTACTAAAAGCAAATAATGAGATTTAATATGCACATTTTTCCATTTTAATGATATAAATAAAAATAATAGCATATAAATTAAAGATATATGTATATCACATGATGCATGATTATATAATTCAAAGTCTACCATTCCAAGATAATATACTAGTTGTATAGAATATACAACATCTCCAACTTATTGATTTTGACCCGGGCTAGAGGTGCCGATTGTGGTGAGCCGTGGGGCCTAAGGTGGCACGCTATAATCCAATTGACTAGCTAACGTACAAGCCTAGTCGGCATGCCACGCTCAATGCGTCAGCCCGAATAGGCTAACTCGATTTATACATAGGTTATTATTTTTCAGTTCCAATTGTTTATATTTATCTGTTACATTCGTATATTAGAAGTGACATTCCTAGTAAGAACGTCACGAACTTGTGGTTCAAAGAAAAGGTTGATATGATATTAAGATACCAAATACTATTAATTTGTACACAACCCTAAAACATCATGGTGATCAGACTGTGAGTAATGATTTTTTGAGGAAGGATAAGGATGTGGTCGGCGTCGGAATTATAGGAGGGCGGCTGTTGGAACGCAGAACAGGCATGTTTGGTGGCCAAAGGTTTTTATACATTAAATAATGGATTTACGAGTGTTGGTCGGAAAATTATATAAATATTCTCTTAATTTAGATACTATATATGTAGTAGAAGAATTATATAGATTTATGTAGTAGAATATCTACATACTTGTAAAATTATCTGTACATAGAATTCTTTAGTTATAAATTTCATCTAATATAGTACTAGACTTTTTGTATGTAAAAATCTAAATGCATAGAACGTAAAAGAATAGACTAGAGAATTCTATAATATGTGAGAATTACCTATATATATTTACACCCCTATATATATATAGGTGTGCTATATCATTTTGCATAAATTAAGAACTTGAAAACTAGAGTGTTTCTTAGAATTATGTACCTTAGATCTTAAAAGTTGGGAGAGTCTATCCGTTTGTTGAGGAGTGAGTGCCCCATTGCATAGATTATGATAAAAGAATTTCGATATTAAAATTTTTTTGTCGAGATCGGAGATGTCTCGGCTACTGCACTGGCAGCAGCAAAGAAGGGAAAAGAAGTAGAACAGTTGTTACACCTGCCGTAGGAAAGAATAAAGGAACTGAACTAGCTACTAGGTACTGCAAGAAAAAAGAGAGGAATTGAACCAGTTACCTACTACGTTGTGCCACCGCCTACACTGATGCCACCGGCTGCACTGGTGCCACTGGTTGCAACGGTTACACCGATGTTCGAGTACACTTCCTTGCCACCGATACCGGGAGTTTCAAAGGCGCTTTCGTGAGATTATGGGACACAACGACACTTGTGTAATGCAGATGAACCATGGTCTTATCCCATCCAATTTGTGTTGTGACAAATTCAATGTTTGTTTTAATGTGGATTGTAATCACAAGTCAAAGCAACACCTGTGTCCTGAAGATCAACAATGTGATGTATCCAGTACAATTTCTGCTGTGGTCGTGGTTGTTTGAAGAAGTGTCTCCCTGGCCAGCTGAATATTCAATCAATGGATCATATCAGATGTGGAGGGCCTTTGATGTGCTAGTAAGAAACAACTGGGAAACGAGATGATCCATTGATTGAGTACAAATTGTCCATGTTCACTTTTCACATCTAGTCTCCAAGATATGTATATTATGATATAGTATGAAGTAATACATAAATGTACTTTTTAATATATGGTACACGAAATCTAGTACACCACTTTACACCACTTTTTATGGGTGCTATATAAAGAGTATCTATCAATGGCAAACAAAAGTCGACATTGCTTGAAAAGGATAATTAAAAAGAAGTTTAAATCCGACAGACAACTATATTTTATTTGAATACAATTAGCTAGTGAGTCGCGGCCTCAGAAAAAAAAAGCCAATAATCCAACAAGCGGCGACACGATATAAGTGGTGGGTTCCGATTTGGAGGAGTTGGCCCGAGCATCAGCAAAGGAGTCGTCTATCTCCGGCCCTCCGGATACGGCCCCTGTGAGCTCGTTAGGGTTGGGGGACGGTTTTTGAAATACGGAAACCATTCCTTGCATCCTATGTGATCGGGACGTTGATCCAACGACGGTATTGACGAACCCCGGTGGTGCATCCTCCTCGGAAACTTAGCGCCGTACCCCACCATGTAAGACATGTTCAATGGATTGCTTCCTAGTATATAATCTACCTACACAATTCAATTAGTTTCAATTATTCCATTAAATTTTTGAAGGTATGTAATGTGTACCTGATTTTTTGTGAAATTCACGAGTTGGGTATGATTGATGATTTTGTCTTTGCATCGAATCACATGGGTAGAATTCTTCAAGTAATTAGTGTAGGCTAATACAAGGAATGAATAGGAGGTGACTTGTTGCAAATCGCATTTTCCTCCTCTCATCAAAAGCCCACCTGCAACACATCTATATACAATTAATACGCATTTTTTAGGATAGTAGTGGTTTATCATGGTCAGTTCCATAACGTTTGAAAACAAATATTAGCATATATATAAAAGTGTTAATTTTTTTCTCAAATTAAACCATCCACTTTTTATAACCCAAATTATAAATATTTTTATACGTACTATATTAAATTAGAGGACATTACCAGCAGTGAATTGGACATTTTTGGTGGGAGATTCGGGCATAAGAGAACACATAAATGAGTCTGCATAGGATAGGAAAGGTGTTGTAGAAGCTTCCTTGTTGTTTTTAAGCACCCACTGCATCATGGTAGAGACAATGATTCTTTAAGATTTTGTGATGAAAAATGAAACATAGGATAGAAATAATCAAATAAACATATGTACATTGGAGACAAGAACACTTATTCCAGCATGTTTTGAATCCCAACTGAATTCGAAATTGGCTGCTTCGATGTTGGATTTGAAGGTTATGACATTTTTCTTCACATAATTCCAGTAATACACCTTATTGGTGGCTTTGTATAGCCATGCTGCGCCCCACAACAACCCATCCTGCAATTTTTTTATTTATCATAATTAATTGTTAGGTTGGTAAATTTGACAAAGAAACATATTAGAAATAAGCCACTCACCCCTTAAAAAATAAATATAATTGATCAAACAAACAAATGCGGATAAAACCACCCATAAAGTTGTAGCACAAGATTTATTTCTCATTATAATTTATATACATTTATAGTAGTACTTACTTTGTAGCCACTGTAACTACAATAAAAAGGACATACTCCTTCACCAATACTGTCATTGTAAGATCCTCTATACTTGTCTGCAAACTCAAATACCTAATACAAACACACAAATAAATTTAGAAGAAAATCCAAAACAAAAGATATATGTTAATAATCAAAATTACCTTAACAGCCCTTTCCAAAAGCACCTTGCCGTACGCCTCATCCCCGAAAGCCCTAAACGCCAAAGACGCGGCAGCCAGCGCCGCCGCGGTCTCAGCCGCGACTTCGGTTCCAGGCTTATTAGGAGTGACCGCATAGACCGTTCTCGGGGTGTCCATGTCTTCTGGCCTTTGCCAGCAGTTGTGGTCGGCGTTGGGGTCTCCGACCTGGGCGTAAATGATACCGGGGGCGGCCGCGGTGGATTTCAGGAAGTAGTCCGTCGCCCACCGCACCGCCTCCAGTGCATGCGGCAGCTCCTTGCCCATGGAGTTGCCGTGTTCGATCACACCCCAAGCCATCATCGTTATCGTGAACGCCATCGGGAAGTTGTACTTCACGTTGTCGCCCGCGTCGTAGTATCCACCGGTTAGGTCAACCTGCAATGTTATACTCCCAAATTAATGCTCTACCTAAAATTCCAAAATAATTAGATAAAAATGACGCTTACACCCTTATCGAATCCGTCGCGAAGACCCGAGTCCTTTCTCCATCTTACACGCTGCGTAGAGGGAAGCTTCCCTGACCTTTGCCCCTCAAAAAATAGCAAGCTTTTTGAGAGGGCATCGCCGTAATCATGCAATTTTGCTTTTCCACTACTTACATACATTAACACTATCACCATACATACTATTTGTCTCATCATTGCCACTTTCATTTCTCCTAAAGTTATATATGGTGGTTCGTTTGCTAAAAGTAACACAAGATTTTTGTTTTTATAACAACAGATTTTTCCATGAATAGATAGTTTTGGTTTCAGAAGTAAATGGGTCAACTTACTTCATTTTATCTTTGACACCTAACTGGATAATTGTATTTATGTTTCATTTTCATAATCCAGAATAGCATAGTTTTGGACTTTTGGAGAGTACATGCAAATGCCTTTATTTAATTTTTAGAATTCCAGAAAAAGTAAAGAGAGTTTCTCTTCAGAAGCAGCGCAAAATTTCATAAAGAATTATTTCCATCAATTGAATGATTTTTTCACCTATATATCTAATCTGGCATTCATATAAAGACTTAACGTTATATGTTCCATTGATTGAGTACAAATTGTCCATGTTCACTTTTCACATCTAGTCTCCAAGATATGTATATTATGATATAGTATGAAGTAATACATAAATGTACTTTTTAATATATGGTACACGAAATCTAGTACACCACTTTACACCACTTTTTATGGGTGCTATATAAAGATTATCTATCAATGGCAAACAAAAGTCGACATTGCTTGAAAAGGATAATTAAAAAGAAGTTTACCGACGAATTTACCGACAGACAACTATATTTTATTTGAATACAATTAGCTAGTGAGCCGTGCCCTTAGAAAAATAAGCCAACAAGCCAACAAGCGGCGACACGATATAAGTGGTGGGTTCCGATTTGGAGGAGTTGGCCCGAGCATCAGCAAAGGAGTCGTCTATCTCCGGCCCTCTGGATACGGCCCCTGTGAGCTCGTTAGGGTTGGGGGACGTGTTATTGAAATTCGGAAACCATTCCTGGCATCCTATGTGGTCGGAACGTTGATCCAACGACAGTATTGACGAACCCCGGTGGTGCATCCTCCTCGGAAACTTAGCGCCGTACCCCACCATGTAAGACATGTTCAATGGATTGCTTCCTAGTATATAATCTACCTACACAATTCAATTAGTTTCAATTATTCCATTAAATTTTTGAAGGTATGTAATGTGTACCTGATTTTTTGTGAAATTCACGAGTTGGGTATGATTGATGATTTTGTCTTTGCATCGAATCACATGGGTAGAATTCTTCAAGTAATTAGTGTAGGCTAATACAAGGAATGAATAGGAGGTGACTTGTTGCAAATCGCATTTTCCTCCTCTCATCAAAAGCCCACCTGCAACACATCTATATACAATTAATACGCATTTTTTAGGATAGTAGTGGTTTATCATGGTCAGTTCCATAACGTTTGAAAACAAATATTAGCATATATATAAAAGTGTTAATTTTTTTCTCAAATTAAACCATCCACTTTTTATAACCCAAATTATAAATATTTTTATACGTACTATATTAAATTAGAGGACATTACCAGCAGTGAATTGGACATTTTTGGTGGGAGATTCGGGCATAAGAGAACACATAAATGAGTCTGCATAGGATAGGAAAGGTGTTGTAGAAGCTTCCTTGTTGTTTTTAAGCACCCACTGCATCATGGTAGAGACAATGATTCTTTAAGATTTTGTGATGAAAAATGAAACATAGGATAGAAATAATCAAATAAACATATGTACATTGGAGACAAGAACACTAATTCCAGCATGTTTTGAATCCCAACTGAATTCGAAATTGGCTGCTTCGATATTGGATTTGAAGGTTATGACATTTTTCTTCACATAATTCCAGTAATACACCTTACTGGTGGCTTTGTATAGCCATGCTGCGCCCCACAACAACTCATCCTGCAATTTTTTTATTTATCATAATTAATTGTTAGGTTGGTAAATGGGCCACTCACCCCTTGAAAAAAATAATCGATCAAACAAACAAATGCGGATAAAACCACCCATAAAGTTGTAGCACAACATTTATTTCTCAATATAATTTATATACATTTATAGTAGTACTTACTTGGTAGCCACTGTAACTACAATAAAAAGGACATACTCCTTCACCAATACTGTCATTGTAAGATCCTCTATACTTGTCTGCAAACTCAAATACCTAATACAAACACACAAATAAATTTAGAAGAAAATCCAAAACAAAAGATATATGTTAATAATCAAAATTACCTCAACAGCCCTTTCCAAAAGCACCTTGCCGTACGCCTCATCCCCGAAAGCCCTAAACGCCAAAGACGCAGCAGCCAGCGCCGCCGCAGTCTCAGCCGCGACTTCGGTTCCTGGCTTGTCGGGAGTGACAGCATAGACCGTTCTGGGGGTGTCCATGTCTTCCGGTCTTTGCCAGCAGTTGTGGTCGGCGTTGGGGTCTCCGACCTGGGCGTAAATGATGGCGGGGGCCGCCGCGGTGGATTTGAGGAAGTAGTCCGTCGCCCACCGCACCGCCTCTAGTGCATGCGGCAGCTCGGGGCCCATGGAGTTGCCGTGTTCGTTCACTCCCCAAGCCATCATCGTTATCGTGAACGAAGTTGTACTTCACGTTGTCGCCCGCGTCGTAGTATCCACCGCTTAGGTCAACCTGCAATGTTATACCAAATTAATGCTCTACCTAAAATCCCAATTAATTATAATTCGACAAAAATGACGCTTACATCCTTGTCGGAACCATCACGAAGAGCCGAGTCCTTTCGCCATTTCATACGCTGCGTGAAGGGAAGCTTCCCTGACCTTTGCCCCTCAAAAAATAGCAAGCTTTTTGAGAGGGCATCGCCGTAATCATGCAATTTTGCATTTCCACTACTTACATACATTAACACTATCACCATACATATTATTTGTCTCACCATTCTCACTTTCATTTCTTCTAACACTAGTTATGATAAAACACAAGATTTTTGTCTTTTTATAACATGCAAGAGATTTTTCCATAAATACATGGTTTTTGTTTCAGAAGTAAATGGGTCAACTTACATCTTATCTTTGTAACCTAATTGGATAATTGTATTTATGTTTCATTTTCATAATCCAGAATAGCATAGTTTTGGACTTTTGGGGAGTACATGCAAATGCCTTAATTTTATTTTTAGAATTCCAGAAAATTAAGCAGCGCAAAAATTCATAAACAATTATTTCCATAAATTGAATGATTTTATCAATGCTTAATGTTACGTCTTAAGAGTTAAAATGTCCCCCATCGTAAGTATACTAGTATGCATTTGTCCTTAAATATTGTTTAATGGTGACGGAAAAGATTTGCTATATGAAAAATATGACATATAACAAATTAATTTCCTGTAGGATTTGTAGATATCAGACATAAATTGAGTAACCTACAGACCCTATTTACAATTATAAGAGGAAAATATGTAATTAATTTTATTCTTGAAAATATCCATGTTAATTAAAAGATTCTCAATAAAAATTTAGAATAATTATTCATAGTATTCTAATGGAATATATTTTTTATTCATTTTATTAGAATTGCCACAATGATATAAAGATAATAAATTGTTCCTTTTTCTACAAAGTAAAATTGGGCAAAATACTCTTTTAATTCAAATTTCTCTCGTATTATGCCATATATATTTAAAAATACTGATATACTATATTTTTTTAATTCCTAACTTTTAATTTTGCAAGTATTTTAGTACATATTGGTAGAAATTTCAGAAGAGAACAATTTTTTTTTGCAAAAAAAAAAAACATTTCGTTTAAACTTCTTTAATATATTTCTTTGTAATAATATTTTTTTCCTTCATAAATATTATTCTAGTATATAATATTTCTGTATTTTGTATAGTGTAATATCTTTGTTAAGATTTCAAAATGAAAATTTTATATAATTAAGAAACTATTATTGTTAAATGATATTATGTGATGTATGACATTGCTATAATTTATTATTAAAAATATAATATTGGTCAGATGATGAGATATTGTTTGAATCGGTACATATAATTCAATCTTCTAATGTATAGCTCTTGCCGCACAAATTGTTAAGATTATGAAAAGTTGAAATTATATGATAAATCACTATGATTTCAACATTTCACTGAAATATTGTAGTATAATTTCATAATTATTTTCATATTGCGTTAAATAATATAGGGATGATTTGATGATAGCAACCTATGACACAACATGTGACATATTATTTAATTGTATGACTACCAGATAAATTGATATTATATAATAAATCCCTATTATTTTTAAATCATATTATAAAATTATTTTGTGATTAGCATAATAGAGGTTATTCGATTATTGAAGATTGTCACACTCAGCGGCCCCATATGCTCGTGATACATTCTTCAAGTGTAATTAATTATGTATTCAAAATATATAATACTAGATGATTAAATCTTCATTCATGTAATTTTGACAATAGTACCAAATGATAATATATTGACCTTACTTTGCATATTTCTCCTTGTAATTTTGAAATCATAAGCTTCAAATTATATCCAAATCACACATATTAAAATAGTTGAAGAAAATGAAATAAAATACAATGTACATACGTGATCCAAATTAAAAAAATACTCTGTATATAATAAAATTTTGGAATAAAAAGATAATTTAAATAAATTTATGAAAATAAGTTTATAAGAATTATTATTTTATAATTAAAAACGATAAGTATTGAAGGAAAGTGGATATATTGGAGTAATATACTATAAAATTAATCTTCAAATAATATTATGATATACTATATTATTATATTATTTTTAAAATTAAATTTTATTTAATCATTATTAATTTGATTATCAATATTTTCAGTGTTTTTTTTCTTTTAACTCATTTTCATATTTTTGTTAAAATTATAAAAACATGACGTAGAATATTTGTTTAAATTCTGAAAATTAAATATTTTTATAAAAAATTTAAGCATTTTATTTTTTTAATGTTTGGTTTAATGTATTATAGTCCATTCCTTAGTCGACATGGGGTTTATAATGTAAAAGTAAAGTATAATTAAAATAAGTAACTACCTTAATCAATGATAGAAAATGACAAATATACCCCAACTTTGTATATATAATTTTTGTTAATTTATAACTACTCTTCTTAAAATTGGATTATTAGTATTTATTGTTCGAATAAAAATAGAAAGGAGTTATATGCATGTAAAAAACACAAAGTTTCGACATTATTAATAGAGTTTTTCCGACGTGTCAAAAATGAGTACCATTAATACGACAACCTTTACAAAAGGATAAGCTAATTCAACTTTAAATACAAAATTCCTAGATTTTACATTCTTTCACTGTGAGAAAGTTAATTTCGTCAGGGAAAAAAATTATGATATTTGAAGTTCGTATATTTAGATTTAAAAAAATGGTAATTAAAAGTTCATGTATAATAAAATGACACTTACGCCATCGTCATGGCCGTCGCAAAGAGCCGAGTCCTTTCTGCCTCATAATATAATATGCTCTTTTGCAAGGGCATCCCTCTAATCATGTAATATTGTATTTCCACAACCCAAGAATGATTGGAATAAGGAAATTAATTAATTAATTGGATAACAAGAAGGCAATGGATGAAGATATGGCAAGAATAAAGAAGGAAATCAATGAAGATTATGGAAAATCAAATAAAAATGATATTAGTATAATTAGAATATATTTTCCGTGTTTAGTTAGAATTAGAGTCTATATATAGTTGTGTAACCATGGAGAGAACAGAACACAAGTCATTCACAATGTAGTCTTTAAAATTCTCTCCGCCTTTTACTTTCAGCAATAATATTTTATTTTCCGCATTTTACTTTTCAACATGGTATCAGAGCAGGTTCGATCAAAGGGATCGTTCACTGTCTCTATATAAAAATAAAAACCTATCCTTCCCATGCAAGCAGTGAGAATTCCAATTCATAACGGATCAAATATCCTACCAGCCAAATAAAATCAAAACTATCCCAAATATCCTTCAAACATGTTCCATCAGCAAGTTCACGAATCCTTTACACAGTATAATATGCTCTTACACTACTTTGAGGAAGTAAACCTTTACCCCATTCCCCTTTCATCAAAGCATGGAGTCTCTGATGCTCCGTAATGGCATCCATACCCTCTCGCAAAATAGAGATTGCTGCGGCATGCTGCTGGGATTGCTGGAAATTAATGCCTTGAGGTTTTGAAGTATCAAAAACTTGAACTAGAGTTGCACGAAGCTGATAAAGAAGATCAAGACTCCATTTCTTGTTCTTTTTATCATAGACCTCGCCATTTCCCAGATACTCATAATTCTTCAAACATGTTCCATCAGTGCTACATCCGGGGGCTTGTATTCTGGCTGTTGGGAAGCAAAGTCCCCCAGTATTCGCCTTGTACTGGGACAAGAAGCCTCAATTCTCTTTCCAGGGAAGAACTGCTATAGCCGGATGATTCCCAACCAAGAAAGAAGACTGCGCGTAACAGCGTAAGGAAAGGCCAGAGAGGCCGCATGCCATCCGCTGATATGGTGAGAAGATGAAAGGCTAGTGGCCAACCCCGAGCGGCCACGGCCGAAGAATGACTATCAGACCAAAGGAAAAGATGACGAGTTATCCGGCTGAGAGGGGGAGATATTGACCAACCGAATGACTCGTCTTCAAAGCAGAACCACTAGTGGAGAGAATACTGATGGAAAAGAGCTGAATCCCAGACACAACCGTATGATAATCGATCACTGTTGCAAAGGTAGCCGTGCCGGAGATGGACAGAAGATGGTTGGCCCCGTCGAGAGAGGAGAAGCTACTGCCTAGGGCAGCCTAGAGAAATTACTTTAAAATGGATGAAGTGTTTGGCCGAGGGGGAGATATCAACCACTTGGCAAACGATTCAATCTCCGAATCACGGAGAGAATTTCCGAGGACAAAGGCGGAGCAGCCAACGTCTGCGCGGCCAGGGGGAGAGAGATAGCGTCGCCACACAGCCGCTATGAAGAGCTGGTACGAATGGGATGTCGTCGGGAAGACGTCGAGAACCTATTGCCAAAAGAGGATGTGATGGTATGCTCCCTGGTAATGCAAGTCCAAGGACTGGCGAGAATGTAAAGCTTGATTATGGACGAGAAGAAAGGCTGAGAAGAGCTGTTGATGGTGGAGCCAGTAGCAAGGCTACAAAGGCCACCGAGAAAGCGGACAACGGAGGGACGAGAAGAGGCCACCGAGAAAGAAGACGTGATGCGCTATCTATGATTGACATAGAGGCTTGGGAGTTGCCGTGAAGAATGACGAGAAGAAATCCAATAGAATGATCGGAGAAGGAGGGACTCCCAATTGAGTTAAGAAGAAAAACCCAGAAATGGCAGGTGGAAGATCCAGTGACGGGGATGCACAATTGCATGGAAGCATTGGGTAAAGGGGGACATGTTATCCGAAAAAAACCAAAATTAAGCTTTGGACTGCAAATTAAATTGAGTTAAAGATTAGGCTCCTAGATACGAGCAAAAACTGTCTAGATTAGCTCCTCGACAAGAGTCAAAACTGTCAGAATTAGCTCCTCGGCAGGAGTCAAAACTGTCAGAATTAGCTCCTCGGCAGGAGTCAAAACTGTCAGAATTAGCTCCTCGACACGAGTCAAAATTGTCTAAGATGGCTCCTAGATATGAGTTAAAACTATCTATGATAGCTCCTAAATATGAGTAAAAACTGTTTAGACAAGCTCCCGGACACGACTTAAAACTGTCTAGATTGACTCCTTGACACGAGTTAAAACTGTCTAGATTGGCTCCTTGTCACGAGTTAAAACCGTCAACGAAAAATTGAAGAACTCCTTGAAACGAGTCTAAACTTTCAATGAAGAAAAAATAACTCTTTGATACGAGTATAAACTATCACTGATGAATTGAAGAAGCTCTATGATACGAGCATAAACTGTCAATGGAAATTGAAGAACTCTTAAATACGAGTATAAACTATTTATCAAAATAAAGATCGTGCAAGTTAAGTGACGAAAAACTCGATACTCAACTTGAGGGGGAGTATTGGAATAAGGAAATTAATTAATTGGAGAACAAGAAGGCAATGGATGAAGATATGGCAAGAATAAAGAAGGAAATCAATGAAGATTATGGAAAATCAAATAAAAAGGATATTAGTATAATTAGAATATATTTTCCATGTTTAGTTAGAATTAGAGTCTATATATAGTTGTGTAACCATGGAGAGAACAAAACAAGTCATTCACAATGTAGTCTTTAAAATTCTCTCCGTCTTTTACTTTCAGCAATAATATTTTATTTTCCGCATTTTACTTTTCAACATAATGCTAATACTATCATCAAACACATATTATTTTCACCACTATCACTTTTATAAATCCATTCTTGTTTTCCGACAAGAATTGCTGATACATGTTCGATGGTAAGGTTTGGTGGCGGAGAGAGGCCGCCAGAATGCTCAATTCAGGCATGTTTGGTGGGTGGCCAAAGGTTTTATACATTAAATAATGGATTGATATTGGCCGGAGAATTTTTTTGCCCTAACTTGTGAAAAATTCATGTGTTTGTTTCGATGTGTATTGTAATCCTAAGGATTATAACCTTTTGCGGTTGATACATAATTTTTTTGATCGAATGAAATGTCTTGATCAACATTATATTGGAAAGGTTGTCAACACAAATTTTATAATTTGAAGGAAGGAGTTGATGTCATATAATAACCATATTGCAACACCCCCTACGAGGTCGTTTGTCGACTGAACAGGTGATGTCTCAAAAAGGCGCCATCAAGTATGGCGATTTAAAATTTCATATTTCAGAACCATTCGAAACCCAAATATTCTAATAGTTTTTCTAAAATATAGCAAATGACTGTTATAATCTAACAAAGTCATATTATTCATCCCCAAATCACTTATTCTTAATAGAATTTATTTAGTAAAAATTAAAACTCTTAATCCCTATCCATACAAACTCTCGCCTAAGATATACTACACAATTAGAGTTTTATAGCTTAAAATTAATAGTCCAAACATGCTTAATATCATCCTGAAATCACATGCTTATAAACTATTTCAAGAATTTATTCATTCTTCTCTAATCTATGAAAATCAAAACCCACATCCTTTCATACCAATGTATTTATCAACTTTCATTTCATAAGAATAGGCTACAATATGAGTCGTACCTTAGTGATGTCTCGATAATCCAGTTGAACATTCAATCCGCCGGAAAATCGTATAGAACATGAAGAGAATGTGTATCTTTATTTTTTTGGGGGAAGGAAGGCTACTGATCTCTCCTCCGAGCATGGGAGGAAATGGTGGGTTTGTGTACTTAAATTATTCTCCAAACATTATTTTTGTCAATTAAATGATACAGTGCCAAGTGGCGTTACTTAATCATTAAGGAAATTCTAGAATGATCTGCTTGTCTTTAAGTCATGGGGAAGTTTAGAATTATCTCCAAATCTATACTAATCTAAAGTGACAGTTTAATGAAAAGACTTATTTGCCCTTTTTGGCGGGAAATTTTAAAGCTATTTTGTTTGCCCTTTTGGTCATTTTGAGAAAAAATGCAACCCTATAGAGCAATAGTGACTTCTCAAGTAGTCCAACCAAATGCAAACTTCTTGAAGAAGATTTGAAACAATTTTAAATAGATGGACTAGAATCTGCATTTTGTAGACTAATTTATTATATAAACTTAGTAGTTTAATGAAAAGACAAATATTATTGAATAAAAATTGGTCCAATGAAATTGAGGAAAAATAGCTTTTCCAAGAAGTTCAACATATTTATATAGACTCACCATTAATTGAATCTGCATTTTTGTGGACTGATTTTCTAATTTTTGATGGCAGCATAGCAGGTGCTTGGAATCCGGCGACAGCTCCGACTAAAGGGAGGCAGGCTGAGGGAGATGAGGCAGCGGCGGCTGGCCGAGAAAACGTGGATTCGGTGCGAGAGAGATGGAAGGAAAGTTGAGAAGACGAAAAAGAAGAGGAAGAAGAGGGAGAAGTGTGGCAGCGGAGGATTCATTCAAAGATCCGATCTTTACCCGTCGGAGAACAAGAAAAAGGAGAGGAAAAGAGAAATCCGGCGAGGAAGCGTGGTGGCGCGGCGAGGCAGCACGGAGGAGTGGCGAGGAAGTAGCGGTGGAGCGGTGGAGGAGTGACGCGACAGGGAGGAAGTAGCGGCGGCGAGGCAGGTTGGTGGGCGTGGCGGCGGCGAGGCAGGTTGCCGCCGATTGAGAGGGGGAAAAGAGGGTGAGGCGGAGAGGGGGCAGGGAGGGAGAGAGATGCTGGTGGTTTTGTATCATGTAGGGTTTGTAGGGATTATTATTTTATATAGGAGTAGATATTACTTAGGTTTAATTTGACTATTTATAGAATTTTAATATTGTAAAATTTTAAAATAATTTTTTATAATTAAGTAATTATATTTATATATTAATTTCCTTCTAATGAATAAAACTAAATTTTATTCATTATTGCAATCTTTTTCCTCCGAATTACTTTACAAGCTAAACGACAACACAAATATGTAATCTTTTCAATTTTCATCCTACGTTTACTCGATTAAAATATTTAAAATATTTTAATTAGTCTTCAATTTAATATTTTAATTAGGCTCCAATTAATTAAATATACTACTAAGTTTATATAATAAATTATGGAATTTGATGAAATTGTAAATATTTTAAATGAATCTAAACTTATAGAGTTCATATATATTCTTAAGAATAAAGTACTGAACTGTGACTATTTGGTAATCAAAAATTTCTATCTTCGCTTCTCAAATAAGTTTTAAACTTCTATGATCTAATTTATTCATATGTCTAAATTACTTTCACTTATTATTTAGTTTGATTAAATGTTTTTAAAAATTGTTGATTAGTACTATAATTTATTGACATGAATTTATTGTAAGTTTTATTATGCTTAAAAAATTTAAAACAATAATACTTATAAAATAATAAATTATACGATACATTAAAAGATTGATAAAAGCATGATAAAAAATTACATAACTAAAATGTTTGTATTAAATATGATACTACTAACCAAGTTTAGGTATCAAAACTAATAGTACTAGGAATCATTTTTTTTATAAAGAATGTGTAATGATATTTTTAAAATGTTTACCATTTGTATTTGTTATAATTGAGTGGATTTTGATTTATTTTTACATAATGTTTTTTATGACTTTGAGTTATATTTCCTTTTTTATGCTTTTCAACTATTATGTTTATGAAAATGATCATGTATGGAATTTAATTTTGATGAAAGTCTATTATGTTTATGAAAATGATCATGTATGGAATTTAATTTTGATGAAAGTGAATTTAGAAGGAACATCTTTTTTAATACACCAACTATCCCAAATAAGTAAATTTGGTTTGTAACATTTCATAATATCTTTTAATGTCCATCAACTATAAGTTAATATCAATTCAACTACTTTTTGGCTATTTCCAATATATTCATGACCAAAGTACCCTTAAGGCAATTAAGGGCAATTCAATCTATTTATTCATCCACTTTTTTCTTTCTTATAATTTATTTGGGATTAAGTTTAATAGATCTTATACTATTATTACTAATAGTATAATAGTATTATACTATTATTACTAATAGTATAAGATCTATTAAGTTTAATAGATCACTTCATCAGTTACATTTATGTAAATATGTCTAAAGTACATTTCTATTTTTTTATATCTTTACATTGCTTCTTTGAATTCTTATTTTCTATATATTTACTATATTTTGAATTCATTATGTGAAACTCTTATGTCCCGTGCATAGCTCGGGTGTAAATACTAGTATAAAATAATCGGACACCTCACATATTATAAGAAAATTTTGAGAACTTTTAAGGATAACAATTTTTCCCTTATATCAAATTCTTAATACGAACATCAATCAAATAATACTTACTTGCACATTCTTACCCCCATTATACATATAATACTTTATTTATAATATAACAATATTGCTCATAAATTTTTATTAGCTATTTTATTAATTATCACTTTTCGATATCAAATTATTCATCGAAAGCTCCAATGCTCCGGTTTCCTAATCAGAATAGTTTTCCGTCCAGGGTCATTTTTGGGTGTTACAACTCCACCCTCCTTAAAAATAAATTTCGTCCTCGAAATTTCAAAATGTCATCAGATTTAAAATAGCTATAGTCATTCATTGTATCATATCCTCCAATCTCATATCATCTTTTAATTTCGCACATCCTTAGTATTTTCATGTAATGTCTTTTATCTATTATAGCCTCTTGTAACTTTATTTGATCTTATCCTGAAACTTACCAAAGTCAGACCCATACATGACCTCATAAAAACTATAGTAAAAATGCACAATTTGATAATAGCGCCGCGGCGGTCACTTCGGATCCAGGCTTGTCGGGAGTGACCGCATAAACTGTTCTGGGAGTGTCCATGTCTTCCGGCCTTTGACAGCAGTTGTGGTCAGCGTTGGGGTCTCCGACCTGAGCGTAAATGATGTCGGGGGCGGCGTCGGTGGATTTGAGGAAGTAGTCCGTCGCCCACTGATGGAGTACGTACTAAACAAGCCCAACAGCAGTAAAGCTCATCAGCCTAAAGCCCAAGAAAGAGTATCAGTTCGGCATGACTAAAGAGTATCAGTCCGGCATGACTAAAGAGTTCAGTTCGGCACAACCAGAGAGTTCGGCCCCAGCCTACAGCTCGGTAAAAGCCAACCAATCAAACTCTGCTCTCAGGTCGGCATCAAGCTCTACTCTCAGATCGGCAAAAGCTGCTCGGCAATAATTCAGCAGTTCGGTCTCAGTATTCGACCGAACTAGGAGATAGTGGACTCATGCAGGATTTCCACCTCCACTACACCCACGATCTATTTAGTGGTGTCAAGCAGTCATTAACTCATGCAGGATAGTGGACCCATGCAAGATCGCCACGATCTCCACGACATCCACTACCTAGTAAATGGCTGCATGCCACGATCTTGGTCCTTTGTATAAATAGAACCTAGATCAGATAGATAGGGTTACGTTCTAAGACTCTCTCGCTTTCTAGAGATCAAATACAAAATAGCAAGTCTGTATTGTAAGCTGTAAGAAAACAGATCAAGCAATACAACTCTGCCCTCATTTCTTCCCGTGGACGTAGATTTACCTCAGTAAATCGAACCACGTAAAATCTCTGTGTCGTGATCTGCATCTTCCTGCATTCATCACCATCAAAAATTCGCCCATTCATCACTGGCGCCGTCTGTGGGAAACGAAGAACCAAATTTGTGATAAAGCGAATTTTTGACCCTTTTTCCACCCCAAAAAAAAAAAAAAAAAATGCATACCAGATCACATAATACCCACAATATCGTTCGTGATAACCGTGAGGAAGCTAGTCCAGCTCGCAGGTCTGAAAAACGGCCTCGGGAGACATCTACCTCCGGTTCTCACGAAGAAGGCACAAGCCACTCCAGGAGTCATCACACCGAGTCTTCCCAGCAGCCCGATTTAAATGAAGCTGTCAAGCTGTTCTTGGCCGAGAAGCAGGAGGAGTTCTTAACCTTCCTGCAGAAGAGCCAACAGCCGGAGAAGACAACGACGGATTCTCCCTCCTCATCCAGACATGAAAGTCACTACCGCAGTAGTGACGTGTCTTCCAGGAGAAAGAATCCTCAACCCCGACATGTTCCTGTTCCTCCTCGGTACCGGAACCACAGGAGAACTCCATCTCCTCCGTACCGAAGAGATGTCGGGTTCGCCATGTACGGAGCATTAAAGACTCCGTTCTCGGACGATATCACCCGAACTCCTTTGCCGCGGAACTACCGAACTCCGTCAATAACCTATGACGGACTCGTGGATCCTCATGATTTCTTGGGACGCTATCAATATAACATGGCGAACCAGGGTCTCAACGAGGTCCACATGTGCAAGCTGTTCCCCGAGCTGCTCATCGGGAACGCCAGAAGGTGGTTCGACAGCCTTCCTCAAGGCAGCATTAGATCCTACCGAGATCTAATGGATGCTTTCCACAGGAGGTTCTTTCAGAAAGCGGAAGCCCGAATTACTTCGGCTCAGCTGCTTTCTATACGTCAAGGTCGCGACGAAAAGATCAGCGACTTCCTGACGAGATTCCACAAGGAATGCCTACAAGTAGATGATCTCAACGATCTACTTGTCATTTCGGCATTCCAAAATGGAATCCTGCCCGGAGCTCTCTACAGAAAGCTCGTGGAGTGCGGTCCGCAAACAGCTCAAGAAATGTGGGACATCGCGGACCAGTTTTCCCGTGCGGATGAGGCAGACCGTCGAAAACGGTCTTTAGACAGCTCATCCCGAGGAGACGAAAAGAAGCCCGATCATAGCGATCAGAGGCTTCCTCGCCGAACTCCTTTTGAAAGAATTCAAAGGGCACCGGTACAAGGCAGATTGGGACCACGTCTCAATCCTGAGAAGCCGCCCGCTCAGTTCGTACCCTTAAACAAGTCAAGAGCGGAAATTTTCGAACTACATTCCGATATGTTCGAAAAACCAAGGCGGATGACGAAATCGGCCGCGCGGCGATCTCAGGATCAATATTGCTCCTTCCATCAAGCCCACGGACACGATATCGAGGAGTGCCGAGATTTGGCTGCAGGTATTGATGTTCTTGTGAAAACAGGAACGTTAAAAAAATACCAAAGCAAGCAGCCGAAAAAGAACAAAAGGCAGAGAGGGGCGAACTGCAATCCTCAGGATCCGAAAAAGCATGAGGATCCCGAAGACGACGACGAGCCGCAATATGATGGAGTAATCCAGACTATTGATGCTCTCCCTGCCGGGAAGACTAAGTCGTCCCTAAAAGCAGAACGCAGAGGTTCCAATCAAGAGGAGCCAACACATAAAAGGCTGAAGAAAGACGAAGTGATTACATTTTCAGATGCCGATCCCGTCCCAGCCATCTCTCCTCACCAAGACGCTATTGTCATTCAAGCCGGAGTGGCAAACAAACTGATCCACAGAGTATTTGTGGATACAGGAGCGTCAGTCAGCATTCTTTTTAAAGAATGTTTCGATAAAATGGAAGTGGATCCAGGTCGGCTCAGTCCGGCTCCACTTCCTCTGAAAAGTTTTGCCCAGGAGGACACCCGCCCTGAAGGTATTATCAGCCTTCCGATCACGGTGGGAAAAGCGCCTACAAGCTCCAATACGATGATCGAGTTCTTTGTGGTGAAAGCTCGGTCCCCGTACAACATCATCCTGGGGAGAGACTGGCTCAACACAGTTCGGGCCGTTTGCTCTACTTATCACCTCACCATCAAGATCCCTACTAAAGGAGGGATAGCGGTCATCCGAGGTGACCAAAAGAGAGCAAAGGAATGTCTGCAAATTGCGCTTAGAAGTGCCGAGCAGTCAGGTCGGCACCACCAAGCATAGCAATCACAGCAGCCGGAGTCAGAGGCGATGACCGAAGTCATACCGGAGCCGAACTCGATGACAGTTCAGCTGTACGAAGACGATCCATCCAGAACGGTTAAGATCGGCTTCGCGGGAACGCCTCTACTCCGGGAAAAGACCATTCAGCTCCTCAAGGAGTACAAAGATGTCTTTGCATGGTCTCCGTTGGACATGACCGGAGTGCCTCCCGAGGTAATCACTCATCGGTTAAATATTGATCCTTCAATCCGGCCAGTAAAACAGAAGCAAAGACTCTTTGCGGCAGAAAGAAGCCAAGTCATCCATGACGAAGTCCGCCAATTACTAAAAGCGGATGTACTATTCGAGGTGAAATATCCTTCTTGGGTGGCCAATCCTGTGATGATCAAGAAAAAAGGAGGAGGATGGCGGATGTGCATAGATTTTACCGATCTAAACAAGCACTGTCCTAAAGATTGCTATCCCCTTCCGAATATAGATAAAAAAGTAGAAGCTTTGATCGGCTTCGAAATTTTCTGTTTTCTTGATTTATACAAAGGATATCACCAAGTGTTGATGGATGAGAGTGACGCTCCGAAAACAGCTTTCATTACCGATTTCGGCGTTTTCGCTTATAAAAAGATGCCATTCGGTTTAAAGAATGCCGGAGCCACTTATCAAAGGATGGTAGACAAGCTTTTTCGGCACCTAATCGGAAAACAGGTTGAAGTGTATGTCGACGACATAGTTGTCAAAAGCAAAAGCACTTCGGAGTACGAAGACAACCTCAAATCCACTCTCAACGTGCTCCAAAAAGCCAACCTCAAACTCAACCCCCAAAAATGTACCTTTTTGGTAGATTCGGGAAAGTTTCTGGGTTGTTTGGTTTCAAAGGACGGACTCAAGGCAAACCCCTCAAAAGTTCAAGTCGTTCAGAACATGGCAATGCCGAAGTCCATACATGACGTGCAAAGGCTAACCGGATGTCTAGCCGCACTGAATCGATTCCTTTCCCAAGCAGCCGAAAAGCAACTGCCGTTCTTCAAGGTGTTGAAAAAGGCACCAAAGTTCGAGTGGGGAGCCGAGCAGAAAAAGGCCTTTGACGAGCTCAAAAGTTATCTAGCCGAGCTTCCTATTCTCTCTGCTCCAAACGAAGCCAAAGTAATATTCTTATACTTAGCGGCATCGGATCAAACCATCAGCGCGGTGCTTGTACGAGAAGAAGGCCTAAAGCAGTTTCCCATCTGCTTTACAAGCCGAGCATTACGAGGTCCAGAAACAAGGTATCAACCTCTAGAAAAAATTGCTCTGGCGTTAGTAAATGCAGCAAGGAGACTGCGGCCATACTTCTATGCTCACAAGGTATGCGTCTTAACCGATCTGCCTCTTCGGCAAGTTTTGACCAAGCCAGAAGCATCAGGCAGAATCGCCAAATGGGCCATAGAGCTGGGAGAACACTCAATCGAGTACCTACCTCGGAAAGCCATCAAGGGACAAGCCTTGGCAGATTTTCTTGCAGAGGCCAAGTTCGATCAAGCAATTCCTGTTATTGCCGAACAGAAGAATTCTGCCAATGCCGAACTAGCACAGCCCTTGGAATCCGAAGTAGAGCCGCCGGACTGCTGGAGCGGATTCGTAGATGGAGCTTCAAACAAGATGGGAAGTGGAGCTGGTATTTTACTTGTCGCTCCCGACGGACACGAGGTAACCTACTCACTTCGGTTCCTATTCCCCACTACTAATAATGAAGCCGAGTATGAAGCCCTCCTGGCCGGACTCCAGTTAGCGCAAAATCTGCTCATCAAATCTCTCAAAATCCATTGTGATTCACAAGTCATAGTAAATCACATGTTGGGTACAAGTGAAGCTCGTGACGAGAGAATGAAGAAGTATTTGGACAAAGCGCAAAGCATCAGCCGAAGTTTCTCCTATTTTCGGATAATTCGCATTCCCAGAGCGGAAAATAGCCGAGCAGATACCCTAAGTAAGTTGGCCTCAGATCCGAGCTCAAAGGCGGAAGAATTAATGCATCAAAGCATTGATGAAGCCGAGGTACATTCAGTATCCAGCTCGCCGAACTGGATGACGCCGATCTTGCAGTATCTGGATCAAGGACAATTGCCCGAGGATAAGAGAGAAGCTCGGAAGATCACGTGCCGAGCACTTCGGTACGAACTTCATGAAGGAGTCCTCTTTAGAAAGTCTTACCTCCAGCCGTTATTGCGGTGCGTAGGACCAGAAGAGACGGACTACATCCTCAGAGAAGTTCATGAAGGATCGTGCGGCAGCCACATCGGAGCTAGAGCTTTAGCTAAAAAAGTTCTAAGATGGGGATATTATTGGCCAACATTGGTACAAGAAGCAGTGCAGCTCGTCAAGACCTGCCCGAAGTGCCAAATCCATGCAAATATCCCAAGGATGCCGCAGACCGATCTATCCACTATGCAGAGCCCTTGGCCTTTCATGCAATGGGGCATAGACATAGTGGGACCACTTCCTCAAGCTCCTCGGCAAATGAAATTCCTAATCGTTGCCGTGGACTACTTTACGAAGTGGGTGGAAGCTGAACCATTAGCTACGATAACGAGCTCGAGGGCATTGGATTTCGTCTGGAAGAACATAGTGTGCCGATTTGGCATACCCCACATCCTCATCTCGGATAACGGAACTCAGTTCACCGACAAGACGTTCAAGAATTGGTGCCAAGAGCTGAATATTCAACAACGGTTCACTTCGGTCTCTCATCCACAAACAAACGGACAAACGGAGGTAACAAATCGTATCCTGGTGAAAGGGTTAAAAGCTCGGTTAGAACAAGCCAAAGGACAATGGGTAGAAAATCTCCCTCAAGTCCTATGGTCCTACCGAACTACACCCACAACCTCCAACGGTGAAACTCCGTACAGTCTGGTGTACGGCACTGAAGCCGTAATTCCGGTGGAGATCGGCGTACCCAGTCCCCGAACTCTAAATTTCTCCTCAGAAATGAATGACGACGGACTGAGAGCCGAGCTAGATCTTGCCGAAGAAAGAAGAGAATTGGCATGCATAAAAGCAGCCAAGTACAAGGAGCAAGTAGCCCGGTATTACAACCAAAGGGTGAAGAAGCTGCAATTTCAAGTGGGAGATCTCGTCTTGAGAAACAACGAAGTAAGCCGAGCAGAAAAGCTGGGCAAGCTCGAACCCACATGGGAAGGTCCGTATCGGGTGTCAGAAGTCCTCGGCAAAGGGTCTTACAAATTGGCTCACATGTCAGGAGAACAGGTACCCCGAACATGGCACATTTCCAACCTCAAAAAGTTCCATTTGTAAGAGACAGTCCGGTCAGTCAGTCTTGAGTCCTGTCCAGTCAATGTGCTTTATTTGGTTTACTTGGTCTTTATTTGTCTCTGTGCGTTTTGTCTGTGTGTTTTTCTGTCTCTGTGCGTGTCGTCTCTTACAAATGTTACTGAGGTATCTTGTTCTTCGAAGGCTGATCCCCTTCTTAGAACATATACAAGCCAACGATTGTGAGTCAAAGCTTCTACAGAAGATACAAGACCACAATTCAGCTTAAACAAGCAGTTCGTCTGAAACGAGCTGCAATAAGCCAACGATTGTGAAGTCCAAGCTTCTAAAGAGGATACAAGACCACAATTCGGCTTAAAAATCAAGCACTTCGTCTGAAACGAACTGCAACAAAAGTCCGATTCTCGCGATAAAACTTGCCTGAATTAGGACAAGGGAAAGTCCGATCCACGCGATAAAACTCGCCGAATTAGGACAAGGGAAAGTCCGATCCCCAAATTAGGACAACGGAAAGTCCGATCCGAGCGATAAAACTCGCCAAATTAGGACCAAAGACGAGTCCGGTCAAAGATGTTTATTTCATCAGCCCAAAGACGAGTCCGGTCAAAGATGTTTATTTCATCAGACCAAAGCCAAGTCCGGTCAAAGAAGAGTTCACTTCATCAGACTGAGGACAAACATCAACTTACCCCGTACCTTTATCCAGAATGCCGAAGTGATTCACTTCACTTTCCGGGGGGGGTAGTGATGGAGTACGTACTAAACAAGCCCAACAGCAGTAAAGCTCATCAGCCTAAAGCCCAAGAAAGAGTATCAGTTCGGCATGACTAAAGAGTATCAGTCCGGCATGACTAAAGAGTTCAGTTCGGCACAACCAGAGAGTTCGGCCCCAGCCTACAGCTCGGTAAAAGCCAACCAATCAAACTCTGCTCTCAGGTCGGCATCAAGCTCTACTCTCAGATCGGCAAAAGCTGCTCGGCAATAATTCAGCAGTTCGGTCTCAGTATTCGACCGAACTAGGAGATAGTGGACTCATGCAGGATTTCCACCTCCACTACACCCACGATCTATTTAGTGGTGTCAAGCAGTCATTAACTCATGCAGGATAGTGGACCCATGCAAGATCGCCACGATCTCCACGACATCCACTACCTAGTAAATGGCTGCATGCCACGATCTTGGTCCTTTGTATAAATAGAACCTAGATCAGATAGATAGGGTTAAGTTCTGTTAGACTCTCTCGCTTTCTAGAGATAAAAACACAAAATAGCAAGTCTGTATTGTAAGCTGTAAGAAAACAGATCAAGCAATACAACTCTGCCCTCATTTCTTCCCGTGGACGTAGATTTACCTCAGTAAATCGAACCACGTAAAATTCTCTGTGTCGTGATCTGCGTCTTCCTGCATTCACTAACATCAAAAATTCGCCGATTCATCACCCACCGCACCGCCTCCAGTGCATGCGGCAGCTCCGTGCCCATGGAGTTGCCGTGCTCTATCACTCCCCAAGCCAACATCGTTATCGTGAACGCCATCGGAAAGTTATACTTCACGTTGTCGCCAGCATCGTAGCATCCACCGCTTAGGTCAACCTGAAAATTATTAATTTTGTCATGTAAAAACAGATATATTTAGAAATTACATAAACAATGGTAAAATGACACTTACACCCTTGTCGCGCCCGTCGCAAATAGCCGAGTCCTTTCTCCATGTCACACGCTGCGTAGCCGGAAGCTTCCCTGACCTTTGCCCCTCATAATATAATATGCTTTTTGCAAGGGCATCCCCATAATCATGCAATATTGCATTTCCATTATTTACATACACTAGTACTATCACCAAAAACATGATTTTTCTCACCATTATCACTTTTATAAATCAATTCTTTTTTTTTCTGACAAGAATTGCAGGTGCATATAATGGGTGTTTGGGTTTGGGATAAGAGAATGCCGTCAAATGTTGTTTTGCTATTTTGATTTGAATTAAATCCAAAATACTGCCTTTAAGTAGACCTCACACATAAATTGTATAGAGTCAGTCAATCTCTACAAATTCAGAAAATATTAGTATATGGAATTCAGCTTAATTTTCTGATGGTTTTATGTAAATCATATTGACTTAATGAACTTTTGAGACTTACTTAAATTAGAACATGACAGTTTCATTGGATTAAAATCGCGCATTTGGATATTGTACATTACCAACTATTGATACTAAATAGTCAAAGTGTGGTCAATTCAGTAAATCAAATTGCCTAAAATAAAAACAATAGTCATTTTCATAAAAAATAAGATTGTTAAAATTATTACTATTACTACTACTATTATTATTATTGAAATTTTGCGTGGGCAATTATGTGACTGCATAGCTTTAATTATTGTTATCAAATAGGAGGATCTAAAGTGAATAAAGAAAATGGATAAATAAGATGTCAGTTTGACGAATTCTTTTAAATATTTATGTATTAATAACTCATTATGTATCTCATGAAATTGAATGGTCCAAAGTGAAAAACCATCAAATTGGCCTTGTAAAGTGGACCATTTTATGAATACATGTAGCACGTAAGATTAGAAATGAAAGTTGAGACTTGAGATAAATATATATATATATATATATATATATATAGACTTGAGATATATATATATATATATATATATATATATATATATATATATATATATATATATATATATATATATATATATATAGGGGTGCGTTATAATGATAACTCATATTTATGTGATAACCCTATAACTAAATCTCCACCACACATTTTTAGAATATGTGGTTTCGGTATCTATCTTTAGAATGCGGTGTGTATTTAACATCAAACTCTTTTACATTATGACGGTTAGTTATACGTTAATTAAGGTTCATGTAGTTATGTTTATATCAAAACAAATTTGGTTTTGTATACCATTATCACAGCCTTCATTTTGATTATAATTTTGCTCTCTGTCATATTTTTTAACAAACTCCTTTCGTTGCTAATATATTTTGACTAAACATCTTTTCGTAACTTATTTAATCTTATTACAATATAAAAAGGCATTCGTCAAATTACATGAATATCTTTAAATGAAGATGATCACAAATCATGTAACAACAATCATATATTTAGGTATGTTGTAATTGATTTTTATTCTTTTTTAACTTATGGCTTCTAATTATAACATCCAAAAAGTCATACTCTACGTGATAATAATGAGAAATTTGTGTACGCTGCTTTGTAATTGAATTTTATTCTAAGTACCAGCAAGGCAGAAATCGATGAGCATACACACACAATTGGCACTTTAAATTCAACACAAAATATAGTTCATAACCATGTGGCTCATAAATTTTAAATTCAACACAAAATATAGTTCATAAGCCTGTGGCTTCATATTTATGAGAGGATAAAATGATATTTTTGCATCATAAAATGATAGTTTAAGGGATAAAATGATAGTTTCAAATGATAAAATGATACTTTTGTTTTAAAATGATAGTTTTAGATTTTGGGATGATAAAATGATACTTTTGCATCATAAAATGATAGTTTGAGGGGATAAAATGATAGTTTCAAATGATAAAATGATACTTTTGTTTTAAAATGATAGTTTTAGATTTTTGGATGATAAAATGATACTTTTGCATCATAAAATGATAGTTTGAGTGGATAAAATGATAGTTTGAGAGGATAAATTGATAGTTTTGTTTAATAATGATAGTTTTAGATTTTTGGATGATAAAATGATACTTTTGCATCATAAAATGATAGTTTGAGGGGATAAAATGATAGTTTCAAATGATAAAATGATACTTTTGTTTGATAAATTGATTGTTTGAATTCTTTGGTTGGATAAATTGATAGTGTCGGGGAATAAAATGATAGTTTCAGTGGGTGAAATGAAAGTTTCAGTGATAAAATGATATTTTTGTTTAATAATGATAGTTTTAGATTTTTGGCTGATAAAATGATACTTTTGCATCATAAAATGATAGTTTGAGGTGATAAAATGATAGTTTCAAATGATAAAATAATACTTTTGTTTAATAATGATAGTTTTAGATTTTTGGATGATAAAATGATACTTTTGCATCATAAAATGATAGTTTGAGGGGATAAAATGATAGTTTCAAATGATAAAATGATACTTTTGTTTAATAATGATAGTTTTAGATTTTTTAAATGATAAAATGATACTTTTGCATCATAAAATGATAGTTTGAGAGGATAAAATGATAGTTTCAAATGATAAAATAATAATTTTGTTTAATAATAATAGTTTTAGATTTTTGGATGATAAAATGATACTTTTGCATCATAAAATGATAGTTTGAGGGGATAAAATGATAGTTTCAAATGATAAAATGATACTTTTGTTTAATAATGATAGTTTTAGATTTTTTAGATGATAAAATGATACTTTTGCATCATAAAATGATAGTTATGCTTTTCTATAGCAAGTTTAATAGTTATAGTTATGGTGTATTTATTATAGTAAAGATTGCCAGATGGGCATAGGCCAGATTATATTGAGTCAGACCGCAAAAATATAATCGAAACAATCAAATAATAAGAAACTAAAATTTACTAGTGTGACATAAAAATAATAATAATAATAATAATAATAATAATAATAATAATAATAATTAATGATTGATTCTGCCCAGGAGGGAACAGATGGGGGTGGATCCCCATCTGTGCAACACAAAAAAATTTTTAATAAAAAAAAAAATTATTTTTTTATTCCCCTGTCTGTGCACAGCACAGCAGGGGATCCAAATCCGGGAACAGATCGTCCATTGAACAAAATAATGGAACGGAAGAGAGAGAGTGAAAAAATGTGTGGTGGAAATTTCTTTTAAGAGGGGTAGTATGTAACGACCCGCTAAGCCGATATTATTAAGAGACTATATTATTAGCTCGATTATCTAAATAAGTAACTTTTACGCGATTAAATCCGAACTACGATAGATTGTCGTTGTTGTTTGTTTTGACGATTAGGCAAGAAAATAGAAAACGTAAATATATTACACCTATAAGAATGTAATAATTTTAAATAATAAAAAAAAAAGATTCCAAAAATCAAAATAATAATAATGTCCGATACATCCGATAAAAGCCCAACAAAATTTAATTTAATACATCCTTCGTTCTAAAGGAGATCGGGAACTACTACGCGGACAGCCACGAGCTTGAAACGGGTGTTTTCCTACACCAAAATAAACAATAATAAACAAATAAAACTTACCAAATGAATAATCTAATGCAATAAATCTTATACAAATCCTACAAATCCCACCAGATCATTCTTTTATATCAGCAGCATTTAATGCAGTACCATATCTCAAGTGATTATGTTGGCAACACAATCTGATGAAAAATCCTTTAGGATAGATTTCTGGCATATCTTTTATTACAAGCATTAAATGTTAGCAGTGAATGCATAAATTGTTAACAAGAGAATGCATTAAATGTTCTGACAAAAGGAGAATGATTAAGGGGGAGAATGTTGGCAACTTGCTACCAACGTCTCATGCAGCCTTTCTTTTATATACCCATGTATACCAATCATTTTTTCTTTACCCACATCACTATCAAACCCCAACCTCTTCCACGTAGCAACAATTTTAAGGAGAGATCAGACATAACAGTGTGTTCCAGTTTCAGCCGTACCAAACACTTTCTACCTCCCAAGGTAATCTGCAACTTTCTTAACTTTTAATACAAATGCATACATCTATGAAACATAGGACTTTTAATGATGCATTAGACAACACCAAAAGCATGTGACTCTTATAACGATTATAGGTAGATCTCTCAAATAAATATAGGAACTTAGCTTGGACCAATCTTTAAATCTGCCGCAAGGGACTTCCGGCAGCGGGCTCGGCACTCGTCGACCAACACTCCGAAAACCACCGCTTTCATATCTTTAAAGATCTGGAAGTTAAATGTAATTAACAAAGTTATAAATAATGATAACAATATCTTTAAAACATAATCTTTAGCTTTAAAAAAAAAATGGAAGAGAAGGGGATGAAGGGGTCGGACTTCACGACGCCCTCACCTGACGGGAAACGGCGTCGGCGGCTGGGGAGTTCTCGGCGACGTCGGCTGAGGCGCGAACCGCGACGACGTCGGACCCGCAGCGGTGGCGGCGGTGCGGCAGATCTGGAGAGAGAGAGGGACGACCGAGAGAGAAAAAGAAGCCGACTGAGAGAGGAGAGAAGAGGGAGAGAGTGGAGAGAGGAGAGGCTGGAGAGAAGAGCGCCGCCGGAGCGGCAGCACTGGCTGGCGAGCGGCGGCGGAGGAGCTGGCAGCGGCGGAGTCCAGGGAGAGAGAGAGCTGATCTTTGATTTGTGAAATGAGGGAGGATGGTGACTTAGTATTAGGTAGGTTTTAGTTTTTGGGCTAGTCTTTTGTTTTGGAATGAGCTAGCATTTAATTTACTTGGGCCAAGGGAGTGAGGAAATTAATATTGAGCCCAACTGCTGTGAATAATTTGGTGCAGCAGAAAATGATTAGGAAGGGTCCAATTTCGAATTTAATTTAAGTTAGGCCTAAATTGAAATACTTAAGAAAGATAGGATTTTTTTAGTTGCATTCAAGTTATTATAACTTCACATAAAACTTGTAGTGACGTACGAAGTATCAAATTAGTTGGAGCCGGAAATAACTAACGGACTAATAATAAATAATGTAAGTTTTAGAAACTTCTTAATAAATAATAATTTTTATAATAATAATAATAATAATAATAATAATAATTATAATCATAACGTTGGTAATAAAGTTAAACCTTGAGTTGTTATTTCTCATTTAATTAGTTAGTTTAAAACTAAATTAGTGCTTTCCTTTTTGTGATGTTTTAAAAAAAAAAAGGGTACGTTCGCAAGTAAGGTCGGAACGAAAGATTCAAGTTAAGGAAACTAAGCGATCCAGGTGAGCTTTCTTATACTAAAATACAAATCGTATTTTATGAAAACACGAACACATGTTCGTGATTTTAATGATGTTGTCATGCCATAAATATTTTGTGTATGATGCCTATCTGTTGGCTACGGCCAAGTGAATTATGAATGATGATATATAAGTCGAATTCGGGTCCCAGTGAGGGTGGTGTCCCCGCTCGGACTAGTGTACACGGGAATCCTCTGGCCGTGAACGGCAGAGAAGGTGACCGTGGAAGGTGGCCACCTTCCCGGCACATGGAAACCTCTGACATGATGGGCAGAGAAGGTGACCGTGCGAGAACACCATCTCGACGGCACAATGTGATCAGATATGGCTAAGTACAGGAAAAAGGGACTGCAGTCTAATGTGAATATTTTAGTAAGCTCGGGCCTTTTCAATAAAACCCCCGAGTGTTACTGTGATAATGGCTTGACAATATTTTCAAATGTATACTTGTATTTTTTGGCAATGTGTTCACTGAGTACTTTTGTACTCAGCCCTGCATATATTTCTAAATGTGCAGGTTGAGTAGTGAAAAGGGGGAGGGACAAGTGCTGTGGAGAGCAAGCTAGTAGCTAACTAAGAATAAAACTCTCGGAGGTTCATGTCTCCACACATGGACCACGTTCTTTTGCTTCCGCTGTGTCGGTTAAGCGACAGTGCCTACTTTATATTTGACTCTGATAATCAGAACTTGTGTGAACAGTCACTCGATCTTGCATGATCGAGTGTATTTTGTTATAAGTATTTCTCTATTTGACGTTAATTTGTGTGTCTCATTCCGCTTGGCTTTATTTTTCCCCTAAATTCTATCCCCGCTTCTTTAATCCCTCCCTAGTCACGATTTCCCCGAGTTATGCTATCCTTAGCTAACTGCGGTCGTGACAGAGTGGTATCAGAGCCGTCTTTCATGCTCTGAACCCGAGAGTCTTTTTCAATAATCTTCGGTCTAGCATTGCTCCGCTAGTCTTTTCGTCTAACAAAAGAGACTCCCAGCACTCACCCCCAACACGCTCAACCAAAGCAACGGTAAGTCAAATTTTTTTTTGGTTTTAAAAGCAAATGTGCGTTTTATGTTTACCGAATTATGTATTGAACTCCTATATGTAACCTTGACAGAACAGAAATAGTGAATTTGCCAACGCTTTCCTGAGCTAGGCAACAATACCATAAACCTTATAACGATTAGTTCCGAACGATAGTGAACATGTATTATGTGACATAGAAGTGACTTTTAGGACTGCTTCTAGTGACCAAATATAACATAGTT
This sequence comes from Salvia splendens, assembly GCF_004379255.2. Lineage (NCBI taxonomy): Eukaryota > Viridiplantae > Streptophyta > Magnoliopsida > Lamiales > Lamiaceae > Salvia > Salvia splendens. Next base: position 43,649,035 of record NC_056036.1, on the reverse strand, counting down.
TGGATACGACTCGTAGGAATGACCGAGCATTTGCATCTCATCACGTTTACTTCTTTACGCTTTATACGCATATTTATGAGGATACGAGGGTCTGATCGACACGTCTTCTTGTAGATGGTGTATCCGACAGTGTCAGACATCATTTTTGAGTATATTACGTTTGTGATATTGGAGGGTACCGATCTCGGCCTATGCTTGGCGCAGTTTCGCTGGCTCTGGGAGAGGGCCTATTCGGTTGGGGTCACGCACCTCGACGGGATACAGCGACTCATCCGGATCCTGCCCTCTGACTGGGTAGGTTTTGCTCTCGATCTGACTCGTCATTACATATTTTCTGTGCACCCATTTTTCGACACTGTAGGGAACTTTCCTGAGTTTATCGGAGAGATCCATTTGTGCTTCATCCTGCACGGGCAGGCGCCGCGAGGGCCATACATACGCCCGGGCGATCTAGCCGCGGTAGGACCTGCCGAAGTTCTGCTACAGCCAGCACCACCAGTCGAGCCATTCATCCCACAGCCAGCTCCTCCGCAGCCCGATGAGCCTTACCCGCTCCCGTCGCCTTCTCTTCTAGGACGTCGGACTCGTGGGGAGTTCAAGGCTGGGCCATCCCGTCCCCCTATGGATGGGGATGACTTCGGCTTCGATGACCTCTCCTCGACACCGAGCTTGGCCGAGGTAGGGACGGCCGATTCGGAGGCTAGGGAGCTGCATGCAGCCACTGCGGAGGAGAGAAGGAGGGGCAAGGCCCCCGTTCATTCTTCAGGGACGGAGAGCTCTGACGAGCCGAAGTTTGTTGTTGGTACTGGCCGTCTACAGCCGCTACCGCTCTTTACAGAGTCACTGCTGGGAGAGATGATTCCCACCATCCGCCAGGAGCCCACTCCCCGGGAGCGTAGGCCCCGTGCATGGGCTAGGCGCCACTGGAGAGCCATCACTCGAGGACCTCACGCGCCCGGCACCACTAGAGAGTCGGCATTTCACATTGATGAGAGCTCAGATGAGGAGGTGCCCGAGGAGGAGGATCCCGGGACAGCAGAGAGCACTATTTAGACTTGGTGATAGTGATGTGATGTTTATGTATATATGTTTGTACCTCAGAAACGGATCCGTTATGAGACCGTTCTAGTTATGTTTTGACTAGCTACAGTATTTTGACATCTCGGAAACATTCGTGCGAGTGTTCCGTGGCTTGACTTTTGACTAGCGTCTGTATAGTGACAGATGTGACATTATTTTGCGACACCAAGAATGGTTGTACGAAAGTCCTCGGTGGAGGCAATTTTTTCCTTGTACATAAACTTTTATATGAAAATCTACATGTTTTATTTCGTGTCTTTAGTGATATCTGTTATTGATTGTTTGAATAAAATTTAAAGTTCTCTATTCTCTGAATCGTTTAATCTTTCTAACAATAATAACTTACCGGGAAATGTTTTATCGATAGAAAATGCCGCCAAGGATAGCCGGGCGACCCCGAGGGAGAGGAAGGGGACGTGGTAGAGGACCACAACCCGAGCCCGAGGAACAATACGTAAACCATCCGCCACCATCTCCACCTCGATCACCTTCGCCTCCACCTGCCCCTGCAGTGGATAGGACAATCATAAACACCTTTCTGAAAAAGAAGCCTCCAACATTTGACGGAAGGGGCGACCCCGCCGAAGCAGAATCATGGATACGTGCGCTCGAACGCCTGTTTGACCTACTGCAGTGCACAGACGAGGAACGTTTGGTTTGTGCCTCACTCCAACTGACAGGGTCTGCAGATTATTGGTGGGAGGCCCGCAAGAAGACAATGACACCGCATCAGCTGGAGGGCCTAACTTGGGATCAGTTCAAGACAGGAATCTACGACAAGTACATCCCCAAGAGCTATAAAAAGCAAAAAGAAACGGAGTTCTACAACTTGAGACAGGGACGAATGTCAGTGACAGAGTATGATCGCGTCTTCTTTGACCTGTCCAGGTACGGTGCTGATCAAGTGGACACGGATGAAAAGATGTCCGAGAAATTTTGTGCTGGCTTGAGGCACGAGATAAGGGTAGCATTGGCTAGTCGTGGCGGACTACCATATTCCGAAGCTCTGAAACTAGCTCTGGACATTGAGGCTGCCTTGCCTAAGGAAAAACCCGCACCCAACCCCACAAATATTCCACCGCAGGCCTCGTCTCAAATCCCAAGAGAGAAGAGGAAATGGGAAGGAAATCAAAACCAGTGGGGACAAAAGAAACCATGGCATGGACCACCCCCACCCCGTCCACAGAATTTTGCAAGACAGCCTACCTTCAACCCTCCAGGGAACACTCAGCCAAGGAATCCCCTTTGCCCCAAATGTAACAAGCCCCACGGCGGGATATGCAGGGCTAGAGAAATGACTTGTTATACTTATGGGAAAAATGGCCACATCGCCAAGAACTGTCGAAATGGACCCCAGAGATGGAATGCACCAATTAACCAGCCCGCACCACGTCAACAACTGCGAGCTCTGCGGGCAGACACTCAGGACTACCAGGCCCCGCATCCACAACGACCGAGCCTTCCAACACAAGCCAGGGCATATGCATTGGGACGAAACCAGCAGGGCAACAACCAAGGGAATCTGGCAGGTATGGGCACCCTACTGAACATACCTATTGTCATATTGTTTGATACTGGTGCTTCGCACTCCTTCATATCCACCTCGTGTGTAAACACTTTAGAACTCACACCAGAACCAGCAGAACCTAGAATAACGGTGTCCTCACCAGTAGGAGGAGTTATAGAAATCACACAAAAATGCTCGAACCTAGAAATTTCGCTCGGAGAACGTAAGGTTGTTGCTAATAACTTGGGGGTCATGAAAATGGAAGATGTCGATATTATACTAGGAATGGAATGGTTGGCCAAGAACCACGCCACCATCAAGTGCAACGAAAGACAGATTTCTTTTCAAACTCCAGGAGAAGGGCGAGTTGAATTCTATGGAATCACGATGAACAAGCGCAAATCCATAATTTCGGCCCTACAAGCAGCTACACTTGTGAGAAAAGGATGTCCCGCCTACCTCGTCTACTTAAGTGAAGAACAGCAGGAAGAAAAGAAGATTGAGGATGTGGAGATTGTACGTGAATTTCCAGACGTGTTTCCTGATACGCTACCCGGACTACCCCCAGACAGACAACTGGAATTCACCATTGATTTAGAACCAGGAGCTGCGCCAATCTCAAAAGCGCCGTACCGAATGGCCCCAAAGGAATTGGGAGAACTCAAGTTACAGCTGCAAGAACTCTTAGACCTGGGTTTCATCAGACCCAGTGTGTCACCATGGGGAGCTCCTGTACTCTTCGTTAAGAAGAAGGATGGAACCTTGAGGATGTGCATAGACTACCGAGAACTGAACAAAGTGACGCTCAAGAATAAATACCCATTGCCAAGGATAGATGATTTGTTTGACCAGCTTAAGGGAGCCAGTGTATTTTCAAAGATTGACTTAAGATCCGGGTACCACCAACTGAAGATCCGGTCTGAAGATGTACCCAAGACAGCTTTTCGCACAAGGTACGGTCACTACGAGTTTGTTGTAATGCCTTTTGGATTGACCAATGCCCCTGCGGTGTTCATGGATCTGATGAATCGCATATTCCACCCGTATCTCGACAAATTCATCCTGGTCTTCATAGACGACGTCCTCATCTACTCGAAAAATAGAGCGGAACACGCTGAGCATCTAAGAACTACCCTCGAAACGCTGAGGACCGAGAAGCTCTATGCTAAATTCAGCAAGTGTGAATTCTGGCTGAAGGAGGTTAATTTCCTTGGACACATTGTGACGGCAGAAGGAATTCGGGTGGATCCAGCGAAGGTAGAGGCGGTACAAAACTGGAAATCTCCAACCAGCCCGAACGAAATTCGGAGTTTCCTAGGACTGGCGGGCTACTACAGAAGATTCATCGAAGGGTTCTCAAAGATTGCCAGGCCAATGACGCAACAACTCAAAAAGGGCATCAAGTTTGTGTGGACTCCTGAATGTGAAGCTAGCTTCCAACTAGTGAAAGAGAAACTAACTACCGCCCCTGTGTTAGCCGTCCCAGAACCAGGCACAAATTACGTGGTCTACACAGATGCTTCGAAAAATGGACTCGGATGCGTTCTAATGCAGAACGGGAAGGTGATAGCTTATGCGTCGAGGCAACTCCGACCCCACGAACTAAACTACCCCACCCACGATCTGGAATTAGCAGCTGTAGTGCATGCACTGAAAATTTGGAGACACCACCTATATGGGGTTAAAAGTGAGATTTTCACTGACCACAAGAGTCTAAAGTACTTCTTCGAACAGAAGGATCTAAACATGCGGCAGAGGAGATGGCTGGAGTTAGTGAAAGATTACGATTGCAGCATAAACTACCACCCTGGCAAGGCAAATGTGGTAGCTGACGCACTGAGTCGAAAGTCTCAACAACTAGCTTGTCTGGCCACCCAGGAGGAAGCACTGATACAGGAATTCACCAAGATGAAAATAGAAATAGTACAAGCCCCGGAAACAGTGGAAGCAAAAATCGCAACTTTGGTGCTGCAACCCGACTTGAGAAAACGAATAATTGACGCCCAAAGACATGACGAAGCGCTAGAGAAAATACGAATGAAGGTGCGGACCGGTGAGCAAAGCAATTATAGAGAAGAGGCGGACAATGCCCTCACTTTTGAGGGAAGACTGTGTGCACCCGCCAACCCGGACCTAAGAAATGAAATATTGACTGAGGCACACTACACCCCGTATACCGCACACCCCGGAAGCACAAAAATGTACCAGGATCTAAAAAGGAAATTTTGGTGGGACGGCATGAAAAGAAGCATTGCATCGTTCGTCGAGAGATGTCTAACTTGCCAACAAGTCAAGGCATTGCACCAACGACCATATGGGAAATTGCAACCCTTGGAGATTCCCGAGTGGAAATGGGAACACATCGCCATGGATTTCGTGACCGGCCTGCCCAGATCCAAGCGCGGAAATACTGCCATTTGGGTAATCGTTGATCGACTCACGAAAAGTGCTCATTTTATCCCTATTCCCATCACGTACGGATCCGAGAAACTAGCACAGTTATATGTACGGGAAATCGTGCGTCTACATGGAGTACCTGTATCTATCACGTCAGACCGAGACTCGAAGTTTACATCCAGATTCTGGCAAAGCATGCAGAGGGAATTGGGCACGAGATTAAACTTCAGCACTGCATTCCACCCCCAGACTGACGGGCAATCCGAAAGGACAATTCAAACTCTGGAAGATATGTTGAGGGCCGTCGTACTCGATAGAGGAGAAAACTGGGAATCCATCTTGCACCTGGTAGAGTTTGCCTATAATAATAGTTATCAAGCCACCATTGACATGGCACCTTACGAGGCGCTATATGGAAGAAAATGTCGATCTCCACTCTATTGGGATGAAGTAGGGGAGAGAAGAGTATTAGGTCCAGAATCCGTGGCGGAGATGATCGAAATCGTGAGACAAATCCGGAGTCGAATCAAGGAAGCACAAGACCGGCAAAAATCCTACGCCGATGAGCGTCGAACGGAATTGAAATTTAACATCGGGGACAAAGTCTTTTTGAAAGTATCTCCATCCAAAGGAATAACCAGATTTGGACTCAGAGGAAAGCTGAAACCGCGATTTATTGGACCCTATAAAATTCTGGAAGAAGTGGGCCCAGTAGCATATCGCTTGGCATTACCACCCAACTTTGGGAACATGCACAACGTATTCCACGTCTCCAAACTTCGGAGGTACGTGTTTGACCCGAAACATGTGATTCGTCACGAAGAAATCACTTTAGAACCCGACCTGAGTTATGAAGAAAAACCGGTAGAAATACTAGACCGGAAGGTGCAGCAGCTTCGGAACAAGTCGATTACTACAGTGAAGGTTTTGTGGAAGAACCACGGACAGGAAGAAGCAACATGGGAGCTAGAAGAGAAAATGAAAGAGAAATATCCCGAGCTTTTTGTTTAAATACTTCCTAAATTTCGGGACGAAATTTCTTTTAAGAGGGGTAGTATGTAACGACCCGCTAAGCCGATATTATTAAGAGACTATATTATTAGCTCGATTATCTAAATAAGTAACTTTTACGCGATTAAATCCGAACTACGATAGATTGTCGTTGTTGTTTGTTTTGACGATTAGGCAAGAAAATAGAAAACGTAAATATATTACACCTATAAGAATGTAATAATTTTAAATAAATAAAAAAAAAGATTCCAAAAATCAAAATAATAATAATGTCCGATACATCCGATAAAAGCCCAACAAAATTTAATTTAATACATCCTTCGTTCTAAAGGAGATCGGGAACTACTACGCGGACAGCCACAAGCTTGAAACGGGTGTTTTCCTACACCAAAATAAACAATAATAAACAAATAAAACTTACCAAATGAATAATCTAATGCAATAAATCTTATACAAATCCTACAAATCCCACCAGATCATTCTTTTATATCAGCAGCATTTAATGCAGTACCATATCTCAAGTGATTATGTTGGCAACACAATCTGATGAAAAATCCTTTAGGATAGATTTCTGGCATATCTTTTATTACAAGCATTAAATGTTAGCAGTGAATGCATAAATTGTTAACAAGAGAATGCATTAAATGTTCTGACAAAAGGAGAATGATTAAGGGGGAGAATGTTGGCAACTTGCTACCAACGTCTCATGCAGCCTTTCTTTTATATACCCATGTATACCAATCATTTTTTCTTTACCCACATCACTATCAAACCCCAACCTCTTCCACGTAGCAACAATTTTAAGGAGAGATCAGACATAACAGTGTGTTCCAGTTTCAGCCGTACCAAACACTTTCTACCTCCCAAGGTAATCTGCAACTTTCTTAACTTTTAATACAAATGCATACATCTATGAAACATAGGACTTTTAATGATGCATTAGACAACACCAAAAGCATGTGACTCTTATAACGATTATAGGTAGATCTCTCAAATAAATATAGGAACTTAGCTTGGACCAATCTTTAAATCTGCCGCAAGGGACTTCCGGCAGCGGGCTCGGCACTCGTCGACCAACACTCCGAAAACCACCGCTTTCATATCTTTAAAGATCTGGAAGTTAAATGTAATTAACAAAGTTATAAATAATGATAACAATATCTTTAAAACATAATCTTTAGCTTTAAAAAAAAATGGAAGAGAAGGGGATGAAGGGGTCGGACTTCACGACGCCCTCACCTGACGGGAAACGGCGTCGGCGGCTGGGGAGTTCTCGGCGACGTCGGCTGAGGCGCGAACCGCGACGACGTCGGACCCGCAGCGGTGGCGGCGGTGCGGCAGATCTGGAGAGAGAGAGGGACGACCGAGAGAGAAAAAGAAGCCGACTGAGAGAGGAGAGAAGAGGGAGAGAGTGGAGAGAGGAGAGGCTGGAGAGAAGAGCGCCGCCGGAGCGGCAGCACTGGCTGGCGAGCGGCGGCGGAGGAGCTGGCAGCGGCGGAGTCCAGGGAGAGAGAGAGCTGATCTTTGATTTGTGAAATGAGGGAGGATGGTGACTTAGTATTAGGTAGGTTTTAGTTTTTGGGCTAGTCTTTTGTTTTGGAATGAGCTAGCATTTAATTTACTTGGGCCAAGGGAGTGAGGAAATTAATATTGAGCCCAACTGCTGTGAATAATTTGGTGCAGCAGAAAATGATTAGGAAGGGTCCAATTTCGAATTTAATTTAAGTTAGGCCTAAATTGAAATACTTAAGAAAGATAGGATTTTTTTAGTTGCATTCAAGTTATTATAACTTCACATAAAACTTGTAGTGACGTACGAAGTATCAAATTAGTTGGAGCCGGAAATAACTAACGGACTAATAATAAATAATGTAAGTTTTAGAAACTTCTTAATAAATAATAATTTTTATAATAATAATAATAATAATAATAATTATAATCATAACGTTGGTAATAAAGTTAAACCTTGAGTTGTTATTTCTCATTTAATTAGTTAGTTTAAAACTAAATTAGTGCTTTCCTTTTTGTGATGTTTTAAAAAAAAAAAAAAGGGTACGTTCGCAAGTAAGGTCGGAACGAAAGATTCAAGTTAAGGAAACTAAGCGATCCAGGTGAGCTTTCTTATACTAAAATACAAATCGTATTTTATGAAAACACGAACACATGTTCGTGATTTTAATGATGTTGTCATGCCATAAATGTTTTCTGTATGATGCCTATCTGTTGGCTACGGCCAAGTGAATTATGAATGATGATATATAAGTCGAATTCGGGTCCCAGTGAGGGTGGTGTCCCCGCTCGGACTAGTGTACACGGGAACCTCTGGCCGTGAACGGCAGAGAAGGTGACCGTGGAAGGTGGCCACCTTCCAGGCACAAGGATACCTCTGACGTGTTGGGCAGAGAAGGTGACCGTGCGAGAACACCATCTCGACGGCACAATGTGATCAGATATGGCTAAGTACATGAAAAAGGGACTGCAGTCTAATGTGAATATTTTAGTAAGCTCGGGCCTTTTCAATAAAACCCCCGAGTGTTACTGTGATAATGGCTTGACAATATTTTCAAATGTATACTTGTATTTTTTGGCAATGTGTTCACTGAGTACTTTTGTACTCAGCCCTGCATATATTTCTAAATGTGCAGGTTGAGTCGTGAAAAGGGGGAGGGACAAGTGCTGTGGAGAGCAAGCTAGTAGCTAACTAAGAATAAAACTCTCGGAGGTTCATGTCTCCACACATGGACCGCGTTCTTTTGCTTCCGCTGTGTCGGTTAAGCGACAGTGCCTACTTTATATTTGACTCTGATAATCAGAACTTGTGTGAACAGTCACTCGATCTTGCATGATCGAGTGTATTTTGTTATAAGTATTTCTCTATTTGACGTTAATTTGTGTGTCTCATTCCGCTTGGCTTTATTTTTCCCCTAAATTCTATCCCCGCTTCTTTAATCCCTCCCTAGTCACGATTTCCCCGAGTTATGCTATCCTTAGCTAACTGCGGTCGTGACATTTGTAAACAAGAGTAAAGTAAAATCAGAATAAGAGTGATGTGCTTTGTGAACAAGAGTGAAGTAAAATCATGCTAAGAGTGATGTGTTTTGTAAACAAGAGTGAAGTAAAATCATGCTAAGAGTGATGTGTTTTGTAAAAAACAAAGAAGTGAGATCATGCTAAGAGTGATGTGTTTTGTAAACAAGAGTGAAATAAATAATGCTAAGAGTGATGTGTTCCAGGATAGAGTGAAATTTCCATATGTCAAAGAATGTGCTGGAAATCATTCGATCGTGCACACAAACAGCAATGCCAACAAATCCGGAAATGATGGATATCATACAATTTACACGCACACAAATTCCTACTTGTATTTCCAATCACAACATACAATTTCCAGCTGCGTAGATCAAACAATACCAAAATAGTTCATACTTACAGTTTACAATAATCATCCAATGAAATTATAGCCATCTATCACAAACTAGAATCGCCATTAACGAGGTGCGATCACAAACTAGAATCGATCAAAATGTTCGATTCTATGAATAGTGCTAATGATCAATTTCATAGTAATCTTAATTTGAATAGCATAAATCACATGAATCCACCATAGTTCTTTATTATTGAGATCAGATCTTGCAGATGCGATCAAATAATTGACGAAATATGGATGAATTGCAATTGCTAACTGTCGTTTTAACATGGCGACTGCGCCGGGGAGCCCTGCGCCCGCTGCACAGGTTGAAGGTTTGAGCGCGGTGTTGGTAGGGTGGAGGCGGATGATGAGTTCGGCGGCGAAGCCTACATCGTCGCCGCCTTCATCGGTGAAGAACAGCGAGTCACCGGAGGAGAAGGCCGTTTTCATAATGAGAATGAAAGGAATCTACGTAATTCATTTAAATTTGATAATTTAATTTCCAAAAATACCCTTGGCCTATTTTGCATTATTAAAATAATTAATATTTGTTCCATTAAGATGTGTGGTTGAAATTTGTTCTCTAGTTATACACTTAAAATTAGTTATATCTTGATCACCACCCTATATATATATATATATGAGAAGGGTGAAGGGAGTATTCAAAAAGTTAGTGCTACAAAATATCTTAGTTTTTAAGGAAAATCATAATCGAAATTCGTGGATCGCGTGCATGAATAACAGTTAATTACAATTACTATAAAAATAAAAAACGTGAATGTAGAGTCGGATCATAGAACATTAAAAAATTACAAAAAATTGAAAAAATGAGTATTTCTTTGTGTCATTTACTTTGTCATAAAATCGAATCTATATATTAATAAACATTGCCGATTATAAAATAAGCACCATTTTATGTAGCAATAAGTGAGTATAAAATTGCGTATTATACAAGTGATCGAATTAAAACCATTTTTAAAATAAAAAATAAGGTTATATTCATTTTTTTTTGTTTTACGACTATTATTTTGATATATGGAAATTAATCATTTTTAATTAGCCTTTACTTAAATGGTTATTTAATTAATATAATTTAAGGAGCTCTTTCATTTATGGGAATATCTCCCTTAATTTAAGCAACTTGATTTTAAATTTTAACTATATATTAAAATCATACACATAATGTTGTACTCCTTATAAAGCTATTGGACACACATTATGAGGATACATATCATCGTTCATTTGAATATCAACCTTGACGTTATATATAATAATACCATTAATTAGCAATAATATCGTAATGCTCATAACCAATAAAACCATAATTATATAGTTTTCAATTAAGTATAAAATTTTTATTAAAAATTATTATTTCATTTAAATTTCATAATTTTATGACGATGAAGGCATATTATTGGTGAGAAGGCCCATATATTTGGGCTGGGCTGCATAACCTCGCAATATAAATAATTGCACAGTTGACGCCAATCTCTGAGCCCAATCAATTATTGCGGTTTGGTTTGTTTTATTTTCCAATTATTGAAAATTGCTTTTATTGAATATTAATTGTTGTCTGATTTGATGGTGGTGGCTGACACTTGCAAATGACATTGGCTTGAAATTCACGATTTTAGGTTAGGCCATAGTTAGACCTTCATCATTCTACATCTTTTCTCAGTAATTATAGTGTTGGTTTGCCAAAATGCATACGTGCCATTTTCCTTTTTAACCTTTATTTGTTTTGCAGTCAGTTGGTAATTTTGGAAGACGATAGTTACATTTGTTTTGAATATATTGGCTCTTTTTCTAGAAAAAGGAAAAATTGACACCAATTAATGAATGTGTTCTAGAATGCAATTATAACATTTTAATTGCTTTCACCAGTATAATTTGCAATAAGCCTTTAAAAGTAGTCTAACCTATTGCTACTTTTCAAAAGTATATAAGAGGAAGGACAAATTTATGCAGATAAAAAAGAAATTGTGCAATGTGTTATATGTACACCATCATATCCAATATACACGTGGTATTTACTATTGTGGATGCATAAGGTACTTTTTCTTCATAAAACATAATCTCATAATCTTCTTTATATCTCAACTCTTATCTATAAAAAAATCCATATTTTTCTATTTCTATATAGTGGAACCCTTAGTAATATCTTTTTTCTACTAAAAACACACCGCAACTAGCATCTATTAGCTATTTTCTTAGAAGTAAGCATTGAAAATATTTGTAAGGTAATTTCAGACAATTTTACAACCACCCTCATTTAAAACAATAACATTACATACTTAAAATTAAGTATAATGCCATTATTAAATATATCACCTGTATGTGTATCGCCAATGACAATGTTGCACAAGAAAGTATATTGCCATTTATGTATACAAATGATTATTTAACCATTCTGCGTAAAGAACACCTATATCATGTATATATGTGTGTGATGGGGTACGAACTAAACAAGCCCAACAGCAGTGACGGCCCATCAGCCCAAAGCCCAAGGAAGAGTATGAGTTCGGCATTACCAAAGAGTTCGGAGGAGTTCGGCATTACCAAAGAGTTCGGCCTCAGCCTACAGCTCGGTAAAAGCCAACCAATCAAGCTCTGCTCTCAGGTCGGCATCAAGCTCTACTCTCAGATCGGCAACCAAAGCAGTTCGGTCTCAGTATTCGACCGAACAAGGAGTTAGTGGACCCATGCAGGATTTCCACAACTTCCAACACACCCACTACCACGTGGCGTCAACTCAGGCCACGATCTTAGGCCATGACCTACACGACCTCCACGACCTAGAGTGATGATGTAAGCCACGATCTTAGTTCAATGTATAAATAGAACTTAGATCTGATAGAAAAGGGTTAGAATCTCTCTAGAGAAATAATCATATAGCAAGTCTGTGTTGTAAGCTGTAATTCGCAGATCAAGCAATACAAACCTGCCCCCATTTCTCCCCGTGGACGTAGATTTACCTCAGTAAATCGAACCACGTAAAATTCTCTGTGTCGTAATTTATTTTTACGAGCATTTATCATCATCAAAAATTCGCGGAATCATCACTGGCGCCGTCTGTGGGAAACAGAGAACAAAATTTGTGATAAAGCGAATTGTTGATCCATTTTTTCCACCCAAAAAATGCATACCAGATCGCAGAGTACCCGTATTCCTGCCCGTGAGAACCAGGAGGAAGCCAATCCATCCCATAGGTCGGGAAAACAGCCTAGGGATAAATCCACCACCAGTTCTCATGGTGGAGGAACAAGCCGCTCCAAAAGCCGTCACACCGAGTCTTCCCAGCAGCCCGATTTGAACGAGGCTGTCAAGCTGTTTTTGGCGGAAAAGCAGGAGGAATTCTTAACCTTCCTGCAAAAAAGCCAAAAGCAGCCGGGGACAAAAACGGCGGATTCTCCCTCTCCCTCCATACGAGACAGTCACTACCGCAGTAGTGTCATGTCTTCCAGAAGAAAGAATCCTCGGTACCGGAATCACAGGAGAACTCCATCTCCTCCATACCGAAGAAATGTCGGGTTCGCCATGTACGGAGTATTGAGGACTCCGTTCTCGGACGATATTACCCGAACTCCCCTTCCACAGAACTACCGAACTCCGTCGATAACCTATGACGGACTCGTGGATCCTCATGACTTCCTGGGACGCTATCAGTATAATATGGCGAACCAAGGTCTCAATGAGGTCCATATGTGCAAGCTGTTCCCCGAGCTGCTCATCGGGAACGCCAGAAGGTGGTTCGACAGCCTTCCTCAAGGCAGCATTAGATCCTACCGAGATCTGATGGATGCTTTCCACAGGAGGTTCTTTCAGAAAGCGGAAGCCCGAAATACTTCGGCTCAGCTGCTTTCTATACGTCAAGGTCGCGACGAAAAGATCAGCGACTTCCTGACGAGATTCCATAAGGAATGCCTACAGGTAGATAATCTCAATGATCTACTTGTCATTTCGGCATTCCAAAATGGAATCCTGCCCGGAGCTCTCTACAGAAAGCTCGTGGAGTGCGGTCCGCAAACAGCTCAAGAGATGTGGGACCTTGCGGACAAGTTTTCTCGTGCCGATGAGGCAGACCGTCGAAAACGGTCTTTAGACAGCTCATCTAGAGAAGACAAAAAGAAGCCCGGTCATAGCGATCAGAGGCATCCTCGCCGAACACCTTCTCCACTAAAGGAGAGATAACGGTCATCCGAGGTGATCGAAAAAGAGCAAGTGTGTTCGCAGATTGCGCTTAAAAGTGCCGAGCAATCAGTTCGGCACCATCAAGCATAGCAATCACAGCAGCCGGAATCAGAGGCCGGCGAAATGACCGAAGTCACACCGGAGCCGAACTCGATGGTGTACGGCACTGAAGCCGTGATTCCGGTTGAGATCGGCATATCCAGTCCCCGAACTCAATTTCTCCTCAGAAATGAATGGTGACGGACTAAGAGCCGAACTACATCTGGCCGAAGAAAGAAGAGAATTGGCCTGCATAAAAGCAGCCAAGTACAAGGAGCAAGTAGCCCGGTATTATAACCAAAGGGTGAAAAAGCTGCAATTTCAAGTGGGAGATCTCATCTTGAGAAACAACGAAGTAAGCCGAGCAGAAAAGCTGGGCGAACTCGAACCCACATGGGAAGTTCCATATCGGGTGTCAGAAGTCCTCGGCAAAGGGTCTTACAAATTGACTCACGTGTCAAGAGCACAAGTACCCCGAACATGGTACGTTTCCAACCTCAAAAAGTTCCATTTGTAAGAGACAGTCCGGTCAATGTGCTTTCTTTGGTTTGCTTGGTTTTTGTTCGTCTCTATGTGCTTTTTATTTGTCTATATGCCTTGTCTATGTGCGTGTCGTCTCTTACAAATGTTACTGAGGTATCTTGTTCTTCGAAGGCTGATCCCCTTCTTAGAACATATTCAAGCTAAACGATTGTGCGTCAAAGCTTCTAAAGAAGATACAAGACCACAATTCAGCTTAAACAAGCAGTTCGTCTGAAACGAGCTGCAACAAGCCCACGATTGTGTGTCAAAGCTTCTAAAGAGGATACAAGACCACAATTCTGCTTAAGAATCAAGCACTTCGTCTGAAACGAACTGCAACAAAAGTCCGATTCTCGCGATAAAACTTGCCTGAATTAGGACAAGGGAAAGTCCAATCCACGCGATAAAACTCGCCGAATTAGGACGACCAAGTTCGGTCAAAGCAGTTTACCTCATAAGACCGAGGACGACCATGTCTAGTCAAAGAGGTTTACTGCATAAGACCACTTCGGTTAACTGGGAAAGTCCGATCCACGCGATAAAACTCGCCGAATTAGGACAAGGGAAAGTTCGATCCCGGCGACAAAAATCGCCAAATTAGAACACAGACCAAAGACGAGTCCGGTCAAAGATGTTTATTTCATCAGACCAAAGACGAGTTCGGTCAAAGATGTTTATTTCATCAGACCAAAGACGAGTCCGGTCAAAGATGTTTATTTCATCAGACCAAAGACGAGTCCGGTCAAAGATGTTTATTTCATCAGACCAAAGACGAGTCCGGTCAAAGATGTTTATTTCATCAGACCAAAGACGAGTCCGGTCAAAGATGTTTATTTCATCAGACCAAAGACGAGTCCGGTCAAAGATGTTTATTTCATCAGACCAGAGACAGTCCGGTCAAAGATGTTTATTTCATCAGACCAAAGACGAGTCCGGTCAAAGATGTTTATTTCATCAGACCAAAGACGAGTCCGGTCAAAGATGTTTATTTCATCAGACCAAAGACGAGTCCGGTCAAAGATGTTTATTTCATCAGACCAAAGACGAGTCCGGTCAAAGATGTTTATTTCATCAGACCAAAGACAAGTCCGGTCAAAGAAGTTTACTTCATAAGACCGAGGACAAGTACGATGAAATTTTTTTCGCTAAGCTGTAAATACACAGTGTTAGAAGCGAAAACAAAAACAAAATTTCATTTTCAAATCTTGTTCGGCACACAACTCCGCTACCCTACAAGATGGCGTTACGCTATTACAAAGGACTATTCTACTGTCCAGGGTTGCTAAAGTTGAGCCATCTATTCACAAAATCCTCGTGAAGCTGAGTTCGGGCGTTCCAGGCAGCTGCAGAATAAGCAGGTCGACGAGATGCTCTAATCGACCTGCCACCTCTTCTCTGAGCCCGGGAAGCCCTAGCACCTCGGCGGCGAAGAGTCTCTTCACGAAGCATTTGTTGATCTTGCTCACTCATAATCACAGCTCCTCTACGAACTTCAGCCTGTTCTCGTCTTGACGTTTCCGGCTGTTCCAGAGTTCGTTGCTGACTTGGAGTACGGTTTTGAGCAAGTGAATCAAAGGTTTGATCTGGAGTGCGAGCATCTGTTGGCACGATATGCCGAAGGAATCTTTCTATGGAGGGGCGCCGAGAAAGAACAATGTTGTACCGAGAAGCCCAGCGCCGCAATGATGTCACGACTTGTTGGCAAGCCGAGCTCTCCAGCGCATTGTTCCTCCGGAGTACATTATATTCCTCCCACAGTTCGTCAACTCGACTCTGAACATCTGATATGGTCATTCCCCCGCGCACACGGATGTAATCCTCGTACGCAGTCCTCTCAGCAATGGTCGTGTTCAGCTCGGCCTCCAGATCATTCTTATCGGACTCTAAGTCCTTATTATCGGCATCCAGCTTCACTAAACGAGCCAGAAGCTCGTCATTCTTCGTCTGATCGGCTATAGCTCTTTTCTCAGCTTCGTCTAAAGCCGAAGAGTACAGCCGCTTCCAGTGAAGTACCTCCAGCTCCTTGAGAGTTAAGAATACAAAGCAGCTACGTCAGTTCGGCATTTCAGCTTACCGAGCAGGTAGTAAACCACAACAGGAGTAAGAGAGTACGAAAGGCTATACGAAGACACAAGAGCAGAAAGAAGAATTTTTTCATTCATAAGAAAAAAAATTTTTCTATACAAGGAGGGCTTCAAGGCCATTTTACATAAAGGAAGAAACTAAACTAAGAGAAGGGAGACGAAATCATACTTCGCTAGCTTCGTCTCCACCTTCTCGGTGAGGTTCAGCTTCCTTCTCCTTATCTGCTTCAGCTTCAGCCTCTGCCTCCTTGCTCTCCTCAGCCTGCTCGGCGCCACCGTAGCCGATCTGCTGCGTCTCCTGATCGGCTTCCTTCTCCGGATGCCCGACTCGCTCGACTTCGGCCTCCCGCTCCAGCGGCTCGGCCTCACCCTCTCCGTTGTAAGTCGAAGCGGGTGAAACGGGTCCCACGGAGGCAAAGATAGCCTCCAGGTTCTCGTCCCGATCAGCTCGACAACTCCGGACTCGGTCTGCAGAAAGCAGGACCGAGGATGAAGCGAGCTCCTCAAGGAGCGGCAGATTCTGAAGCCGAGCTGCTATCTCTCGGCTGTACAGAGGCAGCACGACATCGGCCCCCTGCTCGCCCTTATCGGCAATTAGCCTTACCAGGCTACCGACAAAGGCCGAGAACTGGCTGCTCAAAAAGAGTTTCTCCGTGTAAACACGGAGAGCCTCCCCTTGGGCAACCACGGCAGCAGCATCGCTCCGCTTCGCCTGCTCTCGCTGGATGACGAGCTGGTTTTTGGCAAACTGAGCTTCATCCTGGGCCGAAATCCTAGCAGCTCTGGCCTTCTCAAATTTAGCCTCAGCCTGTTCGGCCCGATGACAAGCAGCCGCCAACTTCCTCTGCATCTCGGCATAGTCATTGGACGCTTTGGAGAGTTCGACGGCGACGAGCTTGGAGAGCATATCGTTCCTCTGAAAATGGATAAGGAAAAAAGTCAACAGAGGGCACCAAAAATACAGGACAGAAGCCAGGCCAAAGAATCAAGAAGACAATTCACCTCGGCGAAGTCCGTGGGCCATAAAAATGGCTCACAGATATGCTCCGAAGGAGGCGCCAAGACCACGTCTTTCTCTGGCGCTCTCGGGGGCTTCTGGGTCCTCCCCTTCCTACTTGCCGAAGTCGACTCCGGCTTCTTTGGACCCGAAGAGGTCTTTTGCCTCTTCGGATTCTTCTCGGCATCAGGCGCCGAGCTGGTAGCCTTCTCTTTCTCCGGCTCCTCAAGCTCGGAGGACTTTCGGATAGCCTTATTCAGCATGAACACTGCCAAAAAGCAAGAAAACAAGGTTAGTTTTCTTCGTTAAAGCAGTAGAGCATAAAGATAGAGAGAAATCCTCACCCTCGGCCTCTTCGTCCGAAGACGAGATATTGAACACGAGGTCGCCCTTGACGAGCTCAGTTTCCGAATACTGTTTCCTAATCATAGGAATCTTATTGAGCTCGCCCTCGAGCTCGGCCAACGGTTCTAACCGAGGATGGGGAATCACGGACTTCGGCCTTCTCCAAGGAAAGCCCGGAGCCGAAGTCCTATTATAAAAAAAGAAACGGTTTTGCCATTTCGGCCACTTGGTTTTGCAGAAGGCCCTAAAAGGCTGTAAGGGGATCAAGTAAAACCAAGATCCCTTCCTTTTAAACTGGAAAAAATTAAGGATCGCCCTCAGAGACAGATCCTTATCTAGCCTACGCAGTTCGGCAGCAAAAGCCGATAAGTGCCTCCAAGAGTTCGGAGTCACCTGACCTAAAGGGAGTTGAAAAAAATCAAGAAGCTCTACAAAAGGTGGGGGAAGAGGAAAACGAAGCCCGCATTCTAAGCAGGCTTCGTAAACGGTGGCATAACCCTCCGGCGGGTCGTTAGCCCTATGATCATCGTCGGGAACCACCGCCTTCCCCCCAGGTAAAAAATACTTTTCGTGTAGAGATATCACAGTATCCTTACTCAAGATACTGTGAAAATACTCTACGGTCTTCTCCCCGGATTCTTTCCGGCTAGAGGACCCCTTATCCCCTTTCCTACCGCTACCTGACTCAGAAGAAGAAGAAGACATGGTTCTTACTTTTTGAAAGTGAAGAAAGTCTGAAGAAGCTCTTGAAAGCGGAAGAAAATTTCTCGAGAAAGAGAGAGTATAGAAGACGCAACAGCAAAGGTGTTCAAATGAGGAAGAAAGAGCATATTTATCAGATTCGGCGAAGATTTCAAAATCATCGCACCGTTTCGAATCCCACCTTTTCAGGATTCAACGGCCGGATTTTACTGTCGCATTTAATGCAGTCACATGCAAGGCACGTCCCCTGACGTCAGCCTCCCCCGTACCTTTATCCAGAATGCCGAAGTGACTCGCTTCGCCGAAGTGATTCACTTCGTCTTTCGGGGGGGGTAGTGATGGGGTACGAACTAAACAAGCCCAACAGCAGTGACGGCCCATCAGCCCAAAGCCCAAGGAAGAGTATGAGTTCGGCATTACCAAAGAGTTCGGAGGAGTTCGGCATTACCAAAGAGTTCGGCCTCAGCCTACAGCTCGGTAAAAGCCAACCAATCAAGCTCTGCTCTCAGGTCGGCATCAAGCTCTACTCTCAGATCGGCAACCAAAGCAGTTCGGTCTCAGTATTCGACCGAACAAGGAGTTAGTGGACCCATGCAGGATTTCCACAACTTCCAACACACCCACTACCACGTGGCGTCAACTCAGGCCACGATCTTAGGCCATGACCTACACGACCTCCACGACCTAGAGTGATGATGTAAGCCACGATCTTAGTTCAATGTATAAATAGAACTTAGATCTGATAGAAAAGGGTTAGAATCTCTCTAGAGAAATAATCATATAGCAAGTCTGTGTTGTAAGCTGTAATTCGCAGATCAAGCAATACAAACCTGCCCCCATTTCTCCCCGTGGACGTAGATTTACCTCAGTAAATCGAACCACGTAAAATTCTCTGTGTCGTAATTTATTTTTACGAGCATTTATCATCATCAAAAATTCGCGGAATCATCAGTGTGCATCGCCAATGAAATTGTTGCACGATATTCTCCATTTGACCATTGATCTTTTTCGGTATATTATCGCCCTCAATTTATTTCACATAGTATAATCATATCTACACTATATAAAGTGGTAAGGGTGAAAGTCCTTATACTTAAGATAAAAGACTTAGTGAATAAACAGTTCTCTTTTGAATAATACAGAGGTCGATAGTTCATGTAATCATGGTCACAAAAATAAATGAGAAAATTGTTCTTGATTTTTAGGGGAAAATTCTGATTAAAAACTAGTATTAATTTTGGATTTTCTTGCAATTATTATTATGCTAATTTTTTTAGAATTGTATCTAATTTGATACGTGAAAAATCTTGGATGTCACCGTCGATTAGTTTTGAGATATTGTCTAGTCTTAAAGAAAAACTGATGTCAATTTGATTAAAAAACATAGTAATATACGTATGTGACCATATTTTTTTGCCATGTAGGTATTGTGAAAAAAATCCAAACTTTGATATTTTCGACTGATTTAAAAGTTATGGATCGTATTAGAATTCAACCAAATTCCAAAGTTTTCAAGCAATTAACTCATTTTTCAAAGGGCATCTTCAAACATTTATATCAATATCAAACTGATTTTTTAGTATATGTCATACTCAGACTTCTTCGTCCCATTTAATTGGCACCAATTTTCCATTTTCGTCCATCCTCAATTAATTGACACAATTTACTTTTTACTACTTTTGATAATGAATATCACATTCCACTAACTCATTCTACTCACATTTTATTCTAAAAATTAATATTATATAAAAGTAGGATCCACATTTCATTAACTTTTTCAACTCACTTTTTATTATATTTATTAAAATTCATGCTGAGTCAAAGTATGACATTTAATGGTGGATGGAGGGAGTGCATAATAAATTTTAATTCATTTTATCGAAATAAGAGAGAAAAAATCAGTTTGCTTTTTGTCAAAAAAATGATTAAACTACAGTGAGACAACACAAAAGAAATACTACGACTCAACTAGATAGAGACGGAAAGAGTATAATATTGTGGTAAATAGGGCAATATTGTCTTTTTAGTTCTTGACTTAGGAAGCACCCAAAGCAAAAGCAGTGGGCCTACCCGCAGGGAAAAAAGGTTCCATGTATGCAGGAGAACACAGATTGGAGTAGGTACACCGTTTTAGTACGGACTATTGGTTGACGTAAAATCTATCCAATCAGAAGTTGTCCCTCATCCTGTAACGCTGTCTATCCTCTGCCAACGCCTAGCTCGCGCCAGTAGACAGGTAAAAGGAGTGATCGAGTATTTATGGATAGTCTGCTTGATCAATCGATAATGTCTAAATTTCCTAATCTGATCAAGTAACATTCCAAGGAAATTCGGTCAGCCCCTTGTTAGTGTAAATAGTCTTTGGTAGGTTTAGTTTTATTTAAATCAAAAGTCGGAAGTAAAGGCAAGAAATTGATCAAGTAGGATTATGTGAAATGTCATGGCCCACGTGATCAGTGCAAGTTGAGTTTAATTAGTGGTGCATGGATTGAGTTGATTAAAAACAGGAGATGATAAGACGTGTGCAGTAAGTAGATGAGTGTCAGGCGGCGCCAACTGTTGAAATGAAAAGACACCTCGAAGAGAGAGGAACGAAGCGCGTCGGGGAAGCTTTGCCACCTGGCACTCTAAAAAGGCGCGCCGGTATGCGAAGGGTCGCAGAGACTTCGATAGAAGGGAATCTTGACAGTCAGAGCTCAAGCATAAAATGGGGTCTTTCGGATCTCACTTTCCATCAGCTACCTCTCTACTATCCTTATCTATTTCTCTCCAATGCGAATCACCTACAAACATAATCCAAAGAGATGAAGGACAATCAACTCGTGGTTTCCAGTACTTCCTCGTTTTCTTCAGGAGACGTCATCAACAGTGATAATCAGAGACCCTTGTTACCGCCCAACCCACCGACAACCAGAACCCCTTCATTACCTCATGAGGTCATCGGCCCACTCCCAGTTATGAGCCCGACTGACATGAGGCGTGTGGGTTTCTTACTCAGAAGTTTCCCCGTCGGCGCTGACCCCGTGGAAAGGCACATCGCCATCAAGGTTCACCAAACAATTTCTCGGCGAAGGGACTTCTCTACGCCGCCACCGACGGAGAGTATGATTGCTCAGGACACCAAGTCACTACCCAGTGGCAGGGACCTTGTGTACCTTCACGAAGGGGTGCCTCTTCCTAGTAATCCCCTATGGCAACGAAAGGAGACAGAATGTAACATTTCTTTGACTATAGAGGTTTACTCCATCCCGAAAAAGACGCGTCACCAGACCCCGAACCAACTCCTTCTTGAAGCTGAGGGTTCAAGGCAGGAGGTGGATGAGAAGAGACAAGTGGACCGAGGGACCATGCCAGCCGCAGAAGCAAGCAAGACTGTGGGAGGCAGCCAAATGAGAGCAGAGGAAGGAAGTGTTCTTCCTCCTCCGAAGAAGGACCACCATACCCATCAAGGTGTGAAGGTCCACTAACGCCGCCAGCATAAGTCTTCCCCTCCCAAGGAGAAAAAGAATAAAAAGTCCAAAGAGGAGGAGCTCCAACAAAAGTAATAACCATGGAAGCAATAAGGAAGGCCTGTGAAATGGAGGCTATAAGGAAGGCATACAACACCCCCTGATCCAACCATCCAGAAGTCAACAGTATCACCCTCGACTATGTTTCTTTGTGCAAATTTTGTTTTGACTCCATTCTCACACTTAGTCCTAAGTCGGGACTAAGTGTGAGAAGTATTTGGAAAATTGTCTTCCATTTTGTTTAAGTGTTTTGTGTTCCTTAGCATGTTTTGATTGTTGGCACTGCCTCACACTTAGCCCAATGCTTGGTGTAAGTGTGAGAAGTTTCCCTTGTTCGTTCTTGTGCAAATTGTCTGTACCTAACCCTTCTTTCCACTGCACCCAGTCCCTCAAGGACGAGTTCATATGCAGTGGGGAGGGGGGACGGGTTAGTCACAGAAAATTCATACATGCTAAATTTTTTTCAAAAATAACAAATTTTAGATAGCAATAAGATAGGTAATATGCATGAAATCGGATAGATGAAAGACTTGATTACTTCGTGGGAGAGTTAGAGAAAGGATTCAGCACGCTCACATGTAAAACTTGATCGCAAAAACTTGATCAATTTGAATGACGCAAGTATGATGGAATCGCTCAATTTCTAAACCAACTTTGAAGCATCTCTATATGTGAGTTATAAGCCGAAAGTAGAACACTTTCTACTAATCTTTACAAAAGAAAAATTACGAGAGGCTAACTTTTAATATTGAGATGAAAATTGCACAAGTAGTGAGGACTAAAGGCATTAGGATTTAACCATTTGAGCCGTTTTTCTTTCTCCGTTCCACGAACCCGCCTCATTGCTAAAGGCACCCCTTAGTTAGCCACTTTGAGCCCATACACTCTTACCCATTCTTTGAAGCCGTAAAGCCAAAATTTTCGTATCACATGAGGAAAGAGGGTCAAGGAGATGAAATTTATCAAGGGAAGAAAACGAGATAGCAATAGAATAAACAAAATAAAAGGTAGCCGGGTTGATCAAGTTAGACAATCAGGTTGACCATACAAAAAAATGGAGAAAAGGTTTAAGAAAAGAAAGGGGCAACCTGACCCAGGAAAAAATAAAATAAAGCCGAAAGTTATAAGGCTAAGGGTCAACATTGACCGAGAAGGAGCATCAAGCGGAAAAAGACCTTAGAACCCCTAGGACCCTACCCTAACAAGTTACTACTCCTAAACCCCGTTACAACCCGAAACAAAGACCTTAAAGAACTATCTTGTGCAGTACGATTCAAAGTATTAAATTTGTGGCAACACCGAGTGAACAATCCTAACATCTCTGGTGAGGATTAAGTGACTGAGCGAATCCACCAGTGGTTTTTAAACTGAGCAATCTTGAAGTGTTAGCTTAGTTTAATTCTGAAGTGTTAGCTTAGTTTAATCTCATGTTGTAATCGTCTCTTTAGTTTAATCAAAGTTACCTACTCCTTTAAACCGCACATTTACTTTTCTGTTCTCACCTGCAAGTCACTTGATCAAGTAGTTAAATTTACCTTGTGCAAGTTAGCTAGTTTAAATTCTGCCTAGAGTAAAATCAGTAGTTAAAACTCCCAAAGTTAAAGCGTGGCAGCAGCTAACCCCCCCTGTTCAGTACTCACACACTCGACACACCAACTTCCCTGTGGGATCGACCCCGAACTTGCCGCTTTACTGTTAAAGTTGTGCAAAATTGGGAGTTATAAATTACTTTGGCAAGGCAGAAAGGGCGAGAGCTAGAGTGCATTGATTAAGTGGCAACGACATTTGCTAACTGATCCAATCGGTTTAGTTATCATTCCATATAACTTGATCCGCATTCTATCCGTGTTTTCGATCTCTTCCCAAGACCTTCCATATGACATTTAATGGTGGATGGAGGGAGTGCATAATAAATTTTAATTCATTTTATCGAAATAAGAGAGAAAAAATCAGTTTGCTTTTTGTCAAAAAATGATTAAACTACACTGAGACAACACAAAAGAAATACTACGGCTCAGCTAGATAGAGACGGAAAGAGTATAATATCGTGGTATATAGGGCAATATTGTCTTTTTAGTTCTTGACTTAGGAAGCACCCAAAGCAAAAGCAGTGGGCCTACCCGCAGGGAAAAAAGGTTCCATGTATGCAGGAGAACACAGATTGGAGTAGGTACACCGTTTTAGTACGGACTATTGGTTGACGTAAAATCTATCCAATCAGAAGCTGTCCCTCATCCTGTAACGCCGTCTATCCTCTGCCAATCCGTTACTACGGGGACAATGTCGTCATCCCGTATTCCCGTTCCATCTATTTCTATTTATATATCGATTTTTCGAATATAATCATTAATTTATTCATTTTATCGAAATATAACAGTTATTGATTTTTTCTTTTACATGGAGCTTTAATCATTTTATCTAAGTAATTATGAATAGTTAATTTTTTATATGTCATAGTACAATCTTCTATATTTGTTTATAATTAATTTTGTTCTTAGTTGTGCGATATTAATAAGTGATAATTTTAAAACGAGTTACTAATATAATTAACAATTTATTGTTATTTTTTTATTCAAAACTCCTATACATTAAGTTCTTGATTATATTATAGGAGTAGTGCCCCTAAAAGTTAGATGATCTGAACACACATCTTGCACCTGGTTGTCGTGTTATTAGAAATACAAGATTACGAATGTTTGTTACTATTATTAATATTTTATAATTATTATTTTCATTTGAACCCTTCAAATAATTCGTAATGATTTATTAATTGTAAAATAGAGATCGACGCAACGTGAGTGGCCTGACTTCGAACTCCTCATGACATTTAGACTTTTAGAGCGCAATAATCATTTAAATCGTTAGTGGGAAAGCAATCATGTGTAGATGGAATTAATTGGTTAGGATTGTGATCAAGATAGAACCATTCTTAAACGTAGAACCATTCTTAAACGTAGAACAAATGCCAAACGGAGGTCGTTAGATCTTTTAATCCAATGGTGTTGATTTGCAAAACAACTTCCCATTACAACCAAAACTATTATTAATGGGTGAATGCAGAGAAGTGAAAAAATAAAGCATGCATGGACTCTTCTTCGTTTCATTCATTCTTCCATCAACATGTGAGTTTTTTCACATGTTGAGTCCGGAATGTCGTGAAAACATAGTCTAATATGTATGATTTTTAATCTTGACCATCATTTTTTCCTCATCCAATGAATAAAATATGTAGAGTTCTAGGTTCTACACTTAAGAATGGTTCTATCTTTAACGCGACCCTAATTGGTTAAGTTTATTTTTACAAATTTGGAAGTGGTTACATTTAAAAACTAAATACTACTAGTATTTTACAAATTTCGAAGTTGTTACATTAAAAAATTAATATTCTTAGAGCTTTCGACTATTTAATCTTTTAGTTAAAACATAAATTGTTTACATGAACTTCTCCACTTTGTTATGATTTTAGTGGGAGAAATTTTTGTGTTAATTTAGTGATCAGCGTTCCTCTAGTTAATTCCATGTCAGAGTTATCAATTACTACTATATTTGAATCTATAAAGGTGATTAAAGGGATATGTCATATGATGTTTAATTAGAGTAATTAATTACCAATAAGACAGACTTAATTGAATCCGAAGATGCAGAGAAAATGTCACGCCGGACCACTAAAGTGGTAATTAATTAATTAATCTAGTGATTATTGAATCTACATTTGATCAATTTGGGCCCTCTTTTGTTTCCACCACAAGTCCACAACCACCAAATGTCACAATTTTCTATTTCCACCTTTCATAGTTAGTTAAATCCCGTTTGTGGAGAAAAGATATATGCCTCGAACAACGTTGTTATGATACTTTACTAACCTTTTAGATAAATTAGAGCATATATATATGCTGACAAATTTTGGTTTCCCTGTAACTTTAAAAATTAGTCAGAAAGATTATGTAGTTTGAATTTTATTCGCAACCCACGATGGATTTTTTGAAAAAACAGTATCTCATATGAGCGATGGCAGTCAAGAAAGCATATATATATGATATCGTTTATTTATAAAGAAAATATTGTCTTTCGGTTGAAAAACGTAACATCGTCGATATGGGCGATTATATTTTTTGAAGTGAGATAAGAGAAAATTCAATGTTAATCATTTTTGGAATGATTTTAAAAATTGAATAATATATGAATGAGAATATTTTGAAACTTGGTGGATTTGTATGCAGCAGACATAAGGGGGTACAACACAAATAATGATGAGAGTCGGTGGTGGAGAGGAAGGCGTATTGTTCACGAGCAAGAAGCTGCTGGTAACTTCAATCATGTCATGCAAATATATGAGTATCCATATTCCACTTGTTCAATATGATACTATATACTATCGTGCAAAGTGCAAAGGAATTTTCAATACCAAAAGTTTAAAAATTACTATCTTACACGAGCCCTAAGTCAGTAAAAGCTTTTGTATTTGAACTTTCTTTTCTTTGTGGCTTTTTCTTTTTTCTCTTATTGTTGCCATTTATGAAATTATTAAACCAACGTAATTAGGATGAAGGACTAATTAAGAAAGTCATCTAGTTATAATCACACTTCAATTAATTAGCTCACTATTTATACATAGATTGATCCATTAGAGGAGGGTGTCTAGACGATATAGCTTGTTAACTTCAACAATATACGAAAATGATAAGAATGAGAGGGGATATATACATGAAAAGAATGGACTTCTTGAGCTCGTTGTGATTTTGTTGTTTCTTGGCTTCATTAGTGATTTTGTATTTATTAGGATAACCTAAGAAGTTGGTTTATGTTGTACTTTTGTGTTTTGATTTTATTTTGTCTGTGTTTTAGGATCTGTCTATCTTTGTTAACTGTTTTTAGTCCTTTTTATCATCCAAATCGACATGTAGTACGTAGTAGTACTATATATTGCAATAACATCAATATGATCAACTATAGTGCATATATATATAATTCTTTTTAATCACAATGAAATGTCAATACAATCTATGTGACATTAAATTGTGTGACAAATTAAATCCAAAGTGTAGAAAAAAGATGACTTATATATGGATTTGAGGGGAAGAGATGGGTGGGACAATGATGGTGGTAATAATTGAGAAAGTTAACAAGCTAACAACCCTCTCAATAAATGAAAGATACGGCAAGAATTAATTACAATGATTCACATAACAAACACCGCACTTATTTTAAAAAAATGAAATATCCCCAAACAGATCAAGTATGCACCGTGCGCATTTGGATCCCATATTGTTGGCTAATTAGTGATGGACAAGAATTTGGTAGGGACAAATTTTAAAATAGATGTCTAGGGTTGATAGGGTCCATTTTCCTCCATTTTGACACATGAGTTTTACTACATATTCTAGTTTGCAGTCATCAAAACACCACAAAAAGAACTAGTAGGAAATTTATTACTACAAGAGACCAATCAATAGTTTATTGGCCCTTTTGGGTGTCTTATTGAAGTCTTGGAATAGAATGTTTCCTATTGGTTGAGTCTTTTTAACCTCAATATATCTTCTTGAATGATCTTCGTGCATAAGCAGGCTTCTTTGATATAAATGTGTCACAAAAATAATCAAACTGACATAGAAATTAAAATACAAAAGTCCTTGTTTCTTAATTTGATTTTTTTTAACAAAATTAAAACTTACTAATAAAATTCTCAATTTATAAGTGGTTTGAAAACTCAGAACACAAAATGAAATAAAACGAAATAATGAAAATAAAATATAAAGTCAAAAATTTACTAAAAGACTATTGCATAAGTCGAAGGTGAATTTAAAGTTAATCCGACTAAGAAACGTTTTCGACGTTATCGACGTCTTTCACTAGATTTACTGTTCAAAATTTGAGTCACATTTTTATTTATAATCATAAAAAAAGAGGACGAAAGCACCAAGAAACTTTAATGATTTCAGATGTCATTTATAATGTAAAAAGGATCTTTATTGGTGACGAATTGGAAAATGCCAACAGTAATTCTCTTGATATCAAGTAGTGTGATTTACCAATTAGGAAAAAGGTAGAGTTATCATATGAATGATTAAGTACAATTATACACATTACATATATAAAATAATCAATAAATTTATTAAAGTTCTAGTACCCAATACCATTAAAAACGCAGAGAATGTTTTTGTTCTTTTGTGGATTGGGATTTGGGAGGATGACTAATTCAATCATTTAATTAGAAATGAATGATTAAGGATAGAGTAAAATAAAGTGAGTTACATTGTACTTTAAAAAAAAGTTACTAAAAATATGCATATTTGTATAACACATATCATAATTTTTTGAAGCCTTCATCTAACAAAACTACTCCAAACATTTAAAGAAAAAGGAATAAATGTATCATTTAACACTGTAACCATATAAAATACCGCCATGTACATACCTTTAGCCGAGTAAAACAAATTATGTATATCTATAAAATACTAATGTTTTTTTTTTCATTCGTCCCAAAAGTTTATCTCATTTTAACTTTGGTAATTTATTTCTCTAATATGGTGAACTCCATTCTTCAGTATGATATGTCAATCATTTTTTTATCACTGTCTACATCTTAAATTTATCAAGTTTGCATTTGAACTTGATCAATTGATTACTAGCAAGACTATTAGAAGTGGACAAAGATATCAGTGTTGACAAAAAAAAAATCCTCAAATCGATGAAGTATAGGGAATTAAGAAATAACCAAGTCTTTTACTTTATCAAATTTGCATCAAAATTCAAGTCACCTACTATCAAGATTATTGATAGTGGACGAAGATATCAATGTTGGTATATAAAATTAACAAGCGAACTCACTACATTAGTGTAAAGAAAAGAACAAAAAACAACTATCACTACAAAAAAATTTACAAGGAAACAAAAATTGAGACGCTATTACTAGCATTTGAATTTTTTTTAAAAATAACCATAATTAAGGATGAAAAATAAAACGTCCCTAAATTGAAGACAAATTATCATAGTCTTTTACTTTTTAAGGATGTTTCTATTTGTGTCCCCTTATTTTAGTTGGGACAACAGCAATAAAGACACTTTATTATGAAGCGTTGGTGCCTGATGGTATAGTTAAACACACAAATTAGCGTCCTTAATAGCATTAAAAAGCGTCATTAGCAATATTTTTTTGTTGTAATGTATACAAGTCTCATAGCTAGGCTACTACTCCCTTTTATAGCAATTGGTTTTAAGATTGAACCTCTTTCATTTTTATCATGACATCAGAACAGATCACTAATTGTGGTCCGTAACTTTAACTGACCTAGC
Source organism: Salvia splendens (assembly GCF_004379255.2). NCBI lineage: Eukaryota > Viridiplantae > Streptophyta > Magnoliopsida > Lamiales > Lamiaceae > Salvia > Salvia splendens. Next base: position 43,619,949 of record NC_056036.1, on the reverse strand, counting down.
AATGTACCTGAACCCGAAGATGTGGAACTAGTGGCGGATCTACGTTGGTACAAAGGGGTACGAGGTGTACCCCCAAAACAAAGTATGAGTAGTGTCCTAGTGGTAGACTTATTGCCTTGCCATCCGGGAGACACGAGATCGATTCCCCTTAACAACATCGCATTATTATTTTCAATTTATATCCATTGTTCAATCACTAATTTTTTAATGTATATGCATTTATTCAGTCACTATTTTTTCTTTCCAATGTTATATTTCATAAATGGTTTTTATTTTCTTTGTATTGTTCTCTCTTTTAATTTTCTACCAATCTATTTAATTTTTTTTCTCCTTTTGATTTACTATAATACATCTCTTGTAGTATAATATTTTTGCTAATGTAATAATTTTATCTTTTCGTTTCTTGTACATCCAAATTATCGAATGTATTTAATTTTCTCTTATAAAATATTATTTGATTCTCTATAATACATTTTTTTGTCTTTATTATTTCTTGATCACTTGTAAACATTTTAATGCATTTTTAAAATTTCTGCTCATTCTAATCGATTTAAATTTGTATCTGTTCTACTACTTTTTAAAAGACGACTAAAACTTTGCTTAAATAATTGAAATATTTTTTGCAAAAATAATATATATTGCAAAAGTTGAAATAAATCATCCATAAAATATAAATATATAAGAACTTCCATTTTTATAGTATATAATTAAGTATATTAAAAATACAGATATAAATTGTGATTAAAAGATCAAATGAATTTTGAAAGTCTAAATTGATATAACTATTTATCGTATCCCAAAATCTAAAATCCTGGATCCGCCACTGTGTGGAACTGAGATAGGTCTCAAATCTCAATCAGTTGCGGGTGGCCAATTCTGCGCCGGCGCCCAAATAAAATACTTTCCCAACAATTCAGCTGAGTCTTGACAGCGAGGGACAATCAACATAAATGTTAGCTACATAACCTTTCATCATTAGGGCTCCACTTTCTCTCTCTCTCTCTCCACAAATTAGTTTAGAGTTTTGTCCTTAGTATATAACTCTCATTTGCTCTTTCCATTCTCCCCTTGTTCAAGTAGGGTTTTCAAGCCTTGATCTCTCTTGCTCAGTTAAGATTCAAGAAGCCAGGATTCAAGAAGCCCTTTTCCTCAGGATCCGGCCCGGCTCGGCTCACCCGTGTAAAGGGGTTTTAGTCCCGAGGAGAACTTCTTCCTCCTCTTCGTCGGAGATTTCACTTCGCCACGGCCCGATTCAACTTCTCATCAAGGTTTGGAATCATTCAAAGTTGTGTGTGTTAAATGAAATTAATTGAAAGTTGTGATTGATTTTATGATTGCCATTACTTTAAGCTAATGCTAAGCTAAGCTAATAACTTGGTGATCTAGCTTTAGCTGATGATTATTATTTCATGATAATATATATCTTGCATATTAATTTGAGGTTCTTATCTTCTGATTTTTCAGAAAGTAATATTTCTGTATGTCATTTTTCACGTTTTATTTCTAGATTTTCACCTAGTTCAATTTCACTTTTTTGTAGGAGGGCATTTTGTTACTATAATAAGAGTATATAATTGAAATAATATGATTTTGATATTGATTTTACATGCTCTCTTTTTTGAAATACATAATTATAAGGGGAGTGATGAGAACTTTGCATGCATCTCACATGCCTATATTTTTTTTCTTCTCATTATGATACAAGCACTAGTATTGATTTAATTTGGCATCCACCCCATCCATTTTGCATTGAGAAATTGTTGTCGATGATTATAGCCTTGCAATTTCTTGTTGGAATTCATGATCATTGACTGCACGCTTAATACTCCATATACATATACGTTCATTTAATTTTATGATATTTTTTTTCATTTAATTAGCCTTAAAAGTTATACTATGAAATATCATGTTAGATTTCAAATCTCGAACAATTTTTACATCCAAATTAATTTGAAATTCGGACCAGTAAGCTAGTTTATCATGTCATATTTAGATATTAATAAAAAAAAGATCATTTATTTTTCATTAAGATTCATTTTATTTTTGTTTCTTTACGTACACATTAAAAACCAAACACCTCCAAAAATATGTTTAATTTTATACGAAACAAACATTTAGTAATACGCGGCAAAATCGTAGTATTATTACATCAAAGAAATTAGGAAATTATGTCACGCGCAATTTATAATATGAACAATGTTTGGACCATATAGGCTGAATTATTCGATGATAGGGATATTTGGTGGACATGATGTGCTTTAATTCTTTCCTTTATGTAAAACCCTAAAACAATCACATAATAAAGAGAAACACCTTTAATTTGTTGATAAAAGAAGAAGAAAGAGGTACAATTAATCTTGACGGATTGAATCAGATATTATGAATACGTTTTCACACGTCCCTCCGGGCTTCCGATTCCATCCGACTGACGAGGAACTTGTCGATTATTATCTCCGGAGGAAGATTAGTAACCGAAGTATCGACTTGGACGTCATCAAAGATGTTGATCTTTACAAAATTGAGCCATGGGATCTCCAAGGTACAATATGATCATTTCTTCACGTACACTCCATCCATTCAATTCAAAATACCTCTTTTCACATCTATCATAAAAAAATTCGTTTCTTTTTGTCCTCATTTAAACACCAAATACTACATTTTTTAATGTACTTTGATACACTAAATAGTTCCACCTAAAATCTCATTTATATATGTAGCCAAATCTAACATAGTTATGGTTGATTTTGGTAGAGCTGTGCAGAATAGGAACAGAAGATCAAAACGAATGGTACTTTTTCAGCCACAAAGACAAGAAGTATCCAACGGGAACGCGCACGAATCGGGCCACGACAGCTGGGTTTTGGAAAGCAACCGGCCGGGATAAGGCCATCTACTCTAAGCACGACTTGATCGGAATGAGAAAAACCCTAGTTTTCTACAAAGGGCGAGCTCCAAATGGTCAGAAATCAGACTGGATCATGCATGAATATCGCCTCGAAACCGACGAAAATGGAACCCCTCAGGTATGTAACTAGCTAGTTTAATTTTCTCAATCTATTGATTCCTCTATTTTTCTGTTTTGATCCAGGATATACTGCTGGGTCGGTTAATGTTTCATCCCAACTACACCTAATTTAAGCTAGTACTACTATATACTCCCTCTGTTCCATAGTAATAGAGTCATTTTGTCATTTTGGTACGTTCCATAGTAATAGAGTCATTTCCCTTTTTAGTAAAAGTCAACGCATTTTTCTACACCTACTTTACTCCCTCTTACTTTTTTCTCTCTTCATCTCTCTACCTTTTTCATTTTCCACTTTATTCTCCATTTACTTAACTCACCTAACACAATTTTTCTTAATCTCCGTGCCAAAATGAAAACGCCTCCATTACTATGGAATGGAGGGAGTAGTATTGGGCCAGTCATTTTCCTTGTGTCTGAGTCAGTCATTTTTCTATTTCGGCATAGATAATATTTTAGCACAACTAGACTAAATTAGAAGCCCATATATACGGTTAAATTGGGCCAGTTAATATTTCAACCCAACTACTCCAAATTTGAAGCACAAATAGGTGAATGAATATTGTGTTTGGGCCCACATAGACAGTCTGGTGAGTTAATGTTTGAGCTGACTGTAATGCATAATGCAGGAAGAAGGATGGGTGGTGTGTAGGGTTTTCAAGAAGAGGATTGCGACGACACAGAAAATGAGCGAGCACGACTCGCCCGTGTGGTACGACGACCACGTGTCGTTCATGGAATCTTCGAATCTGTCCTACTACAAGAAAGAGATGTCGTTGCCGTTGCGATACGGCCAGGACCACTTCCTCCAGCTGCCCCTTCTAGAAAGCCCTAATAAAGTTGTTCAGAATCCGGATCTCGATCACAACTTTCACGTCACGGATTGGAGAGTTCTCGACAAGTTCGTGGCATCGCAGCTCAGCCACGAGGAGCTTTCCAAGGAGAACGAGGGTGGGGAATTCAATGTGACGACGTCGTCTTGTCAGATTGATCTGTGGAAGTGATGTGCATGCGATTATATATTTACTGTTTCTTGTAATGTAAATAATTAAACTCATAATGTGACCTATAGCTGTTCATCTTGCAATACTACTTAGTAATTACTACCTATATATACAAACTAAATTAAAAACACAAATTAAGAGGGGTGGGGGAAAAGCTTAGTACATATGTTATTCTTGTAAGATTTTATTGTGGTTGCACAAGGTCATCTGTGTAATGCCTCTGAATATATATATGTCCCTTTTGTATGAAATTTAAAAGAATTATGAAGATTAGTCAAATTTAGGTTTTTCTGGCAACTTTAACAATGAGCCGGGAAAATAATGACATTTTGATTTGTTTGCAATTGTCCTAAGGCGAAAAAACAGGCCACCTATGTGTACATTGTTGATGTTTTCAATGAAACGACATGATTTTCTTTATAAATGGACGACATCATTTATCTCGCCTATGGTGACGCACATGCATAATTTCTCGATTTTAACCAAAAAAATTTACTCACTAGATAATTGCAAACAAATCCAAATTTTATGATTTTCATTAGTATATATGTAGTATTATGTTATGAATGAGTACTATTATCGAATGTAAAATTTGCTAATTGTTAATTACTACTAGAATTGGCACTACTAAACTTCATAAATAAGGAGAAGTCGAAGTTGAAAGCTAGTTAGTAATAATATAATGGGGAAGTGTTACAATGATACAAAGTAATTATGCAGTATATTTCCTTTTCTTTGCTTTTGCTGTCCGAAAACAACGTCACTTAGAAGGGCAGGCTTGTAGAATATTTGGCTTTGATTCGTATATTTATTTGAAGAGCTGTTAATTCGAAACTTTTACAAAAGCTTTTCTTATACTTTACACATACGTAAACTCATCGATCTACTATTAGAAGCCATCGAGTTTAATTGATAGATCGATGATGATGAATTCGATACAAATGGTCCAATGCATCTCTACCTACTTTCCGTATATATATTTATATATACATGAGAGACATAACACATTATTAGTGAAATCCATTGTGATAGAAACTTTTCAATTTGCTTCATATTTAAAGCATATACAAAGTGTAAAAACAATAGTAGCATTAAACATCTCATATTGCATTTACGAGAATCTTCTATCACTTAGAATTATGCATCATGTCATTATTTGATTAAGTTACACAAATGAAAAAAGAATTTTTTCAGTTAGTAGGGGGGAAGAGATTTTAAGTACTACAGTCTACATTAGAAATGTATTTCTTGCATGGATTGATAATATTTCTTAGAATTTATAACTCCATTACTTGATAGTATATGCAAACTAACTATACCAAAATATATATCAAGTCCAACCTCTAAGAATAGTGTAAGAAGCCAACAATATAAGTATATATATATATATGCATAGATACAGTGAGTGTGTGTGCGTGTGATGAAATGATGATGGACATAAACCATTACCAAAATGTGGAGTCTTGTTTGAAATTTGCAGTTTCTTGCATCTTTGCCGCAGTGAAGACACCTTGTTTTTGAAGTGTGGTGATGACAAATAATAGTAGGACAATATTGGTGTTAATATATATGGGGATAGGAATCGATGTTTTGGAAAAGATGCATGGTTTCAAATCCAACTACTCATTTGACCTCAATCTTGGGAAGTGGCCAACATTGAATCCTCAAGTCAATGCATGTTTCTTGTGATCAAACCAATATACATAGAGGGAGAGAGAGATTTATACATATATATGTGTGCAGTGAGCATGGTGATATGATTATGGGGTGATTAATATATTGTGTGTTGTGGAAGTAAACATGATTAAACAGCTAGAAAAAATGATCATGTGAAACTGTATAATGATCCACCATCACTCTCGATCAGCCTGCATTGTCACAATTATTACTCCAAATTATTATTAACGTATATTCCCATATATAGTAGTACTAGGACATATGGCATACAGTATATAGCATGTTCTTAAGTGTAAAAGGTGTTTCCTTTTGTACAATTTGCATTTTATGTGATATGTTACTTGCAAGTTGCAACAGTCTAATAAGTAGTGCAAGTGGCCCGGCCCATGTGCATATCTGGGCCCGTCTGTAACTCATTCCCTCGCTCACGCTTCAGGTTCGGTCTCATAAAATATAATGTTGTGAGTGCACTTAATTTGGTACATGTGTGGTGTTAAAAATAAAGCTCGTCCTACACTAATTAATTAATTAATTAACATGTTAATTTTCTAGTAATAAATAAACTCTGCATTCTAATCACACATTATGATATACTACTCCCTATTTACTCAGGAAGATGCCTAATTATGCAATTTTACAGCGCTAGTAGCATTATTTGGCTATCAAAATTCATAATGTAAATCATTAATCGTTAGGTTATGTTTTACAGCTGCAACATTACTAATATTGAAAATCAAATCGCTCTAAATATAAATAGTACTCCTATAATATAGAGTAAATGTCAAAATTACTCCTAAACATATAGCCAGAATACGAATTCGGTCCAAAACATTCACTTTTTAAAAATCAGGTCCAGAACATTTGAAATCGTTATTGAAGTGGTCCTAAACATTTGAAATCGTTATCGAAGTGGTCCTTTTCCGTCAAAAACTAACGGTCAACGCCTAATTAATGATTTTTTAAACTTAATTAATATACTAATGCATAATTAATTAAACAAAATTAAATATAAAATTAATAAAATGCTAAGAAGTTCCAAAATCGACCACAAACATCTCTACACGTAAGGCAGCACCGCGGCGGATATTTAAAGGGGAGAGAGATTGAATTGTTGAGCAACGGCGGACAGTTAAGGTTACAGAAATTTATTAGAGAAAGATATGAATTTGAGTAAGATTGATTAAGAAAGAGGGAGAGAAGAGAGGGATTTGATGGTTGAGCTGGGAAATGGAGAGAGGATGACAATGGGTTGGACCGAGGCAAGAGCAGCGGCGATGAGGTCATGGAGCAGCAATACTACTCGACTGACAACGAGCAGGCAGAGACGACGGGAGCGAAACCATCTTCCGGCAACAGCGACCGCGTCGGCGGAGATAACAACGCCGGACCGCCGAGAAAGAAAATTGAGAGAGAGATGAGGAGGACTGAAAGGAATGAGGGTTGATGGCGACAACAATGATGGACGGCGACGGTTTTGATCTAGGACACAAGCAATGCGGAGAAACACACGATGACGACGATTTATGGAGGAGCGAGCAGAGAGAGAAAGACGCGATGACGTTGAGCGCCGGAGAGAAGAAGAGAGAGATTCCGATTTAGGAAGAACGAAGGAGAGATGGAAGGGGAAGAAGAAGAGGAGGGAGAAATAGTCAATTTTGTAATTTCTTAGCATTTTATTAATTTTATATTTAATTTTATTTAATTAGTTATGCATTAGTATATTAATTAAGTTAAAAAGAATCATTAATTAGACGTTGACCGTTAGTTTTTGCCGGAAAATGACCACTTCGATAACGATATCAAATGTTTTGGACCCAATTTTTAAAAAGTGAATGTTTTGAACCAAATTCGTATTCTGACTATATATTTAATACTAATTTTGACCTTTACTGGAAATATATGTACATGTTTTAGTGTTTATATATCAAGGTGAAGTATATAATATTCTAATTTCTAAATCAGAACATTGACCATAAAAAAATGTAAATTCCTAAAATGAATGCAGAAATTAAGGGATTATAAAAATAAATTAATACAGTCAGCCATAACTAAGGGAGACAGCACATTCTTCGGTCAATCATTCTTCTTTACTTGTTTGCTTATCCACATCTTTAACAGTATACCCCAAAATAAAATACTCCACATAATGATTTCATTTCCACCATATGATTTCATTTTGTTCAATGAATAATTGTCTCTAGGACCGGAGTATTTCTTTTCAAGAATTCTTGATATAATAGTACTTTACAAATTAGTATAATTGATGAAAGGAAAGAAGACCGGCACTCTTAAATTATATTTAGACTAATGTTACTTGCCATTTAATTTTGAAATCCAGGAGTACCATATACAGAATTACAGATCGATAATTTAGTCCTATACTCCATATTTCTCAAACTAAAGTCGGAATGTTAATATATACATATGTATAGAGAGAGAAGATCTTTATTAGTATATAATACTTTACCAATTAAATTGTTTATAATATACTACCAAATTTATAAAAAATAACAACTTAAATTTGTATTTAAATCATTTTACACTTGCCATTTAGGAGTAGTAGACTTATAAAGTAAGCTGATTCCACTTGATATTATTACGTCTTATGAATCGAATATGTATTTGAAATGATTCAATCCGATTTTGCTCTTCGATTTTAATTGTTAATTAGGATTCCATTCCGTACATATTCTTTACTTTAAATTAGCATATTTTAGTTATTGTTGCTATTTCATAATTATAAGAGAATATAATTATTTTAAATTTCAAATTTAGCAAGAAATCATATATTTATTACTTGGGGTGGGGCAATAAATGTTGATTTACAGAATTAACCAATGTATTGTAATACCAAAACAAGCAATTTCTAATACAGCCAAGATACTGTCTACAAATCTTAATTTTCAGTTCCAAATTAAGTTTCGACTAAATTGCATATTTTTATAGTAATAAACTAATAATGTCAATAATTAGGATTTGACTAGTTAGAAATTGGGGAATTGACTATTGAATGTCACGCAAATTAGATTTTCAAGTTAATTGCAACCGTGTAGAAGTAATTAATCAGAAGTAATTGGATGAGTCTCAAAGAAAAATAATGCACCAAAGAAATAAAGAAATTTTGAACTCAAAGAAAAATAATGCACCAAAGAAAGAAAGAAATTTTGAAAGAAACAAAATTAGAATTGAAGGGAGAGGGCATAAGAATGGTACATCTTCAACAATGTAAAAATCACCTAGAATTAATGAGGACTAATGCTTTGGACAAATTGAGATGTACTAATAATCTTACATGATCCATGAACAAAAAACAATCATGTCCACAACTCCAACAACATTTTGACACACCACGCCGTCTCGTTGGCTTGAGAAATCAAGATAAGAGGATCGAATCATTTCTTCCCGACCCTTTTCCAAATTTGATAAATGTTGGTTGATCATATATTTCATTGTTAGCAAAAGTTTAGTGCAAAAGGAAAATCAGCATTGGAACGATCACGAGCAGCACATAGAGCATGCGTGTGTGCAGTGCCGTTGCTGAGGAAGCTTTCTGAGGCCTGCACGTAACCATCAAAATAAATTCATGCTGCTAAAGATGAGCAAATTGAATTATTTGCAGGTAGAGTTATAGAGTTCACTCACTTTTGCATATGGCTGAGGGCACCACAGAAAAGAGCGTTGTCGGGGACAGGCAGTTCTGTTTTGTTGCTGGAATCTTCGGGGTTGATGATTCTCATGTAGGTCTCTTGCCCAAGATACCACCTATCGAGGTTGTCAGTCCTAAGGTTCCATGCACCAACATTGTCGAGCGACACATAGACAGCAGTCCATCCTCCAGCGAAAACCTGACCAACGAAAAATAAAAGTTGTAAAACATGATAGCGCGTAAGTGGTTGGTCATAGGCTTCATACCTGGACAGTGGAGCGAGATATCGCATCCCATCTGTTGTACGAGCCCCTGTTGTTTTCCGTCCAATCACCATAGCCCATCCTGAGATCATTCACCATACAATAAGCAGTTAGGATGGGTAACAAGTCACCTGTTTATAAGATGAAATAACTAAAGATTGAGACCATACCCAACGACAAAGAATGAATATCCATCCACGTGAAATGTCTGTACAACTGTGTCGTTATTCTGGAGTATGATTTCTATGAATCCCTTGTATGTAGCGTTGATGAGAGATCTGTCCTCAATTGCGGGCCTATTCAATGGTTTGCTGGGGAAATCTAGCTTATAGTCGCCTTTCACCTTGTACACATCAGCAAGGCGTATAGGGGTGTCAGGGTTGACAAATGATATCCCGTTGTATGTTGCTCGTAGCTTCCCATTAATCATTACTGGTGGTAGACTCTTGAGAATATACACATCGGTAACATTGATTGAACCATAGCGAAAAGAACCCTGTGGGTTAGGACGAGCTCCACTAGCACTCACGTTTTGCCTGGCATACACGCATGGAATCAGGTTGAGGAACAGCAAGTAATGAGAAGAAAAGAACAATTCGCAACAAAATTAACGTGCATCGAAAGAATCATACAACATAAAAACGAAAAGAGATGTGCAAAAAGTGCAGAAACTACGGACCTGATAGACAGCGCCTGGTTGAGTGAATATGATTTGTCATAAAAGTCATTCGGAGAGTCTGGGAGTGGACCAGCAGCCTTTCCTTTCGAGTTTGAATAATGCAAAACAGCGACACCGGTAACTCTCTGCCAGAGTGACTCATTCACAAATCTTGCACTGGCAACAATATAGTAATCGCTGCTAGCATTCTGATCCATGGTAACGAGAAAAGAGTAAGACTGCCCAACGTGGATATCCAAACTGGTGTAGTTCTGCTGAGTCGTGTAATAACCCTCGGTTTCTGCCAGAAGCAGATTATGGTTCTGAATACGAAAATTCAGGCTAGTTGACACCCCAACATTGTGGACCCTAATACGATACGTCTTACCTGCAATTTCCAAAATAAGAAGGCCGAACACAAAACAAGGTTAGTCCATTATGTAAAATATGCTTTTGTGAGGGATAAAGCGAACAAAGCAACAATAAGAGATACTCCATCGGGAAGACAATCAATTGATTTGCCAGTAAATCGAGGGGCGTGTTTATAAAGTTTACCAGGATCAACATTAATAGTCTCGTGCACGATACCATCAGGAACAAGAGATGTATTGTATCTGTATGGCCCTTTTCCATTGATCAGAACTCCATCAGGCATTCCTAATTCTTTTCCACTGTCAAGGGCTTTCCTTAGAGCCTGCATTTCCATACATGATCAAAATAAGAAAATTCCGTATTTCACAATTGAGTGCATGATCAAAATAAGAAAACCAACCGTGTGGTTTTGTGTGTACCAATCACCAATCATGATAACTATATCTCCATCAGGGGTGTTGAAAGGAATAGGAATGATATTGCGGTTCATGATAACCAAAGAGCCGAACCCACCAGACGCCCTCTGCATGTTAAGTGATGGGAAGTAAAAGAAGCTACCAATCTGATCCTTCACCTGGAACTGGTAGGTCCAGTTCCACTTCGGCGGGATGGGGCAATTTGTGCCAAGAACCCCGTCCTGCCATGAAGCACGGCGCATCTGAATCCCGGACCTGTGACACCAGCAATCTAATTACACAATCTGATTTGATTCTATATAACTGATAATCTAATGAGGTAAAACATACCATGTGACTAGGAGGTTCTCATCTAACTTGTTCTTAACATTCACCACCACATTGTAATTCGTTGTAACGTTGAGAACAGGGCCTGGGAATTTCCCATTGACAGCTATTACCTACAAAAGGGAGCATAGACATAATCAGCATGCCAACCTCAAAACATAAAAAATACAAATAAAAAACCAGAAAATCCTAAAAAGAGTAGCTAGAGTCAGAGATGAATCATAAAAGCTAACTCCAATGACTAAACAGACACCATTTATAACAGATTCATCTTGATTCTTCTGTGGTCCCTATACACTACTTTTTGAAATCATCAAAGCAACAAAATTAACAGCTCAAATCAAACTTCAACTTTAATTGAGAGAAAAAGAACCTCAAAAGCAGAGACAATTACAAGAAGTTAAAAGAGCTTGAATAAGAAAAAAAACCCACAAAACAAGATTAATATATCCAACAGAATCAACATGGCAACCTCAATAGCACATAATAATCAAACAGAAAATCCTGAAAAGAGTAGACAGAGTCATAGATGAATCATAAAAGCTAACTCCAATAATTAAATAGACACCATTTATAACAAATTGGTTCTGATTCTACTGTGGTCCATATGTAATACTTTTTGAAATCATCAAAGCAATAGAATAACAGCTCAAATCAAACTTCAACTTCAATTAAGAAAAAAAAACTCAAAAATAGAGACAATTACAAGAGCTTACATACAAACAAAAACAAGAATAAGGCATAAATCAATCCAACAGTTGCTAATACAATCGAGAGAAATATAAAATTAATCAATTTTCAGTAAAATCACAAAGAAGAAATGAATTAACCTGTTGAGGGACACCTAATGGAGAAGCAGTGATGTAAGAGAAATCCAATTCGAAGTTAGCAAAGGGGTCGGCGCAAGAACCGATTTTGAACAGCAACCCAATGAAGAAGATCCAATACTGTAACCGGAATGTCGCCATTTCTGATTTGACAGAAGAAATTTGCAATAGCAAACAAATGGGATAAACTGGGAAAGGGAAAAACAGAGTGACCAAATGCAGAGAGAGTGCAAAAAACGTGCTTCAACTTTCTCTATCAACACTCAAAAGGAAATTGAGAGAGAAGAAGGCTTGATTTTCTTGGGCTTTGGGTAGAGTGATTGATTTGTGTCGTTCTTACCTATAACCCTTTTTTCATGGCGCATTGCTTTTTTTATTATTGTTTATTTTTCTTTGTCTAATTGTATTAATACCAAGTTTTAATTCTAAAAGAAAGAATGTTGGAGAAGTTTAATATTTATAAAATAGAGCTAGCAGAGCACATTTTAAATAATTATACAAATATTAAAGGTGGTTAGTCTTCTATAATACTATTTGCATTCTATACAAAGAAAAAGTAATAATCAACACTTATCCCTAATCAGTACAGAATATTTAATGTAAAAGAATTTAGGAGTTCATAGTCCGAAGCTTATTATAACATTATAATAATATTTCAAAAATTTTGATTACCTTATTAAGAAAAAAATTGAAATTAATTACCTTATTACGGTAAAAATCGAACAAAATAAAATAAATTCCAAGTTCAAAAATTATGAAATCGATAATTAGTCAATGAAATGCTACAATTTGAATGGCAATTATGAATTACCTAATTTCTACATATACAAACATGTATTTCAAATTTCCATATTACACTTGGCAACGTAAGTGACATAAGATTAAGATCCTCAGGATATTATTATGAAAATAATTAGAATGTAGTGGCATTATAATTTTTTAAAAAAAATAGAAAAACAATGACATTTAGCCATGAAAGTAATTTCCATCATTTTATAATCCACGTATTTTTTAGTGTTATTTTAAAGGAAATATTTATTTAAATTTAATCCCTAGTGATTGGCCGACATTAAAATATTTTTCTACATTTGTCCCGCAAAATCTTCCATTTGCTATATTTCCAAGATAAACAAATCTTAATTAAAATGGTGGAATAAAATATTCGAAATGTATATAAATAATAATAATCGTTTTAAAATGGGAGTCAAAACCCCGCGCCCCTTTTTCCATCTCCAACGTTCCGAATTTCACATGGGAAATCCGGTGGGCCCATGTGCGTGGGGCCCAACTAACTAACAGTTATACAAAAATGACTTTATTTTATCCGGTTTCATATTTGATTGTGTCCCTACTAACTCATTTGTCCATCTTTAATCTTTTCTTGCCGCCAATTTCGGCGTTCAATTTAACTTGTTTTAGATGTAATCTATACAGAAAATAAATTAGGTCAATAGTCTGTGTCACTCACAAATTAAATAATTTCATTTCGCTCTGCATTACGCACATCCAGTCTAATTTATAGTAGGGATGTCAATGTAGCCCGCAACCCATGGACTGGCCCGAATAACCCGCCAAATTTATAGGGTTAGGGTTGGAAATTTCTAGCCCGATAAAAATTAAACCCGATTAGCCCGCACCCGATTAACCCGCGACCCGTTAGGGCTAGACCCGAAAACCCGATGGGCTGGCCCGAAAACCCGATAAAATTTCTATTATTATAGTATTTTTTACTTCTAATTCGACACTTCATTGATTAATTTTATAATATAGATAACTAAAAAATAACTTTCAATTTTATATTAAATATATAAATTTTATATTGAATTTTTATTAATATAATAATTGATAAATAAATTAAAAACTTCAAATTCACTTAAAAAATATTTAAATTTCTAAAACATGCATTATAATTTCACGAAATATCTCAAATATTAGTATTTGATCATGTTTATGATTGAGTTTGACCATATATCTCAAATTTATCATAATTAAATATTTTACATTTTATGAATATAACTAATTTTCATCATTATTTATTGAATTGATCGCATGTTAATCTTATCGGTAGCAACCCGATTAACACGCCGGGCTAGCCCGAAACCCGAACTTTTAGGGTTAGGGTTGAACTTTTACCACCCGAAAGAATTCACAACCCGATTAGCACGCACCTGATTGACCCGCAACCCGAGTAGGGCTGGCCCGAAACCTAATGGGCCGGCCCGATTGACATCCCTAATTTATAGTATGCGACCCGTCTCGCTTTTCATAGTGGATGATGCATTACGCTCATTCAAACTAATTTGTAGTATACGCGTCTCGCTTTTTACAGTGAATGATCAACGCACTTAATATAATCAACCAAATGTTGTCAACAATTATGAGTGCCCTTGAATTATAATAGATGATTTTTTATATGAAAACTAGGAATAGATTATTGCTAACATATTGCAATCTTTAATGTTAGTATACCCTTGTTTTGTCTATAACAAAATGCTCCATATCCTGGTTATCTTTTCTCTTTTGTGAAAATTAATTATGATAAAAGAAATATATCATATTCATTTATATTTATTTTCCTCATTTTAAGGGAATTGATAAAAATTAATTAAATCACAATTTGACTTTAATAATTGGTTGAATTCTTCCATTTATTGGGGATCTGCACCCTTCATGTACCTGGAAATTGAAGAGTGCGTTTTACCTTCGCATACTGTCATTTCCTCTTCCAACTTCCAAACACTTAACTTTAAACACAATTATTGTCATTAATTGAAAATTAGAAAATAGCATCGATGTCATATAAGATTTGACTATGTCCACATTCGGACAACACTAAAATCACACTATAAAATTAACTATATATGGTTGGATGTCGACAATTCAACTTTAATATTATATATTTTTAATAATAGTAGTAATATTTTCTATCATATATTTGACTTTGCAGTCCTACACTTCTTTATTTCCCCCTCCCCCACGAAAACCGCTTACATTCTTGCTATAATTATTAAACTTAGGATGATAATTAGCCAGATTGCATGCGCATATGACCTATCTAGACTAAAAGTATAGTGGGATAATAACTATTTAAATTATGAAATTTAGTTAAATTAAATTACGTATAATATTTGAAATTAGAATATTAAATTATGAAGATTCAATAGCTATTAATTATTTCGCTCGTATATAAAACGCGGTTTTATAATGTTAAAAATAACATTTTTTCTTTAAAATACAAAAAGAATACTTATTTTAGTAAACATCACCAAATTTTATAATTTAAATGACCTCAAATATTTCTTTCAAATCTTATGCAACTGTCCACAAATATTATGTAACTGACTCAAATTTTATAATTTAAATGTTTATTATTTTAACTATAGTTCAAAAGTGGTACATTTAAAATTGAATAATATAATAAGACTTATTTCAATGATAGAATCGAAAGAACTATACATTAAAATTAACTTTTCTACTACGTTATTGTCTTGTTAGCTGTAACAATAGTCTTTATTTTATTAAAGTGTTTACAGACAACGCAACTTCTTTTGATGATTAAATAGTGCATCGATTTACCAAATAAACATTTAATATTTCTGACTCAATTGCTTTATCCAATTATATATTGCCCCAGTGATCGTAATTGTATGTGGATTTATTATTTTATTTGTTGTATTTTTAATACCACTATATCCTAGTAGTATTAAATTTTAATCCAAACGAAATAGAGAGGGCCAATTTCCTTATTTTACTAGTCGAGAAGTTTAGAGAAATAGCCCAAGCCCAAATCTTGGATGTTGGTCCGTTACATTTGAAATCTATCATGTGGGTATTCCAACTTGGTCCACGAGTTTTGTATTTCCAAACAAAATAGTGATTGAATATTAAATATCAATAATAATTTAAAGCATAAGTTAAAATATAATTTTCCGACTGGTGTATCTATTACTTATATATTACATTAATTGAATATTATAGGTTTGGCCCAAATTTATGAGAGTCCCATAAGTTGTTTCCAAGGATGCTAGCTCGATGAAATGTGTTGTTCCTACTAGTACAAAGGATTAAACTTTCCATTAATTTGATGGAGGATCAATAAAAAGTTGTATATGTAGTTGTAAGAAAATTCCATTGATGATTTGTATCTATTGCGAGTGGTTGTAGGTGTGGATAAGTTGATAATGACTGTGATACTCAATGGAGAGAGGTAGAGAAAGATTGGATAGACATTTGGAAGGATAAAGTGTATAGAGAAATATTTGTTTTTATTGTATCAATGATATGCTCATAACCCTTATTTATAGGGATGTTTGAGGCTCTTCAACTACAATAATAAAGAAGCTTGGAAGTTTACATTCTAGGAACTCTTCAAATCATTAATGTACTCTAGGAACTCCACTATAATCTATTCATTTCTTCACTTTCCAGCAGATACATAGGAATTTTTGCGGTAGCTTAGTCGGCCGATTGAACAGCTTTTTGAGGGAGAGGAAGGCTCTGATCTTAAAGGAAGGATGGTATATTTGGATGAGATTGGATAGATCGAAATCAAAGCGTCCAGATCATCCGCGGGCAATTGGCACCGATGATCCACACCACACATATATCTCTCCCATCTTCACCAACACCTCTTTAATTTACGACTACGCAATTGAGATCATAGGTTCGTAAGTACTGACCAGAAAAGGAAATGGAGCTATGGCCGCCGTGATAGCGGAGCTGCAGAGAAATTTGATGGAGTTGTGAAGATCCAACCATAGTTTTGGGGATTTCTATTTGACATACAAGTCAGATTTAACAGCGAACACTTATTTATAGACGAACAAGGATTTAAGTGGAGTATTATTTTTAATCATACATTTGTAGTAGTGGAGTAGTTCATTTGAATTCTATGGTTGTCTAACAACCACTCAAAATTTATGTAACTTTCTTTTCTTTCACATTTCCACTTATAACTTATCCATTATTTATGACTTTCATCCGTTCTATGATATTAGATTTGTTTTTTTTTTTATTTTGGGCATTCCATAATATATAGAGTCATTTTCTTTAATTTTTAGTAAAAAGTAGTAACACATTTTTGAACTCTTACTTTTATCTCTCTCTTGCTATATTATCCCTATTTTTTCCCTCTCCTACTTTATTATCTTTTTATTTAATACATTACACACATTTTTCTTAATTTTCGTACCGAAAAGAAATGCCATTTTTGTAAAATACTAGTATTACATATTTATAAAAATGGTGCGAATTTTTTATACGGGTAAAAAATTCACTAACAAGCTATATTAAAAAACGTACTAATATTCAATAGTATTTTTCATGACAATGGCTCAGCATTAATAATACTCCAAAGTAAAAAAATATTCAATTAAATATTTTTTAAAAAAATGGCCATGTTAAGTCACAGGCTATGCATGGGTGGGAATGAGAGGGTGCAGAGAGAAAGAGATAACATGGCGGGAGCGACTATATATATGTTAAGGATCAACTCTCCTTAACGCGATTCCACGAACAAGAAACAGGTACCGTAGACAATCCGGCGCCCAAGAGCTTTGGGTCAGCGGTGTTTTCCGGCGATAAAGGGGCTGGGCGCGAGAGAGATTCTCGTCGGCAGCGTGAACGATAGGTTTCTAGTTGCACAATTTTGTTGGGCCGTAAAATATGATTTCATTAATTGATGATGTATAATGAAATCGCCCTATTTATAATATCTAAAACCCTAGGGTTGGTTCTGTAAGTTTTATGTCTCACATATGTGACATGTGATAGAATCCTAAATAGAATTGGATTCTTTAATATAATACATGAATTTGGTATAAGACACATTTTCCCTAATTAATTATCTATCAATTGAATATATTGATTTAAGTAGGACGTTTCCTTATTAGTCATTAATTATTGACTAATATATATGTTTCCTATTAGTGTATTGCTATTAAGGAAATTGGGATATTTATATATAATAATGTCTTGATTAGCATTAATTTAGTCAAGAATATATATGCTTTTGATTGTCATGAATTTGACCGTAATTATGTTATTGACTATCAAAATCAAATCAAATTATTATGATCATTTATTTAATTTGATTTTGATATTACTTGGTCAGAAAGAAACGTTCTAATTAAATAGTCACTTTGATGGAAAGGGCTTTAAGGTTTGATAATTGGGGTTTGTCCTCTCTCTGCCTATAAATACAAGTGTGGTGATCCCATCAAATTACACACATTACAGAGAACACATAAACGAGGGAAAGAGAGAGAAACAAATCCTTGGAGTTGCGCCACTACACCAAAGTCCGAGGAAGTTCTCTCCGTCTTCCCCAATCGCTTCCGCTATGGATCATAAATGTAAGTTTCCGATCCATTATGTTTATGGTTCTCTACGTGAAATACATGATGTTCAAAGATCTTGTTTTATTCATATTCAATTATGTATTCTTGAATATATTATGATAAATAATTTCCAACAGGTTCGACTTAACCTATATGTTCGGGAAAGAACCAACTAAGAAAACCCGAACGGAGCTTATAAAACGCTCAGCTTTTCCCTCGGCCGTAGAGCACTCGTCGTCGACACGGCTGCCGGCGTGGCCTCCTTCCCAGCCGTGTCCTCCTCTGACCCTGCCATTTCATCTTCTCCTGATCTCTCTGTTTCAGGTGTGTCAGCCGTCTTCAAGAGTGGGCTTGGGGGGCTTGGGATGTCCGTATCACTATATCAGGAAGAGATAGAGTTATAGTAGTATTACTCATTCATCTTCTCATCCCTCAATAAAAACTTTTGAGTAGTAAATTATAAAAAAATTTAAAGGTTTTAAGTTCGAAATATAGATTTTGAAATTATATCTGCACATTATTTTTTACACTCTTGAATAGCGACTATATATTTCTCTAGACATAAGTAAATTAAGAAGACAAAACAAAATTTATTATGTATACATATACCTATATATGCACACATCATAGAATGTTCATGTTCAAAAAATCTCCAACGAAGGTCCTAGATGACGATTACCAACTTGCAAAATTTTATACAATTAATGTTTTGTTACGACGCCAAATAACAAATTGTCACATTGTAGGCCATTATTATCCATTAATTTGCTATTGTTTAATATATGATGGCCACTGAGAAACACCCGACTGTCTTTTGGAAAATGACATGGATTTAGCACTTTGTTTGTTTGGTTGGTTGGGATGGTAGGGTTAAATTACACAAAAACGACAATTAGAATATGATTGATTTTAGAGCATCCACAATAGCGCCTAGCGCACCGCCTAGTCGAGCGCCGGCGCTAGGCGGTGCGCTAGGCGATCTATTGCAACCGCCTAGCGGATTTCGCGATAAAAAACCGCCTAGCGCTCGGCGGTTCCGCGGTGCGCTAGGCGATCCGCTAGGCGCTATTGCAGCGTCCGGATCGCCTAGCGCACCGCCTAGCGCGAATTTTTATTTTTTATTTTTTTTCCGAAACACTATATATACGCGACTTGCCTGTCATTTTCATTCGCACCACTTGTATTAACGAGTACTCTCTCTATCTAAATTTCTATACAAGATCAACAACGGTAAATGGATCTCAACAACGAGCCTACTTCAGGGAGTAGCGCGTCTCAAACTCCCCCGATCCCCGTGGGAGGTGGATGGAGTCAGATGCCCCCATACTACAACATGTACCCGTGGCAGCAGATGATGCCCGGGATGGCAGCGGGGGGGAGTCCGCCGGGGGCGTTTCCGGCGATGTCGGGGTGGGCACCTAGTGTCCAGATGCAGGGGTGGGCACCCGGCATGCAGATGATGCCCGGGGGGGTACCGGCGACGCAGGGGACGCCCGCGACGTAGGGGGACGCCGGGGGACGTCTATCGCCCCAGTATTGATTTTTCGACTGGTTGGGGTTAGATCTTTCCGGTGTTCCGGATGCTCCCGTTCAAACGGGGGGTGCAGAGCGGGGTCGGGGCGCCCCAAAGAAGAAAGGCAAGGGGAAAAGGGTCGGCGAGTCCTCGCAGCCGGGTGAGGACGACAACTCGGTACGGAGGAGGTGGACGGACGCGGAGAACGTCGCGCTGTCCAAGGCGTGGGTGAGTGTTTGCGACGATCCTCTCGTTTCGAACAACCAGAGGATCGTCAACTTGTGGGGCAAGATAGCAGCAGCCTACCAGAGGTTTTGCCCGGAGGGGAGGCCACGCAATGGGGAGGATTGCCGGAAGGCGTGGGACCGAATCAAGGTTGCGGTCTCCCGATTTTCGGGCTTGTACACCAACGCCCTCCTCATGATGAGCAGTGGGCAAACTGAGGACGACTGCAGGAGGATAGCGGAGAAAGCCTTCCCCCTGAAGGGGGTGTACAAGGACTTCACCTACTGGAACTGCTATCTTGTGCTGAACGACTCCGAGAAGTTCCGAGTAGGTGTCGACTCTGGCTGGCCGAAGAAGCAACGGCTGAACTATTCCGGTGATTTCAGCGGCAGTAGCGGTGGTTCCCACGACCTCCCTGAGACGGCCCAGGAGGTCCCGACCCCTCGTTCGTTTGCTCGCCGTACTCGCCCGGTTGGGCACAGGTGGGCTCAACGGGAGGCGAGGGGGGTCGCCGGGGGTTCACAGGAGGTCCAGTCGGCATCCCCCCTTGGCCAATCCACAGCGGATCTCAAATTCTTCGCGCGTCAACAAACGCGCGCTCAGATGGTCAAGACGATGGCCGAATGGCGGGCGGCGGTGGACCCTGTGGAGAAGAGTTTGTTTCAAACATTGCTCCTGAGCATGCAGGATGATTTGGAGGCGGCACGGAGGGAAGCTGCCGGGAGTAGAGGCGACGGCGACGGAGGCGGAGGCGATGGTGGCGACAGCGACGGAGGAGACAACGACGGCGACGAGGAGTGAATTATTGTACTTTTTTTTAATTATTGTAATATTTTTAAATTATTGTACTTTTTAAATTTTTAATAGTATTATTAATGTTTCCCGTATATGTCTCGTAAATTAAATTTCGTATATTGTCTGATTGTTAATTATGTCATTTTATATAATTGTTATTAGTGATGTGGCTATTGATGTGGCTTGGCTATTTATGATGTGGCTAGGCTATGGTTGGGCTATTGCTGGACTATTCTGGATGGCCTTAGAAATATACTACTCCTATAAATCAATCTTGAATATGGACAATATTTTGTTTTCTACACAGCTCGACAAATAGATTACCAAACTGTCAAATTGTAACTGCGCACCGTGTTGCTTAATTAAGCGGGTTGGGAAATGCTGACATAAATAAAATAGTACTAGAAATTAAATCTCATCTCACTGTGTCACATGTTTTATGAAAATTTAGTAGCTTATGTTTGGTCTTCTTAAACCATTGTACCACTTCATTAGCAATTAATGTTCCGTTGAGAATTTGTCCATTTTTGACGAAAACATGATTATGACTATGGAGTTGTTCAATTAGTTCTAATTATTATGATTGATTTGATTATATAACAAGCCATAATTAATGGTTATTTCTTAGATTTAAACATTACGTAGTGAAGTTACCGATATAAATATCTATAATCCGGTTAATTAGTCAAAGAAACAATTTAAATCTATCTATCTTGTCTAAATCGTTTTAATTTCATGATAACACGTAGAATAGTAAACTTTTGGTATTCGTGTTAATATATCATTTTTCAGCAACGTCTTTGTTACTATAATTGAATTGTTAGTCTTCTCTATGATAAATAGAAGAAGATATTTACGAGATTCAATTCAATTCCAAAAAGAAGAAGATATTTATCACGTTCTTATACATAATATCAAAGCTCGTTATGAAGACGGAAATTATATCGCCATCTTCACGTCTTCTTTTAGTTTTGTTTATTTTTGCATATATATACATACATATAATTAATTATGCTTGTCCAGTTGTCCTTTTAGGAGTAACTCAAATTGGAAAGAATACACAGTTTTGATATTTAATAAGTAAAATTTGTGGGAAGGGAACATTAAATTAAGAATAAAAACGTCAATGAAGAAAAACGTTAAATATTACTCCGAACGATTTTAACTTGCAATGGACTTACGACACGAGCTAGAATATGGGCCTAATAAGTATATTTTCGGCACAGAAAATCTAAGATTCGGGTCAGTTGGTTAAGAGCGAAGAGTGGGCCTCTGGGCTTATCCTAATATTAGTAGCAGTACTTAATATTTTCTGGATCTATGAATCTTTGGAGTAGTTACAACACAATATAGAAATATAATATTCTTTCCGTCTCATTTAATATGTCGACATTCTTGTAGGTGAAGTAACTAGAGAAAAAAAAATAGTTGAATATTTAAAAGAGATTTATTTTCAAATATGGAAAATGAACATCTTAAGTGGGACAGATTAAAAGGAAAACGGAATAATAAATTACATAATAGTGTTAAAGCTACATGCCTACGTCCAAACATTACTGAAATCATGCAAATATGCAACGACGGCAGTTTTGTTTAGGTATGATTTTTGGTGTTGGGCACATCAGCTCTGATTTCTCGCGGATCACATCTCATTGGACAAATGAATCAATGTTAAGCACCATAGTTAAATTCTAAATTTACAAGATGAATACACCAAATTTCATGCAGATTTATTGTATTGATAATCGGCAATTTTTTCTTATAGTAGTAACAATTTTTCATTATAGTACTCCTTATCGTAAAATATATACTAGTATACCAGATTCAGTCCGGTTACAATTTTTTTACATTGATATTTTCGATACAATAGTATAACATTATATAGTACTCCCATCGTTCCATGTTAATTGAGTCATTATTCTAATTTAGAAAATTCAAACATGATTGAGTCATTTTGCAAAAAATAAGCATTTCTTTTACTTTATTCTCTCTTACTTAATTTACCATCCACGTAACACACTATTCTTAATCTTTGTGTCGATCTCAGTTAACAAGAAATGGAGGGAGTATCATACATAATCGTATACTCCATTTGTTGAGCTACAAAGCGAGACAGAAAGTAGGTGCACTTAAAGTAGTGCATAGGAGTTGGTAATGCCCTTGGAGATTTAAAGGTAGCGTGGATAATGGATATTATTGGATATAGTGGCTCTAAAACAACACACTCATTCCACCACTCATCCATATTCCATTCACACATCGCCGGAAGCAAACTGGGATTCAAGAAAATGCAAACTCAGCCACTCTCTATCTCTTCTCATTCTGGATTAATGGTCGTTAATCAATCTCAATAAATTAAAGCTCTCACCCTCAGATTTCCTTCTCTCTCAACTTAGTCAGTCCATGGCTTCCTCCTACGGCCTCAGAAACAACACCGCCGCATCTCTCCTCCTCCGCAATTCCCACATCCACCTCCCCCGATTCCGACTCAATACACACCTCTTCATCCCCAACCCTCACCCACCTCTCTCCATCTCATTCTCTAGACTTTCTCCTTCCGCCGCCTTATCCTCCTCTTACGCAGAAGAAGAATCTTCCGACGGCGATCATCGAGAAAATGACGAGCTCCCCGGGGTGGCGGAGGCGATGAACATATCCCCGGCGACGGCGGCGGCGGTGGGGGTGTGCATCGCGGTGGCGGTGCTGGCCCTGCCGCTGGCGATGCCGTCGCTGGGGCGGGGGCTGCCGCTCAAGACTCGGGCGGTGTCGTACGCGACGCTGCTGTTCGGGTTCTACATGGCGTGGAACATCGGGGCGAACGACGTGGCCAACGCCATGGGGACGTCGGTGGGGTCGGGGGCGCTGTCCCTGAGGAGGGCGGTCATCATCGCTGCAGTGCTGGAGTTCTCCGGGGCGCTGCTGATGGGGACGCACGTGACCACCACGATGCAGAAGGGGATTCTGGTTGCGACTGTCTTTCAGGGGAAGGAGACTCTGCTTTTTGCTGGCCTTATTTCCTCCTTGGCTGCTGCTGGCACTTGGCTCCAGGTATATCAAATAGTAGTACTATCAATCATTAACTGCAACCAACTCTTCTTCAATTTGGCTACTTAGGTTGCATCATACTATGGTTGGCCTGTCTCTACCACGCATTGTATAGTTGGATCAATGGTCGGATTCGGGCTAGTCTACGGAGGCGCTGGAGCTGTTTTCTGGAGCTCCCTGGCACGGGTGACTTTGTCGTGGGTCGTCTCGCCTTTGGTGGGAGCATTCGCGTCTTTCCTCGTCTATAAATGCATCCGCAGGGTATGTATGTATGTATGTATGTATGTTTTAGTCTTGTGCAGAAAATTATGGATGCAGCCTCAAATCTAACCCTTGTCTCTACATCTATAGTTTGTTTACAGTGCTCGAAACCCGGGGCAAGCAGCAGCCGCAGCTGCACCATTAGCCGTCTTCTTAGGCGTCACGGGGATTTCCTTCGCTGCGTTCCCTCTCAGCCAGACTGTATCTGTAGCTATCGCGCAGGCCTTAGCCTGTGGCGCTTGCGGAGCTGTCATGTTCGACAGAATCATAAGGACGCAGCTCGGCCACCTCCTCGACAAGCCTCCTAAAGATGATGCACAAGTGACAGAATCAAGAACAGAGAACGAGTCGAGTAAAAACATCGGTCTCCTGTCTGATATAGCTGGTCCTAAGGGAACGCAGTTGAAGATAGTTTACGGAGTGTTCGGGTACATGCAAGTTCTGTCGGCCTGCTTCATGTCATTTGCACACGGGGGGAACGATGTCTCCAATGCGATAGGCCCTCTGGCAGCGGCCCTCTCGATTCTGCAAGGTGGGGCGAGTGGTGGTGAGATTGTGATCCCAAATGACGTTCTGGCGTGGGGCGGATTTGGGATCGTTGCAGGGCTTATGGTGTGGGGATACAGAGTTATCGCGACAATTGGGAAGAAGATAACGGAGCTGACACCGACTAGGGGCTTTGCCGCTGAGTTTGCAGCAGCATCGGTTGTGCTTGGGGCTTCGAAGCTCGGACTGCCTATCTCGGCCACACACACGCTGGTTGGAGCAGTGATGGGGGTAGGGTTCGCGAGAGGGCTTAACAGCGTACGAGCAGAGACCGTGAGGGAGATTGTGACGTCGTGGGCTGTCACCATCCCTGCTGGTGCCACTTTTGCTGTTCTTTATACATGGATCTTCACCAAGTTCTTATCCTACTTACTGTGAGTGAAACTCCATTGTTTTATTATAATGTGCACTGAAAATTTTCAACTGAGATTTATGCATATGATTCACATCTTCCACATGTACGTTATTTACTTATGGAGATCTCATGATAATCAAGTACGGAGTATTATTTCTCAATCAAGAAAGTTCATAATCAAACACAAGAAGCCAAAACATAGAGGAATCTGATTAAACGGTTTGTGTTCATGGAGATAACTCTTGTATAGAATCGAGGCTCGGCTCTCAGTCGCTTTCCTTCCATAGCTTCGGCTTCTGGATTGGTGGAACGAATGGTCTCTTCTCTTTCACATATTTTTTCGATGCAGAATCTGCACGACACAGACGCTCTGTGGAAACGAAGAGGTCCTGAGCAGAAGTGATGGATTCCTCGAAACTACCATCTCCGGCTTCTTCAACTTCACTGGCTCTCCCTCTGGCTGAGTGTCTACGTTTCAGCTTCTCCACCGAAGTACGCCTCATGAGAAAGTACTTCCGACCAGGTAACAAGACGTCATCTGCTGTCAAGACAGATTCCTGTGGGCGGTTGAAGACCTGAGGAGTAGTGATGCAGAAATCTGGGTATTTCCGAATGAGTTCGGAGGCACGAATTCGAGTATGATACATTTCTACTCGCCCACCAGCATGAACTAACCTCACCATGATATCCTTCATTTGCCTGCTCACACTCTGTGAATGAGACGGCGTCTCCTCTCTCACCTCCTGCTTTCTCTTGCACGTATTTTGCACGGCTGGGCTTGCGGTCGACTGGAAACATGAAAACATCCCTCCAGCATCTCAGACCAGCAGAAGCAGATTGATGAAGCTGTGGTGTGGGGGTAGGTATCTAATGCTCTAAAACCTATGTTTTTCTTAGTTTCCTAAGCTCTTTCCTTTTTTTAGTTTTATTCTAAAAGTCCAACAGCATGAACTAAGTTATCGATGTCCACACATAGGAATTAGCTCCAATGATGCTTAGAAATAACTTTTGGGATTTGTCGTGTACCGGCTTTGCAAACACATTCTAGTGTTGATGTCATACTCCCACAGCCCGGACAATACCTGCCTTTCGAGCTTCTTATTTCTCCCGTTTATCCAGTTGTTGTGTAGAACAAAACAGCCCCTTTCCTCGCAGGCCTTCTTTGTGTCCTCCTCCTCCCATAGACCCTGGTATGCACCATTTGGGAAGAGATCTAGGTCCAAGAAATGGACCCGTAAGTTCGTTTCTGGGTCCAAGCACTGGTCATCGCCTAACCTGTAGGAGCCACCTTCCCCGCATAACGTATCGTAGAAGCTTGGTTGTTCGGATAGATTGGAATAGGCAGCGTGCTGCACCACCTTTCCCAGCGCAGCAATTGTTATTCTGTCTGAATGAGCATAATAGAAGCCGGAGTTGAGGCGCCGAGGCAAGTTTATTGCTCCTGCAAGAAACCAGAAGCAAGAAGTTATATTTGCTCCTTCACCATAGGGCAAAATGCTGAAAAAATCAACTTCTGATCCGCTCTGTATCTTTAGAAATTAGTCAGAAAACCATAAGTTTGGATTTTTCGCAATCATCAAACCAAACTTCATGAATTTTTTGTGGCAATTTGCCCTATTATATTTACCTGTGAAATTAAATTCATCGGACTGTGCGACAAGAACGCCCTGGCCGAAAGAAGTGAGATAATCCAATGGATTCTTGAACCAATACACATCCACATCACTCAAAAGCACATTATACCCAAGCTCCAAAATCTGCAGAACCATTCTTGACTTCACTTTAGTTACTTTCTGAAAGCACTCGGATCCGAAATGGCAGTCATCGAAGCTGATGTTGGTTGGAGGAGATGCACGTTTAATAACTGGGACGCCCTAAGATATGAACATGAAAATGTTAGCAAATCTTGAAACCGTCAATTAAGCTATATAGTCCAGTAATGGAGGTGAACCACCTGCAGGACTGAGAAATCATAGACTTCATCATCAAGGGCGCAGACCAAATAGTTCGGTACTTGGAGGTAATGCAGCCTGCAGACCCAGCTCATCAGCATGTCTTTGTAACTAGATCCAGCAATTCCAAGTAGAATTGTCTTGTTCTGATCAGCCTGCATTGCCAGTAGAGATTCCATGGACATTGGCAGTGTGACTGCTTTCGTCACACTCAACGCCTCTCGTTTGAAGCAACCTCCGCGTGACTTCTCTGCTTCAACACAATCGAACAACTCCTTTTGTGTAGATAAAAAGAGGCTCTTGTTTCTCAGGTTCAGTGGCCTGCTGTATCCCTGCCAATACGCAGCGCTGTGATCCGTGTTTGTAGCTCTGGTCTAGTTCTGCTTCTAGTCAAAGCTCAATTTCATATGCAACATCCAGATTTCAGCCTTCTACTACACGTTTTTGTTTTTAATAATCTTTCGCTTTACTTTTTCAATAAGTCGATTGATTTATCAACCGACGCAGCCTGAAACTTACAACCAGTTGCATCTCTACTCTGTTTCAATAGGTTGGCATATGTTAAGGTCAAAACACTAGGCAGTTGGATAATATCATACCGCTTGTTGTACACTTTGTTCCACCCCTTTTCCTTGATGAAAACAAGGCGCCAGTTGGTATTGAGCGCGAGCATGGCCGGCAATGGAAGCCTTGTACAGCCACTCAACTGCCTGGTTGGTATTTGGAGGTTTAGCTGCAGCATATGCACAATCGTCATTCATATAGTTGTAGCTTTCTTTTGCAATCTCATTAATTGGTTTCTCAATTTCGTATGCATAAAATTGATTCTAGAAACATAACTAATCTGCAAAGCTATGACAAAGATTTCTGATTTAGCAGTAAATTAATCATCAATAACAGTCCTAAACATCAAACACTATATGATGAAATTGATTCCCAAAATCATGAATCATACCTTGCAGAAACGAGATAGCCAAATTACATTGTCCAGCGGGATCACCAAGCTCAAACAATCGCCTTTTGAAACATCCCCATTTCCCACTAAATCAAACCGGCATCTACCAGAGCTAGAACGGAGCCACGCGCCGCCGCCTTCAAGAAACAATCCAAAGCCTAGTCCAAGCTGGGGTGGCGGCCGTGCTTGAATTGCTTCCCCCGCTTAAACATAGCCATGGCCTCGCTGAGCGGCTTGAGCGCGTCCCTCCACGCTCTGCAAACGAGCGAGGCAGAGTGAAGGACGCGGTGATCCTGACTAATGCGTCGTAGGGGATGGCGGAGATTGATGGGGCATTGAATTGGGGGGGGGGGATTCGATGATTTTGCGAAGGCGTAGGTATTCCTTTGCTTTTTGATCAAGGATGATTTATGAAGAGGCCATTGCTTCTGCTTCATTTGGGCGTGGCGGCGGAATCGGTGGTGTTGAGCGACAGCTGAACAGAGTAAACGATAAATATCACTCATTTTTTTATTAGCATTACGTTTGTTCATTTCTTTTATTTTAATCAACGCATATAGTACCTCTTTTTGTATTTCTAATTATTATTTAAATTTTCAATATTTAGATTATGTAATTTTTAGAATTTTGATCATTAATTTAAATTCTCGAAATATCATAAATTTAAATTAAACGTAGTACTATTGTACTCCTTAAGGATTAATAAGAAAATGATGAATTGATTAAAAAAAATATAGTATAGTTCGTGATTAATAAATAAATTAAACATCAATTTCAGCCCATTTATCAGATAGTGATTTCATTAGTAGGCCAAAATTAAATAAAGAAGGCCCATTTAAAATAAATAGAAATCCAGTGTCAGCCCAACTATTGTCTTATTCGCATACCGTACGTAATTACTGCCCCAAGATATAAAAGCTGATTACTGATTCATGTTGATGAGTTGAGTGCTCAATTATCTCAGATAACAATTTATAAAACCATGTCAAATTTAGCTTTAGTTGATGTTTTTAGTGTTTTCATCAACTCAATGAAGTTATTCTTGATGACATGTCATCAGATTACCAAGTTTTAAGTGATCCATTGCTGAGAGATACTGTGTCTACATATGATCAGAATGCCAAGAATTGCACATCCAAGTATGTACGTATTTTCCAGTCGAGGCTATTATCTATTCAAACGTAATTTATCAGTTGGTACATATATTGAAAGATTCCATTCAACCTCTATCCCTAACATTCCTACGCTTAGAGCAGAGACTCCAGCACAGGCCGAAACTTAAGTGGGACTTTGAGCAAGGGAGCCTGGATTTCACCCGGCTTGCCAAGCTGGCCACAGGCAGCCATCTGATCATCGCCTCTGCTGGGTCGTACGAAGACCACCACTCTTGCTTTAGCAAGTATGTTGCGGAACTCTATCATCTGTTGTTGGCTTAAAGTTCGACCCACAATGGGGATTGAAAGATACTTAGATTGACCTTGCAAGGAATGCCTTGGACAAGATTGATCAACCGCTCAGCATCTTCAACACTGCAACGAAATACACCAAATGATCGTCATACGGTTTACGGTTGATTTCTTTGTATCAATCACAGTGAGTCTATTTGACAAACGACAAAAGATTTGGTATCAAAAGGATATCTGACCTGTCGTTCACTCCAGCGAGCATTACATATTCGAATAAGACCTTGTAGTGGCGTTTCAAGCGAAGTTCCTCCCCAAGTGTACCAAGAAGTAGCTCAAGGTTATACTTGCGGTTGATTGGCATGACCCAATTTCTGACCTGCATATGTTTTAGCAATGTGTTTAATTTAAATCTACTTTATTAGAATAATCAGAAAAGAAGGCTAGATGTAGTACCTCATCTGTAGTAGCATTCAAACTGACAGCCAATGCACAGTTGGATTCTTGCTTTAATTGTGGAACAAGGCCACTAGTCGAGACAGTAACCTTGCGAGGACTGAATTGAAGACCTTGCTCGTCTACCATTATGTCAGCAGCTTTTAGAACATTCTCAATGTTGTGAAGCGGTTCGCCCATCCCCTATAATGAGGAAACTTCAATCAGTAACTACAACCATGATGTGAAGCCCTAAAATGCTAGTAAAATATTAGAGCATGATACGTCTGATCAAAGCAGTAGAACCTTCAACGCATGATCTCACACATCTAGGTCAAATGAAAACCATCAAACTCGAATCGTAACCCATCATTAAGCAGCTTTGATAACAGTAGTTGCTCAAAAAGAGTCATAATCAACTCTATTAATGATGAAATAACTCAATTAACACTTACCATGAATACAACATTTGTTATGTTACCAACTTCATGTGAGAACAGTCGCCTTGCAAACACAGCCTGCTCCACAATCTCGGCAGCAGATAAATTTCTTTTCAATCCCATTCTGCCAAAGAAATCAACAGGAAAATTTATTACTAGTACTACTTGGATAACAATAAACATTTAAAGTAGTAACATTCTTCTGTTGAAATTTTGCATCATGCTTGAAGTCCCAAGTTCGTCTTCACAGAAGCCACACAAAGAGCCTTTTTCTGCTTACGTACATATAATAAGAAACTAGAAAAAAATAAAAAGAAAAGTAAATGTAGGTTAAAAATCTTGCATCCCGGTGTAGCAAAACTGACAATTCATAGCACACCCCCACTTGACTAGAAACGCATACTGTAGTCCGGCCCCTAGGACAAGGAATCACGACGGTTTCAATCACTAGTCCATCCTCCAAAGTGA
Organism: Salvia splendens; assembly: GCF_004379255.2. NCBI lineage: Eukaryota > Viridiplantae > Streptophyta > Magnoliopsida > Lamiales > Lamiaceae > Salvia > Salvia splendens. Next base: position 43,589,006 of record NC_056036.1, on the reverse strand, counting down.
ACAGTATCTGTAAAATCCTGTGACTCCCAAATGAATGAGACGGTTCTCAAAACTGTTGAGGTGCATGAAAGTAGTACACATGCAACCTAATACTCTGCGTAGCAAACTAGCTATACAAGGATTAGTGACTAAACCGTCAGTAGACATGTTTACCTTCTTGGTTCCATCTGAAGCTGAAATCATATCCTTTAAGTGTAGTGCCTTGAATTCAGCATGTGCGCTTAACATCTGTTTGAAATCCTTGTTTAAACCTAACAGTGCCCAACAAAGCAGGATGGAACTATCAATTAGCCCCAAAATGGAGTACAAGATGGTTTGGGGAAACAAACAAATGAAAACTAATAAAATGTGTTCAGTTTGTCCTGAGACAGAGTGAGTGAACTTCGTAAGCAGAGACACAGTTACTTGATCACGGAGCTAAGGAGACCGGCCTTCTAATTCTTCATGGCAGTGAGCCCAGATATTATTTCCGTACAAGCGTTTCCATAACATCATAGCCTGACCAGGCCTGTAGCCATGCGACTGAACCCATTTCTGTTATAGCAGTAAAACATTGAGATACTGAAATTCAATTCAATTCAATTCAATTTGGGTCACTGCAAACTCATTACTTGGGCAATTATATCATAAGATGATAGATAGGAAATAATCAAAACTTGCTAATAGATAAAATCAACAGGAAAAAAGCGACTAGAAAATTATATTGATTAGAAAGAAGACAGAGCAGGCAGCTACAAGAATACAGCTTGTAAGTTATAACCAGGCAATCATTCTTCAACTTAGGATTTTCATCAAAAAAGAATTAAAATTGGTAGGATTAGAAAGGAGAAAGAGAAATACCTCAAGCTCGTGATATCTCATCCCTTTCAAAAGAACCATGGAACCCTTCATTGGAATTTCCATACCTCCTAAGTTAACTACAAGTAAAACGTAATTATGTTTCTCTCGAAGACTGATTGCCTGAGTTAACTGTTAATGTGGACAGAGGAGTGAATTGCCTTTGTGGTTGAGGGAGATGTTGGATTGGAGAGTGGCAGCGGCTGATAAAGAGAGAAATCGGGCATTAGAATTGGCGATGGTGCATCGTGATAATCACAACTAAGAAATTTAAAGAATTATAATTAGTAGTAGTAGTAGTATTTTTTTATAGATTTTATGAATGATTTGTAATCTCTTGAAAATCACTTTAGACAAAAAAAAATTAAGTAGTTATTACTACTAATTTAGGGTTGTTAGATGACTTTTCAAGACCATTAATCGTATCAAATGACAAAAATTGGATAGTAGATTAAAAAATTTAAAGCTAGAAAAATTAAGGTGTTGTGGGTTGAAATAAATTAGATAGACTTAATTTTATCATATAAGTGGGCTTCTTAGTTGTTACGTTTGGGCGTTAATCTTATAAAAAAAGGACGAGACCTAACCGCTGAAACACGCACGCCTACATCTCTCTCGTTTCTCTGCCGCCGAGAACCCGCCGCCTCACCGTCCTCTCCCTTCTCTGCTCAGCCTTCTGTCTATCTGCACACACAACGCGCGCCCGCGCACCACCTTACGCATTAGCAATTCCCCTTTTCATCTTCAACCGTTGAACTGAATCGGCATCTACCGCCCCAATCAAGGTAGAATTCGAAACCTAGTTTATTTCTATGCTTTAATATGAGAAAATCTCTTTTGGAAGTTGAGAAAAGGGGGGTTCGGTTATGGCGGGAGGAGTTGAAAGTAGGGTTACGATTTTTCGGTCATTGCTTAATTAATGGCTAGATGCGTGATCTATAATTGAATTAAGTTTGAATTGTGAAAGAAAGTTGGAACTTTGGATGAGTATGTAGGCCGGCCGATAATTTTGAGGGTTCAATTTGGGGATTGTTGTCTAATTGCGTCGAATAAGGTTATATGAGTGTGCTTGGATATATTTTGATACGATTGAGTTGGAATTTGTATTCAAATCAAAATCTCCTGATAATTTTGTGGTGGCCAAAATTTTAAGGCAGTTCTTCTTGAAATTTATGAGATATTCCTATTTCATTAGTTTGTCTATATGCAGTTATCTTTGATAATATTGATCATTATTTCTGTTGAAAATGTGCAATAAAGATTGAAACCTGGAAGAGTGGTGTATGGACGAAATGATCTGTTTAGCTCGCCTTTTTTAATTTTGTTTAGCATGCTGTGGGTTATTTTTGTTGAATAACTAAGGTAACTAGTGAATAGTCATATTATTTGCATTTCTTGTCTTTTACTTCACTAAATATCTAAATGAATTTCATAAGTAATTGAATATATAAGAATTTTCAGGATACACTTTACATCTCCAGTTAAGATATTACTATTGCTGCATATGAGCATTTCAAAAGCAAAGTAAATATTTACATGCTTTCTTAGCTCCAGTATAGTGAATATTCTGTTGTACTTGTACATAATGGAAACATATAATTGCATTCTTTGTAAAAATGTGCCAGTATTGCTTACAAAATCATTGATTGTTTTCTGGTGCCACCTTAATGACAGCACTGAGCACTGTTATTGATGATACACCTGCTCTCTATAGTTTTATGTTTAGCTCTTACACTCAGAGGTGCTTGTTCAATTCACTTCGATGTTGCTGTTATGTTAATTCTACTCTTTATTCATTAGTTTTAGTTTCATTTTTCTGAGTGAACATTGATGAATGAAGGTTCACTGAGGATATGAGCATATCACTTTAGACCGGCAGGAGAGCTCATCTGGTGTTCCGTGAAGAATTTTGGTGAAGAAAGGAGCTACTTATGGCTAGCCTGTTGACTGGTGAAACCTCCCATCATGGAGCACCTGTAGAAGATGTCAGTTCCCACTGGTACTTATCAAGGAAGGAAATCGAAGAGAATTCTCCTTCAAGACAAGATGGTATTGATTTGAAGAAAGAGACTTACCTGCGCAAATCATATTGCACATTTTTACAAGATTTGGGCATGAGGCTGAAAGTGTAAGTTGTTTTCAGGTGCTTTGCGTCAGTTTCTGTTCGAGGTTTTATCATTACATAAAGTTTCTTGTAAGCAACTAGTATTTTTTTAGAGAATTGCTTTTTTGCATATTGTGCGCTTGCTTCTATTTTGTTTAAAATTCTGAGGAGTACAATGATGCATTTCCGTGTTCAAGTCATTTGTTGTATTCACACCATTATATGTAAATGAACAAAATTCTATTGAATTCTCTGGAAAATGAATAACTGAATGGGTTTTAGTTTGCACTAGATTTGCTAATATTGTGCCTTTCTAGGAGTTTTATGTTCAGGAAGCTTTTGGATTGCTGTAAGCTATTTAGCCTTTATATTTTTGCATGCATTCTTATGAACCGTGGTATAGTAGTTTCATGTGATAATATCACATTATCTGTAGTTATTTCTTATCAGAATGTATTCCATCTTGCAACCTAACACAGTAGATGTTTATAGTCTTGCAATTTTCTTAGTGCACTGTGTGGATTCTTCATGTTGCAGGCCGCAGGTGACAATTGCTACTGCAATCATATTTTGTCATCGTTTCTTCCTTCGTCAATCCCATGTGAGAAATGACAGAAGGGTGAGTAAATTTTCAGTTTTATTCTGATCTTTCTGTTTTCCCTTCACAGTTAGTCTCAGCTTTATGGTGTGTATGCTAAGAGACTGCTGGTGGACATTTATATGTAGATTTTATAAGAGTATACTATCTTTCTGATTGAATATTTAGTTATGGTATTCTGTATTCAGTAAAGAATTACTTATGGTGCGACTGTTGATGATATACATTAAGTAGTTTATTGTTTGACCCTTAACCATATGATGCTTCTGTATAAGGTCTTAATTTTGGCAGCTCATCTTTATTGCATTGTTTCTGCAGACTATTGCCACTGTGTGTATGTTTCTAGCGGGTAAGGTTGAAGAAACTCCTCGTCCTCTTAAAGATGTGATTCTTGTGTCGTATGAGATTATTCATAAAAAAGATGCTGCAGCTATGCAGAGGATCAAGCAAAAGGTGATATACAATACAACTTCTATGAATCAATTATCTCTGGACCATAGAAGTGTATTGATTAGATGTGTCTTATTTTAACAAGTACTGACTTTTCCTTTCAACATTAAGTTGGGATCACGGTATTATGACTAGTAAGTAGTAATATATAGTACTCCATGTTAATTTAAAGAAGTTTACTGTACTTTGTTACTCTATCTAGTTTACTTGACACTGCTTGATCTTGGTTGTTTTCTATTGGATCTGCCCCATTAGACCAGTCTATATGCCCATCTGTATAATAGTATAATACTCATTTATGCACGGATATCATAATACTCCCTCTGTCCCTGAAAATTTGTCACTTATTTTCATTTTCATCCTTCCTTAAAAATTTGTCACCTTTCACTTTTACTATTTTTGGTAGTGGACCCCACACTTCACTAACTCATTCTCACTCATTTTTTTATAAAACTAATATATAAAAGTAGGACCCACATGCCACTAACTTTTTCAACCCACTTCCTATTACATTTCTTAAAACCCGTACCGGGTCAAACGGTGACAAATTAGTAGGGACGGAGGGAGTAATTTTTAAGAGTGTTTTGATAATCCTCTTATACATCAATCATTTCATATTTAGTTCTCTGTACACAGGAAGTGTATGAGCAACAAAAGGAACTTGTTTTATTGGGAGAAAGGGTTGTGCTTGGAACACTTGGTTATGACCTGAATGTACATCACCCATATAAGCCCCTTGTTGAGGCAATTAAAAAGTTCAAGGTTGCTCAAAATGCCCTAGCTCAAGTTGCGTGGAACTTTGTAAATGATGGGTATGATGTACTCAATATAGTTTCTACTTGGTGCTTATCCAAGGCGATTCTACCTTTTCTCCTTTTGACCAGAGAAAGCCCCGTGCAGGCTTCGGACTTCTCTGTGCTTGCAATTTAAGCCCCACCACATTGCAGCAGGTGCTATTTTCCTTGCTGCCAAGTTTCTCAAAGTGAAGCTTCCATCTGAGGGTGAGAAGGTTTGGTGGCAGGAGTTTGATGTCACCCCACGACAGTTGGAGGGTTGGTGTCCTATCAGCCTTTGTACAAAGCGGTTATAATCATTATCATTCTATCATGGGCTATTTCGTATAGAGAAGACTCGTATTTAATTTAAATGTCTGTTCAAGGAGTAAGGGGAGGGTTACTGAAATTTTGTTCTTTGCAGAGGTTAGCAACCAGATGTTGGAGTTGTATGAACAAAACAGAGTCCCACAATCACAGACAAGTGAAGCAGAAGGGAGTGCTGGTGGTAGTCAGCGACCCCCATCAAAGATGCCTGCTAATGAAGAACATGTTACCAGTTATAGTTCCCCTCATGGTGGATCTGCTTTGAAGAGTTTGTCCTCTAAGCCTGCACTATCACAGCCGAGTCCTGATGAACAATTTGTCGACAATCACAGTGGACCTTCTAGAAATACTCATGCACAAAACAGTGAGTATGAAAGTTCTGAATATAATAGTTTTCCAGATCGCAGGGGAGAGGATGTGATTCATGAACGAGAGACCCTTCCACAACAGGGGAACTCGGGGGAGACCCAGAACAAAACTAAGCTTGGGCATGGGGAGGAAGATCAAAAAAGGGATGCTCTAGAATCTAAGGACAAATATCATGGAAGAAATGTGTCCAACAAGGATATTGCACTTAGTCAGTCACCTCATGATGCTACTAGAAAGCTTGACAGGGAGAAGATTAAAGCTGCCTTTGAAAGAAGGAAGGCTCGTGGAGATATAACTCGTAAAATAGACCCTGTGGATGAGCTTGAAAAGGAATTGGAAGATGTGGAAGTTCCTGGGGACAGTGAGAAGACTAAGCGTGAAAGAAAGCAAAGTTGGAACAAGCCGTCTAGGACAGACCATGAGAACTCCCGTAGCACCAAATACGACAACGAGTCTGGAGATGCGCAATACCCCCTAATGAAGGGGCAATCCTCCCACGGAGAAGATCTTGATACTGTAGAAGAAGGTGAACTTGAACCATCTGATCAAGCTGATCGGGCATATCGGTCACCTCGCACGAGCCGCAAGAGAAAAGCCAGTAGCCCTTTGGCAGGTAGCCCGTTGGATAGGAATGGACAGGGGAGGCCTGGGTATTCAGAAAGAGAACACAAACGGCATGGCCATGAACGGGGTTGATTGCTTGTGCGTGTTTGAAGCACTGTGCATGCTGGCCGAGGTCTTGACGGGCTGGTTACTGAAGAAAGAAGACATAATGTCAGAGAATTGGAGAAGCTGGGAGAGCTGTTTTGACAAGATGAAGTGCTCTTGATATTAAGGTCGATTGTTTGGATCATTCTCTGCATATGATTTACCTGTTTGAACATAAGTTCCAGGTTAAAATGTTGAGGAACCAATTAAGGTGATTATATAATTTATCATTGGCCTTGAGTTGGCACATATAATGAGAGAAGATGCAAGATTTGATTTCTGCCATTTAAGGTGGTGACTGAGATGCATGAAAGTTGTAACAGTAACAGTAACAAGTAGAAATTTGTTCAAATTTTTGGTGGATTGTAACAATTTGTTCCCTTTTCCAGCTTCACATTTTCATGCAGGACATCATTAAATTTTTAACTATTTAATGCCGCATTTCTTTACATGTTCTTTAGTTTAATCTGTCTCAACTGACATACTTATCAATTCAATCCGGTTATCTGCTTAAACAGTCACAAGCATATGCTTCCTCGGTCCCATTAGAATGTTTTTCTTTTTGGGTTGTTCCATTAAAAATAAAATGTTTTCTATCCCGTTAGAAATGAAATATTTTTCTTTTTTGGTTGTTCTATTAAAAATAAAATGTTTCCTAAAATGGAACCAACATTGTCTCTATTTTTTCATTTCTCTTACTTTACTTTATTTTCATTAACCTACAAAACAACACTACATAAAGTTCCATAACAGAAACCATATGTTTCATATTTATTGGGACGGAGGGAGTACAAATTATTGGCCTCTGTCTCTCGAATGGGAGTCACATGTGCGTGTCATCCCATGGTGCATCATATTGGTTCCAATTTATGGCCATCTCTGTCTCATAAAAATAGAAACTACTTTCATTTTGGGCTGACCTATAAAAATAGAAACTTTCTAAAGTTTTTTAAGACGTGAACTCCACAATCTACTAACACTATTTTTACTACTTTTTTCTACATTTTTTCTCTCTTATATTTTATCAAATTTTATGTCTCTTACTTTACAAATTTTATGTCTCTTATATTTGAATCAGAGCATTCCAGTTGTCTCTCCACAAATTGTTCATTTCCGATCCCAAATTGTAGTGAGAGAAATTTGTATAGATGTTGTGTTTGAATGGTGTGAAAATAATGAATGGAGTGGGGTGTATTTATAGGTGAATTGAAGTGTAAAAAAAATTAAAATTCGCATGCAACCGTCGCGGCTATAATGTCCCCCACTATAGGCGCCGCGCCTATAGGCGCGGCTATAGCCCCCCCCACCGCGTCCTCGCCCCGCACCCGGCGATTTCTCGTCCGCCGCCCCTCCCCCCACCCGCCGCGTCCACCCCCGCGGCGGACACCCTTCCCACTATAAGCCGCCCCGCTTCCGCCCCAAACGCGGCTATAGCCGCGTCCACATTATAGTGGACGCTCTAATAACATGGGATCTTTTCACAAATTTGGATGAGATTGAAAGTGGGAAATAAGTGGTTAGGTGCAAAGCATTAGAGCATCCACAACCGTGCTCTTGCCAGCGGCACGGTTGTGGGCCCGGGCGGTACTATTCATGCCTGCTCTCTGGCAAGAGCACAACACCCACAACTGTGCTCTTCCGCAAGGACGAGCACAATTAATATAAAATTCAATTACACAAAAACATTTCCATAATATTAAAATTCATTTAAAACCCACAATAAATATTACAAATGACAAATAAAATTAAACATTGCATAATTAAAATCCTAAAAATTAAAAATTACATAATTAAAATCCTAAAAATTAAAAATTACATAATTAAAATCCTAAAAATTAAAAATGACACTACTCGTTGCCGAATTTCGCTCACATGTGGTTGATTAGGTCTTCTTGTAGTTGATTGTGGATTCGAGTATCGCGCATTGTGTGTCTTGTCTCGATCCTCTGGCCAACCGTCGTATGCTCGCCTCGGCGTAGGGGAGACCTCGCCGTCGCATTGTGCGGACAATGTGTTGACAATTCGCATGAACAAGCGCTTTGACATGCGAAAACGGCGCCTGAAGTAATCTGCCGGAAACCGCGGCTGGTCGGCAAAGTAGTCGGCAACGAGCCTTTCGTGGGCTCCCTCCCGGTCACGATGGATGTACCGTCGATTTGATCTGGTTCGTTGAGGAGGAGGAGCAGGGGTATTCGCCGCGACATATGCTTCGTAAGCGGCACGATGTTGTTCGTAGTATTCTTGTTCTTCGCGTTCCGCTTCCGCCATAATATGGGTGAAATCCATTTGAGGTTTTGAGTGGGTGATGAATGTGTTGATAGTTTGTATGAGAATTATGAATGAGAGATGAATGAGAGATGATTTGATGTGATAAATGGATGATGAATGTGTGTATTTATAGATGATTTTGGGGAAAAAAAAAAATAAAAAAAAATCAAAAAAATTCAGAAAAAACGGGAAAAAAACGGCCATATTTTTGGGATTTGGAAAATATTTTTTTTTATTTTTTAGCATTATTTATAATTAAATACCGATTTTTAAAAAAAAAATAAAAAAAAGTTTAAACACAACGGATATGCCGTTGACGAATGGGAGCGCGCCACGTGTGCGTCCGCTGGCACGGACGTGCTCGATACATCGAGCAGCGCCGTGCCAGCGGCGCGGCTGCAGCGGCGGCGGTCCTGCGCCTTGCCAACGGCGCGGACGGCGGTGGCGTCTTTCGCCACCGCTGTGGATGCTCTTACAGTTACTACATTTTTGTCGTAATTAAAACCTATTTCCTTATTAACTACTACTTGAATTCACTTGTTTCTATGTGATTTGACATTCCACCGGTGTGTTAATTGCATAAAATTAGAAATTTGTAAAGGGTCAATAAGGACCATGTCTTGTTTTAATTAATGCACCATCTCTAATAAACTCAAATAGTAATTTATTTCCATTTTCCTTTTATGAACCATAGGAAAAATCCTGCTTTGTACGAGGAACTATCCCAAGGCCAAACTCCAAAGGTAAAATAAAACTGTATACATACTGATACAGTGTCAAGAAATTTTTTTTTTAATCTAAAAGAATTCTTTTCGTATCCATTAATTCAGTAAAGTATAAAAAAAAATTGCAGTTCTTATTTGCCTGCTCTGACTCGAGAGTATGCCCAGCCCTTCCCACAACCTGGGGAGGCTTTTATGGTGCGAAAGCATGGTTCCACCATATGATCAGGTAATTTATTTTATTATATTCTCTAGTTGAATTATTGATGTGCTTTGTCAAGTAAGCTAACACCGGTTAATTTTCTTTGATTTTTTATTCATACTCAGGAGTGGGGGCTGCAATCGAATATGCAGTGATTCGTTATTAATTATTATCCTTTACTTTTACTCCGTATATTTTAATTTTAGTTCATAGTAGTTTTAAATTTTATCAGTTTGCATGGATTAAGTTGCAAAAAATCGTAAGTTTGTTTACTTTTTTCTTGTTGGCAATACTTGTGTATACTTGCTTATGTACAGCCTAATAAGTTGATAGTTGAGAGAAAAAGTTGTGGTTAGTATGTGGGGAAAAAGTGTAGAGACCTAAGCCATAAAAGCTTCTTTGCCCCTTTCTCAGCCACACGACAACCTAATCCCACAAACACTATTTTTGCTAGGATAAAGTGGTGGAACTCAAATAGTTACAGTATCATTTTCAATTCCGCAAAAGGTTTCTTCTATTTCATTTCTCAGTCAAAAGTTGAAGTTTGGCGGTGGGAATCCATCTCATTCTCATACAGCAAGAATGATCATTAGATAAGTCTGTATAACTGATTAAATGACATAAACTAATGACTAATCATATGCCAGTGTACCCTTCACTAAATGATAAGTTGATTCCTCATCCTCACAATCATTACTTTGTTCAATGACGCCAACTTTCTAATCTTACATTGTTAGATAAGTCTGTATAACTGTTGGGTTACAAACTGATACGAACCTATATTATTATTATTTAGTTTAGTTATTATTATTATTATTTAGTTTAGATATTATAGGGATTTAGCATATCTTTTTCTATATCTTTGTTTTCTTGTTCATTAAGTCAATAGCATTATAAATAGGATAGACTGTTATCTTTTTTAATCATTCAATGAAATACAATATTATTTTGGCCAAGTCCACTTGTGATTCTTTGAATCCCTAATTCCTTAGGCTACCTGCTGCCCGACGGAAGGTCTCCGCGCACAGCCAGAACGTATATCTGATCTGTAGCCGTTGCCCGACGGGTTGGAACCCGCGCACAGCCGCCCAGATCTTTATCTCCGCTGACCCTCACGGGCGCCGGATTATCTTTATCTCGTTATTGTCCGTTTTATCGGATCGTTAGGGATTTAGGTCCTTAACAACTGGTGCTTTCATCGTGATCTCACCCTCCCACCATCTCGAACCGAAGCTACACCGCTGCCCGACGGAAAACATTCCGCGCACAGCAACTGCTTTGGTTGCCGAGTCCCTCCTGTCCGTCGAGCTCTAGCCGCCGGACAACTCTCCTTCTGCAACGCCCGACGGGAAGGATTCCTGCGGGCCGCGTCGAAGTCAGACGATCATCATCCACCACAGCCACGCTTCAGTCCGTCGACATGTCATACGACTACGTCGACTATCGTCGTCGTCAATACGACGTCCCTCAGGCCACACAGCCATTGCGTCCCTACCAGCCGGCCCAACCTCGCCGTGTAACCTGTTGGGACCCTCCGAGCAGCCGGGTGGAAGTACTATGTTCGCCGTCGTGGCCTGATCCAGAATCACCCTACGTCTCACACCACTTGGATCCACCTAATCGTCGCCCACGACCGAGATACCAACTCCAGGATTTCGATCCCTATGACCCTCCACCGACGCGACAACCATCTTGTTGGGAACCACCGCGACACCGGGCATCGCAGGGATACTCGGATTATGATCAGCCACCGCCGCGTCCACCTAGTTGCTGGGATCCGCCCAGACATCGAACCAATCGCCGCTGTCCACCGGCGCAACAGCAGGACCGCGACTACCTGCCCTTTGACCAGCCCCGAAGCTCGGAGACCAGCTGGGACCGACCTCGCCCTCGGGAGGAGGTGAGAGCGCGAGTCCAGCCCGCCTCCCACCAGCCTCGCTACTCCACCGAAAAGCCAACGCGGAACCTGTACAGTCAGCCCACACGTGTGACCAGTCAAACTTCGGAGCAGCCACGCCTGCCTCTAATACGGGTCTCCCAGGCGGAGAAGTCAGAACGGTCCAGGTTGGGTCTCTGCTGGCACTGTCCCAAGAAATGGGTGATGGGACATGTGTGTAAACAACGCATTCTCTGTTATGCGGATGATGGGGATGAGTTTGAGGAGAACATTCAAGATGAGAATTTAGCCGAAGAGAAAACTGATAATACTCCCACGATAGTATTCGGTGATGATGTTCTCAATGACATTACCGATGTTCACAATGATGGCGCTCATCTTGATGTTCCAAACAACGAGTCCCCTGGAGAGTTCCTCAAGAACAAAGGGATTGTCAAGAACGACAATGAGCCACCGCAAGTGCTCGTTGGGGTATCTGATGAGAAGATTGGTGAAAAGGAGGAGACATTGCTAGAAGATAAAGAGGAGGATGGTTCTATTGGTGAAGTGGAGAAGATAATCGCCTCACTCAATGTTGTTCAAGTGTCATCCCAAAATGTTATTGGAAATTGTTGGGGCAAGAAAGGAGATGGTGTTTACACCGATTTGCCCGTAATTGCTTGTGTCTATGTGGATTTGAATGTCGGTGATGTTCCAAGTATGAATCATCGATCAACATCGCTCGACAAAGATGCAAGGTTGATCCCTCCGAGTAAGGACATGCCATGCTTGGGCATTCTGGGAAACGTGGACAAGCTTTTCGATTTGACAAGGAATTTTTCCGACAAAGTTGGGTCTCCTTTGTTGATTTTTTATGGAAGTGAAGACTCATCTGTTCGGTGCGTGTTTGATCCAGGAGGAGTTGCCTCGCCGAAGCTTTTGCTTTCATCTCTCCTTTTTGCTTCGTGGTTCCCACCTTGAGGACAAGGTGAATTTTAACCGTGGGGGAGTTGATACGAACCTATATTATTATTATTTAGTTTAGTTATTATTATTATTATTTAGTTTAGATATTATAGGGATTTAGCATATCTCTTTCTATATCTTTGTTTTCTTGTTCATTAAGTCAGTAGCATTATAAATAGGATAGACTGTTATCTTTTTTAATCATTCAATGAAATACAATATTATTTTGGCCAAGTCCACTTGTGATTCTTTGAATCCCTAATTCCTTACGCTACCTGCTGCCCGACGGAAGGTCTCCGCGCACAGCCGGAACGTATATCTGATCTGTAGCCGTTGCCCGACGGGTTGGAACCCGCGCACAGCCGCCCAGATTTTTATCTCCGCTGACCCTCACGGGCGCCGAATTATCTTTATCTCGTTATTGTCCGTTTTATCGGATCGTTAGGGATTTAGGTCCTTAACACAAACCCATCTCACATCAGATGAGTGAGGGAAGTTGGAAGGTGTATATAATTCCTGTCCAACCCCAATTAGTTTGAGGCTTTTTAGGAGTGACCCAAAAACAAATCCGTGCGGGCTTGACCCAAAGCGGACAATATCAAACTAATGTTGCAGTCGACGATCCTAACAAGTGGTATCAGAGCCCAGGTGGCTATGGGTTGTGCCTGGATGAGCCCCGGTTAGGGTCGGGCCCTGAAGGACTCGGGTTAGAGTCGGGCCCAGGATGACCCAGGGGCCAGGGCTGGAACGACCCATGTTCGTGTCGACTGCGTTCCCGATGTGGTCTCGGTTTGAGGGGAGGTTTGTTGGGTTACAAACCCATCCCACATCGGATGAGGGAGGGAAGTTGGAAGGTGTATATAATTCCTGTCCAACCCCAATTAGTTTGAGGCCTTTTGGGAGTGACCCAAAAACAAATCCGTGCGGGCTTGACCCAAAGCGGACAATATCAAACTAATGTTGCAGTCGACGATCCTAACAAATTAAATGACATAAACTAATGACTAATCATATGCCAGTGTACCCTTCACTAAATGATAAGTTGATTCCTCATCCTCACAATCATTACTTTGTTCAATGACGCCAACTTTCTAATCTTACATTGTTATATGTGATTGGTATTGATGGAAAAATTATGGATGTTAGGTGGTGTTGGTTTCTGGGGATTACAAGAGATAACAGAACCGGGCGTAATACAACCCAAAAGAAAGGAAAAGAAGGAACTGAACTTTAGAAAGTACAACGTAGAAACGAAACTACTAAACCAGTATGATTAGCCGAGTCGAGGAGGCCTCTTCCCGCAAGACGAGATACGCCCCGGTAGTGCTCTTCGACTTGGCGTGTCGTCCCCAAAGGTAAAACGGCTACGTCTCTATTGATGCAGCACCGCAATCAGTAGAGCTCCGACGAACGGGATGGAGGAGAGGGCAGAGCTTCGACAGAAAACAATGCAGAGAGAGGGAGAGAGCTTATGATGCAGAATGCTTGTATGTGTGTCTCCTAATGCAGTGGTATGACTAGCCTATTTATAGGCCAAGCCACCATGCAGGGTCAACCAGCCATTGAAGGCTCATCATGGCAATTCGTAACCGACGTCGGTTACAGGCGTGTGGCTGGAGTGTGCCACCCGTGTGTGGAGCGTATGGATTTCTCACGTGGCAGCCGTGACTGTGCCTCGTTTGACGACGTGTCAAGCCACTTGGATTGCTGACTCGGCGGTAGTCTAAAAAGAATAGTTTGGGCCAAGCACCAAGCCCAAAGACCACCCAAAGACCAATTGCCAAGATCCAAGTCCAAGTCCAAGTCCAAGTCCAAGTCCAAGATCGAGATCGGGATCGGAATCGAAATCGGGCCCGGGCCCGCGCCCGCGAGCGCGAGCACGGACTCGGGCTCGGGCTCGGGCGGGCGGCGGCGGCAGCGCGCGCGTGTGCGCGCGTGTGGGCTCTTTCACCCATCTTGGTCCACTATAATTATTAAGTAACATAAAGTCACTTAATTTATACACATTAAAAGATGTGTTAATCCTCCAATGTCGGATAATTAAAACTAATTAATTATTCCCTAAGCTCCAACTCCAAGCTTTAATTAAAAGCTAATTATGCCCAACTTTAATCCACTATTTCTCACTCACCGGAAATCGGATTTGAGAAAGTGAATATACTACAATTATCTACGTAAAATGTAGATCGACGCTATGTCATTTAATTTCACAAAATTAAATGTCTCGTCACATTTATTATGTGGTCAAAATCCATTGACCGGGCATATTTATTACCATGATTTCTACAATCCCCCACATGAGTGGAAATAGCCGAATGCATATGCATGCAGACACAAGCTCAACCCTCGAGAGGTATATAAGCATAAGGATAGGTAGTTGTTGGCCTTGAACCTTCCATAGTCGACACCATCGGATACACAGGCGGCTTAGTAGCGCGATGCTTTGAACTAATCCCCCACGGCGTGCACCGAGACAATGGTGTTAACGCTTAAACACTTCAACCTCATCCGTTCTCACGTTTTGTGTCCATTGCGGTCTTGGACACCACTTTAGATTCATAAGTGTGTTTTATGAAGCGACCACACTTCCCACTTACATAGGTGATTCTTAGTCAAGTACCTTGCCATACTTGGTCTCTTTGAGAACTCCATCTCTTTGAGATTCATAAGAACCATTAGAAGTCATAGACTTGGCCTTTACCACTAGGCAAGTTCCCCAATACTCTATTGCTCTTTAGGGAATAGATATAGTTGAGTGTTTCTCATGAACTCTCATAGCTTAGTTGTCCCTTTGAACCAAGTTCTTGGGATCTCCAGTCATCATGGTTGGGTTACCACTATGATAATTCTTTAGTTTGTGGATTTCAAACCCATTCCCTCTAGCAACTTATTCATTTGATCACGGTTTAACCCTTTGGTTAGCGGATCCGCTAGATTATCTATTGACTTCACATATTCAATTGTAATCACGCCAGTTGTGATAAAATGTCTCACGGTGTTATGTCGTCGACGTATATGTCGAGACTTACCGTTATAGAAACCATTGTTTGCCCTTCCAATAGCCGCTTGGCTATCGCAGTGGATTAGCACTGGTGGCACTGGCTTAGACCAACATGGAATATCTTCAAGGAAGTTCTTAAGCCACTCGGCTTCCTCACCCGCCTTATCTAAGGCAATGAACTCCGATTCCATTGTTGATCGGGCTATACACGTCTGTTTTATGGATTTCCACGATACAACACCTCCCCCAATAGTAAAGACGTATCCACTTGTTGAAAGTGAGTCTCTATTATCGGATATCCAATTGGCATCACAGTACCCTTCAAGTACCGGGGGGTATCTCGAGAAGTGTAGCCCAAGATTTTGAGTATGCTTTAAATATCTCAAAACCCTCACAAGAGCTCTCCAATGCTCTTTGCTTGGATTGCTCGTGTAACGACTCAACTTGTTCACGGCACAAGCAATGTCAGGTCGAGTGCAATTAGTCAAGTACATAATGCACCCGATGACCCGTGCATACTCTTCTTGTGCAACGGGCTCGCCTTTGTTTTTGCTCAAGTGAACGTCGAGTTCAATTGGAGTCTTAACCGGCGCGCCATCATAGGCTTTGAATTTATTCAATATCTTCTCAACATAATGTGATTGTGTTAAGATGATTCCATCATTCGTTCTTAGAATCTTCATTCCAAGAATTACATCGGCTAGACCCATGTCTTTCATGTCAAAGTTTCTCTTTAACATGGCCTTTGTATCGTTAATTACTTGAGTGTTGCTACCCAAGATTAACATATCATCAACGTAGAGACACACTATAACATGACCGTTATTAGTGCTCTTGATGTAGACACATTTGTCGCACTCGTTGATTTTAAACCCATTTGATAACATCACATTATCAAACTTCAAGTGTCACTGCAATGGCGCTTGTTTTAATCCATATAAGGACTTTACGAGCTTGCATATCTTTTTCTCTTGTCCAGGTACTACAAACCCTTTGGGTTGTTCCATATATATTTCATCTTCTAGTTCACCATTTAGAAACGCGGTCTTTACATCCATTTGATGAATCTCAAGATTGTGCAATGCAGCAATAGCGAGAAGCACTCGTATAGATGTAATCCTTGTTACATGTGAATAGGTATCGAAGAAGTCATGTCCTTCCTTTTGTTTAAAACCCTTTACTACTAATCGGGCTTTATACTTATCAACTGTTCCATCGGCCTTAAACTTTCTTTTAAGAACCCATTTGCATCCTAAAGGTTTAGCACCTTCGGGCAAATCAACCAACACCCATGTGTGGTTTAGCAAAATTGAATCAATTTCGCTTTGAATAGCTTCTCTCCAATGCAGCCCGTCTGGGCCAGCAAAGGCTACTTTTATCGATGTTGGTTCTTCATCCAACATGAAAGCAATATAGTCAGGACCAAAACTTTTTGGTGTTCTGACTCTATTACCACGTCTTAGTACTGTATCTTTTGGATCGGGCCTTGCACGCTTGCGCGATTCAGGTTCCGCATCCGCTGATTTAGAACTAGTGGCTTCTTCTTCCACTGGTTTAGAACTAGTGGCTTCTTCAATTCTTGTCTCAGAATTGGTTGAGACTTTTTCCTTGTCTTTGCAAGGAAATGTATTTTCGAGATATACAGCATTCCTCGACTCAATTGTTGTTCCTACTGTGATAGTCGATATTTCAGACTTGTGAACAACAAATCGATATGCACTACTGTTAAGTGCATATCCAATGAAGATGCAATCAACCGTCTTAGGTCCGATTGTAACTTCTTTGGGCGGAGGAACCATCACCTTTGCCAAACACCCCCACACTTTGAGGTATTTGTAGGATGGCTTCCTTCCCTTCCACAACTCATAAGGAGGACATCTTTTCCTTTGAGAGGGATCTTATTCAAGATATAGTTGGCTGTCAAAGCAGCTTCCCCCCACATGTTATGTGGTAATCCTGAAGTTAGAAGCAGTGCATTCATCATCTCTTTTAGAGTTCGATTTTTGCGTTCTGCAACACCATTAGATTGTGGTGAATATGGAGCAGTTGTTTGATGAATTATACCACTTGCGTTGCATAACTCCTCAAACGGGGCTACATATTCTCCTCCTCTATCGCTTCGAATCATTTTGATTTTACAACCAAGTTGATTCTCAACTTCGTTCTTATAATTTTTGAACGCCTCTATTGCTTCATCTTTACTTCTTAAAAGATAAATGTAGCAATATCTTGTGCAATCATCTATGAAAGTGATAAAGTACTTTTTACCACCTCTTGTTTGCACCATCTTTAAATCACATACATCCGTGTGAATTAATTCAAGGGGTTTTGTGCTTCGTTCAACCGAATGAAACGGCAACTTAGTCATTTTTGCTTCAAGACAAATTTCACATTTATCTTGGATATCCAATTCATTAGCCTTTAGTAAATCTAAATTTATTAATCTTTTAATGGCTTTTGAATTTACATGTCCCAATCTACAATGCCACAAATTTGAAGACTCGGTCAAATAAGAGGAAGTAGATGCTTTATTCTTATTAGCCAATGGCTTTGGAACACGCAGTGTTGCTACACTAAGCTTGAAAAGTTCGTCGGTTACATAACCTTTTCCGAGGGACTTCCCAAACTTATACAATGCAAACCTATCGGATTCAAATACAAGTTTAAAACTCTTATTCACTAGTATTGATCCTGAAACTAGGTTCTTCCGGATGTCCGGAACGTGCAGCGCATCCTTCAAGGTGATTGAGACGCCAGACGTCATCTTGAGGATTACATCACCAACTCTGAGGATTTCAGACGAGGCTTGATTCCCCATGTTTATCTTTCTCCCTTCAACGTTGTTGTAGGTGGAGAACATACTTCTATCTGCGCAGACGTGTGCAGTAGCGCCGGTATCAATATACCAGCCACCCTTGTTGTTGTTAACAAGGTTGACCTCTTCAGTGACCACAGCAATGAGGTCGTTCTCATCCCAGTCCTTGAACTCCTTCTCAACGACGTGGGCAGCCGGCTTCTTCTTCTTGCTGCGGCAGTCTTTAGCAAAGTGGCCTTGTTTGCCACATTTGTAGCAGTCGCCTTCAAACTTTTTTGAAGGCTGCTTTCCCTTCCCTTTCTCGCTTGGACGGTTTGGGCGAGGGCGTTTGTTGGAGGGACCGCCCCGCTCCAACAGGTTGGCTTTGGCTTCATTTGGGGTGAATCCCTTAGCCTTTTGGTCGCTTTTGCGCACATCTGCCTCAATGCGCAACTTCACGATCAAGTCTTCAAAGGTCATCTGCTTTCGCTTGTGCTTGAGATAACTCTTGAAGTCCTTCCAACTTGGAGGGAGTTTGTCAATGATCGTGCACCTTAGGAACTTATCGGGCAAGGTCATCCCTTCAGCCACTAAGGAGTGGATGATCATTTGGAGCTCTTGGACTTGCTCCATGATGGGTCGAGAGTCGACCATCTTGTAGTCCATAAACTTGGATGCTACAACCTGTTCAGTCCCTGCAGCATTGTCTATGCTATATTTCTTCTCTAGGCTCTCCCACATTTGTTTAGATGTGGTTACATTGGAGTATACATTATAGAGGCTATCATCTAATGCACTTAAAATAAAGTTTTTACATAGATAATCCCCTTTTCTCCAAGCCTCATAGTCCGCCATGACTTCGAGCCTAGTCTCTTGGTCGCTTGGCGCGGGCAGCTCGTTCTCCGTGAGGAAGTTGGCGACGCCCAATGTTGTCAAGTAGAACAACATCTTTTGGTACCACCTCTTGAAGTCTGATCCTCCAAACTTGGGTGGTTTCTCGGCCGGTGGCATCATTCTTGGTGCCAAAGGTGCCGCAGTTGGTCCTAACAAATTCCGTTGCCCCCGAAGGAGCCAACAACGTGGTTGGGCATAGAGCCCCCACCATTCACGTTAGGCATAGAGCCCGCCATGAACGTACTATCCCCGAAGGGGCTAGCACTCGCATGAGACCCGAAGGCCCCAGCATTCGTGTGAGGCCCGAAGACCCCAGCACTCGATCCATTAAAGGATCCGAAGGAACCACTAAAAGTGGAACCAACTGATCCACTCGAGGTGGATCCACCAGTGAGCCCAAGGGGGTTAACGAACTCCCAAGGGTTTGTTGATGAAGAGGGATAGCGCCCGGGAGTGGGCATCATCGTTGGAATCGATGACGTGTTGACCGGTCCAGTGGTCGCCATGGTGGAAGGAATGGCGGCGGTGGTGGCGGCAGCAGTGGTGTTAGATTCCGTCGACATCTCCAGCAAAGGTGTTTAAGTTTCGAAATTATTAAGTTCAGTTTAAAAGGTCCAAATCCCTTCAAAGGCAAGTTATCTCGTCTTGCGATTGTTGGTTTCTGGGGATTACAAGAGATAACAGAACCGGGCGTAATACAACCCAAAAGAAAGAAAAAGAAGGAACTGAACTTTAGAAAGTACAACGTAGAAACGAAACTACTAAACCAGTATGATTAGCCGAGTCGAGGAGGCCTCTTCCCGCAGGACGAGATACGCCCCAGTAGTGCTCTTCGGTTTGGCGTGTCGTCCCCAAAGGTAAAACGGCTACGTCTCTATTGATGCAGCACCGCAATCAGTAGAGCTCCGACGAACGGGATGGAGGAGAGGGCAGAGCTTCGACAGAAAACAATGCAGAGAGAGGGAAAGAGCTTATGATGCAGAATGCTTGTATGTGTGTCTCCTAATGCAGTGGTATGGCTAGCCTATTTATAGGCCAAGCCACCATGCAGGGTCAACCAGCCATTGAAGGCTCATCATGGCAATTCGTAACCGACGTCGGTTACAGGCGTGTGGCTGGAGTGTGCCACCCGTGTGTGGAGCGTGTGGATTTCTCACGTGGCAGCCGTGACTGACCAATTGCCAAGATCCAAGATCAAGATCAAGATCAAGATCAAGATCGGGATCGGAATCGGGATCGGACCCGCGGCCCGCGAGCGCGGGCACGGGCTCGGGCGGGCGGCAGCGGCGGCGCGCGCGTGTGGGCTCTTTCACCCATCTTGGTCCACTATAATTATTAAGTAACATAAAGTCACTTACTTTATACACATTAAAAGATGTGTTAATCCTCCAATGTGGGATAATTAACACTAGTTAATTATTCCCTAAGCTCCAACTCCAAGCTTTAATTAAAAGCTAATTATGCCCAACTTTAATCCACTATTTCTCACTCACCGGAAATCGGATTTGAGAAAGTGAATATACTACATTTATCTACGTAAAATATAGATCGATGCTATGTCATTTAATTTCACAAAATTAAATGTCTCGTCACATTTATTATGTGGTCAAAATCCATTGACCGGGCATATTTATTACCATGATTTCTACAGGTGGAGAATATATTAGTGATTGGGCACAGCTGTTGTGGAGGTATAAAGGCCCTCATGTCCATCCCAGATTCAGAGGTTAGTTAGGTTAGTGTCATTTTAATTGCAATCCTGTACTAGTTTCATTTCATTCCCTATTTTCATGTTATGACATGTGTACTAATCATATGACTCTAAGGCTATCCACAATGGCGCCTAGCGCACCGCCTAGCCGAGCGCCGGCGCTAGGCGGTCGCTAGGCGAACCATTGCAGCCTCCGAAAACCGCCGAGCGGTTTTTCGGAATTAAAAATCGCCTAGCGCTAGGCGGTCAACGGGCGCTGGGCGATCCGCTCGGCGCCATTGCAGCGTCGGGATCGCCCAGTGCATCGCCCAGCGGTTTTTTTTTTTTTTTTTTTTTTTCCCGACACTATATATACGTGATTTGCACTTCATTTTCATTCGCACCACTTGTATTAACGAGTACTCTCTCTATCTTAATTTATGTACAAGATCAACACCGAGAAATGAGTAACGCGGGTGATGGTAGTGGAGGTAGTGGGGGGGACGCTGAGGAGTACGAACGTAGAATGGCCGAAGCGTTTGAGGCATATACCAACCGCGGGATAGATCAATGGATGCAAAGAGCCTTGCAGCCGGCGGTACCTCGACCTCAGCCAGTTGTCCATCGCCGACAAGCGATTGATCGTGATCACGTAGCTGCACATCAGCGCCTATACGAAGACTACTTCGCAGAGGAGCCGCGGTTCAACGCCAACATTTTTAGGCGACGTTTTAGGATGAGCAGAGCCATGTTTATGCGTATTGTTAACGCCTTGGAGCAGCGATATCTGTATTTCCGCTTCAGGCACAATGCTGCTGGCAAACCCGGCCACACACCAATTCAAAAGTGCACTGCGGCAATCCGGCAGTTGGCTTACGGCGGCGCGGCAGACATGTGGGACGAGTACCTCCACATCGGTGAGA
This sequence comes from Salvia splendens, assembly GCF_004379255.2. NCBI lineage: Eukaryota > Viridiplantae > Streptophyta > Magnoliopsida > Lamiales > Lamiaceae > Salvia > Salvia splendens. The sequence goes on along the minus strand of NC_056036.1, from coordinate 43,567,504 downwards.
CGACTTCCCTGGAATGTTTGAAGTATTTCTGTCAAGCCGTGATTGAAGTATTCGGTGATCAGTATCTCCGCAAGCCTACCCGCGAAGATTGCCGGGATCTGCTGAGGATGCATGGGGAGCAGCATGGGTTCCCGAGAATGTTAGGCAGCATAGATTGTATGCATTGGGAGTGGAGGAACTGTCCCGTTTCCTGGAAGGGGTTCTTCACGACCGGCTACAAGGGAAAGAATCCCACGATGATCCTCGAGGCCGTAGCTGATTACCGGCTGTGGATTTGGCATGCGTATTTTGGGATAGCCGGTTCGAACAACGACCTAAACGTCCTCAACTCGTCGCCCCTATTCAACGAGCAGTGCCAGGGCGTCGGTCCGGCCATCAGTTTTGTCGCCAACGGCAACCGGCATGATATGGGCTACTACTTGGCGGATGGGATATACCCTAGGTGGCCCGTCTTTGTGAAGACGATCCGATGCCCATGAGATGAGAAGAAGGCCTACTTTGCAGCACGGCAGGAGTCCGCGCGCAAGGACGTGGAGCGCGCATTTGGTGTGCTCCAGGCTCGATGGGCGGCGGTTAGGGGTCCAACGCGTTTGTGGCACGTCGACTGCATTGCTGATATAATGTATGCCTGTATTATCATGCACAACATGATTGTCGAAGATGAAGGTGTACAACTGACGGATTGGTCCAACGAAGATAATGAAGCCGGTCCAAGTCACGGCGTGGCCGTCCCCAACGCACGGAGTGGGGTACCTCACGATGAAGCCGGCCTCCTCCAAGCACATGCCGACATGCGCCAAACGGAAGCTCATATTCGACTCCAAAAGGATTTAATTGAAGAGTTATGGGTGCGGAGGACTGCTCGGAGTTAGTTTTTTTTATTTATGTAATTTTGTAAATTGTACTTTTTTTAATGTAAATTTTATTATTAATGTACTTTTTTAAAATTTTAGTACTTTTCTAAATTTATTGTACTTTTTTAATTTATTGTACTTTTTTTAGAATTAAAATAGTATTATTAATGTTTCCCGTATATGTCTCGTAAATTAAATTCTGTATATTGTGTTATTAGTGATGTGGCTATTGATGTGGCTGGGCTATTTATGATATGGTTAGGCTATGGCTGGGCTATTTCTGATGTGGCAGGAGGATTTTTAGTATTGATGACGTGGCAGGAGGAGTTTGTGGCTGGGCTGTGGCTGGGCTATTGCTGGGCTATTAGCACTGTGGACACCCTTAACTGAATCAAAGATGCAGACTTTCTGGGGGAATAAATGTTTAATCTTATTTCTGCTTTTAACTTTTTTTTTCTTTCTAAATGAACAGTAGTACATCTTTTGTACTAACATTTCCTCTGTTGCTTATGAAAAATGCATATCTTATGTTTTATTTTTATACCAATGTTGCAGTGATTTCATAGAAGAGTGGGTGAACATCTGCAAGGCGGCTAAGGCTAAGGTCCGGACAGAATGCAAAGACTTGGATTTTGGAGAACAATGCAGTCATCTTGAGAAGGTAAGAAGAAACATGTATTTTAAACCAGTCATTCAACGCTGGATTCAATATATGATTTATAAATTGGTTATGACGATGATGAACAGGAAGCAGTGAACGTGTCGTTGGGTAACCTATTAACCTATCCATTTGTAAGGGAAGGTGTGGTGAAGAAAACTCTGTCGCTTAAGGGAGGGCACTACGACTTTGTCAAGGGAGCCTTCCAGCTCTGGAACCTCGACTTCAACCTGTCTCCTTGTCTATCACTATGAGCCACACCAGCATTGTTAATTCATGATTCTTCAGATCAAATGTTGTAATTTCTTGGTGTTGAATAAAATGAGTTTACTTTCAAAATGTGCGCATTGTGTAAACTGTAAAGTGACTTGTAATAACAAGGAAATGAGTTTTGGAATGAGATTAACTTTTATGCACTTTCATCATGAATGATCAGTGGAATGAGATAAACTTAAGAGAGCTTTGAATTCAAGAACAACCTTCTATGGGAATGCCTTGCAGTTTTTCTCCTGACTGCCCATCTCTCTTTGATGTTTTTACGAACATGGTCTTGTCGAGTTTCTGCGGGTTCTCCATCGTCTCCATTGCCGGAAGCTTGCCTGATTCGGGTAGATTCAGCGAGCAAATCGGTGATCAACATTTCAGTGGTCTTTGTAGTGATCCCTCTGAGGTACCAGGAAATGGGTGGTGGAGGAACAATGGCCGGTTGTATCAGCTGCTCTAGCTTCAACCTTGATGCGATCCTTCCTATGCCATTGCTGCAAGAGACGTAGTCCGCCACAGAATTCGGTTTGAAGGGATGGCAGAGCTCTTCATCCACAAATAAAGGTTCCATTTTCCAGCTACCTTCAAATTTTTCCATGAATCCTGATTTTATCTGTTTGAACTTCATCTGACAGACAGGGAGAACACCTAATGTCTTGAAAAGACAAATATAGAGCTAACACATCTATTGAGGAAATGATCATGTCCTTACAGAATGATCTTCTCTGTTTTGGTCGACTAAAACATTAACGGAGATCGTTCCCGACCACCAAAGGAATCTCCAAATTGCTGCTTGCTCCAATTCCACCACCTGCCTTAATCCTTCATCCACTAATACATTTCTAGAAATTACTTCCTGAATACATCAAAGAAGAAGGCTACAGGGTTGGTAGACAGAATGATTCCCGAGTAAATGATTAAATAATTTAGAGATAATTAACTTTGTTACCTTGATGTTTTTGAATACTCTCTTATTGTCAGGGTCTGTCACAATGTTGTATACAGCATCCGGAGGCAACCCAACATCAACACTCACACTAAGGCATGAAAGAGAACCTTTAGGGATGGTTACCTGCACGTTGTTGAAAAAAATCAAACCACGAGATTCAAGAAAGTACACATAGTTAACGATAGGGACTATCTAGGCTTGCATATGTACTCTAATAACACAAACATTAAACGACATTGTAATAACGCAGGGTGGAAAATGTCAGACTTTTGTCACCTTTATACACGGAGGACGTTCCACCCACTCTGGATTGTGTTTCCATGCTTCCATTTGCCTCTCTAAACTCAAACTTGTGGTAGACAACTCTTTGTTGTTTCTGGCAGATAACTCAGAGGATCTGAAATGGTCATTCTTCTTCAATTTTTTAAAACTAAACTGCTGCATCAAAGACAAGACGCGTAAAGTGAAATCAAGAACTGAACTGGACTTCCATTCTTCAAATACAAATGAGGGCAGTCACCCACCTTAACATACTTCGGGAAGTATGAGGTGAAATTACGCAATCCTTCAGTCAGAAAATTAGGATGTTCATTAGCCTTTTCTTCACTTGGATTAGCAGTGCTTGATGCAGTAGTTTTCTCCTGAGCCATCTAAACCTGCGTAATTGTCATATCTAGGGTCGGGTTTAATACTTCAACTGAGAAATGTAAGACAGTGAAGTGAAGTTAAAAAATGGCTTTTCTTATGAAACATGGGATAAACCCATAAACAAGGTCAGTACAACTTAATTGTCCAACCATCAAAACAAGATATACTATCATAACACTTAGCTATAAAGATAAATCACTTAATGTTACTTGGAATTTCCAGTTTTGAAGCATAAATGAAATGAAAACATTCTAACACATGGAGTATGTTCAAGTAATTTAAGAATCAAACAATTGCAGAATCAAAAGTAAAATCTTGATTGAAGAATCTACTACTCCACTTATCTACATAACAATTAACAAAGGCATATGATGGATGATTCAACTTCTAAATAATTGGGGAAAGCAAGGCTTTCATTATAACAGTCTTCAAAGAACTCCAAAATTACAATAAGAAACAGTATTTAGAAACAATGCATCAGAAAAATCATGGGCATCAAAGTATATGCAAATAGGATGCAATTATGAACCCTGAATGATAGATCCGTACAGTTATAGAAATTAAGCTGACGGGAAATGTCGATTACCTTAAACAATCTACTACAAGAATCCCAGAAAAGTTTGGCTATACTGACTTCATTCCTTTGCCCTTTGAGTTGAACTTTCTGTCCAACATTAACTGACAAATCCATTTTTCCATCATTTATTCATTGAATTATCCCTTTTTGGAAAAATATTTTCTTTTTTTGGTGCCAAATTCCAAACGGCAAGGAGCTTAGCATTGGGCTAAGGAGCTTAGAAATTAGAATGAGTTATATATAACGGGTTGTTCCTTATGCTAGTTTAAGGCCCAATAGAGCTTAGCATTGGGCTAAGGAGCTAAGCCCATTAAATTAAAAACTGTATTATTGCAAATACTCCCTCATTAATTGTCACTCTTTTCCATTTCGGTTCGTCCCTCAATAATTATCACATTTCATTTTTACCATAAATAGTAAGTAGGTCTCGCATTCAACTAACTCACTTCACTCTCTTTTTATTATAAAACCAATATAAAAAAGTGGGTATCACATTCAACTAACTTTTTCAATCAACTTTTCTTTACATTTCTTAAAACCTGTGTCAGGTCAAAGAGTGACAATTAATCGGGGACGGAGGAAGTATTAGTTTAGGAGTACATTATATGTTCAACTTTATACAGAAAATCATTTTGACTCTATATATCTTAGTACGGAGTATTAAATTAATCTTGTAACATTTCCTCAGTCTCACGTGTGCATCTCATCGGTTGACTTCAGGATGTAGTATATAATTATGTCTCCATGGAATTTCTTTTGAATTTGCTGGAAAAGTTGACATAATGACATATACAATTATTTGCACATGACTAACAATTTACGGTTCCAATTCTACCACTGAATTTTAGTCAAAAATTGGATTGGTGAGGCATTGATCTAGATTCTAGATGCGTTTTTTTTGTTGAATAGAAAAGATCCATATAAAGAATATTAATTATATCATTTTATTCCTCTTGAATTAGACAACGATTTTGAATCTAAATATATTATTTTGGCGTTGTGTTCCACACATTAAATTGCATTGTCACCTAAATAATTTGTCCTCTCCAAGATTAAATATTGCAAGTACTATTATTTTACACAATCTAATAATCTCATTCAACAAATCGAAATTTGATGAGTTGTATTGAGCACACTAACTGCCACATCATGAGATCGTGACTAAGAGCATCCGCAATGGGCGGATGATGGCACGCCCGATGGCGCGCATCGTCCGCACCATCCATCGTCCGCACCCATTGCGGGTGCGTTCCATAGGGCGCGGACGATAGTCGCGCCCTATACTTCGGTCGCAGAGGATAGATGGCCATCGTCCGCGCCATCGTCCGCCCCATTGCGGCTGCCGCGGACGATGGTCATCGTCCGCGCCATCGTCCGCCCCATTGTGGAGGTCGCGGACGATCGACGCGGACGATGGTACGAGGTTTTGATTTTCTATTTAAATCTCGTTTCTCATTCAGTTGTGCATACGAACATATCGACTATCTCTTTACATATTCTCTCTCTATATCCAACCAAAATGAATCTCGGCGACACCAATAGTTCTAGTTCGTCTGAATCTGGTGGTTCTAGATGCAGCCGTTGAAGAGGCCATGGCGGCATGCTATGCGCAAATGCAGCACGAGAAGGAGGCGGCGGCCGCCGCGGCTGAGCAAGTCCATTGGCCTATTCGACATAGGTCGTATGTCCGACGCGACCACCAGAAGCTCACAGACGTCTGGTCGAAGACTATTTTGCCGATCAACCGCGATGGGGCCCGACTGTTTTCCGCCGCCGGTTTAGAATGTCGAGGTACCTTTTTCTCAGCATTGTTCGTACATTGTCTTCATGTGATGAATACTTCACGTTTCGGGAGGACGGCATCGGAAACCCGGCCTTACACCATTGCAAAAGTGCACGACTGCTATTCGTCAGTTGGCATACGGCACCACGGCGGACCTTTTTGACGAGTACCTCCACTGTGGGGAGACTACAGGCCGCGAGTGTCTGAAGAGCTTTTGTCGGGGGATAGTTGAGGCCTATGGCGACACATATTTGCGCAAGCCGACAGCCACTGATTGCCAGGGTCTGATGCAGATGCACGAGAGGGCGCACGGGTTTCCCGGGATGCTCGGGAGCATCGACTGTATGCACTGGGAGTGGAAGAATTGTCCGACGGCGTGGAGAGGCCAATTCACAAGTGGATACAAGGGCAGCCACCCGACGATGATCCTCGAAGCCGTCGCTGACCATCGGCTCTGGATCTGGCATGCTTACTTCGGCGTAGCCGGGTCGAACAACGACATCAACGTCCTCAACTCGTCCACCCTCTTTACCGACCAATGTAACGGCAACGGCCCGACCATCGAGTTCACTGCCAACAGACGCCAATACCATATGGGGTACTACTTGGCCGATGGCATCTACCCACGGTGGCCAGTTTTCCTAAAGACGGTCAGTTGCCCAATTGGTGAGAAGAGGGTTTTATTTATGCAAAAGCAGGAGGCGGCACGGAAGGATGTCGAGCGGGCATTTGGGGTGCTCCAATCACGGTGGGCAATTGTGAAAGGGCCGGCTCGTTTCTGGTACAAGGAAGTCATCGCCGATGTCATATATGCGTGCATAATCATGCACAACATGATAGTCGAGAGTGAAGGCGGAAGCATCACCGACTGGAATGAAGACGACCGTGCATCTAGCTCTTCCGGCACATCGACCGACACACCCGATAGAGGGTTACCGTTAGGCTTCGAAGAGGTTCTATCTAGACAGGCCTCAATGCGCAACCAACAGGAGCATGCGCAGCTCATGAGCGACATGATTGAAGAAGTGTGGGCTCGTAACCGCCGTCGCTGAGTTTGCGTTTTTTTAATTCGCATTGTAATGTATTAATTTTTATTAAATGAAATGAAGTTTTTGAAATTCTTATTTTAATGTATTATTTTTTTTTAAATTCGTATGGATTTTGTAAATATTAAAAAAATGATGATGTGGCGCGCCATAGGGCGCACCTTAGGGCGCCCCACTGCAGGTGGGGAGGTAGGAGGATAAAACTGCTGACGTGGCGCGCCTTAGGGCGCCCTATTGCTAATGCCCTAATAAACTTACTAAGCATAGTAGTAATAAGAGAACTACATAACTATTCGTGGAATTAAAATAAATTAATAAACCAAATTGTATTTGAAATTTTGAACTATACAAAGCCTAATCAACATTATCATAGGAGTACTTGACAACGATATGATTTAAAGTAATATAGGGAATCTCTTAATAATCATATTTAAGGTGTGTTTAATCAATTTTATTTTAATGGAAATTGTAATAATTAGATTAGCCTATGCTATGCCCACTTCTCCCGTTCCCATTTATTGCAACTGGGCTGCCTTATAATTAGTAACCTTTAATTACAAATTAATAAATCCTTTTTGGATTAATTAGACACACAACTAATTGCCTTTAATTATGTATGGCTAATTAGGCAGTTAGGGGGTAATAAACCACAAAATAATTTGGAACTTTTTTATAAAAAAACAGCACATGTGGATCGTGGTACATATTTATTGAGCACATCATTATTACCCACTATATAACTAAAATTTAAGAAACTTTTATTTTTTTTTGTAATTATAAGAGATACTCCAATATGCTCCTTAATTACGAAAAATATAGTACTACAATGTTACTACTTACTACTCCTATTTCATAATTAAAAAGAGAAATATTCAAACTTCAGATGTGGACTAAGATCGGTTCAACTGCACTTGGAGCATCCACAACCGTGCTCTTGCCAGCGGCACGGTTGTGGGCCCGACCCCACTTTTTCTACCTGCTCTCTGGCAAGAGCACAACACCCACAGTTGTGCTCTTCCGCAAGGACGAGCATAATTAATTTAAAATTCAATTACACAAAAACATTTCCATAATACTAAAATTCATTAAAAAACCACAATAAATATTACAAATTACAAATAAAATAAAAAGACATAATTAAAATCCTAAAAATTAAAAATTACGTAATTAAAATCATAAAAATTAAAATTACATAATTAAAAAAATAAAAATTAAAAATTACATAATTAAACTCCTAAAAATTAAAAATTACATGATTATTGGCTAATATTACCCGAGGAAGACTACGCATCCGGCGACACCAACCCCAATTGTTTTTTGAGACCCAATATCATGGACTCGTGCGTTTGAAGTTGCGTGGGGGTCATAGTTGACCTATCGGCCATATTGAGTTGGGCCAAAAGGGCCCACAACGAGTTGTTCGGGGGTGGAGGTGGAACATAGGGTTCGGGGGCGGGGGCAGATGGAGTCGCGGCGCGACGGCGTTCGGCCGCCGCCTTCTTCCTTCCTTGCGGTCGGCATCGGGAACCGCTTGGTCCGGCGTCGGGGCTACCCAAGTTAGCTTCGGCGAGTTGGCTAGCCACTTCTTCGCCGGCATCGGATAGGGATGCCGACCGTGATCGTTTGGAGGAGCCGCTAGAGGCGGATGTTACGCCTCCCAGATACTTCGGGTGCGTCCTCGTTTCCTGCCAAACATTTAGGTACTTGAACGACTTACCGTTCATGGATTGGTAGGTGCTCAGCGCCGCAGTGATGATGTCGACCTCGCTCCGGCCGCTCCCGACATTCCGCGACTCCTGGAGGAAATAGCCATTGAACTTGCCAATTTCGTCGTTGGCTCGGCCGATGCAGTTGCGCACCATACTCTTGTTGCGCTCGATCGTTCCCGGCGGCCGGTTTGCATTGTACCGCCGAGAGACGCGCCACCAAAAGTGATCGCCGGATTGGTTCGTGCCAACCACCGCATCTTCGGAGATTTCCAAGTACGCCCTGAACAATCTATCCATCTACGCCGGTGAGTACGGTGTGTGGACACCGGCGCGAGATGGAGGAGTCGGAGTTTGGGAAGGGACGGGAGGCCTAGGCTCCGGTGTCCACCCGTATCGCCCATCGGAGGTACCTTGCTCGTCGACCGGGTATGGGGCTGAATAGTCCGTTTCCGGACTAGGAAACGGTTGTGAACCGAACCATTCGGGGTTCCAACCGTGGGAGCCCGTAGGGTTATCATCTTGGCCGGACATAGTGATGTTGTAGGGTATGAGAGAATGAAGATGAAAATGGATATGAGAGATTGAAGATGAAAATGGATATGAGAGAATGAAGATGAGAATTGTGTAGTTTGATGTGAATTTTTTGGAGTGAAGTTGGGGGTATTTATAGATGAAAGTATATATTTTTGGGGTAAAAAATGAAAAAAAAATTAAAAAGTGGAAAAAAACGGTTATAAACAGATATATTTTTTTTGGGAAGTGAATTTTTTTTATCAATTTTTTTTAATTAAAAACCAATTTTTTAATTAAAAAAAAATTTAAACACAACGGCTATGCCGTTGACGAATCCCAGCTCGCTGCCAGCAGCGCGGACGGCCGTGGCGACGAACGCCACCGTAGTGGATGCTCTTAGTGAAATATTAATATGATTTGAGAATATGATTTGAGATAGTTTGCGTCATGATGCTTACATGTAGAGGATAAGTTCAAGTTGTGCGAAGCTTATCTCTTTTCCCCAAGGTAAACTGATTTTTGGGATGACATATATTTTTTGCATTTGATTGTTTGTTAAAATAAAGCTAATAAGTATTACCTACAAAATAAAAAAAAATATTAATATATTATGATGATATCAAATGCTTACTTAGATCTAACATAATTTACCATTTCAAAACACAAGCTATCTTTTTGTCTGAAAAATACCTCAAGGATGGGATGTAAAAATAATTAGAAAATTAAAGTTAAGTATGTAGAGGCAGACGTAAAAAAGCGGAGTATCATAAATAAAGGTTAGTATGAAGATGGAGAGAAAAATGATTTCGCTTATAATAATAGTGTTTGTTCAAACTTCCAAAATCAAATCTAAATTTCTGTCAAAACCAACCAACTAGTAGTACTACTATAAAATATCCCTTCATTCACTCAAATCTCTCTCTCTCTCTTTCACAAACTAATTACCCAAAAATTCAGCTATGCAGGCTCAAATAAGCAGTGATGATGTGAAATTGGAAGAAAATGAGGCAGAGGAATTTTCATTTATATGTGGAGGAGCAAATACGTCAGCTATAGCAAATGGGCAGATCAAACCGATTTTCCCGTTGCGCGATAATTTGCCGGATCGGTCTGCAACTCGACCGGATTTTCAAAAATCAAGGATCTGCGGCTCATCAACATCAAGTGTATTTGAAGAGTAAGGCGGTCGTACTTGCCACTACTGTAATAATGCCGGATTCACTATCTTGTAACTGAGAAAATCGGACTTCTAGGCCAGTTGGCTATAGAAATAACGGATATGTACCCGTTTTGTTATCTGTTCCATTTATGGGAAAAACGCCAACCGCATTGGCGTTTCTATAAGTAAAAACGCCAACAACAATTGCGGGTTTTAATTTAAAACGCCAACTACGTTGGCGTCTTTTAATTGCAACGTATTTTAGTCGTATTTTTTATAAATACAGTATTGGTTTGGGGATTTAGGGTTTTGCTTAAAACCCCAGATGGCGGGATATTGGGGATAATTTTGCTTTTTTTAAATTATTTGTGTAATGCCAAAATGTCAATCGTTTTCGGCTAATGATCGAGTTGATTAGTGGATAAGATTATTTTCGAAGCTGTATTTGTAGGGGCAATAATAGTCACATGAACGGAGTAGTAAACAAGTAGTGAATAATTGAGAAATGTTGAAATTAACACAATAATCTTCATTGAAAAGTTAAAAAAGAATGGGATATGCCTAAGCATTTATATTTGAAAAGGGCAAATTTGATTTGTCATATTGCTCACACTCCTATGATGGTTGCTACAATGTTCGTGATCCAATAGGGGGCGATGAGGACAAGGAGGAGGTGCAAGAGGCATGAGGACACGGGCAACAATCTAAAATTGGGAAAATTACTATAATGCAGTGGTTAAAGGGGGCGATGATAAAGAAATGGGAGAAAACATTGAGCGAAGGAGGAGGTGGAGACCACGGCACGATACTAAAAGAAAGGGCGGTACAACAACCGGAGAGAGTGAATCGATAGGGTGCATGTTAGGCCCTAACCGTGTTACACATAAGTCAAAATGACAAAAAATGACAAATTGACATATTTACTCATAAACTAGTATCAGCACTCGTACTATGCACGAGCCTTATAGTTGTCACGTACAAATTATACATTCTCAATAAATCAATGGAAATAAGATTAATATCATTGTGTGATCTTCGAAAAATAAAAGAATGTGTAATATGGAGTAGCATTTTATTAGATAAATAAAAAAATTAATTAATTAAATGTAAATTTAAAAGAAAGAAAGAATCAAATATTGATTAGAATAGAACAATTTAAAATATCTAATACAAACATAACAACCACACTTCAATGACATACTAAAACACCATCAATACAAATTAATTAGTGACAATTTATATTCAACAAAATAAAAGTTCACAAGCAAAAAAATATCAAAAAGAATGAATATGCATAAATGAGAATAAATTCACGTGATAGCAACAAAAAAATAGTTCATAAATTTTAAAAACTGTCCTTGTAAATGACATTAACACTAAAATCACAAGTGTTATCAACATTATTATTACAAGCTAAAATCTTCCAATATTTACGGCTCATAATTCTTGATACATAAATAGTTAGTTGTGTGTGGATAAAGATGAATACTTAAAAAAAAATAATTAAACATGATAACCAATTGATCTTCACTTTTGCTAATGGTATTACATCCATTGTTGAGTTTGAATGACAATTTTGGAATACAAAGTATTAAAAATATTCTTGGTGGAATCAAGACTTATACTACATATTAGCCTAAATATTTCAAAACATGTATACTAATTATTAATTGGATACCATTACATGGTCATCCCCTTAAAAACCTAATAAAAATGCAACCAAAAATCATTTCTGAATTGACCGTCGGTAAGAACATAGAGTAACCTCTGCAATATCTAAACCATGGTTGCAAATTTTTCCACCAACACCAGATATCTTCCTTGCAACGATTTACATGTCGTCAATCTCTAAATTCGACTAGGGCTGGTAAAATATACCGAAATACCGAAATACCGCACTTACCGTACCGAATCGAAAATACCGCATTTTCGGTATACCGCATCTTTCGGTACGGTATGATACCTTACCGTTAGATTAAGGTACGGCAAAGGTATGAATTTTGCATATACCGCGGTATACCGCATCATACCGCAATTACGGTATATACCGTAAAATTACGGTATATACCGTAAAATTACGGTATATACCGTAATATATACCGTAATTTTGCGGTATATACCGTTAATAATTATATATATTTAATATATTTATTATTTATAAATCAAACAAGTATGATTTGCGGTATACCGCAATGTCGGTAAGGTAAAGGTTTTCAAATATTGACATACCGAATTTGGCGGTATACCGAAAAATTCGGTAAGGTATAGGTATGACATTTTCTCATACCGCAATTTGCGGTACGGTATGCGGTATGACATTTTCGGTGCGGTATACCGTACCGTGCCACCCCTAAATTCGACAATAGCAAGAAGCCGACTAAGCTAGACAATATATTTCCATAAAATCAAATAAATCATCCACAAACTGACTACCACAAACCCACCAACACCATGTTTCTCGACCCTTTCGTACTCAACAAAATTCTTTCTCTCACCAGATCTTTCAAAAATCTTCCTACTAAAATTGTGACACAACACGAACTAATAATCTTCAATTTTTCACGATACATGACTCTTGATATCTAGCATCTGTGTTAATTGCTATGCAGTCCATAAAACTATATTTCGATGGCATGTCTATGTTATTTATGCCAAAACAACAATATTGGAATGTAAACAGATCTGAGAATAGCTGGTATTTTGTCTTTTCCTGCTATGTTTTTATAAAGCATATCCATGTGTTAATAGGTTGAATCACTTAGATGTCGATCTGATATCTATTTTGATGTAAATCAGTTTAGAGATATCCAGCAACGTCCATGTTATTTCTGCCAAATCAGTAATGTTGGAATGTAAATAGATATGTGAATAGTTGGTGATTTATCTGATGTTGCTATATTTTTGTGAAGCATATTCACGTGTTATAAATTTGTTTATATTTCTAAGATTGACGCATGTATTAGTAATTCTGGTAATTTAAAATTTTACTGCCTTCGTCCCCCAAAATTTGTCCCATTTTTCCATTTCCATCTGTTCCCCAAAATTTGTCACATTTCACTTTTTATCATTTTTGGTAGTGGACCTAGGGGTGAGCAAAAAAAACAAAAACCGATTATCTGAATCGAACCAAACCGAAATTTTGAAATTCGGTTCGGTTTTTTTGGTTTTTCGGTTCGGTTCGGTTTTAAAAATATAAAAAATTCGGTTTTTTTGTTCGGTTCGGTTCGAGCGAAAAAAAATAACCAAAAAACTGAATTATATTTTAAATATTATATTATATATATTTATTCTATTAATTTAATATATTATATCATATATATAATATATATTCTTTTAATATATTTTATATAATATGTATTATATATATTCTTTTAATTTTATATTATATATATATTTATATTCTATTAATATATATAAAATAAAATAAATAAATTATATATATATATATATATTAATATATGCAAAAAAAATTTCGGTTTTTCGGTTTTTTTTTATAAATTTCGGTTTTCGGTTTTTCGGATTTCGATTTTTCAGTTTTTCGGTTCGGTTCGGTTTGAATTTTGAACTAAATTCGGTTTGTTGGGTTTGGTTCGGTTTTGGCAAAAAACCAAACCGAAACCCGAATGCTCACCCCTAAGTGGACTCCATATTCCACTAATTCATTCATACTCACATTTTATTATAAAACTAATATATAAAAATAGGACCCACAACCCACTAACTTTTTCAACTCACTTTCCATTACATTTCTTCAAACCCGTGTTGAGTCAAAGTGGGACAAATTTTGGGGGACGGAGGTAGTAATAGTGTTGCAAAGATTATTATCACTAAATTTTTCATGATAATAAAACAACAATTTTCAGCCTTAATTTAACGGGTCCTTGCCAATTGAACGAACCACACGAAAAATTTAACCAACAAATCAAATATCGGATTGAGCCATTAAATGCACTCTAAATGTCCTCATCTACCAATTCAAATTCCTTCTTAAAGACCACCATTATATTCCAACGAAATACTACAACCGGTGGAAGTAGCCGACGGTTATGACCGGTGGAAGTATGCAAAGATCTAATTGATATCTAATTGATCTGAAGTGTTCATGTTCGTAAAACAATATTCCTTTATCAGAAATATGTGAACTGAAGTCCTTGGCGAAAAATTATGTTAGGTTGATTGTTTCTAGATGCATTCTGTTAGGTTGATTGTTTCTAGATGCAAGTTGATACTATTGCTGTAGAAGGACAAGGGTGTGCTTCTTCGATGAGAGTGTGCCGAAGAAGGACAAGGGTGTGCAGAATGCGAAGCAGCCCAAGGCGAAGGAGGAACCGCCCAAGCTGTTCTACTTGTGCAACTTCCCAGATTGCATTTTTAAATCAACTGTTAGTAGTGTGGTTCGTAGTCACTTTCGGCGTGTTCATGGCAAAAACGAGACAGTGTGTTGGGAGTGTGGCAACGGTGTTGATGACCATCATCCGTGCCGCACTTTCTTTCGTTCTTGCCCCATGAAAAAGAACCTTACCAACTATAGGGAGCTGGATAGGCTTCGAGTGAGGACGACGAAGGATCAGCACAAGATGTTTGCGGAGGAGGATCAACAGCAGAAGAAGTCGGCGAAGAAGTGAATGTATTTACTAACTATTTCTAGTATATAGAAGATTAAGCTTTTGAAACTATGAGTGAATCAAGAGAAAAGAGAGTCTGTATTTTGTTTTGCTCCTGCTTTTGATGCCTTTTATCTCTTGAAGAACTAGTGAAGGTGAATGTTTTAGATCTAACTATTGATGGTTGCTTGGACTATTGATGTTTTGTGAATAAATTTAGTCGTGCGTTAGGAATGTTCATTGAGATATGAAAGAGAATTTTATCAAGTAATCTTATTGCCAAAGCTGACGAGTATGTAACTAATTGCACAATTATTGAGTGGGAAGTGCATTCTTGAAGTTGAAAACAATTGTATATGGGTAGTGCTTTTCATTTGGGAGTTATCCAAAATAAATTTATTGACAATATTATATTAAAAATAATCTCATATTTATCGATTTTGAAATGATATGATTCATATCATTTCAAAATCGATAAATATGAGATTTTTTTAATATAATAGGGCTGGCTAATCGTGCGGATTGGGTCGCTATCGGGTCAACCCAACCTTATCGGGTCCCAACCCAACCCAACCCAACCCAAATCATCGTGTTCTTATCGGGTTCAACCCAAACAGATTTGTGTCGGATTCGTGCGGATTTCGTGTCATCCAAAAAATATAGGTCGTGTCGGATTCGTGCGGATTTCGTGTCATCCCAAAAATATTGGTCATCTTTTAATGATAGTAAATAGTAAGTTACTACACAATATATATGTTATACGAAAGGCCGGTCCGATTGACATCCATAATAGTAAGTTACTACACAATATATACGTTATACGATAACGACCGACATATGATATTATATAATTAAAATTTGATATTACACGATAAAATAAGATATTACAAAATTTAAATATTTAAATTAAATAATTTTTAAATCCAAATAATAAAATTAATATATAAAAATAGAACCCACAATCCACTAACTTTTTCAACTCACTTTCCATTACATTTCTTCAAACCCGTGTTGAGTCAAAGTGGGACAAATTTTGGGGGACGGAGGTAGTAATAGTGTTGCAAAGATTATTATCACTAAATTTTTCATGATAATAAAACAACAATTTTCAGCCTTAATTTAACGGGTCCTTGCCCATTGAACGAACCACACGAAAAATTTAACCAACAAATCAAATATCGGATTGAGCCATTAAATGCACTCTAAATGTCCTCATCTACCAATTCAAATTCCTTCTTAAAGACCACCATTATATTCCAACGAAATACTACAACCGGTGGAAGTAGCCGGCGGTTATGACCGGTGGAAGTATGCAAAGATCTAATTGATATCTAATTGATCTGAAGTGTTCATGTCCGTAAAACAATATTCCTTTATCAGAAATATGTGAGCTGAAGTCCTTGGCGAAAAATTATGTTAGGTTGATTGTTTCTAGATGCATTCTGTTAGGTTGATTGTTTCTAGATGCAGGTTGATACTATTGCTGAAGAAGGACAAGGGTGTGCTTCTTCGACAAGGGTATGCCGAAGAAGGACAAGGGTGTGAATATGCGAAGCAGCCCAAGGCGAAGGAGGAACCGCCCAAGCTGTTCTACTTGTGCAACGGCCCAAGCTGTTCTACTTGTGCAACTTCCCAGATTGCATTTTTAAATCAACTGTTAGTAGTGTGGTTCGTAGTCACTTTCGGCGTGTTCATGGCAAAAACAAGACAGTGTGTTGGGAGTGTGGCAACGGTGTTGATGACCATCATCCGTGCCGCACTTTCTTGTGTTCTTGCCCCATGAAAAAGAATCTTACCAACTATAGGGAGCTGGATAGGCTTCGAGTGAGGACGACGAAGGATCAACAGAAGATGTTTGCGGAGGAGGATCAACAGCAGAAGAAGTCGGCGAAGAAGTAGAAGAAGTGAATGTATTTACTAACTATTTCTAGTATATAAAAGATTAAGTTTTTGAAACTATGAGTGAATCAGGAGAAAAGAGAGTCTGTATTTTGTTTTGCTCCTGCTTTTGATGCCTTTTATCTCTTGAAGAACTAGTGAAGGTGAATGTTTTAGATCTAACTATTGATGGTTGCTTGGACTATTGATGTTTTGTGAATAAATTTAGTCGTACGTTAGGAATGTTCATTGAGATATGAAAGAGAATTTTATCAAGTAATCTTATTGCCAAAGCTGACGAGTATGTAACTAATTGCACAATTATTGAGTGGGAAGTACATTCTTGAAGTTGAAAACAATTGTATATGGGGTATTGCTTTTCATTTGGGAGTTATCCAAAATAAATTTATTGAAAATATTATATTAAAAATAATCTCATATTTATCGATTTTGAAATGATATGATTCATATCATTTCAAAATCGATAAATATGAGATTATTTTTAATATAATAGGGCTGGCTAATCGTGCGGATTGGGTCGCTATCGGGTCAACCCAACCTTATCGGGTCCCAACCCAACCCAACCCAAATCATCGTGTTCTTATCGGGTTCACCAAACAGATTCGTGTCGGATTAGTGCGGATTTCGTGTCATCCAAAAAAATATAGGTCGTGTCGGATTCGTGCGGATTTCGTGTCATCCAAAAAATATTGGTCATCTTTTAATGATAGTAAATAGTAAGTTACTACACAATATATATGTTATACGATAGGCCGGTCCGATTGACATCCATAATAGTAAGTTACTACACAATATATACGTTATACGATAACGACCGACATATGATATTATATAATTAAAATTTGATATTACACGATAAAATAAGATATTACAAAATTTAAATATTTAAATTAAATAATTTTTAAATCCAAATAATAAAATTAATATATAAAAATAGAACCCACAATCCACTAACTTTTTCAACTCACTTTCCATTACATTTCTTCAAACCCGTGTTGAGTCAAAGTGGGACAAATTTTGGGGGACGGAGGTAGTAATAGTGTTGCAAAGATTATTATCACTAAATTTTTCATGATAATAAAACAACAATTTTCAGCCTTAATTTAACGGGTCCTTGCCCATTGAACGAACCACACGAAAAATTTAACCAACAAATCAAATATCGGATTGAGCCATTAAATGCACTCTAAATGTCCTTATTTACCAATTCAAATTCCTTCTTAAAGACCACCATTATATTCAAACGAAATACTACAACCGGTGGAAGTAGCCGGCGGTTATGACCGGTGGAAGTATGCAAAGATCTAATTGATATCTAATTGATCTGAAGTGTTCATGTCCGTAAAACAATATTCCTTTATCAGAAATATGTAAGCTGAAGTCCTTGGCGAAAAATTATGTTAGGTTGATTGTTTCTAGATGCATTCTGTTAGGTTGATTGTTTCTAGATGCATGTTGATACTATTGCTGAAGAAGGACAAGGGTGTGCTTCTTCGACAAGGGTGTGCCGAAGAAGGACAAGGGTGTGCAGAATGCGAAGCAGCCCAAGGCGAAGGAGGAACCTCCCAAGCTGTTCTACTTGTGCAACCGCCCAAGCTGTTCTACTTGTGCAACTTCCCAGATTGCATTTTTAAATCAACTGTTAGTAGTGTGGTTCGTAGTCACTTTTGGCGTGTTCATGGCAAAAACAAGACAGTGTGTTGGGAGTGTGGCAACGGTGTTGATGACCATCATCCGTGCCGCACTTTCTTGTGTTCTTGCCCCATGAAAAAGAATCTTACCAACTATAGGGAGCTGGATAGGCTTCGAGTGAGGACGACGAAGGATCAACAGAAGATGTTTGCGGAGGAGGACCAACAGCAGAAGAAGTCGGCAAAGAAGTGAATGTATTTACTAACTATTTCTAGTATATAGAAGATTAAGCTTTTGAAACTATGAGTGAATCAGGAGAAAAGAGAGTCTGTATTTTGTTTTGCTCCTGCTTTTGATGCCTTTTATCTCTTGAAGAACTAGTGAAGGTGAATGTTTTAGATCTAACTATTGATGGTTGCTTGGACTATTGATGTTTTGTGAATAAATTTAGTCGTGCGTTAGGAATGTTCATTGAGATATGAAAGAGAATTTTATCAAGTAATCTTATTGCCAAAGCTGACGAGTATGTAACTAATTGCACAATTATTGAGTGGGAAGTGCATTCTTGAAGTTGAAAACAATTGTATATGGGGTATTGCTTTTCATTTGGGAGTTATCCAAAATAAATTTATTGACAATATTATATTAAAAATAATCTCATATTTATCGATTTTGAAATGATATGATTCATATCATTTCAAAATCGATAAATATGAGATTATTTTTAATATAATAGGGCTGGCTAATCGTGCGGATTGGGTCGCTATCGGGTCAACCCAACCTTATCGGGTCCCAACCCAACCCAAATCATCGTGTTCTTATCGGGTTCAACCCAAACAGATTCGTGTCGGATTCGTGCGGATTTCGTGTCATCCAAAAAATATTGGTCGTGTCGGATTCGTGCGGATTTCGTGTCATCCAAAAAATATTGGTCATCTTTTAATGATAGTAAATAGTAAGTTACTACACAATATATATGTTATACGATAGGCCGGTCCGATTGACATCCATAATAGTAAGTTACTACACAATATATACGTTATACGATAACGACCGACATATGATATTATATAATTAAAATTTGATATTACACGATAAAATAAGATATTACAAAATTTAAATATTTAAATTAAATAATTTTTAAATCCAAATAATAAAATTAATATATAAAAATAGAACCCACAATCCACTAACTTTTTCAACTCACTTTCCATTACATTTCTTCAAACCCGTGTTGAGTCAAAGTGGGACAAATTTTGGGGGACGGAGGTAGTAATAGTGTTGCAAAGATTATTATCACTAAATTTTTCATGATAATAAAACAACAATTTTCAGCCTTAATTTAACGGGTCCTTGCCCATTGAACGAACCACACGAAAAATTTAACCAATAAATCAAATATCGGATTGAGCCATTAAATGCACTCTAAATGTCCTCATCTACCAATTCAAATTCCTTCTTAAAGACCACCATTATATTCCAACGAAATACTACAACCGGTGGAAGTAGCCGACGGTTATGACCGGTGGAAGTATGCAAAGATCTAATTGATATCTAATTGATCTGAAGTGTTCATGTCCGTAAAACAATATTCCTTTATCAGAAATAAGTGAGCTAAAGTCCTTGGCGAAAAATTATGTTAGGTTGATTGTGTCATCCAAAAAAATATAGGTCGTGTCGGATTCGTGCGGATTTCGTGTCATCCAAAAAAATATAGGTCGTATCGGATTCGTGCGGATTTCGTATCATCCAAAAAATATTGGTCATCTTTTAATGATAGTAAATAGTAAGTTACTACACAATATATGCTATACGATAGGCCCGTCCGATTGACATCCATAATAGTAAGTTACTACACAATATATACGTTATACGATAACGACCGACATATGATATTATATAATTAAAATTTGATATTACACGATAAAATAAGATATTACAAAATTTAAATATTTAAATTAAATAATTTTTAAATCCAAATAATAAAATTAAAGTATATTAAAATTAAATATAACTAATAAAATTAAAATATTTTTTTAATTAATAAAAATAACTAAAAATTAAAATTTAATATATTATTTTTATTAATCAAAATATTTTTTTTTCTTAACGGATAACCCAACCCGACCCAAATCCAACCCAACCCAACCTAACCCAAAATTTTCGGGTCCTTATTGGGTCGACCCTATAAGTACCCAAATCCTAAACGTGCATGTTCGTGTTGGGTTAATTTTGTGTGGATTCGTGTCGGATTATCGTGTCGGATCAAAAATGCCAGCCCTAGATATGAACCGATGAAATAGTTAATGTAAGAGTAAAACTAAAATCATGTATTCGATTTTTTTTCTTTCAAAAATGATTGTGGTTGCCATTATGGGCCTGACTAATATTGGCATAGACTGTCCCAGCCCAACCACTTTTATTCGACCATGGGTTCAACTAGTTTTATTATCAGATATTACTCCAATAAAATTTCAACGCACTCATTTATTTCTAGCCCAATACATAAATTTCTCTAACCAGCTAAGCCCATGGGCCTAAATGAAAATCTCAACCAAACCCAATAGATTACCCCTCTATCAAATTCATACCAAGTCTTAAGAGTGGATTTAGCTACATAAGCAAAATAGTTAACAAAATGTGAGTCTCATTTCTATAATATACAATTACTTATACAAAAGAATAGGGATGTCAATCGGGCCAGCCCACCGGGTTTCGGGCCAACCCTATTCGGGTTGCGGGTCAATCGGGTGCGGGCTAATCGGGTTGTTATTTTTTCGGGTTATAAAAGTTCAGCCCTAACCCTAAAAGCTCGGGTTTCGGGCTAGCCCATCGGGTTAATCGGGTTGCTACCGATAAAATTAATATGCGATCAATCCAATAAATAATGGTGAAAATTAGTTATATTTATAAAATGTAAAATATTTAATTATGATAAATTTGAGATATATGCGTAAACTCAAATATTAACATGATCAAATACTAATATTTGAGATTTATGCAACATAAAACATAAACATCAAGAAATTTTAAAGCATGTTTAGAAATTTAAATATATTTTTTTAGTGAATTTGAAGTTTCTAATTCATTTATCTATTATTATATTAATAAAAACTTAATATATAATTTATATATTTAATATATAAAATGGAAAGTTATTTTTTCAGTAATCTGTATTATAAAATAATCAATGAAGTGTCGAATTAGAGTCAAACAAATAGAACAATATAAATTTTATCGGGTTTCCGGGCCAGCCCATCGGGTTTTCGGGTCTGGCCCTAACGGGTTGCGGGTTAATCGGGTGCGGGCTAATCGGGCTGTAATTTTATCGGGCTGGAAATTTTTAGCCCTAACCCTATAAATTTGGCGGGCTATTCGGGTCAGCCCACGGGTTGCGGGCTAAATTGACATCCCTACAAAAGAACATAGGCAAAAGTGTTCCGCTCTTACAACTATAGTGGCTGAGGCCAAAATATTGAAAGCTTAAACAAGATAAAAAAAATAACAAAATTTCTGTGTTGATTACAACAGGTTTAGTATAAATCAGCAACAAACATATCCAAGCAACCGAGTCCAATATACATCTCAAATTCAAAATCATGACACCCTACTCACAAACATGGGAGAATAAAACACAAAAAGTTCACAAGGAAAAAAAAATATGGCCTTATGCTTTTTACCAAAAAGACATACCTACCTTTGGCCACAATTCCTATCAACACTATGACTGCATAACTTTGTTCTGTTTAACGCAAGCCAGCGCTTTGAACGACTGGCACTTCCACATCGATGGCGCCCTCTCCACCGGAGGCGGCATCAAACTGTTACTCGAAAACAAGGCTTGAGGTTTCCCCTTCGGATTCACATTCCTGTAGCACAAGGAACGAGGTATTTGAGTTGCAGCAAATCGCATGCATTAGGAGCGATAACAAAATAGCTGAGTATAAGGCTTGCCTCGTAGTCGCCCTGTGGATCGACACCTTAAATTACTACATACGAAGCTGTACTCTTGCAGTGAAGTGGTAATATTAGGGATAATTTTGTGAACTTGAGTGCATATCTATTCTGATTTAAAAAGACCTAAAATTACACACCAAGTTTTGGCGCCGTCGCCGGGGAAGGCAATAGGTTGTTTAACTTTCTGTTTTATTTTTATTTTTATTTAATCTTTTTTATTTTATTTTATAGGTACTTAATTCGTGTTCTTACGAGTGATAGCCATCTACCATGTCCGGACTCGAAGACCAAGTTTTGGCGCCGTCGCCGGGGAAGGCAATAGGTTGTTTAACTTTCTATTTTATTTTTATTTTTATTTAATCTTTTTTATTTTATTTTATAGGTACTTAATTCGTGTTCTTACGAGTGATAGCCATCTACCATGTCTGGACTCGAAGACGAAGGAGTGTTTTATTTGTGGTAGTATCTTTCTAACTCCTTGTGTTTTTTTTTCTTTTTTCTTTTTTCTTTTCTTCTCTTTTTATCTTTTAAAGTTTACTAGTACACATTCCAGCACACAATTTTTCTAAGACTAACCCCGAAGTTGTCGAGAGTCTCGCTTTCGGTAGAATTGGTATATTTGAGTTGTGCTTGGTTTCTTTTCTGTTGTGTAGGTGTTCTAGAAAATTGATAACAGAAAAATAAAAAAACAGTGGATGCGAACCAGATCTAAGGGTGCACCGCAATTTGGGTTATTGATACATCATAGAAGAGGACAGAATTCATCTGTGATTGATACATATCAGAACTATCAGAGTCCAGTGAGAGAAAATCCAATTTTAGAAACAAATTTTGAGAGTAGTAGCAGTGATTCAGAAGCTGAGTCGATGGCCGAAAACAATAACAATGCTCCTCCTGTGGAAAAGTTCGGCGATACTGTCAGATCGGGAGTTGATCACCCGGGAAATTTCGCCTATGCTACGGATAACATCAGCATCCCACTTCACTGCAAGAGTACAGCTTCGTATGTAGTAATTTAAGGTGTCGATCCACAGGGAAGGTAAGTTCGTTTAACTCCAAATAAATAAAAATAACAGAAAAGATGAATGTTTTTGTTTGAAATTTGTTTTCTGAAAATAATGAAAAATAAAGTTGAATTCAAATCAACACAAGTGAGACAATTGTTACTCCAAACACTTGTAAACAAGACACGGATTAATCCTATGCATTCAATTCTATCTCATACGTTCGGGACAATTTAACATAAATCAACATGCAAGCACTAAACATGCTAAACATCAACTAGTCAAAGAATAGCTAAACACTTACTCTTTAAACCAAATTCAATAATCCTAAGAACCCTACGGAAGCGCGAGATTCAAAGTAAAATTGCAATTACGATCAAAATCCATTATCAAGTTGTCATCTAAACAATTCCAATTGATAATTCATTACCACCGCAATCCATCTCAATTCAAGCTAAAGAGGCATTAAATCAAGACTATAGAATTATCACTAAAGATGCACCTAAAGTAATAAATTCATTCAATTAAATAAGTAGTAATAACGAACATGAGATAAAAACGAGCATAGAATAAATCATGAAATCAAAATGTCATACTACGTGTTTGGAGCAACACAAGATTCTTAGCCTAACATAATTAAACCAAGAACAGTGATAAATAGAGATAAAACCCTAAAAACCATGGAGTAAATTTGGAGTAGATGATGGTTGGAATTTTCTCCGTTCTCTTCTCTCTTTCTCACGTTAAAAATTCCTCCCAGCTTCTGCCGTTTTTTTTCTCCAAGTTGCGTCTGCTCTCTTTTTCTTCACTGTCAAAATCTGCTCTCACCAAACAGTGGCGTGTGTTCTCCTTTTATAGTTTTGATTTCCTAAGTAGGTCACGCCTCCTTCTCCTTCAAATCCTCAATCACTTTATTTTTTTAATTAATTGTTAATCCCACGTGTATAGTTTGCTGATCAAACAAATAAAACTCAAATTACACATATCTCCAATTTACATGTATATATATCAAATAATAAGTAATAATTAAACTTTAATGATTAATTGATATATAATTTAATATAAAAATTAGGAGAAATCTTGGAAATAAAATTAACATTATTTGATTTACATCAATTGGCGTCTTCTCTTAAACTCGCCGACCTCGTTGGCGTCTTTTATAAGTAAAAACGCCAATCCCATTGGCGTGTTACACTCGAAACTGTATTTATAAAAAATATGATTAAAATACGATGAAATTAAAAGACGCCAACTTTGTTGGCGTCTTTATGTTAAACACACCACTGTTGTTGGTGTGTCTTACTTATAAAAACGCCTATGCGGTTGGCGTGTTTCCCATAAATGGAACAGATAACAAAACGGGTACATTTCCGTTTTTTCTAAAGCCAACTGGCCTAGAAGTCCGATTTTCCCCTTGTAACTCTCGTGTTTCCTTATTTTAATTTAGGGTTTTTTATTGGCCATATTAGAATAGGCCATAGGGTTGTATGTGTTACTACATGATTATGGAGTACTAATTCTTTTTATTTAATTTCCATGAGTATCTTTATACTTTTAATTTGCATTATGGAGTATATATGGACAAATTGCATTTATATGTATAGTTTATTTTGTCTTGTACAGTTGTTTATAATGTAAAACTCAATAATATAGTAAAATGCAATATACATATAACTATAATGCAATTTACGAAAATTCATCTACAACTTCCATAAATGTATATTGCATGATTGTGTTTACAATGTTGCATATTTCGTGCCACATGACAACAATTTATGACTCTGAATCTCTAATTAGTGCTTCCTCATTTCTATAGACTATATTCATAAGTAATACTATTGCATTTCTATAAGTTAAACATGAGTTACATGACAGTTAGAAACTTACTTGTTTCATAGCGTATTTTCCACAATTGTTTTGTTGAATACTGGGAAGAAAATTTTCTATTTTTAATATTAATATGCACCAACAATTCGACGCAGAAACAATTCTCAATATACAGTTTAGTCAGAGAAAGTTAGAAAATCTTTAATTGAACATATATTATATTTTTCTTACAAAGAATACTTATACGTTAGTATACATTTTAATTGTTCTCCACCAATACATTAAACCCTAACGGCATCATAAGCTTTGAGTCTATAAATTTGCATCATTTTCTTTTGTAATACATCAATATTCAATTATATCTACTTAAAGTTTAATATCTTAATATAATTCAAACATTTTTAAATTTTCTATTATATGATGAATATGAAAATAAAGTACCTTTATTACAAGCACACACTTTTTATAAGAAATTTACTAGTAGTAGTACTATTTAAATTTTTTAAATAATATTAAATTTCACTGTCACACACACTACACTTTCTTGACTTTTGCATTATTATTTGCTATTTTCCTGACTTTATAGGTTTTGGTAAAGGAATTGTTGAAACAGTATGCGCACAACTTTCTAGTATTTGCAATTGGACCTTTCTCATAAATTTCAACCTTGAAAAGAAATCAAGAACAAAAGATTTGCGGAATAATTATATTAGGTAAGAAATGGATACAGCTTAATCAAGACAGCAAGGGCCCCAACTTCGTTATTACCCATGAAAGCATAACACACAGGCCAAAACTAACATGCTCTCCACTTTGCTTCTCAACTACTCAATCAAATCAAATGGAAACACCCCACAAAAAATCAATGATTCAATTAAGAGTACATTCAGACTTTAAATACAGTGAGTACTACAAGATGGGAACAAACATTACTATTTTCAATACCAGTGAAAATAGCTCAGTTTGCTTTTGTTAGATTGTGGGCAATTATGCAGGAGGCCCAAGTGTTTAGTCCCTGGCCCAGCCCAATATCCACTGCCCATCAATTGCTGGCCCAGCTCTTAACCCTAGCTACGTGTCAGTGTGTGATTGGGTGTTGTATGTGTGTCATATATATACTCCCTCTTGGTTCTTCCGCCTCACTTTTCACTCTCTCTCACTCTCCTTCTCTCTCGGTAGAATCCTCTCCTTCTCTGCTGATTTAGGGTTTCTTCCCTTAATCTGGTGTGCTCTCTCTGTGTGGTCTTGAGAGATAGTTCTTCTCCCTTCTTCTCTGGTGTGAGCTCGAAGGTGTGGGGTTGTGAGGAAACCGCTGGTTTTCTAGTCTTGTGATACTTAGACTAGCTGTTGGTTTTCTGGTGTGAAGGAGTTCTTCTGAGACCTTGAGGGTTGTTGTGTTGTGACCGGAGTGAAGCAGTTGGTAGAGTAGTTGGTGTGCGGTGGTGGATCTAGGGTTCCGGTGTGACTTACCTTGATCGACTGTGGTCGATCTGTGTTCTCCCTTGGTGCAAATCGGAGTTGGCTGGATATTTGAGGGCCGGTTATATAGATCTGTGCAGTTGTACCTAGTGCAACTTGAGCCACATCAAAACCTTGATTTCTTCTTAAATCTTTGATTCTATCTTGTTATTACTTCTGCATTATTATTATCTTGAAGTTACTAATCCTTTACTTAGTGTTTCAGGTTCGATTATTGCAGCTTGCAGTTATAGCTTTAGTATTTGTATCAGATCTGTAATCTGGGGGTTGATCTCCTCAGAATTGTTGTAGATATACTTGGATTATATCAAGCCTTCGGCTGATCAATACCTAACAGTGGTATCAGAGCCACGTTAGGATCAGTCAAGGCTTTGGTATTCACATAGCCTCGTTCCTATTGTGGATACCTGGTAAATCAAGAGATTCTTCAGTCTCTTGGGTGGTATTGTTTTTCTGAACTCACTCTCTTTGTGTTTTCAGTGTGTTTCCTGGTTTCTTGCTTCCGTTGTGCTTTCTTCTTTCTGTCTGTGTTTCTTTCTTGGATTTAATTTTGATGGTGATTTTGCTTGAGGCTGCTCCAAGTAGTCTGTGAAACTTTGTGGTTGCAATGAGGCTTAAGTCTACCTCAGTGACCCCCTCCGCCCTTAATAAATTGAGTGTTTGTGAACTGGGAAATCATGGATCTGGATGCTCTGTTGTTCTTGACAACTTGTAGTGCCTTATTCCGTCAGAATCACTCCTAGATTAAGTTCAAGTTCTTGTTTCTGTTTCCTGTTGGCCTTGTTGTATGTGGTGGTTAGTTGCTTTGTGTCCTTTGTGCTTCTGTGCCCTGTGCCCTGTGCTTGTTTGCCTCTGGTGCCTTTTAAAATGTCTAACCTCCCTTTTGGACTCACTCCTTTCAATGGAAAGGGTGATTTCAGCATCTGGAAACAGAAACTTAAGTGTGTTTTAGTTCAGCAGAAAGTGTTTAAAGCCATTGATCAAAAGTTTCCTGATACTGATACTGATGTCATCAAGGCAGAAGTGAATAAGTTGGCATGTTCTACTATTTTCTTGAGTTTAAGTGACCCTGTGATTAGAAAATTCGGTGTTGTGGATTCTGCTAAGGAGTTATGGGAAAAGCTTGATGAAATGTATACTGAAATCTCTTTGTCTAACCGCATGTATTTGCTTGAGAAACTGTTCAAATTCAAATTGGATATGTCCAAAGATATTGATGAGAATATTGAGTTTCTCTAAACTTGTGCTTGATATTAAAAGATCTGGAGACAAAAATATTGATGATTATACTTCTATTGCTCTCATGAACTCTATTCCTGACTCTTACAGTGATGTTAAGGCAGCCATTAAATATGGGAGGGACACTGCCTCCCTGGAACTGATTGTTAGCTCCTTAAAATCCAAAGAGCTGGAATTGAAAGAGAAAAGTGACTCCAAGGCTGCTCTGGATAAAGGCTTATAGGTCAGAGGTAGATCCAACACCAAAGGAAAGGACAAGCAGGCTAATTGTAAACCCTCCGAGAAGGGATACAAAAAGCATCACAGAAACAAATCCAGATCCTCATCTCAAGACCCTAAAAAATCTAGGAGATGTTACAAGT
The DNA here is from genome assembly GCF_004379255.2 of Salvia splendens. Lineage (NCBI taxonomy): Eukaryota > Viridiplantae > Streptophyta > Magnoliopsida > Lamiales > Lamiaceae > Salvia > Salvia splendens. The sequence goes on along the minus strand of NC_056036.1, from coordinate 43,539,341 downwards.
GTAATGAGTCTGGCCACTACAGCAGGGAGTGTCCTCTTAAGAAAAATAAGAAGGATGACTCTGATCAGATTGCTAACATGGTCAAGTCAGATGATGAAGGAACTTGCTTCATGCTTCATGATGTTATTTCTGTGAATGCCTCTCTGGGAAAAGAGTTTAATAAGTTTGAGTGGTTGGTAGACTCAGGCTGCACTTACCATATTTCTCCTTTCAAAGATATTTTTACTAAATTATCACTAATGGTTTTGTTTCTATGGCTAACAACATACAATGCAGGATTGAAGGCATTGGTTCAGTTTGCCTCAAATTTGATTCTGGTTGTAAGTTGACTTTGAAAAATGTGAAATATGTGCCTAGCTTGCATTATAATTTGCTTTCTTGTGTCTCTTGAGTCTGATGGTTTAGAATGTAGATGGGGTTAAACATGCCCACGGTTCACGAACCGGCGGTTCCGGTTCGGAACCGCCGGTTCCGGTTCGGTCGTCTTCGGAACCGGAACCGAACCGTGAGGCTATTTCACGGTTCCGGTTCCGGTTCCGGTTCGAAAACCGGCGGTTCCGGTTCCGGTTTTCGAACCGGCGGAACAGCCGGTTCAATTTTTTTTTTTTTAAATTTGAAATTTGGCTTTATACAATAAATCGGAACAAGACAATGCATAATTCAAGCACAAATAAAACGAATAAGGAGAAAATGAAATAAATTTTATTGATTTTGAGTTGTAACGGACAACGATACATTACAATTTACAATACATAAGTATACAATACAACAACATACAACAATATAATATAATTTACAAGTGTCGTCGCCTCGTGGGACTCGGAAGGTAAATAAAAAAAACATGAAATGGGGGGGAAAAAGGAAAAATTGAAAAGGGCTTGGGATCAACTTAAACTTTAAAAGTTAAACTTTTCAAATTTAAGTTGAGTTGCCTACGTATCCACAATTTTATTGAGGAATCAAAGCCCACGTAGTTCTCTTACCTTAGGATCAACCATTTTTTCTTGCAAAATGTTGCCCATTTTCTAAGCAAACACATATCAGCACGCCATATACACATTGCTGCATTTCTAATAGGGGCAATTTGATCTTCCAAAGCAATCAATGCATCTCGAACACACTGATTGCTTTGGAAGATCAAATTGCCCCTATTAGAAATGCAGCAATGTGTATATGGCGTGCTGATACGTGTTTGCTTAGAAAATGGACAACATTTTGCAAGAAAAAATGGTTGATCCTAAGGTAAATTGTACTTGAAGATCATTAAAATATATTCCCCATTTGATAAATATCTTATTGGTGAAAAAGTGGGTATCTTTGAGGCAGATGGTACTGGAACACAAATTTATATATGGAATCTGGATGATACTTCAAGATCATATATAAATTTGTGTTCCAGTACCATTTGCCCCAAAGATATCCATTTTTTCACCAATAAGATACATATCAAATGGGGAATATATTTTAATGATACATTACAATTACAAATAAAAAAACATGAAATGGGGGGGGGAATTGAAAAGGGCTTGAGCTCAACTTAAACTTTCGAAGTTAAACTTTTCAAATTTAAGTTGAGGTGCCTACGTATCCACAATTTTATTGAGGAATCAAAGCCCACGTAGTTCTCTTACCTTGCTTACCTTTTTGGTCGGCTGTGCTCGCCGTTCACCGCCCCCCGTCGACTCATTGCTAATGTTGAGTGCTCTCGCTTCTGACCTCGTCATCGCCATCGGAAGAAAATTCTTCACCATCAGTCTCTACACGGAAGTCGAAATCCGGCTCTTGTGCTCTCATGTCCGCCTTTGCCCAATCGTCAAGTAACATAGTGGCTTCCATGTTCTTGGCGGAGAGATTGCTCCTTCTGTCGTCTAGGACACAACCGCCGACACTAAAAGCTTGTTCAACGGCGACGGTGGAAGCGGGAACGGCGAATATCTCCTTAGCCATGATGGAGAGTATCGGAAACTCTTTGTCATGTGTTTCCCACCAATTAAGGACGTCAATTTGTTGAGTAGGAGGACCTGCATCATGAAAAATAGAGCGCGATTCCAAATATATATCTAATTCACTAGTCGCTCTAGTCCTATTGGTTGTAGTACCGTATAGATCTTGCAATTGTGATACTACGTCGGGATCAATCATGATATTGGTAAAATCCCCTCCACCAAAATCAAATGTAGACGGACTAGGAGGAGCACGTACCTGGTGAGCGGTGTTATACCGCATTTCATATTCTGCGTAGAGAGAACGAAGTGCACTATCTAACCTTAGTTTGATTTCATCAACATCCGGAATACTTAGTTCGAAGCATTCTCCTCTTGTCAAGCCCATTTCGCGGAGTTGAGAAAAATCCAAAGCGTGCAAACAACCATAGTACATGTCTAAAATTTTATAAACACCATGCAACTTCCACTTTGGATCCAAGCATTTTGCAATCAAAAACACATTTGGAATACGTGAAAAATATTTTAACCATTTTTCAACCATGTAAAACAAAATAGCCTTCAACTCAATGAATTGAGTATTTTTCACACAAGTTTTAAAACCAATTGCCACATACATGCAATGCTCCAAAACGCGCACAGAAGTAGGATAATAAACTCCGGATAACTCAACAGTGGCATTTTTGAAAGCGCGGAATAATCGAAATAAATCCATGTTGTGGTCCCAACAAGCGGGTATCAAAATCAAATCAGAAGGAACATGAGGACAACTTCTAAAAAAATCACATAAATACTCAATGTGGTTCAAAGTCGACTCCAACATATCATATGTCGAGTTCCAACGAGTTGAAACATCCAAACGAAAGTTGGTGTACCTGCATTGCTTACCATGACAATATCTCTTCCAAGCTCTACCAATAGGAGCTTTGTTATGAATCAACTTCACAGCAGTTCTAATAGGATCAACATACTTTTGCCACAAATCGATCGCATCTTGAACACACAAATTCAAAATATGGGCAATACTTCGCACATGAAAATATTAGCCATCAATAACAGGAGAACATGCACTGATTAGTTCATCTATACTAGTAGTGTTAGCGCTAGCATTGTCAAAACCAATGGAAAAAATTTTATTGATCAATTGAAATTCATTCAAAACTTGAATGATCAATTGAGCAATTGTTTGTGCAGTGTGTGGTACGGGAAATTCACGAAATGCAATCAAACGTTTGTTCAAAGTCCAACTGTGATCAACGAAATGCATAGTGATGCCCATATACGAATTTTTGCAAAAACAATCAGTCCACACATCAGAGCAAATAGAAACTTTATGCCCTAAGTTAACAATAAACGTACCTAATTGCGCCTTCTTTTCCATGCATTGTTGAACAACGGCCCGAGTCATTGAAGTTCGACTCAATTTTTTTGCAGCGGCATTATAAACTTGCCGCATACTCGACTCAAAAGCATCGTTATCAAAAGCATTGAATGGAAGATGTTTCATAACGGCAAATCTAGACATCACATTAAGAGCATTTTTGTGATCATATTTCAAAAGAGTATTGCTACACGTACCTGATGTTTGGGATGAACCCGTCCCACTACCGGTCCCGACTCCATGTTGAAAGTTGAGTTGAGTTTGGGTTGGAGCGATACCAAACTCGACCGGATGCGCTTTCTCCATGTGACGGGTAAATGTACCGTATCCTCCACCCCTTCGGAATGTGTATACGTTTTCGCAATAGTTGCAATACACATTATAAGTGTTAGGATCGTTACTATCTTGTACCTTCTTGAAGTGTTTCACCATGATGTTGGAGGTTAAAGACCTGTCAGCTGGTCTAGGAGGTTGAGGAGGACGAGGTTGTCCACGACCACGCCGACTCCTTGGTGGTGGTGGGGGTGGCATTTCTTGAACCTCTTCTACCTCCTCCCCCTCCTCCTCGTCGTCATCATCATCATCGTCTTCATCAACATTCACAGGGGTTGGACTTTGTTGGGAATAGGCACCGCGACCGGGAGCACCACTACCGGTACCAACATAAGCATCGCCTTGGTATTGAGAGCGAGAGAGAGCAATAGCATGTGCCACATCTTGCTCTTCTCGAGCTTACAAAATAATATTTGTATTGTAAATACAAAATAAAATTATGAACAATAATGTAATGAAATTCAAAATTAATTAAATTAGTAGATAATAAATATTAACCTGCCACTCATCCATGTTCATTTGAGAAATTTCATCAATAACGGATCTCCGAGATGGCCTCTTGGCCTTTCCCTTTCCCTTATCAACACGACCTTCTCGAGATGAAGACATATTGCTATGTAGAAGTAGAAATGTAGAAATATGGAATAATATTTTTTTTGTTTTAGCAATTGAGAAAGGAAGACAACTTATAGATAGAACTACGGGAACAAGTATAAGTGTATAACAATGCGTAATAAGAGTAGCACTTGCGTAATTAAATGGAAGCACAATAGCACAAATGAGAAATTGGAGACAAAGAGAGAGAATTGGGAGATTGAAGAGAGAAACTCTTATTAACACAAGAGTGGGGTGAATGTAAATGAGGATAGAGGGGGGTATTTATAGATAAAAATGGGGGGAAAATGGAAGAATTTCGAATTTGAAATTTGAAAAAAAAATAAAAATTCAATTTTCGCAAAAACCGGCGGTTTTTGGCGGAAAACCGCCGGAACCGCCGGTTTTCCGGCCAAAACCGCCGGTTCCCGGGCCGGAACCGCCGGTTCAGTCAATGAAACCGTCTGCAAAAGCTGTGTCATGTCGCCTCGTTTCTCGCGCCGCATCCGGAAGCCCTGAACCGGCGGTTAACCGCCGGTTTTCACGGTTAACCGTCGGTTAACCGCCGGTTAACGGCCTGTTAACCGCCGGAATCGGCCGGTTTTTCAGCTGAAAAGCTGCCGCCGGTTCCCCCATCAAAATGCCTCGAAATTAGCGCCCGAACCGGCGGTTTGGCCGGTTAACCGCCGATTCCGAACCGTCCGGAACCGCCGGTTCGGTCACGGTTCCGGTTCGAAATATCTTGAACCGGAACCGGACCGCAACCCGAATTCCGACGGTTCCGGTTCGGGAAAAAGTCCACGGTTCCGGTTCGGAACCGGAACCGGCGGTTCCTGTTCGTCGGTTAACCGCCGGAACCGGAACCGGTGGGCATGTTTAGATGGGGTAATGGTGTGATGAAAATCTTTAAGGGTTCCTTGTGTCTATTCAAAGCTGAGAGAAAGCATAATATGTATGTTTGCACTGCTGAACCCTTATGTGATGATCCTGTTGCTCATGCTGTGAAGGTGAATAATACTGTTTTATGGCACAATAGATTAGGACATATGAGTGAGAAAGGCATGCATCTTTTGCATAAAAATGGTTACTTAGTCAGTAAGGATGTTAGCATGCCTCTCCCTTTTTGTGATACATGTGTGAAAGGAAAACATCATAAGGTGTCTTTTCCTATTTCTGTGCCTACTTGCTCTAGTGCAAATGTGCTTGAATATCTTCATGCTGATGTTTGGGGCCCAGCCTTTGTTCCTACACATGGTGGTTGCTCCTATTTTTTGTCTATTGTGGATTACTATTCCAGAAAAGTTTGGGTTTTCTTGATGAAACATAAGTTTGATGTGTTTGTGAAGTTTTAGAACTGGATGAAGCTGATAGAGAACCAAACTAGAAGAAAAATTGGAACTTTGAGAACTGACAATGGTTTAGAATTTTGTAATTCTCAGATTGATGATTTGTATGTGACTGCAGGTATCAGGAGGCACAAGACAGTTCCATACACTCCTCAGCAGAATGGGGTGGCTGAGAGGATGAACAGGACCCTTCTAGATAGAGTTAGGTGTCTGTTATCCTTGAGTGGTATGACTAAGAAATTTTCGGGGGAAGCCATAACAACTGCTGCCTACTTAGTAAATAGGTCTCCCTCAGTTCCCCTCAAAGGAAAATGCCCTGAATCTGTTTTCACTGGAAAGGATGTCAGCCTTTCTCACCTTAGAGTCTTTGGTTGCAGTGCCTTTATACACCAAAAGACTGACAAACTTGAGCCTAGGTCTAGGAAGTGTGTCTTCTTAGGATACTCTGAAGGTGTTAAAGGGTATAGAGTATGTCTTAGGGATGAACCAGGGTTTAGAGTGTCTATTAGTAGAGATGTTATCTTTAATGAGTCTGAGTTTCCCTGCCTCTCTAAGCCTGCTACTCCTGAGGCTACTTCTCCTACTAGTGAGGTGGAGGAAACATCAAGTGAGGTGGAGATGACATCAAATGAGATGGAGAGTCCCCTGATCCAGGGGTATGTCCCCACTCCAGAACTTCCACAACCTAGTAGTGAAACTGAAGTCACTGCTAACTCCCCAAACAGGAAAGAAGTTCCAGTTGTAAATAATCAGGATTGTGATCCTCACAATGATTTAACTGATTACTTGTTGTGCAGGGACAAAGGGAAAAAGGGTCAGAAATCAGCCAAGGAGGCTTGCTGATGAAATGAACCTTGTAGCCCGCGCCTTCAATGTACATGAGGCTGATGGTGATGAGCCTCAATCATAGAAGCAGGCTCTCAAGTCAATGTTCTACCCCAAGTGACTCTTAGCTATGGAGGAAAAGATAATGTCCTTAATTCAAAATAAAACTTGGATTTTGGTTCCTGAACCTTCTAATTGTACTATTGTTGAGTGTAGGTGGCTATTCAAGCTAAAGCAGGAAATTAGTGGCCCTAGATACAAGGCAAGACTTGTAGCCAAAGGGTTCACTCAACAAGAGGGGGTGGATTACACTGAGATCTTTGCCCCTGTGGTGAAATTTACAACTGTGCGGTTGTTACTTGCTCTGTGTGCCATTTTCAACTGGGAACTCAAGCAAATGGATGTCAAGACAGCCTTCTTGCATGGTGATCTTGACAAGCCTATATACATGAGGCAGCCTGAGGGATTTATTGATCCCAAATACCCTAACCATGTTTGCCTATTGAAGAAAGCTCTCTATGGGTTGAAACAATCTCACAGGAGATGGAACATTAAGTTTGATCAATGCATGCAATCTTTTGGTTTCATTAGAAGTGCTTTTGATCACTGCCTATATTATAAAAATATTGATTATGTTCCTACCTTTCTTCTCTTGTATGTAGATGATATGCTCATTATGAGTCCAAGTTCTAATGCTGTTAAACATGTGCAGGATATGCTTTGTTCTAACTTTGATATGAAGGACTTGGGGGATGCATAGAAGATTCTGGGAATAGACATTGTTAGAGACAGTTTATGAGCAAGTTTAACATGGTTGATGCTAAGCCATGTACTGTTCCTTTGGCAGCTCACTTTGTTCTTAGCAAAGATCAGTGCCCTAAGAATGAAGATGAGGTTCAAAAAATGAAGAAAATTCCTTACTCCAATGCCATAGGATCAGTGATGTATCTGATGGTGAGCACAACGCCAGATATAGCCTACTCAATCTCCTGCCTCTCCTGATACATGTCAAATCCAGGACCACCTCACTGGGAAGCCTTGAAATGGCTACTCAGATATCTAAAACATACTTCTCATTATGGTTTGCATTTTTCTAAATGTTCAGATGTTACTAACCTGTGTGGTTTTGTAGATTCGAATTATGCCAATGATAGAGACAAGAGGAAGTCGACAACATCATATGTCTTCACTCTTGGAGGTTCCTGTGTGAGTTGGAAGTCACAATTACAACACATTGTGGCTCTCTCAACTAATGAGTCAGAGTACATTGCTATCACTGAAGCAATGAAAGAGGCCCTATGGTTAAAAGGGGTTGTGGGTGAACTTAGGTTCCTCAAGCAGCCCACAGTCGTTTACTCTGACAGTCAGTCAGCTATCCAAGTGTGCAAGAATCATGTGTTCCATGACAGGACAAAGCACATTGATGTCAGGTTTCACTTTATCCGAGATGTTGTGGAGAAAGGTGAGGTGCTGTTGGAAAAGATCCATACTGACTCCAACCCAGCAGATATGGGTACCAAGTGTGTGTCAGCGGAGAAATTGTTGTCCTGCATCAGGAAACTCCACATTGACAGTGGATAGGTAAACTGGTGCATCAGGTTATTTTTGCCTTGATTGTGATGTTTGCCTCTTGTCAAAGTGTTCTTTTTCAAAGAGTTTAAAACCACAATCTGTGAGATTGGTGCTTACTAATGTTTGAGACATTGTAGGCATGTTTTGGCGAGGATGAAAAGCACAAGATCAAATCCAATGCCTCTCCTGATAAGGCCCAAGGTGGAGAATGTTAGATTGTGGCCCAAGTGTTTAGTCTCGAGCCCAATATCCACTGCCCATCAATTGCTGGCCCAGCTCTTAACCCTAGCTACGTTTCAGTGTGTGATTGGGTGTTGTATGTGTGTCATATATATACTCCCTCTTGGTTCTTCCGCCTCACTTTTCACTCTCTCTCTCACTCTCCTTCTCTCTCGGCAGAATCCTCTCATTCTCTGCAGATTTAGGGTTTCTTCCCTTAATCTGGTGTGCTCTCTCTGTGTGGTCTTGAGAGATAGTTCTTCTCCCTTCTTCTTTGGTGTGAGCTCGAAGGTGTGGGGTTGTGAGGAAACCACTGGTTTTCTAGTCTTGTGATACATAGACTAGCTGTTGGTTTTCTGGTGTGAAAGAGTTCTTCTGAGACCTTGAGGGTTGTTGTGTTGTGACCGGAGTGAAGCAGTTGGTAGAGTAGTTGGTGTGCGGTGGTGGATCTAGGGTTCCGGTGTGACTTACCTTGATCGACTGTGGTCGATCTGTGTTCTCCCTTGGTGCAAATCGGAGTTGGCTGGATATTTGAGGGCCGGTTATATAGATCTGTGCAGTTGTACCTGGTGCAACTTGAGCCACATCAAAACCTTGATTTCTTCTTAAATCTTTGATTCTATCTCGTTATTACTTCTGCATTATTATTATCTTGAAGTTACTAATCCTTTACTTAGTGTTTCAGGTTCGATTATTGCAGCTTGCAGCTATAGCTTCAGTACTTGTATCAGATCTGTAATCTGGGGGTTGATTAGATATACTTGGATTATATCAAGCCTTCGGCTGATCAATACCTAACAGCTTTCTACTGCAAAATCAAATTATCCATATCCCCAAAAATTACATATAATAATACACCTCTTCAACAAAGTTCAAATTAAGGATACAGTAACTTTTTTTAATACAAATTCATAGGAAAAATATTACAACAAGAAGAAAGGGGAAGCCATCATATTGATTAATTTGAAAGAAAATTTAATGTAAACTACTACCCCGGTGATCTCAAGCATCTGTATCTTAAAACCTACTACTGTATATATTATGGGGTTAGGTTCGAGTTTTCGCAGGATTGATCCATAAATTGATGAGTGATGTCTGTAAATCCATTTTTCTCATAGTTCATGAAAGCTCCCAATGCCCCAAGAAACCCTTCATGCCTCAAAAATAGAGCTTTTGCTTCACCTTTTGACCTGAAAAAGTATGCTTGTTTCAAACACCATTAAAATAGCATACATATTCAAATTCCTAGAGAAGCAGGTCATTACCAAAAATTAACTGCAACAGAAATTGTATCCATTGTGTACGCATGTCCTCGAATGAAAAATCCTCCAAAAAATATCCTCTTCAATCCGAAACGTAATGCGTTCAAGTAAGCGATCTGACATTAGCAGATGTGGGAACAGTTTATAGAATCAACATGACATGGTAAGTAGATGATTTCCTAAACTCCAGCATTGTTATTTGAATGTTTTTTCCAACAGCTTAACCTCGTTATGTGCTTAAGTGTGTCTTACCAAGTTTTACGCTATGACCCAACAGTAAGTAACACTGACTCTTAATGTTTTTGTTTGTTTGTAGATTACTCACATATATTTCATGATGTAAAGATTTGCCCTTTTCATTTCACTGACCTGTCCGATATTGTTTGAGATCATTCTTAGTAGGGACCTGGCTACATCCTCGGGTCTGTAATCATCAAGTTCTTTCTTCTCTGATATTGCCTTGCCAAAGCTAGAAGCAATTGCCGTTGACGTAAGACCAATCTGAAATAGAAGTAGATATTATCATACCATTATAGTAGTCGGTGCTACCTGGCCACTCATGTGAAAGCTACAAGCTTCTCCCTAACAAGAGAGGATGCAATATATCTCACTTTAAATACATATCACAGCGAACCCTAAATCTATTTGTCGTATTGAGGGGGGATTTCCATACACTGAGTGAAACACGTAGTGGTATAAAGGACATCAAGGAGATTAGGACATGCACTCAAGGAAATATACCTTTGAGTAATCCATTCCACCGTATATGTCTCCAACAAGCATGTCTATCACTCTGTTGTTTCCTTGGCGACTCAGTTCTAACAACTCATCGAAACTGTGAAAACCATAAAAGATCATGAAGCGAATTATGGGAGACCGTACATTGCACTACAATGAAGGATCTAAGAGCAACCTTTGGCACTTGGTTAAAAGTCTTCCCAAACCCCAGAATGTGCCGCCACCAACACTTGTTCCACTGACTCGCTCAAAATCGTTGTCACCATCTACCTAAATACACAGGGAAGGGAAAGACAATATAAATAGTTACAAGAAGAAACTAAATCCTTTCAAATTCTCATACACGCAAAAGATGCAATAAAAATGTCTGCTAAACAATCAAAAGATAACATTGACGAGCAGTACCAGATCGATAAGTTTCGTATAACTAAATGTCTTATATAGCAAACTTTATTCTAGAAAATGAAAAGAAAAGGGGGAGAAAATACCAAGATAGAGTGAACAGGAAAAGATTACCTTGATCATGCTGACTCCAGACCCCACATTGACTAGGAGATAAGGGTACAGATCTTTGTGGTTAATCTGGACATAGTCCTTCTGGCCATCCGTATAGGTAAATGCTTCATGGTTCACTGCCTAACCAATATAAGTGAAATATGAACTTCATATCAAGCGTAATTAATATAGAAGCATAGCACACGCTCCTACAGGCAAGGAAACAAAATAGACAACAAATAAAGGAGCTTTAAGTATTTGTAGAAATTGTCCGTCTTAAGCTAAAAACTGGAGTGTAATAGAATATGATAACTCCTTAATAATCATTTATCCTTATTCCTTACTAAAGGACATAAATTTGTCAATTTGGATTTGTTACCTAAATGGAGAACACAAACAGTATCACTCAAAGAAAAATATCGGTGGAAAAAGAAAAAAAAATGCGAACTGCAGCAAAGAGTCTTAAAGAGATACTCCTAATAAAGAAGTAAATTCCAAATTTTATGCATTAAATAGTCTATACCTTAAGTAGGAAATTAGCTCCAGCAACAAGGCAGCTCATTTCGTCAACCTTGTCCAGAACGATACCTAGCTTTTCTTTAAATAAATCAGCAAATTTAAATGCCCCGCCACCTGTGGCCTTCAGAAACATAATCAATCAGATTATCAATTCATGTATTCCTTGTATGTGCGAAGACAATATTTTATAATTGACTTGAAACCAATCTGGTGTCTATGCATTACATGGTCAAATGAATCAACGAAGAAAGGAAAAGGAAACATCCTCCAGGTTCGGTCTACGATGACAAGATAGTCAGATCCTTTTCCACTATTATTAGCAGAAACGGGAAAATATATGACTGGCAGAAAATTATTGGCAGCATGGAGAAGCAATTTCCATATTTATTAATTGGTATCAAATTCACTTCTGTTTTTAATCACAAATCAAAAACTACTTCAGAAATCAACAACTCATAAAATATCTGAAACTAACTAGAAGAAACCTTCTCGGTTTCAGGACAAGGCAATGACAAAGGACGTCATCTAATCATGTACTCTGACATTATTCAAAATATTACCTTAACAATATTTTCGTCACTGGCAAGGTCCTTATCATCCAGTTCACCTGAATTCACAGAGCCTCTAAGAAGGCAGATATATGTAACACTACTACACAGGATTCACAGAGCCTCTAAGAAGTAAGAAGGCATAAATATGCAGAAATAAAAATTGTTCAGCTAAACATGCATGATCATCGAATGGGTTAATAATCCCAGATAAGGGTTGCTCATAATCTTGATGTTGCATTACATCTTGCATCTCATACAGGTTTTCAATATGTGCACCACACACATTTGCATGCTCAAAACTAGTGAACATGCACGATCACATAGTTAATCGATAACTCCATATAAAGATCATACATAATCTAGATGTAAATTTAGCATCTCATACAGCTTTGCAATATGTACCAACCAGTAAACATAATGCATAACCATGCGATCTAAATCATTAAAATATTTTCCTTTTCATATTTAATGTGAGAATAGGATGATTATTCTTCCAGGTAATATATATTAGCCTCAATCACAAATCCTACTCCCATCACAGGCAGAGTATAGCAGAACATTATTCGAAGCTACAATATTCCAGGTAAAAAGGAACCGTATGTAGACAGGACACGTGGCAAATACTTAAGTGCATATTTCCAATATCCTGATATATTGATCACCATAGAAAAGTGTAAACTTACCATAGTGTTGAAGGTGCTTGGAAGATATAAACTTGATGCATTCGCTGATTTTGCTGGTTTCAAACTTGAGAAAGTGAAGTTTCCCCCTGGAGCCATCATGATTGGATGTGTTAATTCCATCCTTTAAATAGCTGTGTTTCTCATCATCATCATCATCATCAGAGGAGGAGGAGGAGCTACTGCCACTTGAGAAGTAAACCATCTTTATTAGAGAACCTACAGATTATAAAGGAAAGATCAATGCAAAATCTTGATTGGTTCATCAACTCACTATTTTCAAACTTTGGATCACCGAGGGTAGAGCTTTACAAAGTTGGAAATTATAAATAAATGAAGTAAAACTATATCAAGCAGAATGATAAATGATCTTGAATCCAAGTTGTAAAATTCGATTAGGAAACAATAAGTTGAATTAACATTCCTCGTAACAAACTTGTAGTAAGAAAAATCCCACTTGAAAAGATTGCTTTTTTACCGGCATTTTCATAAAATTAAACAGTAAGCGCCCAAATCTCAATTGAAAATGGGAAAAGGGTAATCGCAGTCGCAAATCAAACAAAGGCAACAATTGCAATTGCATTTGCATACGAAGGGATCCAGAAATTAAAGAAGCGATCACCTCCTATATCAAGAGAAAGATTCGAAACATGATCACGATAACTGGATTTCAATTCCGTCTCTTCCGAATTGGCAACATGAGTTCCAACAGTCTCCATCCCGTTACGAAATTCGATTCGGCGGAGTCTCCGGGTAGCGACTACATGATTTATACATAGAAAACAAGTGCGATTGTCAACTAAGGCTGCTGAGTCAAACCCACCACCACCTAATAGCGGAGTGGAGACACATCCACTATTCCACTAGTTAAAGGTTGGCGGATTGCCGTCCGTGCCAGCGGCGAGGACGAGGCTCGCAGCCGCTGCACTCGCGCCGTGCCAGCGAGCAGTCGACGTGGCGGCACACGATTGGGCAACGGCATACCTTTGAATAAATTTTTTTTTTTAAATTCGTTAATTAATTTTAAATAATGATAAAAAATAAAAAAAATATTTTCCAAATCCCAAAAATATGGCCGTTTTTTTGCCCGTTTTTCTGAATTTTTTTTATTTTTTTTTCCCCAAAATCATCTATAAATACACACATTCATCATCCATTTATCACATCAAATCATCTCTCATTCATCTCTCATTCATAATTCTCATACAAACTATCAACACATTCATCTCTCACTCAAAACCTCAAATGGATTTCACCCATATTATGGCCGAGGTGAGCATACGACGGTTGGCCAGAGGATCGAGACAAGGCACACAATGCGCGATACCCGAACCCACATTCAGTTACAAGAAGACCTAATCAACCACATGTGGAAGAAATTCAGCAACGAGTAGTGGTTTTTTTAATTTTTAGTATTTTAATTATGTAATTTTTAATTTTTAGGCTTTTAATTATGCCGTTTTTATTTTATTTGTCATTTGTAATTTTATTTAGGTTTTTTTAATGAATTTTATTATTATGGAAATGTTATTGTTTAATTGAATTTTAAATTAATTATGCTCGTCCTTGCGAAAGAGCACAGCTGTGGGTGTTGTGCTCTTGCCAGAGAGCAGGCAGAAAAAGTGGGGCCGGGCCTACAACCGTGCCGCTGGCAAGAGCACGGTTGTGGATGCTCTAAGAGCATCAGCAATGGAGGCGTCAAAACCGCGACGCCGATTTTTCGCCGACGCCGGTTCTGACGCCGAACCATTGAGACCGGCGTCGGCGAAATCGGCATCAACTTCGGCGTGGCCATGCCGATTCGTGTGATGACGCTGGTTCTAACGCCGATCCTCACGGCGCCATTGTAGGCCCCGGATCGGCGTCAGATTTTAATTTTTAATTTTTTTTTCGAAAACACTATATATACGCGCTTTGAACGTCATTTTCATTCGCACCACTTGTTTTAACGAGTACTCTCTCTATCTTTCTTTCTGTACAAGATCAATAACGAGCAATGGAGAACAACTACGAAGGTACTCTAATAACGATGGTCTCCACAGCCAGCGTGAAGAATTGGAGGCGATGAGGAGGGAGACCGGCGGGAATAGCCGCGGCGTAGGTGGCGACAGAGGCGGCGGCGACGACGGTGAAGAAGGGCTGGGCGACGACGGAGACGAGGACGGTGACGAGGAGTGATTTTTTTTTACTTCTTTAATTGTACTTTTTAATTTTTGTACTTTTTTTAAAATTATTGTAATTTTTTTTAATTAATGTACTTTTTAGATTTTAATAGTATTATTCGAATTTCCCGTATTTGTCTCGTAAATTAAATTTCGTATGTTGATACGATTGTAAATTAAATTATATAATTGTTATTAGTGATGTGGATAGGTAGTAGGAAGGCTATGTGAGGGCTATTTGATGTTCAGTTGATGTGGCAAGCTGATGTGGTAGGAGAATTTTAGTGCTGATGATGTGGCAGTGTGAAGGCTATATGAGGGCTATGTGAAGTCCAGTCTCATTATGGATGCTCTAACGATTAACCCCTAATTGGAATGGAATTGATAAAATGTGATTTTTTTGGGATTGGATAAATAATGGGCATGTGAATATTGACTTGTTTCAAAGCTACAATTTTTTAATTCTATATTTTCGTACACAAGATAGGATAAAAGATATCTATCCCCTTAACCTATGTTCACACAAAATAATTAGTCTTGTCTATTTATAAGGAGTAAGTTTTTCATTTATCAGCCATTTGCATAGTTTTCCCATAAATGTTTTTTAATTGTTATTTTTTTTACTATCTCTTATTTTATCAAGTTTATATTAAAATAAATATAGTAATTCTCTTTACATAAAAATAAATTGTAAATGTCATTTTATTTGAAGTACTTAGTTATTCTTTATGAGTTTATTCAAATTAATAAGTCTCTTTTAAAATTATATTTGGTCTTCCTCTTCATAAATTTTTTTTTATTGCATTCAATTTTCATGTGTAGGACAGATTGTTCATCCCTTAAAACTTCAAACTCAATCTAATTTGATGTAAAAAGGCAAAATTCTCAATATCAAGTTAGAAATCATACAAATTTACTATAAACTAGCGAAAATTTATAGAAAAAAGTGTATCGATGTTAAGGTGAGGCTGTCCGAAACTTTGAACACTATATGAAGTAGTAGAATGATATTATCGACTTCAAATGTTCATTAGACATATTTCGATATATTCGAGAAGCAGAGTCTATAGCAATTACTAAACCCATCCACAGTAACGTACTTTAGCATAATAATGAAAAATATAACTAATTGATTTCAATTAACTAAGAGATAATTAAAGCCACACAACAAAATAAAAATGAGATAATGCACCGCAAATATCAGAAAAATGCAATTGGGCAAACAGATAATTAGCTTTTATGAATGAATATAGCATTACATGTAGGACTGATGTACCGTAAACATAGGGTTATTTCTTTTTTATTTCTAGGCTAAAACTTAAGTTCCATAAGTCTTCTGTTTTTTTTTAAATTCCAGCTTTGGGAGAGACGCATGAGGGTCATGTAGTGCGTTTCATTAATTTGGTGACGCATGACCCCTCACACGTCTCTCCCAAAGCCGGAATTTAAAAAAAGTCCAGAAGAATTATGGAACTTAAGTTTTAGCCTAGAACTAAAAAAGAAATACCCCCATATGAAACAATTTCATTTAGTTTTTACACAGCCATTTGCACAAGTGCTAAAAGAAATTCCAAATTTTCTGAAACGAAATCATTCAACACACAGACTTGTATAAAGGCTATGAAAACACAGCTGAACGCATTATCCAAGCAACTCCGAACAACATTTAACCCTGTAACAACAGATTCAGATTCATAAATTGATCGAATAAGGTCATCAAGTCTGAACAAAATACTACTCCCTCCGTCCCACTTTGAGTGTAGCATTTCTTTTTTAGTAGAGAGAAGGAAAAAATAGAGAGAGTGATATTTCTATTTTTAGATATGTCATTTAGAAAAATGTGGACATCCCAAAAAGAAAAATGTAAACATCTCAAAAAGAAAAATGTATAACTTAGAGTGGGACGAAGGGAGTAGTAGTTTACAGGTATCTCACGAACTTGCCTTGTTAGCTATATTGTTAGAGAGCCAATCCAGCCCCTCGTAGAGCTCAAGACAGTACAAAAATGTAATTCATCACATAAGAGATCAAGACAGTACAAAATTGATTTCATAAATTAAAACACTATTCTTAATTTTGGTGAAACGAAAGTCATCATATAACTCAACAAATGGGAGTACAAGATTCATTTCAGAAATTAAGTAGGAGTACAATTCTTTTTTATTTAACTCAACAAATATATTTTTCTTAGTATTCATGTCAGTGAAATTCATTATATAAGTCGGGATGAGGGGAGTACAAGATTGATTTTCAAAATAAAATCTTTTCCATTTATTAGGGCTGATTTAAAAAGTTGATCATAAAATCTGCACTAAGGGCAAGGTAAATAATCATAGTTGATAACAATAATTGAAAGGAGTGGCTGCCATTCATTAATGACTGTATTCTTATATAATTATTTTGATGCTTATCGCTAATCCATACGATAATTGTCCATTAACTCCACCATTAACCCCACTTTCGTTATTATTCAATTGAAATCAACAACAACAAAAAGAAAAATAAAATCTATACAATTATGTACAACGGTTTTTTTGGACCTTTTATTGCAATCAAATATTCATGTGGCGTGATTAATGACGTTTCGTTGTCTCTAATCAAAGCTTAATCACTTCCAATTAGACTTTTCTTACCTTTTAAAATTCTGGCCCTCATTTTTTTTGGTAACGTGCCTAAGATAATGAGCAAATGAATTGGGACGTAAAGTCATTAGGATAATTAAGAGTCACATCCTAAATTGAGAAACAAATAGAAAAGTAAAATCAGCCCTCATTAGTTTTTTTTTTCTTAATAAAGTGTAACAAAATTAATTTCTTATTAATTTATTTTGATGGTATTAGTAATCATTAGGTGGAAAATTAATTTACTCCATTAAATGAATGAACCGGCCTTATCTTATCACAGACAAATCTATTTATTTCTGATTTATTTACCCTTTTTACATATTCATATGCCATAAGTGATAGGCCCATAGCTAGTTGTTTTTCAGATTAAAAATCCTCAATTTAACTACAATTGTGTAATTATATTTTATTAAACTTTTAATATTTTGGGCAATTCAAATAATTAATTGCATTTGTTGATGGGTGGTTTTTAATTTAATTAACAGGCCATGTTATATTTTATTTTTTTGAAGGTGTTGGGCTAATGGGTTAGGCCTCACTTGATTAATTTAATTTATTTGGTATTTAATTGGTCAAGCTTAATCAATGGCCTCAGTTAATTTGTGAGCTAATGGGCTTATTTGCCTTCACCTAAAAAAAAAGTTAAATTAAAATTGCATGATGTCCACCATTGTTAGGTGCCATAATGAGGAGGAGGACCTAATCACCAGAAGGGAGTCGAGATAATGAAGATTGTTGGTGAAGAAATCGGCATTCCTATTGTGGTTTATATATAAACACACGTGCGCACACATACGTTGTCGATGAATATAAACAACCTTACGGATTGATATGCTTATGGACCAGAGGGAACCATGACTGGAATCTGCAATCAGGCTATTGAATGCACTGATGCTTGAAGTTGCTAATTAATCCTTATAACCACTTTATCTTACTTTTTTTTTTTTTTGAATTTCCCAAAATTTCCAATCATTTGGATTGTATTTCATTACTGTTTTCATAAATGGGCCTCAAGAAATTTGTCTTTACTACAACTATCGTAAAAACATCAAAAATTAATAAGTACATTTAATATTCACAACATGAATTCTAGGAGTATTATTTTCTGTCAAATTATATAAGCAAACACAATATAGTACAATCTTGAAGAAATTGTGAGATTGAGCTCACACTCACCTCTAAGTTTGAGGAATCAAGAAAGTGAAGAAGCTGTTGGCTCAAGGAGAAAAGTTAGTTACAAAAGAGCCGTTGGATGCTCTTGGTTGTTGTTTTCTAGCTCTGATTTGTTAAGAGCAGTTGCTGCATATATGTACTTCATATATAGCAGAGTACTTGTAATTGTAATTGAGTGATAGTTCAATTCAATAAGAGAGTTTATCTTTTCTCCAAGAATCCCCAATTTTACTTCTTGTTCTTCATCTTCACACATTAGCTTCTGCAATTAGGTTTTCATCTTCGAGAGGGTGAGCTAACTGGAGAGAGAGTTAACAAGTGGCGCCGTCCGGTGGGAAATTGAGGTTGGTCTTGCGGAAGTTCAGACGATCTCTATGGCTGCAAGACTCGATGCAGAAAAATTCACAGGCAAGAATGATTACAGCCTGTGGAAGATGAAGATGAAGGTTGTTCTCATTCAACAAGGGCTGACTGCAGTTTTGACTCCGGCAGAAAAGGGGAAGGGTCCAGTTCTTGATGAGAAATCTCAAGCTAAATTTGACGAGATGCAGCTGAAGGCTCACAGTGCAGTCATTTTATGCCTAGGAGATAAAGTTTTGAGGGAAGTACAGGAAGCAAAGACTGCGGTGGAGATTCTTGAAAGGCTAGATGAAGTTTACTTGGGCCAAATCTCTGGCGAATAGGCTCTACATGAAGAAGAGGCTCTACTCCTATAGTTTTGTTGCCGAGAGATCTATCATTGAGCAACTAGAGGAGTTCAACAAGATCATTGATGATCTCGGATCAGTAGATGTCAAGATCTCTGATGAAGATAAGGCCATTTTGACTCTTAATGCTTTGCCCAGCTCCTATGATCAACTGAGTGATGCTATTATATATGGCAGAGATAAGCCGATTACCTACTCTGAAGTTTATGCAGCACTTATGGCAAAAGAGTTACAGAGAAGCACAACCAAAAGTTCTAATGTGCAGGCTGCAGAAGCTTTGAATGTAAAGAAATTCAAGAAGCCAAAGTTCAAGAAAAAGTTTGAAGAGTCCAAGGCTTCAAACTCTGATGCGCCTAAAGAAACAAGGTCATGTCACTGGTGTAAGAAACCAGGACACTTAAAGAAAGACTGTTTTTCCTGGAAGAGGAAGCAAGCCTCTGAGGGCAAAGGGCAGAATTCTTCAGATTGTGTAGAGGGGATTGATCCTCCTGCGCAGCTCATGAATGTGATGGATAGAAGGGTCAGTGAGTCTCGGATTATGGACTCAGGGTGCGGCTTTCACATGTGCCCTAATAAGAGTTGGTTCCATGATCTCTATGAAACTGATGGGACAGTGCTTCTTGGAAATAACAACATATGCAAGATCAGGGGAGTAGGGAAAGTGAAGCTGAGGTTGAAAGATGGTTTTATCAAAATCCTTACTGAAGTAAGGTTTATTCCACAAGTCAAAAGGAATTTGATCTCTTTGGGCATGTTGGAGCAGAAAGGCTTCAGTGTTCTACTGACTAATGGGAAGATGCTGGTGAAGTCAGGAGATAAGGTGGTAATGGAGGCAGAGAGACAGAACATTCTCTATTATCTTACTACAAATGCTGTGGATGAAGAGAGTTATGCTATTTCTGCTGATAATTTGATACATGGAGATACCAGTAGCAAACTTGATTCATGTGAGCAGTGTATCCTTGCAAAGGCAAAGAAGGCTCCATACCCTACAGGTATACACTCATCCACAGCACCATTAGATTACATTCATAGTGACTTGTGGGGGACTGCTCCTGTAAATTCTGTTGGTGGAGGGAGATACTACTTGTCTATTATTGATGACTATAGTAGGAAGTTGTGGGTGTAATTCTGAAAGAAAAATCGGAGACTTTCTCTAAGTTCAAACTGTGGTGCAACGAAGTGGAGTTAGAGAAAGATAGAAGTGTGAAGTGCCTTAGGACATATAATGGGCTTGAGTATTTATCTAAGGAGTTTGATTTGTACTGTAAGAGAAGGGCATGAAGCGCCACAGGACAACTCCTTGCAACCCCCAACAAAATGGGGTTGCAGAGAGAATGAACAGAACTATACTTGAGAGAGTAAGTTGCTTACTTCTTAGTTCTGGATTGAGCAGTAAATTCTGGGGTGAAGCTGTGTATACTGCTGCCTATTTGATCAACAAATGTCCAGCTACTGCATTGAAATCAGAAACTCCAGATTATATGTGGAATGGAGTTCATGGTGATTACTCTAAGTACAAGGTGTTTGGGTGTGCAGCCTATGCTCATATCAGACAAAATAAGCTTGAAGCAAGAGCCTTGAAATGTATTATGCTTGGTTATCAGATGGGAGTAAAAGGATATAGGCTCTGGTGTATTGAGCCTTGGAAGTAAAAGGTGATCATTAGTAGGGATGTGAAGTTTGTAGAAACTCAGTTTCCTTACCTAAATCAAAGTAAGACTTCTGATGATGCAGGCAGTGAATTGTTCAAGGTGGAGCCAGGTTCAGTAAGCCATGAGGTTGGTGGAGCCAGTGTGTCAGATAGTGATTTAGAACCAGATACAGGTGGTTCTTTCAGTCAAGGTGGAGGAGATATGGAGACTGAGGAAGATTTGAGTAACTACCAGCTTGCTAGAGATAGAGTGAGGAGACAGAATGTGAAGGCTCCTGCTAGGTATTCTGAAGCTGATGTTGTGTATTATGCTCTGTGTGCTGCAGAGAATATAGAGCTCTTTGATCCTCTCACCTACAAGGAAGCTATGGAAAGCAAAGACAAAGAAAGGTGGATAGAAGCCATGAATGAAGAAAGTGAGCCATTACTGAAAAACAGAACTTGGATATTGGTTGACAAGTCTCAGCTGAAAGTTGATGGAAAGGAAAGAAAATTAGTGAGCTGTAAGTGGGTGTTTAAGAAGAAAGTTGAGACCACTGATAAGGACAGAATAAAGTTCAAGGCTCGTTTGGTGGCTCGAGGGTTTACACAGGAGGAAGGTGTTGATTTCAATGAGGTGTTTGCCCCAGTTGTGAAGCACACTTCAATAAGAATATTACTTGCTGTTGTGAATCAGTTGAATTGGGAATTGCAGCAACTTGATGTTAAGACTGCCTTTCTCAATGGGGATCTTGAAAAAACTATTTTCATGAATCAACCAGAAGGCTATGCTAAGGTTGGAGAAGAAAATAAAGTCTGCTTGTTGAAGAAAAGTCTTTATGGACTAAAGCAAAGTCCTAAGCAATGGAATAGGAAATTTGATAAGCAGATGGTGAGACTTAATTTCATAAGGTCCAAATTTGATGATTGCATTTACATAAAGAAAAGAGGAGGTACTCCAGTTGCCTATCTTTTGCTTTATGTTGATGATATGCTCCTTGCTGGCCCATCTATGGTTGAGATACAGAGGATAAAAACTGATCTGCAGTCCAGTTTTGAGATGAAGGATTTGGGTGAAGCAAGGAAGATTTTGGGTATGAATATCCAGATAAACAGAAGTGATAGAAGGCTGTAGCTATTTCAGTCAGACTATATTGAAAAAGTTCTCAAGAAATTCAACATGGAGAATGCTAAAGCAGCCACAACTCCTCTCTCACAGAGCTTCAAACTTTCTAAGGAACAAGCTCCTAAAACTGAGCAGGAAACACTTGAGATGGAGTCAATTCCTTATTAATTTAACTTAATTATTAATTTAATCCGGTCAAAATTAACTTAATATTCGTTGACCATTATCCAATTAGGACTAAATGTGACCCATTTTTATTTGTGAAGGGACCGAATAATTCAAAAGATAATGTTTTGGACCAAAATCATAAAATTTCCATATGTTTAGGACCAAAAAGGGCCTTTAGTCTAAAAACTAAAAAGCATATTTTCTTTCTTGCTTCCGTCATCGGTCATCGGGATGCGTGAAAAAAATTCCTTAATAGTAGTAGAAATAGAATACTATAGGTTTGAAGTAATATAGTACTTCCTCATCGTATCCCATTTTGTTATGCGAGATTTTAAAATGACCGTCAATACATCGGTGTAGGTCCTGGATAGTCCTTTGCTCCTGGTCTTAACGAAGTTGAATTATAGTATTTTTTTTTGGATGTCACAATTAAATTGAGTTATTTTATTTTTTGATAAAATACAAGTATTCCATTATTCTTATTTTATTTCATCATCTATTTTATTTTATTTTATTTTTATCTTCTCTGCTTTATTTATTTTTTATATTTTTTAACACAATTTCTTAAGACTCGACTTAATTGGGACGAATGGAATGATAAAGAATTAAATTTGTTACAATTGTTGACCAGAGAATATTCAGCTTTTCCAATGCGACAGAAATACCCTTACGCCTAGTGTTTCACAAAACACAGATTAAAGAACATTTTTCCAACATTAATGTGAAGTCATGTACCCAACATTGAAATAAAAAAAAGGATCCTTATACATTGGAAAAAATAAATTAATTGAGTAGAAGAAAAAGAAATTTGTGATAAAGATTCCCACGCCTATTCCTTTTAACTCTTGAATATACATTTGATCTACAATTATGTGCACATGACAAACAAGATAAGTTGCAGTTGAAATATAGTTGTACGTACGAGTTTGCGTTAAAATGACAACACCTCTTAAAGTGACACTGTGACACCACGTATCCAGCAATATTATAAACGCTATACAACAATAGTGTAAATGCTAGACAACAATCTATAGATTGCTGTCTAGCGTATTGGATATTGCTGATCGAGAAAAAATTGTTGTATAGTGTATTGGATATTGCTGCCCGAGAAATTTACCCTTGAACATTTTTTATGATTGCCACATGGCAGCTGATTATTCGTTCATGTGTACAAATGATTGGCTAGGAATGATGGTATGGTGTTACTTTAAGAGGTATTGTCATTTTAACGCACCCCCTATCTATATGTCTTACAAAATTAGTATTTTATGAAAATAAATGGTTTTGATTATATTGGGTAGCTGAACAAACCATATCAACTCTTACCTAATAACCACATAACTATTCCTTCACCAACCATACTTTATTTAAAAATTAATGTATAGTCTATAGGATAAAATATTTAATAAAATAAGTTATTAATACTTCAAACATGTAAAATTATGTCTCTAAAGGAAGATAAGTATTTATACAATTTATGTATATTTATCACTGCCTCTTATTGTTCCTTGTCCATATTACTTTACTATTGTTACACTATTATATATCAACCACCTCTAAAAAATAAGTAAATTACATACTGCATTACGTACTACTACTACTAAACTACGGTATACTAACAATTCTCAGTAAATTAAATTTTATTGGTGACTGAAATTATAATAAATCACTCTGATAACAACTGCGAAGAAAAGTGTTTGATTAAAAAAGAAGTCAATGGCCTTGTATGCCAATTAACTTTAACAGATCCAAATCATTACAATTTAAATTTTAAAAAATAAAAAAAAGTCCGTAAACCGACAAAGAAGTGACAAAAAAGGCCATAGCTCGTGACCTGCCAAATAAATTTTCCTGCCATAAAATATCTGTATTTTTTCTTTCTAATCTGATTATATTTTTAATCTAAAGGTATGCTCATATGCCATTGTTCTATCTGCTCGTCAGTCCAAATCATCGAATTCAAAGCAAATTTATTGGTTCCCCGAAAAAATACAAGTAGCTTTTCACAATACATAAAACTCCACATATCACATCTGTATCTGTGAGGCGTCGTTGGCTTTACAGGCTTTATGTTATGCACCTTTTTGCAGAACTATCTTACTTTGTAAATACACTATTGAAATGTGTGAATTATGGCTGAAGAGTGAAGACTGAAGTGTGTAGAGTTATACTGTTCTTGAAAAAACTAGTGGATTTTTCATTTTTGTAAAGAATCAGATGCTATAAGCTGTAGAGATTTTTCTCTTTTTACCTTTTTTTGCATAGGCAAAGACGGATAGAAGGTTAAAACTGCGTGGAATTCATATACAAACTCAATTCCCACATCTCAAGCCTTTGTTTTTAAGAAAATACCCCTCATTTTTTTGGTTTCACTTCATCCCATGCTTGTGAACATTTTGGGTAAGAAATCTGCTCCGTTTGGATCAAGAAAGCACCTTTATCATCCGGGCCTTTTGTTTTTTTGCCTAAAGCTGGTGGATTTATTGGAGATTCAGTGAGTAGTTTCGGAATCTAGAAGTGGGAAATCTTTGTTTGGTGATGGTGGGATTGGGACTACTTTATTTGGTATGAGCATTGTGTGTGGAGTGTGTGAATTGCGGTGAGAATCACTTGTTCTATGTAGGGAATGAGAATTATGCAGAGAAGGTGAAATTAGTGGAGTATGGAAAGAGGAAAGTTCCTGCTTTGGCTAGTGGGATTGATGGTTTTGGCCTTAATTGAGGCTTCTCATTCAACTCTATCTCCTTCTGGTGTAAATTATGAAGGTAAATTTTCTTCTTTCTGAAAAAAGGTTTTGTTTTTTTAGTTTTCTTTGCTCAGTAATTTGGAAATTCTATGGAATGTTCTTTTGTGTGGATCTCCAAATCCTTGTGCCTAATGTTCTTGAATGTGTTTACCGCTGTCTCTTCATTAAATTGGACTTTTATAGTGGCTCCAGTAATAAATGTTTCCTGTTTTTCATCTACTTACTTGTTATCTTTAATGCTCTGCCTTACAATATTTGTTGAGAGGAAAGTATGAAACTGAGCACTAGTTTTGTTCCTGTTCTTGCAACTCCATGCAGTTGTTGCTCTGATCGCAATAAAGAATGACTTACACGATCCTTTCAATGTGCTGGAAAATTGGGATGCTAATTCTGTTGATCCTTGTAGCTGGAGAATGGTTACTTGTGGCCTAGATGGTTATGTCTCTGCTCTGTAAGTTGCTCGGCCGCCGAAACTAATGCTGAAATTGTTTTCTTAATGCCATCACTAATCTTTCTTGTTACCAATGCTTGCATAGTAGTGAAAAAGTTTTTCAATCTTATCACTGATCTTTATTGATGGTTAACCAGAGGACTATCTAGCCTTGGCCTATCTGGAACTCTGTCGCCCCGGATAGCGAACCTCACTAACTTGCTATCTGTGTAAGTAGTTTAGATAATGCTTGCTTCTTGGATGGAGTGTGATTTTCCTAATGCCTGTGTCTCTGTAGGTTACTGCAAAACAATGGAATCACTGGTACTATTCCGGCCGCTGTTGGGAAGTTAGAAAAGCTTCAAGCGCTCGACCTCTCTGTTAACAGGCTATCTGGTGAAATTCCCAGTTCTCTGGGGCATCTGAAGAACTTGAACTATCTGTGAGTTTGAGAATTATACAATCAACTAATTAACTAATACCACTACTTTCTGAAGATTGATTCTCATGCCTGCTATTCTTCTGGCAAGACAGGCGGCTTAACAATAACAGCCTTACTGGACCTATTCCCAACTCTCTGACCAAAGTCGAGAGCCTCACTCTCGTGTATGTCATCCTTCATTTCTCAAAATGGCTGTAGTATCCTCCTTCATTCATTAACTGTAGGCTTATTGTATTATCAATTCTTGCAGAGACATTTCCTTCAATAATTTCAGTGGCTCGTTGCCTAAAATCCATGCTAGAACGTTTAAGTGAGTTATCTTTCTAGTTACATGGACTAATTTGTACTCATATTGCATTATACTCGTTGCTAATTTTAAGTAGCCTCATTGCTCGAATCGGTTTTCAGAATGGTTGGGAACCCTCTAATTTGTGGACAGAATTCTCGAAACAATTGTTCTGTTGTCTACCCAGAGCCGTTGTCCTTCCCACCAGATGCTGTTAAAGGCAAATATCATCTCATCTTCTTCCATGGCTTGTGCCTCATGATCGAGATAATATATTATCTGATATCTGCTTCCTACGCAGGTCAATCAGACTCTGGAACAAAACATCATGTTGCAGTTGCTTTTGGAGCAAGCTTTGGTGGTTCCTTTTTAATCATAGTTGTTGTTGGCTTGCTGTTTTGGTGGCGATACATGCGACATCAACAGATATTTTTTGATATTAACGGTGAGTTTACATTGTTAGAACACGAATGAATGTATGCAATTTATATTGATAAATAGATGTGTCTCATCTGGTTCTTGAAAGTTAATGAATATTGGCGTTGAGATGGTAACCACTGAGCCCGACAAGTTTTTTTGCTCGATAGTTTCTTTTTATAGCTCGTAGAACTGGTCCTCAACATGCTTCTGCTCGCCCGTTCATTTTAGAATTACACTCATATATGTAAAGCAAAAGTTCTCATTGTTCATCATTCCTCTTTCCTCGGGAGAAGCTTTGTTTGCTCCTCGTTGCATCATATCCGAATACTATGTTTATTTTGCACGTGCTAATGCAATCACAGAAACTTGTCTTGGTTTGGAACTGACTTCCATTGCTATGATTTTTAACAGAGCAATATGACCCTGAGGTACGCCTAGGGCATTTGAGAAGGTATACTTTCAAGGAGCTTAGAGATGCAACTGATCATTTCAATGCGAAGAATATACTAGGCAAGGGAGGATTCGGTGTTGTATACAAGGGTCGCTTGAACAACGGGACTGTAGTGGCTGTGAAAAGGATAAAGGATTACAATGCTGTTGGTGGAGAGATACAGTTCCAGACAGAGGTAGAGTTGATCAGTTTGGCTGTTCACAGAAATCTCCTCCGACTCTGGGGGTTCTGCTCGACTGAAAGCGAGCGACTCCTAATCTATCCGTACATGCCAAATGGCAGTGTGGCATCGAGACTGAAAGGTAAGCAAAATCCAACAATCAATCATCAGTTGATCATTATGTAAAGGTATCCATAAATTGATTGTTTTGGCAGACCATGTCCATGGGAAGCCAGTACTGGACTGGTCAAGGCGGAAGAGGATAGCGCTGGGCAGTGCACGGGGTCTGGTGTATCTGCACGAGCAGTGTGACCCCAGAGTCATCCATCGCGACGTCAAAGCAGCCAACATTCTGCTGGATGAAGACTTTGAGGCTGTGGTTGGCGACTTTGGATTGGCGAAGCTCCTGGACCACCGCGATTCTCATGTCACAACAGCTGTCCGTGGCACTGTTGGTCACATAGCGCCGGAATACCTCTCGACGGGCCAATCATCCGAGAAGACTGATGTCTTCGGGTTCGGAATCCTACTCCTGGAGCTGATCACAGGACAAAAAGCTGTCGACTTTGGGCGGGGAAATAACCATAAAGGGGTGATACTAGACTGGGTATGACGACCACCACCATGCTCTCGCCTTTTAAAACTCTTACATACACAATGTTGATGATGTTGCTAAATTGGTGATATAGGTAAAGAAGCTTCACCGAGAAGGGAAGCTGAGGCTTATGGCAGACAAAGACCTGAAGAGAGAGTATGATGAAACAGAGCTTAAGGAAATGGTTGAGGTGGCATTGCTGTGCACGCAGTTCAATCCGTTGCATCGGCCTAAAATGTCAGAGGTTTTGAGAATGCTGGAAGGCGATGGCCAAGCAGAGAAGTGGGAGGAGCAATCACAGAACAATGAGCCCCCTAGATACCGATCATTTGAACATCCCGTTCAAAGATACTCGGACTTGATAGACGAATCCTCCCTTGTAGTTGAGGCTATGGAGCTATCCGGGCCAAGGTAGCATCTTTCCATAAGGTTGGTTAGTTTATGGTATCGATTATTAAGCTAAAAGATTTGAAGATTTGCCATTCGCTGCTGTCTATAGTGTTTGTTTGGAGCTATTTGTGTGTTTGAAATCACTTGTATAAAAGAAAGAGAGAGGGAACGAAAGAATCATGTACATTTGAGTTGTTTGGTGGAAGTATTAGATTCATTACATTTCCAACTCATAATCGTGTTTTGCAATGTGATGCATATGTTATGGTATAGCTAAATTATTTAGGATTAATTGTAGAGAGAGTTAGAGGTCATGAATTAAATTGTACTGCACTACTAACATATTTTGATTATTTGGGAGGCCATAATCCAAAAATATACCCCTATATTCTTCACAACTATATGTTGATTTAGCCAAGGCCCAGAAATTATATGCTTTCCACAAACAATAATATAGGAATGTAAGTTAAGAGTTACTATAATATAATGAGAATTTTATAATAAGATAATGAGAATTACATAGGGCCAACTCCAGTAAATATACCGCATAGTATATTTTAAAATTAAAATTATGCCTTTAATTAATTTAGCTCAAAAAAGGGGAAAGCGCCTGGGATTGCTTCGACTAATGTCTTGGGAAAGATGTGACATTTTATATCGAAAACGAGCACCATGTGAGATCCTATGCGGAGTCATAAATTAATAATCATATGATGATCTAATTAACAATGCCTCAATCAGATTCTGTACACATATAGTATTTCTGAATTAAAGACAAGTATCAAATATTGTCATAATGCTCAAGTTCGTCATAATAATGTATTGATTGTACTTGTAGAGTAACATTTTTATACATACATACCGGAAATATATTGGGTATATTCCCATTTTAGAAATTCATACATTCTATAAATTATATACTCCGCGTGAACTACCAAATTGTGTGAATCGAATTATTATTGTAGTGACTTGGTAACGACTCAACTTGTTAAAGAGTACGAAATCTTTAATTCAAATAAAAACCTGAATATAATATGTACTACATTACACGAATCCATTAATAATACGATCGAAAAAAACAGAAATATAGTAAAAAAAATATCTCCAGACTTTATTAAATTTATATGTATATTTATGGCGTCGAAAATTATCAACCAAATCGTAATTGGAAATTTCCATTAAAATATCTAATGAGTAAAAAATATCCAATCACAAGCCAACAAAGCAGCCGCAAGTCATGGACCCCACGCCTATGCTCCGGGCACGTGATTAATCTCCAAAGCACGTTATTTTTGGTATACCTCTCTCATGTTGCCACGTGTCCCCTTTTCTCACAATAATAATATTATCAGTTAATGAATCTAATTTTTTGGGGTGTTTGTGTGGAATTTTTAGCAACTCAATGCTTTGAATACCTTATATGACTCTAAGCCTATTGTTCTAGCACCTCTTATCGCATGAGAGTCATTTTTAAGGCATTCAATCAAGTTTATTTTAAGGCATTCAAATTGTTACTATTATGAATTTAGCAGTTATGCATTCTGTACATGCATATTTGCATTGCATATGTTCTTATCTGTTCATCTATCTCTATCTTTCTTTAAATGCTCTTCTTTGGAAACTTGCGTGGATTTATATCCGTACAACACCCTACTAATTAGTTATGTTTGAAAAGCTTAAATCTTTGGCTCCAGTAATGTATTATAAGGAATAGCTGCATTGTTGAAGGCTCTTACGATTCGTTGCTTGGGCATTTTTTCTTGAAAATATTGCTAAAAATCTCTATATGAAGTTTGAGCATATTTTGCAGCTGTTATAACTTCTGTAGTTCAGTCATCTGCAACTAATATTCATTCGTGTGGTGCGATTATTGGCTTTTGCTAAGAAGATCTAATATAGAGATTGTGCTTCAAGGCTGATGTGTATACATCGTTTAGGTGTTGAAAATTGTTCTTGTTTTTGTTTTTGTTTTCAGGAATCATATAGTTCAATGAAACTAATATGTTAATAATAACATAAGTGTAATTATTTCAGATCAATCGCATCTGTATGCTGAAATATCATTAAAGGATGTATGCTTCATGATATAATTTGTAATCAAGCAAGCGAGTTTGGTTATCCTAAGATCTTTAACCTGTCGGGATCAGATTGTGAGGGCATGCAGTAAACCGGTTGATATCTGATTAAGTTTGTTCCATATGAGATAATACTTGGGTTGTTAAATATATCTAGCATTACAAGTACATAAATTGTGTTTCAGGTGGTCCTTGTCATTTCCACTGATATAGTACCAATTTTCAAGAATGACTGATGGTTCCAAAGATAGAATGGCCATTTCAAATACTTTTGGTAAATAATTGCAGTGTGATAGTCTCTAGCACTAAGAAGGTTTTGATACTCATGTTAGTATGCTGATTTTGAAATTTAATATGGTTTTTAGTGGCTGATATTGAATTGACTCAGTTTCAAATATTCTGAGATATTATTGGTGTAACTTTGCACTCATATTGAAATCATGTACTTCCTCCGTCCCAACTGAGTTGAGTCATTATTTTTGGCAAAAAACAAACATCTAATCCCTCTTACTCTATTCCCTCTCCTACTTTACTCTCTCTTATCTCTCCTACATTATTCTCACTCCTATTTTATTATATTTTCATTTAACTCATTTCTTAATCTCAGTGCACAAAAGAAATGCCTCAACTTATTTAACTTAGTTGGGATGGAGGGAGTATTATAATCTAGCTATAAACTTCTGTTTGACATCTATGTTGCTGAATATGATATGAAGATGTATCTATGTCTCGTTTGCTAAATATTTACAATCAGTTCTTGTCTACTTAATTATCCACAACATCAACATCTTGATTTGAATAGCATATTTTTGTTTCCTGGGCATGCTCTGATCAGCCAGCAATATTTAATTTGGATTTGCAAGTGGCATTTTAATGTTTCACCAGCCTCCACTCCACTACTGTGTTTTATGCTTTCCTCTAAATCTTGGTTCATCATTATGTTTTTTGTCTTTCATGTGCAGTAGGCTGCTTCACTAGATTTTGTGCTAGATTGTCATTGTTAATAGATGAACTGGAATGCTGTGATACAGCATGGGGTATTTATTTCGTTTGTGGAGAGCTTAGTGGAGCATTCTCGAAATCTCACTTTTCTCTATGATTCTATTAATATTTTTATTGCTGCTTACACTTAGTCTCTAACATGCTCTATTTTGTGATATAGGCTTGTGGAGACGAAACTACTGGCAGCTTTTTCATTGACTCCTTCTGAGGAATAAGTTCTTGAAGACTATGTGGAAGGACTTTCTGAGGTTTCTGCTTCAAGCGTCACTTCTTCACGAGGTTCCTTCTTCAAGCTTCTCCTTCGTTACCGTATTTCTCTTCCCTTGTATATATTCGTAGCTCCTCCCACCCTCAATGTTTGTATTCACACTCCCAAAGCTCCACAAACATCTCCATTCATCTAATTCGATTCTCAATTCGCTATCGAGTTACCTTACCAAACACATTGACTCTTTCCTTACTACCGATTACTTGGACCAGAAGACCCTTCTATCTGCCCATGCCGCGCTATCATAACAACTGGTAACGCACACTATAAATTTATCGCATCAAAGCTGATAGCATATTATGCGTCCCTCAAACAGTCCCATAATTCAACCAAAGTATTTGATTCCCTCACTTTTACACATAACTTTCTTTGGAACTCCATCATCGAAGCCCATTTTTCTAATGGGGACCATGTGCAAGCCATTAACTTCTTCTCCAAGATGAGGTTTGCTGCCATTTTGCCTACACAATTTA
The DNA here is from genome assembly GCF_004379255.2 of Salvia splendens. Taxonomy (NCBI): domain Eukaryota; kingdom Viridiplantae; phylum Streptophyta; class Magnoliopsida; order Lamiales; family Lamiaceae; genus Salvia; species Salvia splendens. The sequence continues at coordinate 43,507,552 of NC_056036.1, read as the reverse complement.
CCATACCAATGGTTGTTTCTGCTTGTGCTGAACTCCAATCACTTTCTATTGGCATGAAATTTCATGGATTAATCTCAAAACCGAATCTTTTCGATGGAAACTCTGCTGTTTTTGCTTCATTCGTGTATATGTATTCGAAATGTGGAACTATGGACTATGCATCTCTTATGTTTGATGAAACTACTGTTAAAGATGTGGTTGTTTGGACTGCACTTGTGATAGGCACGGCACGTGCAGAATGGCGAGAGTGAGAAAGGTTTTCACTGTCTTTGTGAGATGCATAGAACTGGTGGCAATAGTGAGAAGCTGAATTTCCGAACATTAGAAGGGGGTTTCCAAGCTTGTGGAAACTTGTGTGCTTTGGTTGAAGGTAGGTGCTTGCATGTGCTGGCTCTAAAATCAGGAATTGTATCCTCAAATGTGGTTCAGTCTGCCATTTTGTCAATGTATTCCAAGTGTGGTAGTGTTGAGGATGCTCGTATGTCTTTTTCAGAAGTTGTAGATAAGGATCTAATATCATGGACATTAGTCATGGGTGTCTTTTCAAGGTTGGGGTGCATTGTTGAATGCTTTGATATATTTTTGAGGATGCAAGCTACTGGTTTACATCCTGATGGAATGGCAATTAGTTGTTTGGTTTCTAGTTTTGCTAATTCATTGAGAGTCTCTGAAGGGAAGGCACTCCATAGTTTTATTATCAGGAGGAATTATATGATTGATGAGAAGGTACATATTTCGTAATTGTCAATGTACTGTAAGTTTGGCCTCGTGGATCTTGCTGGGAAGATTTTTATTCAATGCCGCGATCAGGTAAAAGATTCTTGGAATATAATTGTGTCTAGCTATGAAAAGGTAGGATTAGATAAGAAATGTATAATGCTCTTCGGACAAATGCAACGTCAAGGGATTAAACCTGATTTATCCAGTATATTATCATTAATTTCTTCCTGCTCGATATTGGGAGCCATCTGTTTTGCTCGTTCTATACACTGCTGTATGATGAAAACAATGATGCTTGAGAAGGTCACAATTGTTAATTCACTGATAAACATGTATGGGAAATGTAGTAAGTTGAATGAAGCAGAAAGGTTACTCAATCACACATCACATGACATTACTACATGGAACTCTCTTATCTCATCTTACATTGACAATGGTAATTGTCTCAAGGCTATAGCTCTTTTCGATGTAATGATTACGAGAGGCTTAAAGCCTAACAAAGCAACACTAGCTGTTTTGTTGTCTGCTTGTGCTCAGATTGCATCTCTTGAAAAGGGGAAAAAAGTTCATGATTATATCATAGAAGCTGGATTTGGCTGTGAAGTTTCTGTTGCTACATCGTTGGTTGATATGTATGCCAAATGTGGAAAAATTGATATGGCAAAAGAAATTTTTGACTCACTAAGTGATAGGGATATCATATGTTGGAATGTAATGATTTCCTGTTATGGTATGCATGGATATGGAAAATCTGCAGTTGAGATGTTCCAACGAATGAAAGAATCTGATGTTAGACCAAATGACCTAACATTTCTAGCAGTACTCTCAGCATGTGTTCATGCTGGATTAGTTGATGAGGGCAAGTCAATCTTCCACAAAATGAAGGAATATTCTATTGCACCCACACTAAAGCACTATGCATGTATGGTGGATCTTTATGGGCGATATGGTTATCTGGATGAGGCAGAAGCTCTTGTTTTATCGATGCCGTTTACCCCTGATGGGGGCATATGGGGTTCTCTGCTAAATTCTTGTAAATTACATAATAATGCTGCAATGGGTATGAAGATAGCAAACCATGCTATTGAAGCTGACCCAGAAAATGATGGGTATTACATATTGGTCTCAGACTTTTATGGCTCTATGGGCATGTGGGAAGATGTAGGGCAAGTGAGGAAAAAGATGAAGGATAGAGGGGTAAGAAAAACTGTAGGTTGGAGTGCTGCATAAACTGGCAGAATGACCACAAAATGTGGTCTGTCAAGTAATCGAACCTTAAAGATATTAGAATATCTAGAAACGAATTAAAGTCTCTCTTCTACATTTTATTTGTAAATGGCAGCCAGCTGTGCTTTGGTTGGATTGAGGAAGGTAATAAGATACATATTTGAATTCCTAACTTCACTTCTGGTAGCTGAAGCATGATGCCAACTCTATATATTGAGTGGTGTCCTCTCTTTTGACTTAAATTAGCTAATCCCTTTCTCATTAAGATATTACTTTGTGGACATCATTTCGCGGGCGGAGGACGTACATTGTGGCTTGAATTGCTCTTAGGAATAGTTTTCCTCTAGAGACTTTATTTATTCAAGAGAAAAATCAGTGTTTCTTTTATAGGGTCTCTTTTGACACTTACTGGAATTTAAATTTCTTAAACGTACTATGATCTTACTAGTTGAAAGTTTTTTGGTGCACTTTGGATGGTAAAAGCTTGGCTTCATTTGCTCTAATAGCTTTGTGGATTAAATCCTGTGAAGAATGATTGGTACTACTATGGTATATCCCCTTTTTAGTCAGCACATGGGTGGTATACATCTGTGTAGCAGAGAGTTTCTTATGAACTGAACACAACTGCTTAACAATCTCTAGATTTTCCATTTTTATCTCTGCAGGTTGAGGCAGAAAAATTGCTAGTCCTGAAAAAAAAAGTCACACGAAGGACACTCCAGTTTCCTTGGTGAGATACGGAACACAGTTTTGGAACTTTCGGCACCACCACAGCTGGTAAGTCCCCTTCTAGTGCCACCACTTTTTTGCTAACCAGGCATTTTCTACTTTCCAATAGTTTCCATACATAATTGGAATTATATGTTGATGGCCACACCTCAAGAGTAGATTATAGCTAACATATTAAGTTACTACATGAGACTAATATTAAAAGTATACCCCGAAATTAGCAGTGTTGAGAAAGTGAATCATTTCAGATGCCCCATAGTTTACTTGAGAAACCTTGTCTCAGATTAAAGAGCTCAAGGAGAAGATGCAAAGTTCTGGCATGCCGTGGCCCGGGGTTGAAGGTGCAGAGAGATGGGAACAAGCATGGATGGCCATAAAGAAGGTAAGCCTATAGATGGGCATCCATACTTGCATGTTTTATGGAAACGTTGCCATCTTTTGATAATCATTGATTCAAGAACAACTGATCTTTACATCAGCCATATGTTTACTTTTCTGCATTTCTAGGTGTGGGCCTTAAAGTGGAACAAGAGGCCATACTTCAGCACAAGAAAAGTGAAGCTTGATCATGACTGTCTTTGCATGGCTGTCCTAGTTCAAGAAATAATAAATGCTGATTACGCATTCGTTATCCATACTACTAATCCATCTTCTGGGGATTCATCAGAAATATATGCTGAGGTAATAATATTTGCTATACTTTGTTTATACTTTATGAATTGTTAAAAAGTGTTGATTAGCGTTGCATGGGATATTCATCAACTGGCGCTTGTAAACACACAAGAAATATCAACGTACATGAGAGACACCATAGCTGAATAATTATAAAAGAAGGGATTCAATTACTAGATTGCCTCCTACTGCCTCCCACACCCTCAGTAAGGCCACAATTATCTCCGACACCCCCTCCTCCCCCAGCAAATGACTCTCCTTATATTTGCATTTGAAAGTAAACTTTTACTGATCAAAGAATTATGTGTCAAAAAGTACGGGCGCACTCAGGAGTGGCAAGTCTAGTACACCCCAATATATGTCTATAACCTCAGGTGACAAGCTAGACATGAAACTGGTAAATCATCAGCTACCTAAAATCAAAATTTATAGTTAAACTAAACAACCTATATCTTTTCATATATTTTTTCTGTGCTGACTCATTTCTTGGGGGTTTAGCTCCAACTTAAAGAATGAGGTAAGAAGAGTTTTCAATGGCGAAGATCTAGAAGGTTATACTGGTGCTGGGCTTTATGACAGGTAAAGTTTTATGATTGACGCTCTTCTCTAATGTCACAGGATCTTTGGAATATAACCAAGCCCTGAACTTGATGGTGTTTCTTGCAGTGTCCCAATGGACGAAGAGGATCAAGTGGTGCTTGATTACTCATCTGATGCATTAATGGTTGATGGCGACTTTCGTCATTCAATTCTCTCTAGCATAGCCGTTGCAGGAAATGCCATCGAGGAGCTCTATGCATCCCCTCAAGATATTGAAGGCGTTGTCAAGGATGGAAAAATATACATAGTCCACACAAGACCACAGATGTGATCAAATTTCTTGAAGTCCAACTGTTTTCCGGGATGGAAAAGACCTACTACATACAAAAACACGACCCGCAAAGAGCAACATCTACTATAAGGGTAATGAAAAGAATCAGGTAGTGGTAGTTTATATCAACTGTCAATATATATGGATGCCACAAGTAGTTCATATTCAAGTTATTCTGTATATGTTTCTTCTAAACGCTGTATCATTCATACATACTTTATTTATAATAACTTAATAAGCATTGTTATTATTGACAGTGTATAAATGTTTTTTTTTTCTGGTGAAATACCTCTACATTCACATGCCATTTATCTTTTCCAATCCTCGTTATAACTTATACACAGTACATGTTTCGTTTGATTTTTTTTAAGTAGGTATATTATTTAATTAGCATCTGTATTGTTAATCATTCAAAAACACCCAGAGATAGAAATGATTAATGTTTCTTTTATTCCGAACTTAATTTCAATAGTCTTAGTTTCCTACCCATAATATAACTTCACAAAAATTAATTGTGACCAATCCCACAAAACTATATATGCTGGTAATCCAACAATTGTTAGAAGAAGAAATAAACATTGTTAAATTTCGTACAAAAGAAAATATTACTAGGAGATAATTAAAGAAAATATTTCATTCCCAGTTTGTAATCTACTTTGGAAATATGCATTTCAGTTTCTATTTATCTTTAAACAATTTACGCTGACACACTACGTTGTGCAAGCATGCAAGCGTGCATTAACTAAAACTGACACAATGCACTCTTACATGCTTGCTTGTGAAAAACTTTCAACTATCTTACATGTTTGTACATTTGGAATTGGCAGTGGATCTCTAGATTCAACACCTGGATAGAAAAAAAGGAAGGACTGCTGCAGTATCTTCTTACATAGGTTAATTAATTTCTTTTATAAATCATGTAATCTAGAGATTGTTCTCATCTTCCACTGAAAATTTGGCTGCTCCCTCCAAGTGATGCCTCCCACAATTGATGACATTCTGATTCGAGCTAATGCTATGACAACCTCGCGCATCTCTGGCCTGTCTACTGCCTCTTCACTTAGACACCATTGTGCAATTTCACCCATCTGCACCCACCATTCACAACCCTCTTAATCTTTCTTATACCACCACTCATGGAGTATATTTTCTATGTACTCTACGTACCTTGTATACGTCTTCTCGAGGATAATTGTCTTTCAGATTTCCATCTACCAGTACTTGCAACGCCGAAGCTGCATCTTCTTCATTGAAGATATTGTTTACCTGATCAAACTCATCTAACACCATAAATAAATATGGTCTTTTTTTACTGCTATTCAACAATATGCATCAAACTTTGTTCACTTACTACTGTGATCAAGGACTTCATCTTATTTGGCTCTTGGTTGTCTCGGATGAGTGCACGTTGGCCGGTTATAAGCTCTGCAAGAACTACTCCAAATGCAAACACATCAGTCTTAGTAGTCACTTGCATCTCTTTCACAGACCTGCAACAAATCATTTTACTTTGATATGCTAATGTAATGATGATATGATGATTCAGATACACCACAACTGGACTTACTCAGGTGGAAGGTATCCTGGCGTCCCAACAAGCTGGGTTGCTATAAATTCATCTTCATTGCTTCTACCAACAAGCTTTGCTAAACCAAAATCTGCAACCTGCAGATATTCTGAATCATGATTGCTCCAAAAATCCTGAAGGAAGATCAATAAGTAGGTACATACCTTTGCTCTAAGCCCTTCATCTAGCAGGATATTTGTAGTTTTTATATCACGATGCACATATTGAGATTTTGTGTGGTCATGGATGTACTCTATACCCCTTGCAGCATCAAGTGCGATCTGGGTTCTTGCGCTCCACGAGAGAGGCTGATGACCTAATTAATTCATAGCCTATGATATAAGCATTTCTTTGCAGTTTATACGCACAAAGTGTAGTGTTTCTTTGAATACCTTTCATCAATGGATCATGAAGACGGTCACTAAGAGAGCCATTCGGGATATACACATAAACCAAGTAGAGGTGGTCATCACCAGTGGCATAGCCCATCAGCTCCACCTATATTCTTGATAAATTGTAATGGCCTCTCAATGTTACAGTAATTCTCAGGTGATGGAAAATTTCTCTTACCACATTATTGTGATGTATTTTGCACAACACTTTGATCTCAGCAAGGAATTCCTTGGAGTTGTTGGACCTCATTTTCTTGATTGCAACTTCCTGATTCATGTCAATGATAGTTGTGACTAGTCAAGATTATTGATGAATATTTGGGGGACTAAATAGTACTACTACCTTCTCTCCGATCACACCGTGGTATACACTTCCATATCCCCCCCGGCCAATTATTCTAGTCTCATCAAAGTCACCTGTGGCCTCTGCAATCTCCTCAATACTGAAGAAACTTGGTTTCTCTGACTCAAAAACTGTGATATCTGTCAGAGATCCAAGCAGATCATTTTAATTTCTCTCTCTGAGTACTATGTAGAGAAGTGAAATACTCCATCAAATAATACTACTACTACTACTCTGACCTTGTGTTATTTCTTTCTGTGTGTACTGTCTCTGCAAGGAATGTGCTCTGGCACTTGAGGAGTTTTTGAATGAAGATTTTGGATCCTCTTTCTCTGCCTTCCTTCTTTTTCTCCCAACTAGGATTATGGCCAAGGTGCATACTGAAAGTAAGGTTACAGCTGACAATATCCCAATGAGTAGGATCCATTTGTGTGCCTTTTTTGTCCCTGAAACCAAAAGAATGAGGAATTTCTAACAAAGTAAATGAATGATCATGAAAATGATGCTCACCTTTCTCTGAACTAGGGAGTCCATATTTTTCCATGGGCACATATAAGAGCCAACCTTCTTTAATGAAATCTGGGGTTTTCAAATATGTGTTTAGTTTCTGAATTCCATCAACTTGAGCAGCAAGTAGATTTGCAATAGAGGAGAGAGTATCAGTTGGCTGAACTGTGTAGGTGACCACAACTTGGGACTCAATCTCCACACAGCCACACAAAAGATGCAGAGTTTTATTTTCTCCAACATTTAAACTTGTATTTACTCCGCTACTCCAGACTTGGCTGCTAAAATTTTGATTTGATACCTCGTAGAAAGTATCACCGTGCTTTGGCTCGTAGACTATATCATAGAAGTATCCTCGAGTTCCATCAACATTCTGGCACAAGCAGTTTACAGAAACCAAGTAATCTTGCCTATCTGCATATGGTATAGGCTTGATTGCTGATGCATTGACCGAGTACAAAGAGGCCACATTATCCACCTTATATACATTGTGCTGGTAAAGAAGAGCACTACATGACTGGATCTTTTCTGAACAAGTGAAGGGGTACATCTGTGTTTCTGAAACACAGCTTTTCATGAACAAGATTGGGAGAAGAAGGATATGAAAAAGAGGACTACATCTCTGAAAATCCATGAAAACAAGATTGTGAGAAGAAGAAGAAGAAGAAGAATAGTTAATTAAGAGGAATTGGAGATAGCTTTGTCGATTTGTTCCTACATATCTGTCATTATATACTTGCTTGTCTTCTTCATTATGATCAAGTGAATAGTTAATCCAGAATCTCTATACTTTATAGCCTTAGTCACAAAGACACATATCTAGGTAACCTATCCTTCTGTCAATGGACATTGTTGAATATTAGTATGCACATTTGAAAACATCATAAAAATGTGACCAAGGTAATTAAGTGTGTCTAAAGATGCATGGTTGCCTGATCTCTTACAAATTTGATCCTTGAGCTGTGCATATGACTATTGACATCGGCCGGCTGGTCTGAGTAAATCCTAAATTTACTTGTAATCACATTCATCGATTCTCCTAAATAGAATATAATTAGTTGATGGACTACTAATCAAGGCTTAAAACGTCTTCGTAATACTGCAAGTTTGCGAATTGGGAGATTAGAAAATGAGATTTATTATGAGAAAAGTATCTTATAAATTTAATACAGTACTTCTCCATATTACTATCTTATGGGCCACAGTTATCCAAAAAGTAAAAAAAAACATTAAACATTAGTGGGTAATTTGAACTTGGTCTCTAATGCCCGATACTATACTCGATTAGTCCAACCACCTACCCACTTCAATATTTTATTCTTTTATCTCTATTTCGGAAGGTGTCAATCCATTTTTAAAATTGTTTCCATGTATTTTTTTTTAAATTAGGTTGTATTTAATCCACATGATTTCGGAGTTTGAGTTGCAATCTTCTATTCATGCACCCGACCCGACTCTTTTGGTTGGTTACATCTTTACGCAGAAAAATGAGTTAAATAGTAGTAATATTAAAACAAGGGTTTTTTCTTTTTTGTTCTAGATTAGAACTTAGATTCTTTTAGTGTACTAGAGTTTTTTTTTATTCCGTGTTTGGGAGAGACGCATGACCTTCATGCGTCTCTTTTTAATGAAACGCATGACGGAGATGCGTCTTTTATAGAGACGCATGAGGGACATGCGTCTCTAATTTTTTTCGATTTTTTTTAGTGACGCATGACCGTCATGCGTCTTAGGGAGAGACGCATGAGGGTCATGCGTCTCTAAATACATATAGAGAGAGATTGTATAAATACAAGTCAGGTCACGTCAAGGGGGCAAGTTTTGAGAAATTGGGGAAAAGTGGAAGAGAGAGAGATTGTATAAATACATACATATTACTCCATCATATATATTAAACTCAAATGATTTTTTTACTCCATAATTTATGTTCGGTGAACATATATTTTGCTCTAAATAAAAATAAATATTAAATAAGTTATTAATTTATGTAGAATTAGTTATTCATTTTACAAAACCTAAAAATCATATACATTTTCTTAATCCATGTGGGCAAACAACTAAGAAACATAATATGTTAGCTTTCCCTAATTAATCATATAACTATGTTAAAAATTCATATGAGATAAGATGTATCATACTCATAAATTTAAATATGTGCCTCTTGATAAGCAAAATACGAGTATAAAAGAAGACATTATATTTATGTTATTAATCAAGTACTTTTAGGCATAAGTTTCTATGATTAAACACTTTATTTAGGCTATTTAACAAGCTAAATACAGTGCAATTTTTAATTTAAAATTGAACGTATAAAGCAAAATAATATTTAGGCAGAAGGCATATAAATTTAGAGTGACTAGACGTGTAGCTTGAGTGTCACAGTATCTCTCTCTTCAAAATAATAACATACAATCTCTCTCTTCAAAATAATAACATACAATCTCTCTCTCTTCTCACTTTTTCCCAATTTCTGCAAAAACCTGCCCCTTGCCATGACTAGACGTGTAGCTTGAGTGTCACAATTTCCATACAATCTCTCTCTGTATGTATTTATAGACGCATGACCCCCATGCGTCTCTCCCTAAGACGCATGACATTCATGCGTCACTAAAAAAATCGAAAAAAATTAAAGACGCATGTCCCTCATGCGTCTCTATAAAAGACGCATCTCCGTCATGCGTTTCATTAAAAAGAGACGCATGAAGGTCATGCGTTTCTCCCAAACACGGAATAAAAAAAAACTCTAGTACGCTAAAAGAATCTAAGTTCTAATCTAGAACAAAAAAAGAAAAAACCCATTAAAACAATGAATAACAATAGTTTACCAAAATCATATTATTAAATGATAAAACAAGGACCAGCTAGTAAATACTACTAATAATTGTATAATGAAATTCATATTTTATAAAATAAAATAAAATTAAATAATAATAATGAGCATTAATAAAAAAAAATATAGTACTACTAGTCTACTACCAATGAGAACACGCTTATGTAAATTATACATAGAAATGAAAGTACATGTAACTAGTAAGAACTAATACATGTAACTAGTAAGAACACGACGCAAACTCAACTTCCCATTTTAAAGATTGATAGCTGTCGATCTTTACATTGTGGAGTAGTTTCCATCAATATACACCAAAATATCCTCCATACTAACTCCATTTGTTCTAAAATGTAGGTCAGAGTTCACTTCTAACTCGTCATGTCTGTAAGAATCCTGTACAAAAGTCGTTTCAAAATCTGTCTGGTTGAATGTATCAATATTCACTTTATCCTTCAATCTACTGTACACGGCTTTTCGTCTGCTTTCTTGAACTCTTCCCTCAGTAAATTGCGAATTCTCCTTCTCAGACTTGAAGCTTCCTCAGGTCTGAACCATTGCTTTCCGAACTGATAATGGATAAGAATGCGCAGAGGTAACCAAAAATAACCAGAAACATAAAGAAAACTGAAAATATTAGTAAAATGGAAACAAGTACCATATCCAAGTCCCGCTTTTTCAGACGTTCAGGCGCATCGCCAATGAATCGTTCTATAAAGAATAGAACAAAAAGACCACAGTCGTATACATTCTGTTGCTGTGGCACCTGTTTCACAAGGCAGTTGTCTTAGTTAAATAAACGCAAGCAGGCCGTGGTACAGTATCTTCGCTTTCATAATTCATATTTGCATACATTCACCAAACTAAGTTACACTTCACCCTCTTCTCAACATCTTTAGCTTAACAGTTTTCTTCACATTAGGAAATGATTAAACAGAATTTCTTTCAAAGGAAGAAGTATACCTCAATAACTCTGTCATCAATTCTTCGAGAGAGCCTGTTCCAGATATGCTCTGCAAAGGGCAGTTGCAGCACTTCTTCTTTTTTCAGAAACTTCCACTCTTCTACTAGAAAGCTGTCGGATAACAAATCATGGCCACATTTGAAAATAAATAAATTTGCATAAGCAATCAATTGAATAACTTGATTTAGATGACTTGGGGCAAAAGTTCAAGTGGCATACAGCAAGCCAACCAAACAGCCTGATCAAAGTGACAATTTATGATAATGACAATGACAATCCATTCTCTAGTACTCAGATAATAGACAACTATGCATAAGCAGTAGACTTTTGCCAATGCATAAAACACATGCTGAGTATTCAACTTATTAGCTGGTGATACTTAATATGCTCCTAGTCTCCTACAACTAAGGAAGTAAATACTACTAATATTTATAAGAGAGCCGTATGAGGTCAGAAAATTCAGATGAAAAAACCAAGTTGAGCATCTGTAATTTATTAGAATAGTCAGCGTACACCCATATTGCAGGCACAAAGCGATAGTTTCCATACAGACCCAATTTAACTATGCTACCACTTCAGGGACCATTTACAAGTAAAAATTTCTGAGTGCCAATGGAATCTAAAATGTTTAGACAGTCTCAAAGACCAATCACATGATATACTATAAAAATATACTCCCTCCTTGCCAGTCTTGTGGTTAAATTTAAGAAGTGGGACAAAGTTCCTGGTATCGCATCAAATATTACAACTTCTCGTCAAATATCAAGGACAAGTTCAATATTATTGTATATTCTACTTTAAGAAAAAACAAAAGGAAACCTATGCACCAACTTAGAATGAAAAATCGTGTAGTATTCTCCCAGTATGATATCAGAGTTAATAATTAATATCCCATAACACATTGTAAGGTATCTGCTACACGGTATACACACTTTGGCAGTCTTTTAGCAAACTATCAAATTTGTATGATCTAAAAGCAGTTTCAGTGACCAGTAAATAGTGCTTGTCTCACAACATAATCAAGAACAAAATTTACTGACCTCTTAACATTACTGAAAATTGACTTGCTACAATGAAGTCCTAAAGAATCCAAATGTAGTATAATTGGCCCTGATTCGTCTTCTTTATTTGGCATGGATATAATAATCAAACTCCAATGACAGCTGCCGGAAATGAGATAATGCAAAATATAGTCAGTGAGGTAGTCTGGCAATACAAAAGATCTGGTAAGTTTCAGAAAATGCTTGACATGGCATGTCGACTCACCGAATGTAATGCAAAGGACTAGAATGGAAATACATCGATGTATATGGATGAAATACAAATGTTCATGACTCGGAAGTTCTGGGGGTAGCATCTACTCCCTCGGTCCCTCCGTCCCAACGAAGATGACACGCTTTCCTTTTTAGTTTGTCCCAACCAAGATGACATATTTCTATTTTTGGTAACTTTCTGTCTCCAATTAACACACTCAACCACTTTTCCTCTCTCCAATTAAATATTCAACTCTCTTTCTCTCTCCATTTAACACTTACACCTACTCTTTCTCTCTCCAATTAACCAATAACTCATAAATCCCGTGTTGGCTAAGAAATGTATCATCTTAGCCGGGACGGAGGGAGTACTTCTTATCAGTATAAATTGACCTGTCTTGCTTGAAACGAAAGGCCTCATATTACAGCTAACTGAACTTGGTACAGTACTCATGTAATTATCACCTCAATGACCCCCATTTCTAAATAAAGAAACACAGAAAGCTGATTCAATTATTTAATTAAAAATTAACATATTTTTTCTGTATATTAGTTGAAATTTAGGCATTGATATTTTCGTTGCGCTATTGCCTTGATCCTGGTTAAAAATTAACTCTCTCCAAAAGGGGTCGGGGACCCAACACATTATGTAGGGAAATATCAATGATCACAACCTACATGTGTATATCAGAGAATCACTGCCATGGTAGTATGCTATGCACAAAAGCAGAGGTCATAGTTCAACCAACTGATATAGAAGAACAAAAACACTTCCAAGGGTAGCTTGACATCATAACAACTGATCTTACTGCTTACTTTTCATGAATTGGGAGGAAGATATATGCTTTCTCGAATATATTTACACCTTTCCACCACCTTCTGAACTTCAAAAATAGATCTTCTCTATCAGCCTGCATCAGGGAAAAAATACTAAGTAGACCAAAAACTTGTATAATTAACTAAAAACAAACATCAAAACTTAGATTGCAAGTAGGATATACAACAGGATCAGTTTCTGCTTTTCATTTGAAGGGATTTGACTTATAGTACATAAGAAATATTCTACAGCACTCATAACGATCAGCATGATTTTGAGGTTGACAAGAACATCAAATTCTAAAAAAGGAATGTGTCCATGCCTCTCATAGTAAAACTCTTTCAAACTCTCAGAGAGACACTAGACGAGCAATCCATTGTAAATGACAATATGACATTGGCGCCTTTCTTATTTCTTGAATATCAGACGATTCTATGTACATAACTGGGATAAAATTGACTGTCCGACTCCAAAGAGAGGAGTGCTCCAAGAGTATCAGAAGCTACCTTCGACAGAACATCCTGTTTCAACTTCTCATAGAAGTAAGTATTAAACATATGATAATTGTCTTTTCTTCTGGCACTTGGGAGTGTTGGTTTCTGCAAATATCTAAACAAAGTATATCAGTTAGTAAATATCTCATCATAAATTTTTAGCAACAAACCTGCAGTCTCAAGTGACAAAAAGTTAGCATGCAATTGAAGTGTCATAAGGAAAGAGTTTAGAGAATGCTAGAACAACTACAAATATTTTCTTCATTTTTGCAGAGAAATTCTTAATAAGTGAGTCTCCCACAAGATGAGCACTAATTAGTGCTAGGATTTTTCACTTTGGTTGAAATAGGATTAAATCATTAAATTAATAGTCTTAGCTTAGGATGGCAGTCCAGTATCCAGATTATATCCATATTGCTGGAGGATTTAGTGTGAACCAAGCTTGTATACAACTCAAAGAATGCAGTATTAAAACAAACGAAACTAAAACTACAAGCTCAAGTTTCTTCACTATATTAGGAAATGTAATGTAAATTACAAAATTGCTAGCAGTCCATAGAGTGGATTACTAATGTGGAGTAAAGGTGGATGAACACAAAATAACGAGAGCAAAGCGAAAACAAAAGACAATAACTGGACTTAAAGAAGAGCAATCCTCCGAAGAGGCCTGATAATCCTCAACAGAGGCCTATGGCTGAAACTGTCCTAAACACTTTATTTTCTGAGATGCCTAGCTCTTCTAAAGTGGAGCTATTTATAGGACTCCTACGACCTGTCGAAGTGTAAACTAGGAAAGTAAATCAACTTAAAACTAAACAAGGAAACAAATCCCTAAACATGGAAAGTAATATCGAGACAGTTTTCACACTAATGAAAATAATTTCAAAAGATAATGGAGATCTCTAGTTTGATCTCTATCAATACTGAATGCCATATGTGTTGCCATAAAACATGCTAGCAACAGCTCAGCAATCTCAACTTAACAGTACTGTCAAGTAAACAAAGCAGAAAAAGGGAAAAGAGATGAAAAAGGTCCTCCAATGAGCTAGGGCAAAAAAATTCATTAAAATATACAGAAACAATAATTACTATCAGTAATAAAAGTAATGGTCACATGACTCACATACATATTGACGATAAAGAAGTACAATAACTAACAACCTTTATTGAACTTACCGAATGTAAAAGTTCATGATTGGTGATGACAAATAAGACTCAGGAGTCAGACATTCCATGTCCAAGTAACAAATTTCGAAGGCTTCAGGATCATCCCTATTTTAATAAGCAGTAATGTAGGATGCATAAGAAGGAACTTAATCATACAAAAATCTTCCATGATACATATTGCAGTAAGATGGTACCTTGATGGGTAGTATATACGGGCATCTTTGCTGCTGAAACAAATTAAGAGGAAGGAATAAGTAAGTTCTGATCCCAACTACACAAAGCATCTCAAAACTTTATCCCTGAAAGCAGACACCAAGGTTACAGTCTTGCTAGATTGTTCAAGGATCTATACTATACCTTTGACCCACTTGGTCTGTTTCATCTACTACATCGACCTCAAGTTCATCGTCCTCCTCATCTACTAGAACAAAATCTCTCTGCTGAAAATTTTATGTTGGCAGTTGTCACCTTCATGAGTTGATTAACAGTAACAGCTGAAAAACATAATATACAACACTGCACCACTCTAAACAAAACTATGGGCACAGAATATACTTGAACAAAAAATTATAAAAACTAGATAGGCAACACAGAACAGATACAGGAGAATAGCACTAAACATATTTTGCCAGCAATGTTGTTCAATAACAATCTCCTTAGCAATGTAGGCTGCCTTAGAATCTATCATCTCAAAGGTTTAGTGCACCACCCAAGAAAGATTGCAGATATAAGTTCAGTTAGCAGACACTGAGAGAGAGAGAGAACAGTTGGAGAAAGGGGTACATGAAAATTCAACTCCAAACTAAGTGAACTTACCGCGCTCCTTCTGGTGTTATGTAGACGCAGACTAGGAACACTACTTTTCCTAAAAACAGCAAAAAAAAATATGTCAAGAATATGTAATCATCGTGTAAAATGTGTTGTTTTTCTGTTCATAAGTATATTTTTATATAGATTCCAAAGAGTCTGAGGGAGAGACAAGTAAATCAAATATCAGATTTTGGACTCATCAGACAGTAGAGGGATCAGCCATTAGAGGTAGGTGTTTCCACAGCACAAGTAACACTGATGAAACTCCCTTAAAAACAAGTGAAATTTAGCACAGCCTTACTTACTTTCTTGCTGAACGACAAGAAACATCTTTGTCAGACAGATGAGATGAAGAATTAGAAGCATGGCTTCCTCGTTTCTCACCATTGGTTTGCTGCAGGTTACCAATGTTTGCTGAAAGAAAATTCGCAGATTTAAAAGGTGTTTGTCTTGATGATAAACCTCTCTTCTGTGTTATCTGAGCTAAAAATGGCTTGTGCTCTTGGATATTTTTCTGATCAGATTGATTCAAAGTATATAATTCTGCTCCGAAACATCTGTTTGCACTCTGGTTGAGAAAGAAAAGGAAAAATTGAAGGGGATCTGACACCACATTATCTCATTGGGTAATCAGGACAAGCAAGTAAATAACTTATTACAAATGCATACTTCATTGTCTAACTTGCTGCAGAAATGCTTACTAAATTCTGAAGCAGGTTCAGATGGTGGAGCTCGTGTATGAGATAAGTCATCCATGGCACCTACAGAACACAATAGGCTTTAATCACCATGTGTTTAACTGAGATGTCGAGGGTTCATTGTTCAATCAGAACAAAATGAAAAAAAAAATCAAACAGAATTTTGAATCCATGGTATTTTGACAACACAAAAATCTATTCATCCTCTCTGATGTAGCATAAACTTTCTACTTGTGCATGTGTGTGGCTAAGTCCACATATATATCTAGCTAAATATAATTAAATCCAAGAAGTGACTAGGTTATGTTAACTAAGTTTGTAGGAGCAGTAAAATACAAACACTGAACAAGATCAACAGGAAGGAAATGGAAGGGGGGAAACAAAACCAACAGCTACAACAACATCTACTTTGTACAGAGTGATGCAGCCTCACCATTACCAGTAGACTCATCGACTAATGCTATCAACTTGTTGCATTTGAGGTTATCCTGAAAAGAAATATCATCACAAATACATGATAAATCCCATTGTAATGCAAACGCACAGAAAGACGACAGGAACAAGACATTTTAGCATATTTTGCGGCAGTTTAGGACATTCAGATGTAAAGCATTGGATATGTTGTACTAAAATTTGCCCATATGTCATCACTTATCCAATAATTCTTTATGATGAAACCACTTTAACAGAATGCCACAGCATAATGTCAAACAGACCCAATTATCATTATCATCATCACTAAAAAGCATTTCCTCTCATCTTTTTTAGTATCAATATGTTATCTCATGTTTAAGATATACTTTTGATGAAATACGGGCAAATAGAGATTTTCTTCTTGGCAATTCCTAGTCCAATGTCGTATGACCAAACTCAACTCACGCAAGTCACATTAACCAATAGTTTCAGTTCTCACAGACAATGACGAAAAATCCAACCTTCTCAAGACTTCTGCGCGCCAATTCCGCTTCCATCCTCTTTATGTGATCTCTCAATTTGACGCCGCCGTCGGACAATTTAGACGCATTTAGGAAATTCATGCTCCTCGCTATCCTCTCTTTGAGCTCTTTGTCGGAGAGATTCCTGAAGTGATTGTCGGTGCCCGGTTCCACCTCCTCGGCTTCCTCCAGTGGCATCGACTTCTCCGGCGCATCCTGAATCAGCAACTCCGGAGGAGGCTCGTCGTCTCTAGCGAGTAATTTATCGAAGTCCAGTTCTATACCCGCTTTCCTCTTTCTCTCTCCTTCCCGTGCCATGCATCTGTGTGCGCGTGTAGGTCGCCGAGATTGAAGTCCGGTGAGTGTAGTGAGAAACTCAGAAGTCAGCAACTGCTTTGTTTTGCCTTTGATGATTTGATTTGATTGCGGCTCTCTTCTCCTCGCTTCTCATTCTCAGGGCAAATCAGAGCGTTTGGGGTTTCTATTTCAAAATCTAGGTTAAATGTCGATTTTGTCTCATCATTTTTCTTTTATATTAAAATCATGTTAAAAGAATATCAAAATTTATTTTCTAAGACTTTTCAGTCAATATATTAAAATCATGTTAAAAGAATATCAAAATTTATTTTCTAAGACTTTTCAGTCAAATTAGAGCCGTCGTGATATTATTTCTTTTTTTGAAGCTGTATCTAACTTCTCATCGTCGACAATCCACAATGTTAACTAGCAATGCTAAAACCAACAATCATTGTCCTGTGATTTTCGGTCTTGCAAAATGACGTAAAGCTCGCTTGTTAACACTGATTGAGGTTAGTTCCAGAAACTCCTTGCTAATATGTTGTTGCGTGGATGTCATTTATCGCAAACTGCCATTACCAACATCGTCTTACATGAGGGTATAAGTGGCAAGGGTTGGATGCGATCGGCTTAAGCACCAAAAGAGTCTGAAGAATGAGATTTGAAGTATTAGGGCATCCACACCCCCGTCCCGATCCAGCTTCCAAATCTCCTCCACGTCATCATTTTCCCTCATTTTCTGCGACAAGCCACAACTCCGCAGGCTCCATTCAGGCCCCAACCATTAAATTACATCACACCTACCAACTATTTTACTCGTAAAATATAAAAGGTTGAACAATTAAAACACAGAAAATTCATTGTTATCCGAAAATTATAAATTACAAACCCTAGAAATTAAAAATTACAAGTCCTAGAAAATTTAAATATTACAATTCCTAAAAAATTAAATACAAAAAAAAAACTACTTATTATTCCTCATATTTGAGCCAATGAAGTCGATCACTCATTGTGCAACTCGAGTTTAAACTCCGACATCGCCGATATATCCTTCGCCGCCAAGTCCTTCAGATGGCCTACCTGCAATGAAATACTCGTTCTGTAATAGAGTCAGTCATCTTATTTAGTGAAAGGTTGGGTGGCGGCACCGGCCTTTCCCTTCGCTTTCCTCTTCGCCGCTTTATTACTCATTGGACGACTTTGAGTGCTGGGGGATGATCCAAAGACGTCGTTGTTTGTCACGTTGAGGTCGATTGTCAGATCTCCATCGCTTGTAGAGTAGTTTTCGAAGACGGAAACTTTGGGTCTCTTTGGCGTCCCATTTCCTGCCAATTTTGCACCTCATGGGTCTTTGTCACGAGGTCCATCTCGTTGTGATCCGGACCACACTAGCCCACTTGTCATTCCACTTCGAAATCTCCTTCTGAACCTGGCCCAATTGCTTCTGAAGCTTCACGTAGTCATGCTCGAACGTCCCTACTGGTCGACCAGCGTTAAACTTCTCAGCGACCCACTCTCATAACACTCTATTGGCCTGTTGGTTGCTTATGATAGGATACTCGGAGATGTCGATGAAGTTCTAGATCAGAAACAAGGTCTCCTTCAGGCTATACTTTTTCGGCCCGCTATAATCATCAGTTGCCGCATCCTTGTCCTTCTCCGCATATTAGGTGACGGGCTCCATCTCGCTGATGTCGTACACATCAATACTAGCTGGCTACGACAAGTCTACCTTGGCGGTGGTGGACTACGTTGTTGGACTAGGAACAACATGTTGCTGGGGTGATGCCGGTAAGTACCAATTGAGGCACCTAACTCATTTTGCACAATTTTTGTTGCTCGGATTTGGTTTTTTTATCATGTGTAATGCAGCACTTGTTTTGCAGGAGTAGCTATCATTTTTTATTTGAGCATTTTCTTAATAAACTGGCACATTAACTCAAACTCATTATATTATTAAAAATATGGAGTACGGAGTATTTAATATGATGGGCCTTTTTATACTTGGACAGCTTTCCCTATACTAATCTGTATATGCCACCAATTGTTAGGCAAAATTTTAAATCCAGTTCGACCGCAAGAGAAATTCCTAATTATTTCTACTTGTGCTTCTTTTAAAAACCTTAAATACTGGACTTATTTATACAGTCTCGCATATAACAACCCAATGTTCTAGCATTATTTGCCATTTGACTAAACTTGACCACATGTGTTGGCTGCTCGAACGGGTTTACGGATTAACGCTTAAAGTCTCCTAGCGGGTGGCGGAGCGTTGAACCCGTGACCTCAAGGAGAAAAATTTAATGGTCTCAGTATACCATGGTGGAAAGCATATGTGGTATGTATGCCCTACTAACAGTACTTTGACAAATAGGTATGCATAGAGACCTACCTCCAACTAGAATCACACATAAACACATACATATATGGAAATTTCTCATGTCCATACATAAATCATATAGCTCCATATACACATTAATTACTAGTTTCATATACACATTAACTACTGCTTTGCTCTTAAAAATCTTCCACATCATTTAAAAAAACACCATTTCTAATATTGTGGAGAACAAAATTACACTTGGAATCATCACCAATAGAACGTTAACTAGATATTAAATGGAATTATTTTTTTTATTTTTTTTACACATAATAAATTAAATGATAATATAGTATACTTCTTATTTTATTTTTCTGTAGCTTGTTAAATATGAATAATAATATAGTATAATTCTTATTCTATTTTTCAATAGCATGTTAACTTAATAATTGTTGTGTGCTATCTTAAAATATAAAATTTGGAGTACTTATTAATAATAATAATAATAATAATAATAATAATAATAATATGATCCAAAAAATATTTTTATTATATTAAAAATTTGCCAATACACCATAAAATAAAATACTCTAGAAACAAAGTATAGTGAATGATTATCGCAGCAAATAGCAATTAAAATAAATATCTATACTCAAACTAATCACCAACCATAAAATTTAATCATATAAAAAATAAGTACTCAATAATTAATACGGCAAAATTTTCAAAATATTCATATATAGTTATATGAATTATATATGAGATGCAAAAGTTTCATATCAAATCAAATTTTTGCCGTTAGCTAAGAGGATGGTAATTGAATGACTTCAGCATTTTTCCATATGTCCAATTCAAAACCAAAATGAAATAAAATATATACTTTATAAAAATTAATGTGTTAAATGTAAATTCAGTACTTACTTACTATGGAGTATAATGGTAAAACAAAAAAAAAACCCTACATACTATAGTTTTAATCTTTTGTTTTACATGTATGTATGCATCACGAAAACAACATAATTTTGTCTTTGCCATTGGGTGTGCCGAATATATAGTTTCGACATATATATACTCACAGGGGAGTGATCAATTGCTAACTCATTCTCTAGTTGCTAACTATAACTAATTTAAGATCATAGGATTTTAGAAATTTAGTGGTCTAAAATTTGCCACGTGTAATATTCATTTTTATTAATTAAATAAAAAAGATAAAAAACTACCAACTTAGGGTTTTTGATGAAAATGTCAATACAGTGTTTTGAAAATATCAATACAATGTTTTGATAATATCAACACATTGCTTATGTCAACACATTGCTTTAAGAATGACATTCTACATGTATTATATTTACATATTTTATATACAATGTTGACATTTGTGCTGTACGAAAAAATTGAAAATTTTCAATTTTTTTTTCAAAATTTGACATCGGAACATATGCAAGTGAGATCTCGTTAGAATTCTTATGAAATTATCTTTAATTTGATATATATTGTTAGGGCATTGCGATGGAGAAGATGAGAGCTTTCTTGTTTACCAACTATGTCGGAATGGAACTATATAGTATAACTCTTGTGTGTTTGAAGTATGACTGATTGTAGTAATGTAATGAAATATAAGACTTATTATCAAAAATAGTAAATGCAACAAGGATTGGCGGACGGATTACAAAATAAATTAGTGATAATTAATGGGAGTAATGATTTGTGTGGAGTAGTATTTCGAGTGAACTACAAAAATATCCATGAACCATGAGTTCATCTCACCAATAGTCCATGGACTTTAAAAATATCTACAGTAATCCCTGGACTAAGAGTTTATTTCAAAATCGATCCTTTTTACATTGTTCAACTGAAATTGTCCTTTTGGGGGGCTGGTTAATTTCGTCATTACACAATTTTCACTTTTTGAATATGATATTATTACAATAATTTAATTAAAAACAATTAATTTTAAGATCTATGTATTCAAAATAATTAAAATTTTAATTCAAAATAATTTATTGATATTTAAAAATCTTAAATTTAAATTTAATATTATAAATTTAAATCTGATATTAAAATACAGAAATAAAGTTAAATGACAAATTTCAAATAATATCAGATTTAGTATATAATTGAAATAATATCATATTTTAAAAAGTGAATATTGTGTAAAAAAAAATTACTCAGCTCCCAAAAGGCATTTTGGAATGAAAAATGCATAAAGACCAATTTTAAAATAGAGTGAACTACATAAATGGTACCTGATCTTTCACTTTCGCACGTAAATGGTACCTGATCTTTATTTTATATCATTTTTTGTACCTTTTAATCACATTTTTGGTACCTAGTGCAATTTTCAGCCAAAAAATGCCCTCTAAACAAATACATTTTTCCATTTATGTCATAAAGGATAATTTGGACATACACAAAATTAGTACCAAAATTGATATTATAATATCTTCTCTCATTCTTCTCACTCTTTATACTACTATTATTAATCAATATTAATATTATTATTTTAATATTGGAAATTAATAATTAACTTATTTTCAAATATACTTACTTATAATTATAGTTAAATTATATTTAGTTATTATATTAATATTATTGTTATAATACTAAAAACTAATAGTAATTAATAAATAATTATAGTTAATTACTTAAATTATGAATCATATAATATTATATAATAATAGTAATAATAATAATAATAATAATAATTATTTTATATTAAATTAATAATTAATGGAATAAGTCCTTAGGGTGTGTTCGACGCCACGGAATTCAGGGCTTGGAATTGGAATTGGAGCTTTCAATTCCAATTCCGTTGTTCGGCAATATAAAAATACGTGGATTTGGAATTAAATTCCAATTCCACAAATTCAATTCCGTATCCTAACAAAAGAATTCCAATTCAATTCCACATAAAAGCGGGTCAAATTTTATAAAAAGCGCGGATCTTTTTCCGGGTTAAAATGCCAAACGGGTCATATAAAAAGGAGAAAATTAGATCATTTATCCCCTTTCTCCCTCTCTCTCTTCGCGTGCCCTAACATAGCCCCTCTCCTCTTGCTCTCTCTCTCAAACCGCGATGCGCCCCCGCTTCATCTCCAATAATCGATCGATTATAATCAGGTAATGATCCAAATTTCTCCCCATCTTTCGATTTAATTTCATCTTTCTCTTCGTATATCGATGTTGATTCTTTCTTTTTTTCCTCGATACCACTATATATATATAGGTATGCTGAATAGTTATTTTTCAATGCCAGATTGATGTAATTTTTTGTTGTATGGGTAGTATGATGGTGGCTAGCTATTGCAGTATTAACGTATAAGTTGTTCAATTTTTTGCTGATAAAAAATTGATCTATTTGTGGTAAACACATTCGACATGTTAAAAAAATTTCGCCTTATTTTTGTACAAAACACAATTACTAATTGAGCATAAAGATTCATACTTTGAGAACTACTATTTCTTAAACTACATCAAATGATTGGAATTCAGTCACATAAGGCAGCCCCTTCATGGGGCTACTCCTTTATTTCCAATTTTTTTTTATTTTAATCTTGCAACTATTGTAGGTTTTGATTCTGGTTATGGGGAACTTTGGCCTTATTTTTATCCGTCATGTTTAAATTTGCAATTTTGTTTTGTCGACACATTCAATTGAATGCATGTTTACTGTACATAAAAGGTTAGAGATAGGTGTCAGTTACAATAAACTGACCACACACCGTAGCTATTACAAACCAGTTGTGTGATTTTGTAGTTCAAATTGAATATTGTAGCTTTATTCGTTTCTTTTTATCAGTTGTCAGCTAAGTAATCTTGTTGTTTTTTGTTATTGAGGTTGTCCTTACAGGTAAAAACTTTAGATTTTTTTTATGGTCTTAGTTCTATTAATCAAGACTGATTTTGGTAGTGGCTGAACTAATGTACTACATCTTCGATTCTTGAAAGCGAGTGAAACACAATATCAAAGTTTGAACAGAAACGACCAAAGGCTTAAATGGTTTTTTGCCTTATACTCCATATATTATAGTACTTGTTATTATCTTGTATCCATTTCCAGCTTGCCAGCTTCTTGTATGAATTCATTTGTAGTTATTTATATGTAAGCAATCTGTTGTGCTAAACTTGATCATGGTTTTATGAGTTGTGTCTATCTAGTCATTGTTATGAAATCATACTGCAGAGCTGTTATATTGTAAGCTGTGTTGGGATCACATTGGGCTTAAAGAAGTGACATAATTGGTCCATCGCCTTGCTTATGCACAACTATACTCAAATTTGACATCTCTACAGTTATGATAATTAGTCACTTATTTGGACCAGTTGAATTTGATACACCATAATGTTTGTGTGTTAAACTGAAAGTGCATGTAGTACTCATTTTTAATGTTGTTTTTCTAGTGGTTGTTGGAAAATTTTCAGGACTCTGGTTGCTGATTTTGGTTTTGGTTTTGCAGTAGCATATTCTATCTACCAAGTGGAGATTATGAAAAATCTGACCAAGTTACAAATATATAAAGACAGTGATATGAGGACAAACATGACTCTGGTTTATTGGAGACTCTAAAGATGGAGAGAGTTGTGTAATTAATTATCATTGTATTTCTACACTCATGTATAATTATCTTGTATTTAAATTATATAGGCAGACACATCATATATATATATATATAGTATATGACTATATTGTAGATTGATAATAGAAATTAATTATCATTGCTTATTATTTTATTAATAGCATTTTTTTATGATATAATTATAGTCAATGGAAAATATTGAATTTTAGAGCTTGAGAAAAAAGTAAAATTGTGATGAATAATTATTAAAAAAATATTATTTTAAAAGAATTTTGAATTTTGAATTTAATTCAATTCCAAATTCTTTGTTTTGAGTTACCAGACAAAGAATTTGAAATTATGATACAATTCCATATCAATTCTTTCAATATACCAAACAAAGGATTTGGAATTGATTAGAATTCAATTCCTTCCAATTCAATTCCAATTGAATTTCAATTCCAATTCCGTGTACCGAACGGACCCTAATAAAAATTTAAAATTGTGAATTGTATTCATAATGATATAAAGAGTTGAATAATTTTAGTTAGGTGTTTCAACCCTAAAATAAGTATAAAATAATTTAATAAAAAATATTCAATTGATTTAATTAATTTATATAATTAATTAAATTAGGTGTTTTGTTCTTGATTTATATTATGATGCAATTAAATGTATGTATAAAACATTAAAAAGAAAGAAGAAAAAAAGAGAAAATAAAAAAGAGGAAACATAAACTAAGGAGAAAAAAGAAAGAAGAAAGGAAGATAAAATACTACTAAAAAAGGAAAAAGAAAATGAAGAAAAAAGAAAGAAGAAAAAAAGAAATAAGAGGAAGAAAAAAATCACATGTTTGGTATCTATTTAATTGAAATTTTCAAAAATATAGAGTTATTTTTATCATGAGGTACTAAAAAAACGATATAAAATAAAGATCAAGTATTTTTTAAAATAAACCAAAATCCTTTTGACCAGATAAACCCATTATTTTGACACTAACTTCATCCCTAGACGAGAGCCGGCAGTAGATTAAAAATAAATTTTGAGCGCACCACAAAACCCAAAATTAGGGCTCAGAAATCTCAGTAGAACTGAAAAAATCATCTTCCAATGGCGGATTCAAGTTCAACGCCATCCGCCGGCCACAATCCTGAACCCGAATCTCGACCCGCCCAACCCGATCCATCTTCCATATCGCTTCCAAACCCTACCCCTACCGGCCATCTTATGCAGCCCTCCTTCCGCCCTGCTAGGACTCTATTTTCATTGCCTACCGGCGCCCCTACCCCGCAATTCTCACATGTTCCGTATCAAGCTCCTGCCGTTCCACCACCGGGAGTGGTACCGCCTCCTTACGTCATCGCCGGTCAGCCTATGAGATACGGGTCACCTATGTCGAATGGCTACTCTGCCATGCCTCCGGGTGGGTTTTTCTCTCTATCTCTGGATATATGACTTGTGTTTGTGCGCGCGCTTTAATTCCACTTTCTTATGGATTTTAGAGGATCTGCCTTTAATTTGTACTAATAAAAACTGGGCTATTCGCCGAATCACAAGCTTTATGCTTTATGCTTTATGCTTTATGCATCCTAGGTTGTACAGTAGTATTTTACAATCTGTTAACAGTAAAAACATACGAGGCATAAGGGATATAGAGGGGTACATGTTAGCCAGATTAGGGGTATCGATGACGGGATGTTTTCTCTACAGTGTCTCGTGATTGATTACGGTTGGAAAGGTTGGAAGGCTTCATGTCCCTCACACTTCAACTCCTTTTTGTTGGTATGCACGCAATTTTTTTATTT
This sequence comes from Salvia splendens, assembly GCF_004379255.2. Classification (NCBI taxonomy): domain Eukaryota; kingdom Viridiplantae; phylum Streptophyta; class Magnoliopsida; order Lamiales; family Lamiaceae; genus Salvia; species Salvia splendens. The sequence continues at coordinate 43,481,581 of NC_056036.1, read as the reverse complement.
GCTTGATTTCTACTACATATATTTCTAATAGAATGTATAGTGATACCTGTGAGTCTTATGCTATAGAATAAGGAAACACATCGGATTTTTAAAAGTTAACGTATTGGCTGAAAAAAATTATTTTCCACTCCAATCTCAAAATTGTTATGGTTTTGCTGCTCACTGAATGGTCTGTTATTGTAGTGATAAGACTGTTTAAACCCTTTTACGGGATATTGATTTTTTAATTGCCGACAGCATACTATGATAACAGTTGAGTGCAGCTATGCCTCTCATTCAAGGTATCACAATCCTCCTAACCATACAAGCTTCCTATGTGATTTGTTATGATTTGTGTGATTAAGGTTCTATACCATTATATGCTAGTTTTATATCTGAAATGTGTTAGTTTGAGTGAAAATTTGGTTTGGTCTTCTCACTTCTCAAATTAAACATTCACCTATAGTGCCTCCAATTGGGTAGTTTTGTCGTGCCTTCTGTTTGCAAGTCAATTCTTAAGGTATGCCCTGTTCATGCATTTCCTGTTTCATGAATCCCAATGTTATTTTCTTGATGTTCCTTCAGTTTATATGTTCAGCTTGTGAGTGTTGTCATGCCTGTGCTGCAATCTCTTATTGCTTTGATATTTTTGGTAACAACAGTTGATTTATATTTTTGGATCTTTTTATGCTTGATTCAATCTATAATCAGTTGATATGTAATTTTCTTAGCATGCTGCTGATATTCTGCCTAGTTTTTGTGGCTTATTCATGCAGGGGTACCTCATTATCCTTCTCCTTATGCACAAATGCTTCGGCCAGCATTTCCTCCACGTCCATTGGTTGGTGTTATGCCATCATTGGCACGCCCTCCAGTTATTGGAATTCGTGGTCCAATTGTTCCTCCCGTTGTTAGACCCATTACACCAAATGCCACATCTGCAGAGGATCCACAAACGACTGTTTATGTTGGGAAGATATCATCAACCGTGGAAAATGATTTCATGTTGTCTCTCCTGCAGGTTTGATATAGTAGCTTTAAATATTGTTCTTTTCTATTGTAATCTTGTGGGATTCATTTTGTTTATGTATGATTAGTTTATGGAATTTTGTTTGAATGAATAAGATAGCTTGATATTTATCTCAACCAAGTCTAACTTCTAAAACTTTCTGAAGCTCTGTGGGCCTGTAAAGAATTGGAAACGTCCACAAGACCCCACCGGTACTTTAAAAGGTTTTGGATTTTGTGAATTTGAGTCTGCAGAAGGAGTTCTTCGGGCATTGCGACTACTCAATAAGCTAAGAGTTGATGGACAGGAGTTGTTGGTATGATTGTACTACCTTCTATTAAAGATTACGTCTTCCTCTATTTATTGTTGATATTTTTTCTTCAACTTTGTCGTGTTAGCCTTCACCATTTTCATGCAAGATGCTGATGCCTCATGCTACATATTTCTCTCCAAAATTGGAAATTTTTTATGATTCATCAACATTTTCTGGGTTTTAGTTCATGTGCTACAGATGTTTAACTAGTTATACATATGCTTATGTGTCTTCTATCCCTCCAAGCTATGAAAGTTGAAAAGGACTTTTGTTCTTATGCTGATATATCATGAACTTGATGGGTCTGCAGTTAAATGTTAATCAAACAACTCGGAAATATCTTGAGCGTTATGTTGACAAAAAGATCGAAGCTTCTAAGGCCAAGGAAACTGCGACTGATGGTTCTGACAAAGACGAAGAAAGAGAGTCAAGCATTGATACTGAAAAAGTTGTTAAGTCGACTGAAGAGTCTCTAAAGCCTTCATCAGATGAACCAAAAAAGGATAACAGTGAGATAAATAAGGAAAATTCGGATGCTGGCAGTTTTGGCCTTGTAACTGATGCAGATCGTGATGCAGATCGTGATGCTTCTGAGAAGCTCACAGGTATGATAGAGGAACGACTTAAGAACAAACCACTTCCTCCTCCACCCCCACCCCCACAAACACTTATTGATGGACCTGGAAAGTCAAACTCGGAGCAACCTTCTGGGTCAAAGGACAGGGAATCAGAAGATGGGGTGAAGAATGGTACGTAATTCTGTTAAACCTGATAATCTAGCTGGGATGTTTTATTTCCATGTCACATTAGTTGTTACAGACAATGATGAAATGCTTAAACTTCACTGTGCAGACACAGAAGACAAAAATGAGGATGATAAGACTGCTGAGAGCAAACCTTCTAGTGAACCTGATAGAGCTGGAACAGGTTCTCCCGATAAGAGTAGAAGACATGATAGGAACAGGGATCGAGACCGTGACCCAAGACGAGAAAGAGAAAGAGAAAGAGAACTTGAAAGATACGAGAGAGAGCGGGAGCATGATCGGGCAAAGAGGGAGAAGGATAGAGAAAATAGGAGTCGCGAAGATGAACGGAGGTATAAAGCGCATGAAAAAGAGTGGGAATCAAGAGAAAAAGAGAAGGAGCATTGGCGGAAGAGAGAGCGAGAAAGAGAGAAAGATAGGGCGTATGAAAGGAAATGGGAAGTTGTGGACCAAGAACGTGATGGTGATGATGGATATGGAAAGAAGAGGAAATGCAAGGTAAGCGATGAAGAGAGAAAAAGAAGACAGAGGGAGAAGGAAGAGGACCTGGCTGACAGAGTGAGAGAGGAGGAAGAAATTGCAGAAGCTAAAATAAGAGCTGAAGAAGAACAGAAGAAACAGCTGGAGGCTGAGAAAGCAGAAAGTGTTCCACCAGCTAATGGATTTGAGAAAGCTATCTTGCCAAATGAAATTAATGCTGAAAACCAGCCTACTGATCAGACCTTTGAGCTCAAACCAAGTCCCGAGACTTATGAAGGTATTTATTTCTTCTGGCTTAACTGATGATCGCATTTCAGTATGGGGGTCTCCACCTTTGAACTTACATATACCTTTCCCAGTTACAGCTGAAGGGATTCTGCAGAATGGCACCAGTGATTCATCTAATTCTGCTTCAGACGTTCGGCAAAATAACAATGTGCCAACTAAAAAGTTGGGTTTCGGGCTTTCAGGGTTGGGAAAGCGAGCTGCTGTGCCTTCTTTTTTTAACGAGGACGAGGACGAGGATGCACACAAGGAAAATAAGATGAGACCTCTAGTCCCAATTGATTACTCAACTGAGGAACAGGAAGCTATTCAATCTTCCATGTCTGAAGCCCCATCATCCAATATGGCTGCCGCAGCAGAATTCGTGAAGCGTATTTCAACTGTTAATCCAAGAGAACTTGACGGAGAGAAAGAAAAAAGTAGGCATTCTCATGAGAGATCTGGCCAGCGAAACCGTGATAGACATGAGGAAGAGAACAATAGCATCCGTGAGGAGAGCAGAAGAGATCATTTTGAAAGAGAAAAATCAAATAAAACAAAGACCCCAGAAAACCAGAAGCTTCTGGATGCTAAGCAATTGATTGACACTATCCCAAAGACCAAAGATGAGCTGTTCTCCTATGAGATCAACTGGGCGATCTATGATCAGGTGATTACCCTATATGCCTCTTTGATGCTATGATATATTCCATTTTGCTTAATCATATCCTCTGGGGGTTGGAGGGAAGAAACTAATTATCATTTTATTCGTTTTGATTTAATGTTGAAAACCAGTGAGGCTGTGATTAAATGAATTATAGTATGAGTGTTTTAAGGTTTTGTCTGGTATTAATTACCGGATCATGCTTGACTTTTGTGTAAATAAGTTGATACAGTGGGGTTAAAATATAAGGAGGTAAAGGTGGGGTAGTTTCCGAAAGTGGAAAGTGCACACTTTTGTGAACGGACTAAAATAGAAACTGAGCACACCTATAAGGGACAGAGGAGGGAGTATTATTTTGGGAATGATTGAATTCTTATTACTGTTACTGTATGACGTAAGGTTATGTGCATGATAGTTTCTAAGGAAGCCTATCTTTGTACCTTACAGAATGTGCTGCACGAAAGAATGAGACCATGGGTATCAAAGAAGATAACAGACTTTTTGGGTGAGGAAGAGGTCACACTTGTGGACTATATTGTTTCTAGCACTCAGGAGCATGTAGAGGCAGGTGAGATGCTTGAGAGGCTCCAAACTATCTTGGATGATGAAGCTGAAATGTTTGTGCTCAAGATGTGGAGAATGCTTATCTTTGAGATTAAGAAGGTAGAGACTGGCCTGACTCCGAAGCCCAGGGGCTGAGTGAATTAAAGACGAATATAACGTGTTGGTTTAATCAAACTTATATTCCCATTTGTCCTTATATTAGAGATAGATGGAATAATTTGCAAATTTTCAGTATTTTTACCTTACCTTTGATGCAGTTTCTTAATCATCTTATGCCTCTTCGCATATTTTTACCATTATGCCTCTGATTGATGCAGGTTTTGTATTTGAATGTGCTTTTATAATTAGTAAAATAAGCCTAGTTTTTGTTGGGATTTAATGAAGTGAATTTGGTTATTTAAAGACATTCACAGCAATATTTTGAACAGCAGAATTGTGAGATGGATTAGCAGATGATATGACTTTCAAATATTCCATGTCCTGAACAATAGTTGGAGCTTTTGAAATTGAAAATCAATATTTATGCGAAAATAACAAAATTAGCCAAAACAGATGAAAAAAAGTTGGTAAATAAATCAAAATCAGGCACAAAGAAATGATTAGAGTAAGAAATTAGAATTGTCAACACTTGTTTGATCTTTCACATGGCTGAAATTTACAAAGACATTTCCTTATGTTTGTTTCCTAATTTGGAGGAAAAGTGAAGTTGAAAGTTGAGCTCAGTACACACAGCACAGCCTAGAAAAATGATACTCCACACACACAATGGGGCCAAGCCAAACATTCATTTTGTCCGCTGAAGGTCAATATACACTAGTGTGAGATTGTGTCCTCCATAACATAAGATTTACAAAATTTGTGTGTGACAGGCAGGCGCATTAAACAGACTTAATCAAAAGAGAAACCTTTACTTAGACAGATAAGCATCATAAGCACAACACAAATTCTCCCTAAAAACATAAACATAGGAATGGCAATAATTATTAAGTTGAAAAAAGAAGGAATGTGGATGTCAAATCCATTTTAGTTACCAAAATGCAGCGGGAGATGAAGGGATCAAAACTTCAAATCGATTCTACTTGGGCTACAATACATATGGAGTAATAACTTTACTTACTCGATTTATTTATCATTATTTACCATTTGACTAATCTTTTTTAATTCAATGGCTTCATCATTTTTTCCAGACGTCCAGTTCAAAACCAAAACCAAAATCAAATCAAATAAATACTTTATAATTTATATAAAATCAATACTTACTACTATGGAGTATAATGGTAAAACAATTTTTTATACTTACTATACTTCAATCTTTTGTTTTATATGTATGTATGCATCACGAAAACAACATAATTTTGTCTTCTCCATATATGATTTCGACATATAATCACAATACTGATTAAATAAGCATCCTTGTTTTCGTAACACATATTGGCTTTAAGAATGTAAAAAAGAGATAAATTACACAAATTGCCGATTTTTCCTTGTTTCAACATTTGTCGTTTGTCACAATAAAAAATAATAAAGTAGTAATAGAATCCGAATGTTATTACCATTTATTCCAGACTAATTCAAATCTTGTTCCAAAAAAGGTAGTATTATGTAACTCCTTATAGTATAATCACTCCATTTGTCACTACATAGATAAACATAGCCTTCCCAACTCAATCTCTATTGATGATCATCATTTTCATTATGTCCCTTTTCAAGAAAAATGAATCATCTAACATTCATTAGATTAATCTTGTTAATGAATCTCCATTTCATGCATCAAGCAGCTCTAGCAGATGAGAATCAATGTGTTGTTGACATGAAAACTCCATCATCATGGAATGATTCAAGAGGAAACTGGGGTGGATTTGTCAACAACAACACATGTGCACAAGCACTAGAAACATATTTATACGCGTTGGCGAAGAACGCCAACAAAACCGGGGAAATATTCCTGAACCGCACACAGCGAAAGGCCTGTCTGAGTTCAACAAACATGACTGAGAAAACCTGTGGCATTGAGAGGCTAATTAGTGGGACAAAACCGGGGAAACATATTTACTCAGTGAAAGACGTTGTTAACGAGCAAGCAACACAGCTGCAGAATTTGGATCAAGGCTGCAATGAAGGGTGCAGCTCTTGTTTGAAGAGGTGGGAGCAGATGGATTTTTCATCGGCCAGTAATAGCTCGATCGAAGAAGAAGAAGCCGATATCTGTAGGTTTTCGGTTCTTGTTTCACTTACTAGTAGAAGGGCTAGTGACATGGAATGGATAGATTCAATCTACACCTTCCTTGGAGATGGAATTCCATTAGGTAAGTTGTGCATAGTTTTTTTACCTAGTGATTCTATGGATTAAAAAATTTGATCATCTTGTGCAGCTGATGAGGAGAAACAAGAAAAGAAGATGACCTTAACTAAAGGTATGATACTAAAAAGGAATAAATGGCCTGTTTTTTGGTGATTGATGATTGTTGATTACAGATCTTGAAATTGTGGCTTGTGGTGTTGGGGCCATTTCAATAGTAGTAGCCATTTTGTGTGTAATCTTCTTCTTCTACTTCAAGAAAAGGACCAAAACAAGACCTTCGAAAGAGATTTATGGTAGTGATCATCTTGATTAATAATCCAATGTAATTTAAAGAGTGATTTCATCTCATCTCATCTCATGTTTTTTTTTTCTAAACTCAACAGAAGGTGAACATTCGTGTTGGGAGCAATCCAGCAGCATGAAGATCTCAGTCAGAGAAGTGTATCAAGCCACAGACAATCTCAGTGCAACAAACTTCATAGGCCAAGGCATAGGCATAGCAGGTCGGTATATATATTAGTAATATATTTATGATGATGATGATGATGGGTTGATTGGAGCAGGGAAAGTATACAAGGGGATTCTGTGGAAGGGGGAGGCTGTGGCGGTTAAGCACATATTAAACGAGGGGCACATGGAGACGTTTGTAAGGGAGGTGAAGAGGTTATCACATGTGAAGCATCCGAACCTGGTGCAGTTGTTAGGGCAGAAGATGAGAGCTTTCTTGTTTACCAACTGTGTGAGAATGGAAATCTGTGTGAGTGGCTGTTTGGTAATTAAAGACTAATAGTATATAACTCTTGTGTGTGTGTGTGTGTGATTGTAGTAATTAAGTATGTTTTTGAGTCCAGGGAAGCATAGATTGTTGTGTTGGATTAGAAGGGTGGAGATTGCTCTAGACTGTGCGAGAGGCCTCTGGTTTCTTCATACCCATCCTCAAGGTTGCATTGTTCACCGTGATGTTAAGGTAGTACGATATATATATATATATAGCCAAGCCAAGCCAAGCCAAGCCAATACTTACTACTAATTGTTAAGCATGCATGCATGCAGCCAACAAACAGCAGTAAGTTTGAAGCGAAACTGTCGGATTGTCAAAGGTGATCTCGATGGGATTCTCCCAGAGGTACGTGGACCCCGAGTACCAGAAGGATCGGCACGTGCACTCATCTACAGATGTTTATAGTTTTGGAGTAGTTCTTCTGCAGCTGCTGTCGGGACAAAGGTCATCAATCTGGAAGCCACTAGGCCCGTGGGCTTGAGGTAGATAATTGAAAATAGTAGTAGATGTAACATAGGGAGTAAAGTAGTAACATTTTGGTAAAAACCTGATGAGAAAAGGAGGAGGAGGAGGAGGAGGAGGGGATATAACAGAATTTGCTGATCCAAAACTTAATGGTGAGTGAGTATTGTTTTGAGATGATTTTGAAGCTATCTAGCATTGTGTTGTTGTATTGGAGTTAAGCAGCAACGCCCTTCCATGGAAACACTCGTCTCATTGCTACAGGAAGCCCCTCGCATTTCTCTCAATAATGAATTCAAGACTCAACATTTTCCCCATTCATGGATGGGACGTGACATCAATATCAGATCAAACTCAACGATTTTAATAAACGAAATTAGGAATTAATACACTCAACATATAGGGTCATATTTTATCTACATAAAATGGGAAGCCTATTCCAAATTTTTGAAATTCAACAAAATTGTATACTTGGGAATGATTCTGTTTACAGCTAGCTGTATTGATTGATGTTCAATTGATTAGCCTCATTATCAATTTCATTTTCTAATTCATATAGTACTACTTATTAGATGTTGAATAAAAATATTATTATGGCTAATAAATTTAGTGAACCATCATGTCTCTATCTATCGATTAGACTTATATGGACTAGTAGTTTTACTTCGAAAGTTGATTATATTCGAAAAAAAGTGCAAAAACATCTCGCTGCTAATCTCATATTTAATCGCAAATACCTTCACATTTTGGAAAAAAAAAAATTACAGCAAGCTTGCAACAACTAAGCACAAAACCTATGTCCAAAGTCTATATAAATATTGCGACCAACATTAAATCCATTCCCATATATTGCAAGAATGGCCATTTCCCACAAAAATCTATTACTACCAATTGTTATTCTGTGCAACACTGATCATGCATACTCCCGGGGACCGTCGAGAGATTAACTGACAGTTTTATTGGATTAACGGTTAACCAGAGCTGCAATGTGTTCTTTGGAGGGGTGAACGTGCATGTCATGAGCAATGGGGAAAATGCTGAGCTGAGTTTGGACAAGTCCTCAGGTAAATTCAAACCATGTAACTGTGGCAACACTTGTCTGCATCATTTCATCCTCTTCTTAGGTTCTGGCTTGTCGTCGAAAAACAAATATTACTATGGATTCTTCAACGCGGCTATGAAGATGCCTTCTGGTTTTACATCAGGGGTTGTGGTTGCGTCTTCAATAATCTAACACTAATCAATATTTGGCTACTCTCTTTTCCCCTGTTTTTTAAAGAATCTCAAACTTCATCTTGCCTACTCTGTCTTCTCCTGTTATTCAAGCTGTAATGCCACATCCCCTGCTTATCCATCAAAGCCTATGTCAGTTTATGCGACTATCTGGGATGGCTCGCAGTGGGCAACTCGAGGCGGAAAATATCCTGTTGATTACAAATATGCGCCATTTGTGGCGTCAATGGGAGGGATTCAGATGGAGGGCTGCATCTTGCACACAAAGGATATGGTTCCTTCGTGTTCAAGGAGCAGCCGGTCGAGCTTAGACCCCGTTGATGGCGAGCTGTTTGCTAAGCTGTCCAGTCAACAAACCACAGGGTTGGAATGGGCTAGGGGAAAGCACATGTTCTACTCATATTGCCAAGACAAGTCCAGATACAAAGTTATGCCACCAGAATGCAATAGCAAATAGTAGGAAAAAGATTACTAGTTTCATTCTTTTTGAATAACTTGTTGACTATTATCAACTATATTATCAAGATGGAGAGGAATAATGACAGCACTATTGAAATATTGCCAAATATAAATCTTCAAATAGACTTCAAATATATCTTCACTCATATTTAATCATAAAACATCACACATTTTCTTGTACCAGAATATGTAGATGACTTAGATTGCAACACGATAGATTGATCATGTTTATTACTGGTTATACAAACGATAAAGGCTAAGACAAAGCCAAAAAAAACTACAAAATGCCATCAGATATGACTTTGGTCCCAGATATGAGCAGCATATTATGAATCTCGACCAAAAAAGACGGTCCCATGCCTGTTTTAAGAAATGCCATAGATTAAAAAGTGTGTTTGAAGCTGCTTCCTCCCAAACGGCTTTTAGATAACAATAGCCAAAAGCTAACAAGGTGAGAGACCGCAGCTATTAACAATCATGTTCTATCTAAACATGATAAATGGGATACCGGAGGACGTTCGTCTAGCATACGCCTCATACTGAGAACCAAAATACTGCCTCAGGAAAAACTCTTCATATGGTATCCTCATATGGAAAAAATGCCTAACCACTAGCGCAAATGCAAGTGTACATAGGGGATTGTAAAGCATTATCTGAGTACCAATGGACCAGAGAAAGAAGCCACAGTAACTTGGATGCCGGACGTACTTCAACTTGTAGAGCCCATGAGTGATCAATACATGATCATCATCAATATATTTCTTTATTAGATGAGTGAAGGACCTACCAGCGGTTATTATAGCCAACTTTAGTATGATTTCACCAACGACTACCAAGGCAAGACCCATGTTGCTTATTGCCCACTGTTCCTTCATTTCTGGAAAGAAATGTATTTCAACCAAGTACTCGACCAGGGAGAAGATCATTGCCATAACATAGTCTACGCTGAGTAATAGGGAATTCGGAGTTACTTTCTGAATCCCGTGAAAGTAAACTGCTAGAAGAAACTTAGAACTGTGAAACAAGAATATCGCATACAGCATTTGCGACATTTGTCTGAAAGCTGTGAAGCTGAAGATATCCGACATTTTTCAAAAGAAGACCCAAAAGCCTATCCCCAGGGGAAATAATCAAGTCTCGTACTCCGAATCATCCCAAACAAGAAAATTTGGATAAGTTACTCTTGTTTTTTTCCCAGACCTGAAATGGTTATACATAAGTAAGATATTAGAGATGAAACATGGGGGCTCAACGCACACAACGTTCATCTGTGTCTAGCATATAAACAACATTAGATCAATTTAAATTACATCTACAGTTCAAAGTTCAAACACAATGGTCTTTATCCATATTGGGAAACATAACTTTGAGGACCCTAATCAACCAGGCTATCACATAACTAAATTAAAGCTGAAGGAGCTGCTAGCTCTCCGTACCTAGCTTAAATATTTTCATGCCTACCAGTGTTTTATGAAAAATCTGAGATGATTCATTTTGTCTGACACCAAGCCTCAAATCATAGCAATGCAGGGTTCTATTACAGATGCCTTAATTTTGAAGATATGCAATCAACAAATGCACTAACTATGGTAGTAAATTCCCCATGTCAAATCACATTTCTTCAGTTCAACCCCTGGTTCAATTTTGTCCGCTTAGCATATTTAACAATGTTTGTAACATAATTCACAGAGCAACCAATACCATGCGCAAGCTTTTACTGAGAAATCAAAACCCCAAGCAAAATTGCACCAGCTGTTTCCATATTCAAAGAGAAGCAATCAAAATCTTAACAAAATTCAGAGAAACACATAGACATACAGCATTGTATTTACGAGATTCGCAGCTATATTTCGACATTTTGCAGCCAAATCGAAACCGATTCCGCTTCGAAATATTAAATCACCTGACGTGGGCGAGCGTATTGGTGTTTCTATGCAAACAGTTAGCAAGTCGATCTATGTGCAATCAATAACACTCAGGATTTTCCAAGATAAGATTGAAGAAACTCGAAGGAGAGGCAAGGAGATTTTTTTTTCATCAAAAAGCCGCGATTCATAAGTATTTTATTTTACGATTGCAATTTGAAACTTCCCCAAATTTTAAATGGAATTTTAACATTATTTTTTGAGTATTCTTGGTAAAAATATTGCATCTTTTTTATTTTTCAAATAGTACTGTAATTCTTAACTGCCACATGTTCATATGAATTTTAGTATTGAAAATTATACAACACAATTGCAAGAGAAGCAAATCCAATACATAGTGTATCAATAATAATAAGTATTTTTGTTAATAAATCACAATTACATCAAAACGTAGATACTTTTAATAATCAGTCGAAGTAGAACAAAAAAGGCATGTGCTTGAATTCCCAGCAAATATGAACAAAGGCTTACTTAACCAGAGCTCTCAATAAGATCATTAGTTTCCCAACGGCTACTAACCAACCATAAACACTAGCATTAACATCTAGCAACTAACGCCTCTCTCTTAGTATTTTGAATATCCAATCAAAGGAATCATCACCATCACAGCATTGCCTCAGCGTCTCATGTTTAAGCAAGCGGCAGCATGCTGACAGATAGGCGATGAATCCGTTCCAACATTGGAAATATGGCAGATTATGACAAAATCCCATTGCTGGAGCTGTTTTTGATATCGAAGGTGGTGCGTATCACGCAACTGGGATTTTGGGTTCACCTAGATTTACAAAAGACTGTGCACGGGCCATTCGTGCTGCTGCTGCTTCCCATGATATGAGGTGATCCATAAATGTGTTGATGTATTTGGCTCTATCATTCTGTTATCAAAGATGGCAAGAAGGAATTAGTAAGAAGCTTGTTTTTTGGATAATGTAAGAATGGACTTGTGAAGATCAACACACCTTGAAATCCAAATAATACGCGTGCTGCAAAACAAAGGAAGGAAGGATCAGTATAGCTTAATTAAATAATGTTATCGTTTCTAATTGTTCATATGCCTTTGTCAACATAATTTGTGTGTGTGTGAGAGAGAGACAGAGAGAGGTAAAGTGCATACCTCCCACACATCCAGACCAGTTATTGGCTGCAACATTTAACAGATCATTAACATGCTGAAAGAAAATCAGAGTCTAGGCAATTGCATATATAAACATGATTGAAACTCCTTACTATGTCATTCCAGACCAGAGGATTAATTGCATTGGATGTTTTAACTATTGCAAGACATCTTTTCTCCCTTTTCACTGCACCAATTTAACAAGGAATTAGTGCTGCCGTAGCATAACGAAACCATTACTGAAAAGAATTTGTAGACATGAAAACTACTTATACAGCAGCATACTTAGCAACAAATATCATTCATCAACAACAGATCAGATGTTGATCGCACAATTTCTGACCTAGGCAAGATATCATTCGCACAATTGAGAACTGTGCGAATCATCTGCACATCAGAAATAAATTTTTCTCACCTTAATTCTTGATTCGTGCAAAAGATAACTTCCAAGTAACAGTAATTGGCAAGAGCTAAAATGACAACATATGAAACTTAGACAACAATATAATACTAGAAACTGTTGTGTAGACAACAATATAATACTAGAAACTGTTGTGTAGCTACTGATCCTAGTCAACTTTAGAGGCTGTAATTGGCTACATCATTGAGCACTTGGTGTTGGTGAATATCCAAGAGCATGAACCAACCATTGCACATCAAGATCTTGTTCAGATTTCAAATAGTACTTAATAAACGTATTCAACTTAGACAAATATTCATATAACACTTACAAACCAACCACACCCAGCAAGATCCGAAGGATGTAATGGCTGCTTCTACGAACTTTTCTCTGAAATTGATAAATGAACCAAAGTCCTTTTCTATCTGCTGCAGTAGGCCCAGTGTGGGCATTTCACCTCCTCCAGGTTGCATTGATTCCCAAAAGAAGTCATGATTCCAGACCTTAAATTGATGACCACAAAAGACGTCAGAAGCACTGGATGCTACACTAACAAAACACCATAAGTGAAACGCGAGGCTTATATAAGATCAGTGGTTAGACTTGCCACTAACCAAGTAAGCAGAAGGTCTGCCTGGTTGGTGAAGGCATTCAAAATATTGCTCTCGTCAATATTGAAGTTTAAAGTGCTTATTGAAACAGCAAAGCATACAAGACAAGACTAGTCATCGAAAATTACCTGAGCTGCAGAGTTGAACTCAGGCCACGGGTTGCCGTTGCTATATGTCACTTTGATCAGCTCATCCATCGTATATCCATACAGTACATCTTTTTTTGCAAGATGTTTGTTAAGAGCTTCAACATAACCACGATGGTGAACTCCCCAGTGTACCTCGAGCGTTTTCTGGCTCATATATGGTTCCAGAGCATCCTACAAGAAATGAAAAATAATGATTATTTCTCGACAAAGCACTTTTCACTCTAAGCACAAGCAAACTAAACAGATAGTACTTCAGGACCTAGATTTAAGATGCTACCATTTCCCCAAACCCTCATTCAGTGCATAAAATGCAAACAAATCAAGTGAAAACTTTGCATCATCATAAGCCAAAAAAAGCTTGTGCGTATAGTTGAAAGGGACCTCTATCTCTATGAATGCGAGAATGGCCAAGTAAGTGAGGAATTTTCTATCTTTTTATGTTTGTAGACTTGTAGTAGTAGTAACTTTGATATTCGATACTCAAAGAAAAAGAAGAAGCAAACTCACTAGTTTGTAAGGTGGGCTTTTTAAACCATAATACGCAGTGATGCTGCGACTATTTCTGGATTTATCTCTTCTCTGTGCTCCTCCCTGCATCCAACAGAATCCAATATTTCATTCACCATGACACATTGGCATATCAAAATTTGTTTCACGCGACATACCAGCTGGGGAACGGCGCCAAAGCTCCCCAATTTGTTTGAAGACCCAAAATTGGAGCCCAAGGGGCACTGATTACTAATGCAATTAAACAAACTCATTTCCTGCTACGGTAACCGCAACCTCGAACAAGTAAGGATACCTGAATAAAGAAGAAGAAAATGTATGAAATATTGAGAAAAAATCGTTCAGCCATTTCATCGAACATGTGCAAAGCTCCTTCGAAGAGGGAGGTAGCATACCTCAGTTAAAGATAAAACAGCACTTCGTATTCCAACGTATATTGTAGTATTTGATCAAATAAATTATTTTGGGCTTTAGCCATCCTTCAGATGGGCCAGTAGGCCGAGCCATTCCAACAACAACTTCATTACTCATTCAATGAATTGTTTTTTCCAGCCCAAGAACATTTAAGCGATATAATGTTTTTTCCAATAAAAAATGAAACAAATCAGTAATCTTGCAATTAATAATTCTTACAAATCAGTTATCTTCCAATTAATAAATGTTAGTAAGAAACTAGTAGTAGGGGAGTATTATTATTTTAAAAAAGGATTTTGGGGGAAATGCAAATCTACCTAGCTAGTACTTCCATAAAGAGCAATATACGATTTCCATTTTTGAATGTAAATGAAGCAACTTGCTAAAATCTAAAAGTGGAGTACAAGATAGTCTGCTTTATACTTGCATCATATAAAATCATTCATTCATCATCATTTGTATGTAGAAAACAACCAGCAAAAAGAGTGTGTTTCAAGTTGTTCTCCTGATCTCCGAAAAATAACTACTCACAGTTCCTCCAAACTGGTTCGCTTGAGGATTTAAAAGCTCGATTCCCTGAAAAAGCATGTCAAGCCTTCACTCAGTAAAACAAATACTACAAGCAAGTTAGCAACTGATAACAAGTCAAGCTAAGCTATAATCCCCAAGGCTTAGACATCAAACCTGCATGGGTGTGAAAGCCAGACTTGAGATCAGTCCAGAAGTTGTGTCCAATATTTTTTACCTTAAACCTGAAAATTTCCTTAATAATGTGATAAAATAGGAGAACAAACTAGATTGATGAAACATAAAGATTAGCAAAGAAATCATACTTCTTCGCTACTTTAGATGCAAGTCTGCTCTGTCCTGTCCAACAGATACACGAAGCCAGCCTTACCGAGCCCATCACCTTCAAAAAATGACACAAAGTATTACTCCATAAGGATTATAAATTTAAAATGTACTAATCATACTTAACAAAAAACATAGTATTAGTGGTACCTAGTGAGCTCTCCTCTGGTACCCCAAATTGCATCCTGTTTGCCAGCTTCTGCATGTCTGTAATAGCATATCTGATGGAAATGGCAATACCATTAGGTAAACTATAAAACAGAAAAACAAAATTTAATGAATAAAAATAGTTGTAGGGAAATTTCAAGCACCTTTCTTTCATTTTCCTTAAACGCCGACCACCTCTCTTCTTTCTAGGCTCTAATTTAGGAACTGGGAGTGGTTTAGGCTGCTTAGCAGGAGGCGGCTCTTTCCATCTTTTTGTGAATCTCTGCACGCTCGTAAACTTCTACCAGTTTGGCCGATTGGGTATCCCCTAGAGGAATCTACACGTGCAGCAAGAGCAGATTTTGAAGCCAAAAGTCGACAAGCACGCATTCTTAAGGAAGGAGGAGTACTCTGTAAAATCTCAGTTTGCTCCAAATAACCAATACGAATTTGGGATGTAG
Organism: Salvia splendens; assembly: GCF_004379255.2. Classification (NCBI taxonomy): domain Eukaryota; kingdom Viridiplantae; phylum Streptophyta; class Magnoliopsida; order Lamiales; family Lamiaceae; genus Salvia; species Salvia splendens. The sequence goes on along the minus strand of NC_056036.1, from coordinate 43,465,727 downwards.
CTGTTGAGAATCCTGCTAAGTTCTTCTTTTTGGCACCAAGAAGCTGAACATTACATGCAGGAAATGTTGCTAATGCTGAAAGACCACCAGCTGTAACAATCACTTCCAACTATGGCCGAGAGGTTTGGGGCAATATACCCCATTCGACTCTCCACAAAATCAAGGACCATCTTCTTTGCAGAATCTAGAGCAAGAGCACTATCACATGCATCAATTGTCATTTGCAACACATCCTCCGGAAGGGGCTTGCCCCTAGTAGTAGCTGATGCTGTGACACATACCACCATATTAACAGCAGAGGGTAAAATCCCTTTAAGATCAACAAGCCATTTCATTAGCAATATTTTTAACAACCCGGGCGTAATCAATTGGGTGATGAACAAGATATTCAAGTTCTGGGAATTTCAAGTCGCGGATAAAATTATGAATTATTACAATTTCATTTTCAATATCAACAGACAAGGCATTACAATCAACGATCAACTGATACTCATCTTCCAAGACTATTTCATGAGTTGAGTTCTCAGCCACATTTCGTAATGCATGTTCAACTTTCTGCAATGAAAAATAGTGGTAAAACTTAGTTTGTGTAATAATGAGAAACATAAGACATGCCATTAAATCTAAATACAGACCTATAGAAGGAAATCAGTTGCTGATTAAGACAAGGGAAGTGCAACAAAACCATCCTAAAGAAAAGCAAGCAACATCAGATGGATTAACTAATCAAGTCACAAAAGCATAATATAATGGATATTGGATACATAGATAGATAGAGAGATAGCTTAGCTAGTAGTCTAAAATAAACCAACCTTCATGATTTGAATAAACCGCTGAGTGTTTTGTAGCTTGGCAATGTCAGTAAAATCAGCATCATTATTATCTGCTTCCTGAAAAAATAGTAGTAGTATAAAACTAGGGCCACAGCCAAGAAAAAATAGCAAAAACAGGAAACATAAAGTGCTAACTGCTAAGTGAAGATGAACAGATGACCCCGTCATTATAAGCAATACAATAAAACACTAATATGCTTACCAGAAGATGACCTTCGTTATCTGACAATTCATCAAGATCAGCCAGAAACAGTCATTAAGAATTGCCTGAAACAAAATAGGAACAAAAGAAGTTCTGTTAGAAACTTCACAGTAACATAACTTACATCAAATAATTTGTAAAAAAGTAAAAAGATTCACATTATATGACAGTTACACAATCAAGAAGATGAAGATCCCATGTAGCCACATCAATATATGTTATCTATATGCAGGGGAAAGTTGGAATTGATCCTTGAATGATCTAATTAGATAAACCAGTTGATATAAAACAGCACTACTCAAGAAAACTATAAATCCATACCACTACCAGTACCTATCGATCTTCCAATAGCAACCACAAGTTCATCTCAACAACTATTGTAGAAAATTATCAATAAGCTCATCAAAACAGAATACCAAACAATAAAACAACACCCACATTATTGAATTTAATCACACGTATACAATATAGAAAAAAAACATAGGAGTAACTTAACCTCTAATATAACTGCAATTCGAAACACCAATTCAAGACTATTAAAGCAATGAGAGATTATAATCGAATTACCATTTTTCGCTAAATTCCTTGATGCGGGTGTATGTGATATCGGACTCAAGAATATGGAAGAGGCAGCGTTAATAAGAGGATGATGAAAATATATATTATGAAGTTTACATATTTATAATATCTGGACCAAATTAAATTAAATTAAATTAAATCAAATCAAATCAAATCAAATCGTAATCATCTATTATGAAAATACATAATAATGATAACATTGAAATAATATTACTTAGATTTATGCAATATAATCTTAATTATTTATACAAACAAATAATAATGATGACATGCAATATTACTTTTATCTATAAGGAATGTAATAGTTTTAATAATTTATAGATCATGCATGTATCTTTGTTATTAATTAAAATATGGGCTTACACCCATCCTTTTTAATTAAAATTCATATTTATATATGAAGCACAGTCATCATAATTATTAAAAACCGTATCTTTGGTTTCATTAAAGATATTTTTTAACATAAATACTGGACACGCGCAATATCTGTATATTTCAATTCATATCTAATACTATCATCAAACTGGTAATAAAATATCTTCACATATCTAATGAATTATCATAATGAATTTTTTGGTTTCGAAACATATACATTATCTTTATTGACATACATTATTCTAAAGGCAGAATATATTTGGAATTGGATTCGTACGTCGTCTCGTTATCTAAAAAATAACGAACAATATCGTTAATTTTATACAATAACGTTCGTGCGGTTCGATTGGAACACGACATTGTAAGGTGGGAAGCACGACATGTGCTCTAGCATAGAATCATAGATTATGTCACATAATAAATGAGTGACAGGTTGAGTTTCTTTAACTTTAACACCACTCTATTTAGAATTTATAGGACTATGCATAACTCAACCTGGAATTCTACGCAATTAAAGGAATGAAAATGTTCTATTACTTGCTTGATGACGGGTTGTGTGCACCTTCTCCAGCTGCAAAAGCTTTCCGTCAAGTGCATCTTGTATCTAATGATACCTCACATCAATATGCTTCGTTCTTGAGTGAAAACTCAAATTCTTACTCAAGTGAATTGCGCTTTGACTGTCACAGTAAAGCACATACTTCTCTTGCTTCAAGCCCAACTCTTGTAGAAACTCCTTCAACCACAACAGGTCTTTACAAGCTTCCGTCATAGCTATGTACTCAGCCTTCGTTATGGATAATGCCACACATTTTTGAAGTTTCGATTGCCACGAGATAGCTCCCCTTGCAAGTCTCATCAGGAATCCAGACGTGGACTTCCTGGAATCTACGTCACCAGCCATGTCTGCATCCGTGTATCCATCTAGTAGGATATGGTTGTCGTCAAACTTCAGACAAAGTCTAGAAGTACCTCGCAGGTACCGAAATAACCATTTCACTGGGATCCAATGCTCCTTTCCCGGGTTAGAGAGAAATCTACTAACCACATCAACTGCGTAAGCTATGTCTGGTCTAGTGCATATCATAGCATACATTAGACTGCCCACCGCAGAAGCATATGTCACCTTTCGCAGCTCTTCCTTTTCTGTCTCACTTGTCGGGCATTGAGCAGAGCTGAGCTTCATATGACCCACAAGTGGAGTGGTGACTGGCTTCGACTTGCTCATACTGAATCTTTTAAGAACTTTCTTAATGTATTGTTCTTGAGATAGCCAGAGCTTCTTGCTCTTCCTATCCCTGGAGATCTTCATTCCAAGGATCTGCTTAGCTGCGCCCAAGTCTTTCATCGCAAAAGACTCGCTTAGTTCTTTCTTCAGCTCATCAATTTTGCTGGCATCATGGCCTACAATCAACATGTCGTCAACGTAGACTAACAGTATGATAAACTCACCCCCTGTGAACTTGTTGAAGAAAACACAGTGATTTGAGGTGGTCCTGTTGTAGCCATGGGTCGACATGAAGGACTTAAACTTCATGTACCACATTCTAGGAGCTTGTTTTAGGCCGTACAAGCTCTTCCTCAACCTGCACACAAGGTTCTCTTTCCCTTTGACTTTGAAACCCTTTCAGGTTGGTCCATGTAGATTTCTTTATCTAAATCTCCATGCAGAAACGCCGTCTTCACATCAAGTTGCTCGATCTCCAGGTCTGGGCTGGCAGCAATTGCGAACACGACTCTGATTGAAGACATCTTCACCACTGGTAAGAAAATATCATCAAAATCAACACCCTTTCGTTGGCTGAAACCTTTCACAACCAGTCTGGTCTTGTACCTTGGTTGTGAGCTGTGCTCCTTAGCCTTCAATCTGTAGACCCACTTATTTTTCAGTGGCCTCTTGCCGGCTGGCAACTTCACCAAGTCATAGATGTGATTTTGGAGTAAGAAGTTCATCTCCTCCTTCATGGCCTCTAACCACTTCTCTTTTTGGTCATGCGCCATGGCTTCAGCAAAACTCTATGGCTCTCCTCCATCAGTGAGCATTACATACTCATGTGGGCTATATTTGGTAGAAGGTTGTCTTTCTCTAATTGACCTTCTGACTGGAGGGACTTCATCTTGTGCAGGTTGAATCTCCTCGTCACCTGCTTCATCATCAACCGGATCGCTGTGCTCCGATTGGATATCTCCCCCGTAATCTTGAGCCGTCGGTGAATGAACTGGATCTAAGTTGACAGGAACTTCTGAATTAGATTCAGGCTTTTCTTTCGCATCATCAGGAACTTGATCTTCAAGGAATACGACATCCCTGCTTGTGATGACCTTCATGTCAACCGGGTCCCGTAACCAAATTCTTCATGGGCGTATCCCAAGAAGATACATGGTTTGGTTTTGTCATCAAGCTTGGATCTCTCATCTTTTGGAATGTGCACGAACGCCCTGCGGCCAAACACTCTCAAGTGTTTATAAGACACGTCTTTTCTGGACCAAACTCTGTCTGGAACGTCACCGCCCATAGGAGTTGATGGAGAAAGGTTGATCAAGTCAACTGCAGTTCTCATAGCTTCACCCCAACAGGATTTTGGCAGTTTGGAATGCGACAACATGCATTTGATTCTTTCACAAATCGTTCTGTACATCCTCTCTGCCACTCCGTTGTGTTGAGGAGTCTTTGGGACACTTTTCTCAAGCTTGATACCATGGTTCTTGCAGTGCAACTCAAATGGCCCTTAGTACTCACCGCCGTTGTCTGCACGAACACACTTCAGTTTCCTTCCCGTATGTCGCTCGACTTTTGCTTGAAAATGCTTAAAGACCTCCATGGTTTGGTCTTTGGTTTTCAAAGCAAAACACTAGACTTTTCTCAAAAAATTGTCAATGAAAGTGACGAAATATAACGCGGCACCAAGAGTTCTGTCCTTCATGTAGCACAAATCTGTGTGCACCAAATCAATAGGCTGGGCTCTTCTAGAGGGAGAGAAGCTCTTGAATGTAACTCTGTGTTGTTTTCCGGCCAAACAATCAACACAGGTTTCCAAATGCATTCCTTATACCTCAGGGATGAGGCTTCTTCTAGCCAAGATCTCCAGACCTTTCTGGCTCAGATGACCAAGCCTCTTATGCCATATCTCAATGGAAGAATTTTTGACGACTGCGTTTACCTCTCCATTGGACAACGTTGCATGCATCAAGTAGAGCGAATTTTGCTTTCTACCTTTTGCTGCAATGAGGGAGCCTTTTATCAGCTTCCATCTTCCTTCGCCGAAATGGTTGATGTTGTTGGAACTACCGCAACGGAAGACACGGAAAACAAACAGGTCCTTAACGGATCTATTTAGGTGATTATGCATTCGATTCCAATTTCATGCAAATAACATAGATCTATGGATATTACACGTCAAAAACACATAATCATGCATATTTGATGTAGATTCGATCGTTACCTCTTGATCCACCATAGGATTGACGTTGCTAGCTGCACCACTCAGAGATCCTTGATTTATCGATCACGAATCTTCCAATCTATTCCCTTATCCTTGATAATTCATCCGTGTGGGCGAATCTTGAATAATCAAAAATAGCTTGGTGAGATCTAGGAAGAACACCACACAAAACAATCTATCTCGATTCAATTCTATGGATTAGAATGAACAAATTAGAATGAACAAGACAAGGCTGAACCAAAACCCAAGATCCCCTTATTCTATGGCTCGAAAATCGAAGCAGAAGGAGAGAGAAGGGCCGAGTGGTCGGCGGCTAGGGTCAGGGTTTGAGTTGTGAATTGTGTCAATTGTGTGCTAGGGTTTCCACATCTCACCGCTATTTATAAAAGATTTATTGGGCTAGAATGATGTTGGGCTCCCCCATTAGATAAATATCTAATTAAATCAAATGACCCATGATTTAATATATTATCAATGGAATATTATTTTGTTCTACTAAAGAATAATATTGCACTCCCATCTAAATCACCAAATTACAAATAACTTGGGTCCATTTTATTTTAAAATATTTCCCGCGTTTAAGATTATCTTAATCCATCAATTTAATTCTTTCGTCTGCTATATGACTTGAATTAAATTAATTCACCAATGAGTTTTCTAGTTTGAAACTTTATTTATTATTCGTGGAATAAATTCCAACTGCGCAGATTTCTGAATAATAAATTCCTTTTTCAAACACCTCTTTGGGGATTTAATCATACCACACTGGGCACGCGAATTCTATGAAATAATATTCCAATACCTTCATGTTATTCAATTACTACCACCCAAGATATCATGAACTTGAATTACATACAAACTCTCACATATTGATAAGTCAAAGTGGCGTTTGATTAAATAAACAATATTGATATTAATTTCATAGACTAGAAAATAATAAACTTTCTGAAATATATTCTTACAGTAGATAGCAATAAAGAATACATTTCGTATTGGATCCTTTCAGTACTTTACCACACCGGTGTTACTAATCTCGTCTTAGGTAAGAGAGAATTATCACAAACACCGCAACCATACCAATAGGTAGCCAAAGCCTATCTAGGTTGTGAATACGTTTTTCTTCTTACTAGATCTGGCCAAGTCCCCTACTGGAAATCTTATGAGAAGATTCATCGAATTTCCCTACTTGACCTTCTTAGTAAAAATCCTTAGACTTATTTATCATATTTCAATAATAAACCATTATATTATATTATTTATTCTCATAATTAGGTAAACAAGTGGACGTGGCGTTTCTCGTATACATGCACAAGCTGATTGTACAAAGGCATGTACGCTCGAAGCATCTTTTAGTATACAAATCCCAACAATCTCCCACTTATACTTAAAGAATGCTTTCGAATATACCTACAGCTTTATTGGCCTTGTGCTACACATTCACACACATTTTCTCCCACTTATACTCAAAGCAAGCTTTGGCCACTATGTACTCAAAACTATAATTCTTATAAAAGAATCTACCAACATAGTCTGCTAGAGTACATAAAACGAAAATATACTTGTAATTTATAACCTTAATTCTTGCTTAGGAGCACGATTATTTGATCAAAATATTTCTAGGCCATTTGATCCAGCGGAATAATTTTATGTGCCTTTCTCAAGTGCACTTATACATATTCCTCTATCAAAATCCAATATTCTTGATCCTTCTGAATTTCTACTAATTAAAGTAGAATACTTATAGCAATATATAAAGTTTTAATCATGTCGAATATGATTCCCAAAACTTTAATTGTATAATCCCAATTTAACTTGGTATTATCCTTGCTATATAATTTGTGATGTAAATGTATGTATGAACATAATTACCTCATCACAATGACTAATTGGAGATTAGTCCATATGACAAAATAAAACCGAATGATTGCATTCTTTGTTTTATAGTCATAAATTCCAAGAGTTCATTATTTAACCATTGTTGTGATCTCTAGAAATACTTTCTTTGGAAATCCAAAAGTGTTTCTTATTTTAATAGTTAACTTGGAATTACCATTTAATGTTATTAGAGTTATGAAAGTTGTGTAATACATCACTTCTTTCAATGAAGGGTGTGAGCCCCTTTAACTCTATCGAACATTACCTTAATTCCAATTAGGAATATTCTATGATACAAAATTTAGCTCCCACTTTTAAAAGTAGAAAGAAAAAAAAATAGAAGTCTCAATATTCTTTAAAGCTATTAAAACAATTTAAACAGCGTCTGGAGTTAAATTCATCCTAGTTTAATAAAACGAGCCATGAAGCTCTTATTAAACACTTAGAATTTATACATTCCTTAAGAAAAGCTCCCACTATTTTAATTATCACTTTCACAACAAAATAAATAAAACAACAACTATTCAAATAGTTAACTCTTGGCTCGGAACATTAAAATAAATTTAATGTGCACACTATATTTACTATACAAGAATTTCTAGTATTTATAATAAATACTTATCTTGTCACTAGTTGAATTAATTTACTTGTTTTGTAATCAATTATTGTGATTATCTTTCTTACACCTTTATTTGAACAAACACGATCATAAGATCATTTTATTTTGTATTGAATCCATGTCGAACATAAATGTTCTATTGATTCATTGACTAGAAGTAAACTTCTTAATAATTGAATCAACAAATTTAACCACAAGTAAACATTTTGATATTAAACTTAGTTTCATTCGATGTCATAAATAATAGGATCATAAAAATTCATTTTTCTAATAATGCAAGCATTATAAAACGATATTGATAATCCAAAACGACAATTGATAATCTAGGAATATAATTCCACATCAATAATCTAACATGACATAAAAAACAATATCCAAATATCAAAAATCCAAATTCAACAATTGTAAATAAAGCAAAAATAAACTCCTCTGACTTGAACACGGTCATCTCAAAAGTCCACCCCTTCTTCTCATCTTTGTTTGAGTAGTCACAAGCTTGTTATAAAGCTCCAAAAACGAAAACCTTTTGTCGCTAAACAAAATTTCATCTCTGACTTCATTAAAGCTATCTGGAAGCCCATCAAGGATCATTATCTACCGGGTTTCTGGGTCAACTTTTCCCCCCAACAAGTGAAGTTCATCGAAGTAGCCAAGCATGACTAGGGCATATTTGCCCACGTTTTGGCCCTCTTCCAATACATCACTCCTTAAATGCTTCACAGCGAGACCAACTCTAGCCTTGGAGGACACTTCTTCAAACCACTTGGGCTTGTTGATCAATGGCCTATTGGGTTCGTCAAACCTCTCAAGGGCATTGCCAATAGCGGCCAACAGAAACCCCTTGAGATGACAATCCGCTGTATGCCATCGAGCATGTGAATCCTTGTCATCGCCTTGTAGATGGAATGTGGAAGGACGATCCTTAATTAGAACCAACTTCAAGTCTTTGATCAATAGATCAACATCAAGCTTACTTTTCCATCCCTTAAACAATTCAGAGTCATGCTTCCTTGAACTAAGTATAGCATAATAAATATCCCAAGCATCAATCATCTTTCGTTCAAGCTGAGAATAAAAACCAATAATATAAACATGTAAAATCTCAAAGAATTGCAAATAACCACAAAACAATTCATCCATTTTACATCAACAAAAATCAAGCACAAACGTTCTTCAACGAGAAAGCAGTGTCATATTCATGCAAGAAATCCATTATTTTTACTGGCCACAATGTCGACAGATAGTCCAGAGACCATAAGAATGGCATGACTGACTAACACTGCTAAAGCGTATAACCATAAAATTAAGCACTAAAGATTCTTTACTTGTGCGAGAACTCCTCTAAAGAAAGGTCGGACCGGACAAGCACTTCTTCATATAGCTCCCTCTAAGCATTATTAAAATACAATCCTTATAATTTCACAGCAATATTGCTCCGGTAAAGACCATTCGCGATATTACTGAAAAACTAATTTTACGATTTTAATAACCTTTATCTAGAGAAATCTAAACAAACAAACTGGTAATGTTCCTCCCGTAAAGACAGGCCGGTCACTACTTCATACTTAGATCAATTTTATGGAGGCCATATACAAACGTGTTGTAATTATCGCTTCATATTTTCTTGTTGGTGGTTTTAATGGTTTAATTATCACTTAAGCAGATTAGGCAGAACATCCACATTCAAAGTATAATCAAACATGTACTAGCTATGCATGTAAAGCAATAAGTACATAGGCGATGCATGAGTTAAGCTAGATTTTAACAAATAAAATCATAATTCCAATTAAAATTCTATCAATCATCATTAAAACATGTAAACACACTTATAAAAGGTTCACATAACCATAATGACGAAACTTGATCATTTAATTAAGCATCTTAAATAAATATAGATAGAAACAAAATTCTACCTTCACATAAACAAGATTATCTAGACTTTAAGTCCAATCTTAAACAATCATACATTATTAGTTAAAATAACGTATCTTGATTATTTGAATTACCTTTTAATACTATTAGGATTTACCTAGATAGAATTAATCCATCATTATCCTAAAATTAATATCTAGGTGTATATCATAAAAGATTAGCTAAATCTTAATTTAAAATGTCCACTTGGATACATAAATCCGCACTTATCCAATTAAGACTAAATCCATTTAAAACACACCAATTAAAATCGAGAATTAAAGTTCTCTTAGCTTTCATGATTAGAAGAAATTTATTACATCTTTAACTTACAACGATGTTTTCTAGATGAAACTAATTTCACCTTCATCTAAGATTAAAGAAAATTTCAACTTAATAGATTACTAGGGATTTTAATAGCAAAATTAATGCTCTATGAATTCATCATATCTTTAAAACAATTCGATGTTTTCTAGATGAAACAAAATTCACCTTCATCAAAATTAAAGATAAAATTCAAACTTTAAACTAGGAATTGGATTCCAATTAAAATCCAATTAATCATTTCACACATTAATAATATAGGATTTTAGCAACATGATAATGCTAAATGAATTTCTTACTTCTTTAATTACATTGACGTTATCTAGATGAAAAAAATTCACCATACATCAAATTAAAGATAAAATTCAAACTAGGAATTAAAATCCATCCAATTATTAATTATGTAATTTTCGAAATTTTAAGGTTAAATAATTGAAAAACTCATGTCTCTTACCAAGGTATATTTCTAGGAAATAATTCCATAATACACCAATTAAAATAAAGACTATTTCAATTAAACCTTAAAATAAAACATGAAAGCACATTGAGAGAATATTCTTTAAAATTCCATCCTATTATGGAAAAGCCAAAAATTAGATCAATCAAATATTGAATTTCCTTATGTTAATTATCATGATATTATCTAGATGGAAAGAATCCATCAAAATCAACTAATTAACAAATTAAATCAATTTGAGCTAATTATTCCAATTGACAATTTTAAAGAAGGCAACAAATTCTTTATAAATTGGAATCTCGATTAATCAAATAATTCATTCCAATTTACCACAAGTTAAACAATTCTTCAAGGTTTAGGATTTTAAACCTAAATTATAAACTTGTGCATCAAGAAACGAGTTGAAAACGAAGAACGAGACGACGAGACGATGCAACCCAAAACCCTAATTAGGGTTTGGGCATCCACGGGCTCGCAGGAGCCGCTGCTGCCGCGTCTAGCCTCCGCCGCCTCCCGCGACTCCCGGCGCTGCTCCCACTGCAGCACCGCCGTCTGATGATCGCCGCCGCCTCTGCGGCTCCCACTGCAGTAGCCGCCTGCCCTCCGTCGCCTGGAACATCGCGGCTGCTGCCCCAACCGAAGTTAGGGCTGCCACTGTCCAACGGAGCTGCTGTCGCTGCCACTGCTGGTGTCCGACGTCGCAGCCGCCAACCTCTGGAGCTGATCGCTGCTGCTGTCACGCGGCTGTGCAGCCGCCGCTCGTCGACAACACAGCGGCTGTCCGGCGCTGCTGTCCGAAGACGAAGCAGTTGCTGCCGGAGCTGCTGCCCGTTGCCTACTGCTCGCGTTGCTGATTTTCTGAAGACGTCGCTGCCATGGCTGGATCAACAAGGATCCATGGCTGCCGCCTTCGTCGGCGCCGCTGCTATCTGCTTTTCCGATCAACCAAGGCCGCCGCTGCCTTTTCTCGCCGGATCTGGATCTCGGATCCCCGATGAAGGCAGCCCGGTACTTGAACACATCTAGGGTTTAAACCCTTGCGTTCATACATTCGTTTTCAATTTAATTAACTTGATTCATCGCGGTCGCTTCGCTTGACCGCGATCTTAAATCTTAATTAATAGTTTTCTCAATTGTAACAATCTTTTATATTCACACCAATATGCACATTTAAATTTCCAAGCTTTTAGCAATTTAAATTGTTCTAGCATATTAAGAACATAAAACTATAGATCTATGAATATTTGCTTAGATCTAGAATATTCTTGTGAAAAACTTGAATTAGATTCAAGATTCATAATATTCTTTCATCAATCCAAGTATTCAATCATGGATCACTTTATTTCTTGAGTCAAACACATATAATCACTTAAAAACATACATATATGTAATCAACAAACATATAATCTAGTACATATTACTTAGAATATATGGATCTAATGTTGTTCATCATAGATCTAGAATATTTTGTAGATCTTAGGATTTAAATCCAATAATCTATATACTTAATCATCGATCTAGAACATCATATCATAGATCCAAAAATAAAATCAAGAAAAACATAGATCCAACACATATTATAAACATATAACATGTAATTGCATGAATTTCGAAAAACCCAAGTTTCCACACTAATTTTTCAAAAAAATTCAATTAATCAAATACATAATCATAGCCTAAAAATTGGCTCTGATACCAATTGTTGGAACTACCGCAGCGGAAGACACGGAAAACAAACAGGTCCTTAACGGATCTATTTAGGTGATTATTCATTCGATTCCAATTTCATGCAAATAACATAGATCTATAGATATTACACATCAAAAACACATAATCATGCATATTTGATGTAGATTCGATCGTTACCTCTTGATCCACCATAGGATTGACGTTGCTAGCTGCACCACCTGGAGATCCTTGATTTATCGACCACGAATCTTCCAATCTATTCCCTTGTCCTTGATAATTTATTCGTGTGGGCGGATTTGAATAATCAAAAATAGCTTGGTGAGATCTAGGAAGAACACCACACAAAACAATCTATCTCGATTCAATTCTATGGATTAGAATGAACAAGACAAGGCTGAACCAAAACCCTAGATCCCCTTATTCTATGGCTCGAAAATCGAGGCAGAATGAGAGAGAGAGGCCGAGTGATCGGCGGCTAGGGTTAGGGTTTGAGTTGTGAATTGTGTCAATTGTGTGACAGGGTTTCCACATCTCACCACTATTTATAAAAGACTTATTGGGCTAGAATGATGTTGGGCTCCCCCATTAGATAAATATCTAATTAAATCAAATGACCCATGATTTAATATATTATCAATGGAATATTATTTTGTTCCACTAAAGAATAATATTGCACTCCCATCTAAATCACCAAATTACAAATAACTTGGGTCCATTTTATTTTATAATATTTTTCGCGTTTAAGATTATCTTAATCCATCAATTTAATTCTTTCGTATGCTATATGACTTGAATTAAATTAATTCTCCAAAGAGTTTTCTAGTTTGAAACTTTATTTATTATTTGTGGAATAAATTCCAAGTGCGCAAATTTCTGAATAATAAATTCCTTTTCAAACATCTCTTTGGAGATTTAATCATTACAATATACTTGTTCAATTACAATATACTAGAAAAAGACACATTAATTATACATCATTCTCATATAACAAATCCGAAACCTCATTATAGGCCATCTGATTTAGTCTCCCACACAGAAAGTCATCATTCATTAATTTTGACAATCTATTACATGCATGAATGCCTCATTCGTGTTTAAATTCTCAATACATTTCCCAAACCTAAATTGCTTGGATGCCATGTTTTGACAGTTTCATATCTATAATTGGAAAAAAAGAATGTACAGTATGTTAAAATGGGCTAGGCTAAAATACGATGTATGTATGTACTTACTCTATTGAATAGAGAATCTATTCGACTATACCATCGTTAACAAAACACTAACAAAAAATGTAAGTAAAAAAATCCAGCAATGTGTGAAAGGACAGGGCATTATTCAAGTATAACATTTTATTTAAATTCATCAACCATAGAATAAAGATTTACATAAAAAACAATAAGAATCTCAATCTGTTTATTTTTTGAAAATTAATTAATACAGATTTTATTTAAGGAGAGTTTAATTTTAATTTGAGAAGCATCAACAGCAGAGCAGTGGGCCCTAACAACCGTCTCCCTTCTTTCTCTCTCTTTTCTCTCTTTCATTTCGTCTCTCACTCACTCACTCACCCCCCCAAAAATCCCATCAGCCTTCCCTTTTCCGTTCCTCCTTTTTCCTTGAAGAATCCCTCAACAAAAACTTTGTTTTTTCTTTCAGGCAATGCTGAATGCGAAAAATCAACTTTGAAAATGGGGAAAAATGTTGGTGTCCTGCTTTTCACTCTTGTTCTCCTCTTCGCCGGCGTTTCTGCTGCTTCTTCGCCTGCCAGTAAGTGTGTACTGGAGTATGAGTTTTCTCTCAATTTGTTTCCTTTAACTACTAAGTATTTATTTTTATTCATTATACAGAAATTCTTAATGGAGTTTTGTCCAACACATTTTCGATGCTGATGAAGTGGATTCTATCGCTCAAGCCCACAACTAAAACTGGTAAGGATTGGATTCCTTTTCCTTCCCCTCAACACTGTTTAACTGTTTATGCTGCAGCTGTTTCGGGACGTCCGATGATGAAATTCGAGGGCGGCTACAATGTGGAGACGGTTTTTGACGGCAGCAAGCTTGGAGTTGAGCCCTACACGGTTCAAGTCTTGCCAGATGGCGACCTTCTTATTTTGGATTCAGCCAATAGTAATCTCTACAAGATCGCTTCATCCTTGTCATTGTGTAAGTTCCGTTTATTTTTCCTACTTTTTGAGCGATCAATGCTTGTTATTCTAATTTCGAGTTTTTGTTGTTGAGTTGTGATTGTTGAATTGCATAAGCATAACTATATGCCCTTGCTTTGCTTTCCATGGGAGCTACTCTTGTTAGCAGTTTTGATTGTTTTCCTTGTTTTAGTAATGTTTGACAACTGTGATTCTGATTTTGTGTTTTTTTTTTGTTATTTGCGCGTATTCATTTTTTTTTCAAAAAATCAGCTTTGATTTTTGTGATTTGGAAAAAGAACAAGCTAAAGAGTGTTATTGGGCTGTGACTGTTGAATTGCATAACCACAACTATATGCCCTTGATTTCCATACTCTTGTTAGCATTTTCGATTTTATGGATCTGGTTTTCCCTGCTTTGAAAATTCCAGATAGCAGGCCGAGGCTGGTTTCAGGGTCGGGAGATAGCTACTACGGACATGTGGATGGGAGACTGAGGGAATCAAGAATGAATCATCCGAAGGGGCTTACCGTTGATGACAAAGGAAATATTTACATTGCTGACACGGACAATATGGCGATCCGGAAGATAAGTGATACAGGTGATTTGAGATGAGAGTTTCATAGATGTGAATTCAACTAAAAGGATTTAGATGTGTTATTTAGTCGTTTCGTGTTTTAATGAATCCACTGCCATAATTCTTGATTGTTTCTTGATTTTGTTTTCCAGGGGTCACAACAATTGCAGGGGGAAAACGGGTTCGTGGAGGTGGACATGTGGATGGAGCAAGTGAGGATGCAAAGTTTTCAAATGATTTTGATGTGGTGTATCTTGGAAGCAGCTGCTCCCTCCTTGTAATAGATCGTGGAAACAAGGCAATTAGGGAGATTCAGCTCAATTTTGATGATTGTGCTTATCAGTATGGAAGTGGCTTCCCCTTGGGTAAATCTGCAATAGTATGCTTATCTAGTTACGTTGAGTTCACACATATAAAACTCTTGTACCATTTTTTTGCAGGCATTGCAGTTCTTGTAGCAGCTGGCTTCTTTGGTTACATGCTGGCTTTGCTTCAACAAAGGGTTGGTTTGATCGTATCTTCTGAAAATGTGAGTCGTCATCCACTTTCTGCATCTCACTTCATCTCGGATAAAATAGTAGTACTATCTTATTATTCTTGTGGTGAGGATTGTTGCAATATGTAGAAAGAAGAAAAGATGTGATTGTCGATCTTTTCTCTGCATTGATTTATGGCTTGGTTAACAGTTGTTCCATATTTGATAACCGTATGATGTTATTTTCTCTTAAAGGATCGGGAAGCCATGAATGGGAGTTTATCCGAACGTCATTATCAGAAGCCATTAAAATCGATGATGAGGCCACCACTGATTCAATCTGAAGATGAGCAAGAAAGGCAAGAAGAAAGTTTTCTGGGGTCTTTGGGGAGGCTTGTGGCACAAACTGGGGAATCTGCTGCTGATATTCTGGGAGGAGTGTTTCCCATGTTCAAGAAGAAAAAGCTGAACCCTCTATATCAGACGCAGCATCCGTACCAACAGCAGCTCAAGTACTCAAACGCTTGGCCCGTGCAGGAGAGCTATGTTATACCACATGAAGACGAGCCTCCATTTATTGAAACCAGAGCTCCTACTCCTAAGAAGACCTATGCCTTCATGATGAATGACTCTGAGAAAATGCAGCAGCTTAGGCAAAGCCGCGCCTTCTATTCTGGCTGGGAAGGTGACCTTCAGAAGCAGCAGCAGCAGCAAACAAAGAAACAGCATGATCATCAGTATCACGCACCACCTGCTCAGACCCACTACGAGCAAAGCCCTGAGACGACTAATGAGATAGTTTTTGGAGCAGTACAAGAGCAAGATAGAAGGAGAGAAACTATGGTGATCAAGCCCCTAGATCATGGTGTTCCTCTCTACGATCATCAGAACATTCGGTCTCGACTCGGGCGTTGATCAGTTATGCAAACAGAGCTACTGTTTTGGTTTGATCAATATATTCAATTGAGGAGTAATGGGTATAGCTGGATGCAAGATTACAGTATAAGTACATCTTTGAGAGTGGAATCTGTTTAATCAAGTAGAATAGTGCAAAGTTTGCTATTTCTATTTAAAATACAACTTCAACAGCCCTGTGAAAATGGGTGGAAGTTGTTCAAATTTTCTTGTCAGTAACTAAATATATACTTTATTTATTGAATTATGCAGCCACCACATGGAAGAAAGGTCTCAGCTCTAGTTAAAAAGCTCTGTTTATTAGTCAAGTTGTTGGGGGGTTGTCAGCGGATCCATATGTTGCTAAATAATATTGCTTCAATGAACTAGGCAGAAACAAACTTATTTTGTGCAAGAATGTCTAAAGACCTATTACCTCTACATGTTGTTGGAGGTTATTATTTTTTATATTTCAGACCGGTTTTCTCCATATTCTTGGATTATTATGAGAGAGAGAGGAGGGGGGGGGGGGATAATTATACAAAGAGAAGCAAGAACGCATTTTGAAGCAACTGCTGTAATAGAAACATACTACTATGACTTAATGAATCTTAAAGTAAAGATCTTACCCAAAAAGAAAAGAAACCCCAAAAATGAGCAGCAGGTGTATGCACTTATTGTAGTTGCTGAGAGCCCCCAATAGGTAGCCAACAACTATCGCAGGTGAAAATTGATCGATGAGTATACATGAGATGCAATGGATTGAATGATGACGTTTTGCCGTTATTAAATCAATCTAGTTGGACCGAAGAAGATGATATAAAGAAGCCTAGAATGAGCAAATAAGTAAACAATTAAAATCCTAGCAACAAGTAGTACAATATACTAATATTAATGAAACAAACACAGAATTAATTGAACATCATCAAAACACATGAATAGTGCTATTAGTTATTAGTGTAATAGGGCGGTGGCATGCTACTCTCTCCGGCCTCATTCTCCTCCTTGGCCTCCACGGATGGCAGCTTCGAGAGGAGGGCTTCGAGGCTGCTCATCGATGGGGTTATTCGGGGATCGTAATATTCATTTGGTACTACATGATTCATCAAATTGTTTTGATAGTGCCACATTTCTGGAGGCACACTAGCATATGGTGACGAAGATGATGAAGACGATGGATGTGGCAACAAAACCCCCGGTATGCTTTCGATATAGATCAGCTTCTTTCTCAGCAGCACTACATAGCTCAAGTCCTCAACAACCTGCACTTATTATACCCTTCATCGATTAATTCAAGAGAGAGAAGGAAATATAGAGATATAGAACAGAACCTTGTGGACAGCTCCTAATTGAATTACACCTTCTCTTACAGCAATCAAAGCAATGGTCTGCAACAATTAATTGATTCCTAATTAATATTTTGAATAATGAGTGAGGTAATTCATTCATTGTACCTTAATACCGGACCGGAACTGAGCTTCCCAAGTCCTAGGATGCTGTTAATTTGTTTCCAACCATAATATATGGAGTAAGTAGTAGTAGTAGTAGTAGTATATGTTAAAAAACCATAAGATATGTCTAATAATTACTCACAGAATCAGCTGAGTTGTGCCATGCAGATAGGAAGTTGATTTCTTGATCATTTGGTTCTCTGTGGATCCACTTGTGGCTGTGATCAGCCGCCACTTTCCCAATCAAACTGAACATTATTTATTTACTGTATTAGTTTATAAGCTAGTATATATATATATATATATATATATGTGTGTGTGTGTGTGCTGCAGAAACATACCCTTCACCATAATTGTAGATTTCATGTGACATTTTGAAGAAGATGTCAGGCTGCAGCCCACTTTCCTTCATCTCACCACCACAAGCTGCAAAATTGCAAAAACCATCTTCCCAAACCAATATCCTAATCCAACAAATTAAAATCAATAATCAACACTCCTTGATTAATTATTTTATACAAATTAATTACCAGTTCTTCCTCACCCCTCTTGACCTGTCATCCCACCTATCATCAAATCCAAACATCATAATACGATGTCAAATGCATAGCTAGGTTAAACATAATTAATTAAGTTGTAGAGGGAGTGTAGTAACTTAGGAGGTGGATAATTTCTAGGAAGAATCCTCCAAAAAACAGCATAAACCCATTGGGAACTCTCATGTATACAAAGACTCCTCAGAGTGTGTTGGAGAAGATGAGTTACAGCTAGAGAGTTGAGTTGTTCTTCCATTCTATCTCTCTTCTTTTGTTTGTGATGATGCTACAGTGCCTTAAACCAATTTGCAAAACAAGTAAACCCCAACATTTCTTTACTCCCTTTATATAGGGAGGGCAATGTCTCTCTCTAATTAATGGTGTTGGGAAATAACCAACAATTATGATAAAACAATTTAAGAACTAGTTAATAACTGCTTGCTTAATTATTTGTTGTACATTTGCTCTAGAATCGCCAACATCTCTTTCGTCGATTTGGCTAATTAATTTAGTCATATGATAGGTCACGTTCCAGGACGACAATAACTTTCTATCAAGGAACTCCTACTCTACTCGATTCATCTCAGGCTTTTCTTTCATGGCCTCATATACGTATTTAATCATCGATTTGTATCTTCCATAAACTAAAATCCAATCCAACAAAGTAACCATTTCATCAAGCTAGAGGAAATTCACTAAAGAATTTCTGATAAGAATATATATGTCGCATTCTACAGGTTGAAGAGAGCTACTATTTATTAGTACAACCAAAAGAGTGAATCCTTATAATTTTACTATAATTCCTCTAAATTCATCAACTTTAATTCCGATCATTAAAAATGAGATTTGAGATTGGCCAACATTTTCTGGTGTCCACTTTTCAAACCTCCATTCAACACCAGCCCTAACAGTCCTATGAATCAGGGCTGGGTAAATATACCGCATTACCGCACTTACCGTACCGAAATTATACCAAAAAATACCGAATTTGCGGTATACTGCAATTTGCGATAAGGTATGATACCTTACCGATAGACTACGGTATGGTAAATGTATAGAATTTCGTATACCGCGGTATACCGAGAGATACCGCACATTCGGTATATACCGAAAATGAGGTATCATACCGTTATTAATTTATGCCGAACACACGGTATATATCAAAAAATAAGGTATTACCTTATATGTATTTATATGTTTCAAATATATTAATATAAAGAATACTTAAAAATTAACAATAATTTAAAAGCTTCCTTGTGAGGGTGTGAGAGGAAGATGAAAGAAAAGAAGACTATGTTGGTTATTATCGAAACTGTTTTGGATTTGATGGTTGATGTTTTATTAATTTGAATGTTATGACCAAGATTTGTTTGTGAGGGAGTTTTAGGGCTTGTACTTTATTTAAATAGTTGAACTGTTAATTTTAATATTTTGGGTATGAAACATGTTTCTTGCGAAATGAACACAGGTATATGGTATGTCGTACCTTATTTGATATACCGTAAAAATGTGGTATACCATAAAAATGTGTTATACCATAAACATGCGGTATATCGCATTTACCGCAAAAATGAGGTATACCGTAGTAACAATACGGTAACAGTATTAGAAATATACCATACCGAATATTAGGTATACCGAAGTGAGGTATACCGAAACATGCGGTAAGGTATAGATATGAGATTTTCGCATACCGCATTTTGAGGTAAGGTATGAGGTATGGTATGATCGATGCGGTATACCTTACCTTTCCACCCCTAGCCTATGATTACCGAAAACCTTAGCATCCATAATCATCACTACATCAAATTCATGCTTTGCTGAGTTGCTCTATATCTTTTTTCAGTATTTACACATGACTTCTGCCTAATCTCAAGAGAGGCCATAACCTAACAGATGATGAGCACATTTTTCGTTAAAAACATAAGAAAATTAGGTGAAAATTGATTAAGAAAAGTCCATATGTAGAGTCACGGATATTGTTATTTTTCACTTTTGTTTTGTTTAGAAGATGGGAATGATAAATACTTCTACTATGTGAAATGTGATGTGAATAGAAGGTTGTGAGCACTCCTTTAACAGTGTATACATCACTCTCAATATCTGACTCATCGTGTACAAACATATCACAGTTTTAATAAGGAGTGGTCGAATTCCTCAGTGTACTTTTTTTTCCTTTTTTCTTTTTTCTTTTCTGAGATTTTGGTAACTTGTAGTACTGTTTTTTTCCTTACATACTGCTGCATGATTACAACACCTGATCATATAAAAATACATGCATATATACAACATATAAATGTGTGTGCTAGATATTTTTGTAGAACTTTTTTTGGGAAGTGAAATTTTTTTTATCGATTTTTTATCGATTTTTTATCGATATTTTTGTAGATATTTTTATCGCGCAATGCCACGTGTCCTGCTCGCTGGCGCGGCGTGAGTGCAGGGGCGGCGACCCTCGTCCGTGCCAGCGACGCGGACGGATGCGCGCTCTTCCGCCACCGTTGTGGATGCTCTAATATTTAACAACCAAAAAATTATTATTGTGTGAGAGCATATATATGGAATGTAGACTTATATCATATCGCACTAAAATTTAATAGCTGGGGTTAGTGGAAGACTTGATGAAAGCATGGGTGTATATTTTGTCAAAGAAGAAAGAGAAAATTTTCAGAGCCATATTTGAAAAATTAGAGAAGTAAAAGTTAAAAGATGTCAAGATATATATAACATACTCGTTCGTAAACCCCTCATACATATTGCAACAAAAGGATTGCGTTAGTGTACTAACTAATTTACAATAATAACTAATAACTTTCAATATTGTATGTTAAAATTATCAACACAAAGATATAATTATATTAATACAACATGTAAATTTAAATATCAATATAAAGACATAAGTTTATCAACACAAGAAGATTGATAAATTTATATCTTTGTGTTGATGTTTTTAACATACAAAATTGATATTAGTTATTACTGTAACTTAGTTAGTATTTGATTACACACGAGTTGTGTTAGTGTGCTAACTAATTTACAGTAATAACTAATAACTTTCAATTATGTGTATTAAAATTATCAACACAAAGACATAATTATATCAATACAACATGTAAATTTAAATATCAACACCGAGACATAAATTTATCAATATTCTTGTGTTGATAAACTTATGTCTTTGTGTTGATATTTAAATTTACATGTCGTATTGATAATTATGTCTTTGTGTTGATAATTTTAATACACAGAATTGAAAATTATTAGTTATTACTGTAAATTAGTTAGCACACTAACGCAACTCTGATGTGTGATCAAATACTAACTAAGTTACAGTAAAAAAATGTCTAAATACACCACATAACATACCTACTATTTTAAAAAAAATGTCTTTAGTTTTGACGCCCAATTAAAAAAGGGACGCAAATGAAAAGATTAAAGTTTAGCGAACAATTATGTCCTCAACTCATAGACGCTTTTCTTTACACCTTTAATTTATTTTTCAAAAAATTTCAATGCAAGTAATTGTATCGTTCTCAACGGATGGATGCCCCCAATTTATTTTTCAAAATTTTCCAATGTGAGGTAATTGTATCTCTAGAATCTAGTTGTATGCTATTATAAGATAATTCTTGTAGTGTTTAGACCATCCACAACGCGTCTCGCGCCGGGCTCGCGTCTCGTCTCGGAGAGACGAGACCCCCGCGAGACGCATTGCAGCGGCCGTCTCGTCTCCAGCTCGCGACCGGCTCGTCGCGTAGCTCGTCTCGGAGAGACACGAGACGAGCTGTCTCGCCACGCGCCCGAGACACGTGGCACGTCCCCATGCGTGCGTGACGCCCACTCGCTGGCCCGCGAGTGGGCGTCGTCACTGATGACGCAATAATTCATTTTTTTAAAAAAAAAATCGATTTTTAATAAAAAAAAAATTTTTTTTTTCAAACGGTAATATTACCGTTAAATATTTATTTTCATTTTTAAATTTTTAATTTTTTTACTCTATAAATAATTCTATTCCATACTCATTTCAAACACAAACACACATCTATTCCTCTCAAATCCTCTCTATCACTCCAATTTCCATCTTCAATCAACTCAAACAAATGGATCCTTTTGAGCAAATGCGTCAATTAATGGAACAATCACTCGAAGAAGATCGACGACGAGAGGCGGAGGAAGCCGCACCACCCCCACGACGCTCCCGGAAGTACATCAATCGGAACCGGGAGGAAGCCGCCGCACGGTTAGTACGCGACTACTTCTGCGATAACCCGATTTGGGGAGATACCTATTTCCGTCGCCGTTTCCGCATGCGGAAACCGCTATTTCTCCACATAGCGAATACTTTGGCGGCCAGGGAGGAGTTCTTCCGAGAAGGGTTCGACGCGGTCGGTCGTCCCAGCCACACGACGCTGCAGAAATGTACTGCAGCCATCCGGCAGCTTGCGACTGGACAAACGGCCGACATATTCGACGAATACCTGCACATCGGAGACAGTACTGGGCGCTTGTGCTTGCTCAACTTCTGCAGAGGCGTCCGGGCAGCCTTCAGTGACGAATTTCTCCGGAGGCCAACCACGGAGGATTGTCAGTTCCTCCTCAACCTGCACGAACAAGTGCACGGATTCCCCGGGATGCTTGGCAGTGTCGATTGCATGCACTGGCAATGGAAGAATTGCCCGGTGGCTTGGAGGGGTTCCTACACGAGCGGCCACAAAGGCACCCACCCAACCGTTGTACTCGAGGCCGTTGCCGACTACCGACTTTGGATCTGGCACACGTACTTCGGGGTCCCTGGCTCGAACAACGACGTAAACATGCTCCAACAGTCCGACCTCTTTACCGAAGTTTTGGATGGTAAAGCGCCGGCCATCAACTTCGTCGCCAACAACCGACGGTATAAAATGGGGTACTATCTCGCCGACGGCATCTACCCGAAGTGGCCGACCTTCGTGAAGACGTGCGGCAGGCCAGCGAACCCAAAGCAGGCTCTTTTTGCGCAGAAGCAGGAGGCTGCGCGCAAGGATGTGGAGAGGGCGTTCGGGGTTCTCCAAGCGCGCTTCAACATCATCAAAGCCCCGGCTCGTTCGTGGTTCATGGAGAGCATGGTCGACATCATGTATACGTGCATAATCTTGCACAACATGATTGTCCGAGATGAAGGACCCGATGCCGGAAATTGGTTCGACCCCGAATCCCCCGGAAGCTCAACTGCAAGTAGTCCGCCGCGAAGTGGAGCGCATCCATCTATACAAGAACGGTTGGCTATTCGGGCAAGGACACGCGACTCTAGCGCCCACACCCAACTCCAAGAGGATCTAATTGAGCACATTTGGGAAAACTTTGGCGGAGAATATTAAATTATGTCATTTTTATTTTTTAGAATTTTAATTATGTCTTCGCTTTTTTAATGTTAAGTTGTAATATTGTTTTAATTTTAATAAAGTGTGTTTGTTTAAATTGAATTGGGTTTTAAAAAAATTATAAATTAAATTGAATGAATAGTAATTAAGAGACGGTATAGAGACGGTTAAGAGACGGAGCGTTGCAGCCTCCGTCTCTTAGTTAAGAGATGGAGGAAAAAAGGACAGTGGGGCCCTCAAATAGTGCTCAAATAGTAGTTAAGAGACGGTTTAAGAGACGGTATAGAGACAGCGTTGTGGATGGCCTTATGTACTTCTAAGATAATTCTTGTTAGTCCAAGTAATTAGACACACTTTCTGTGAATTAGTTTTTGCAATCATTGATTGTTTGATTCTTTATCGGGGATTACAAATTAAGAGCAGTAGTAATTATTTGGGGGCTGAAAAAGGGTAGTATTTTCCTTTTCGATGTTTCTTTTTACTTATTCAAGCATACCTTAATTAAGTTTCGCGGTTGCCCCTTGTTTCCTTAACTAAAAACAACTCCAAACACATCAATGCATCTAATTCTCATTATATATGTACATACAAAAATAACTGAATACATATATGTACAATTTATATTAGTTAAATGATTGTTTGAGGGAAGGTTAGAGGTCAAACCTCAATTCAACAAATATAGTTATATAATCGAAGTACAATGTCGTACTACAAGCATCAAAAGAGAGATTTGTATAAACATTTTGCACCATATATATATATCTAGTTCAATTCCTTCTATTTTGTTTGGGTTTCAAATTTATTTATAAATTATTATACTACTAATATTTTAGCAATAATTTGGAGTGGGACAATGGATGATGGTAGCATCTTTATGCTACAGATGCATTGAAAATGAGTCACAATGATAAGAGAGAGGGATGGAATAAGCATCTATCTAAAGCTTAGTGATTGACTGAGATATGTGGGGTTTTAATTATAGACATTGGATCACTCTCCAACCAAAGTGCCCCTCTCCTTTTCATCACAACAAGACACGTAGACAGAGAGAGACCATGCTTCAATTTATATTTCTGACATATATTAAGATATCAATTTAATATCATTCTGTGGTGACATGAAATGAAGAGGGATGTGATTCTTTTATTGAAAGACTCAAAAGGAGCAACTCCATATAAATGTTGGAGCATATTTTGCACTCTCACTTCAGTGCTTGTTTTCCACTACTCCATATCTTTACACCCCCTATCCGAGATGCCCTTTGTTCTTCCCCATTTCTTTTTTTTATCTTCAATCATCTAATCAAATAATACTCCTGACGTTGAATGGTCTTATTGACTTAAAAGATTAAGGTATATATTAATCTATTATGAATTTATGATGTAGATTGGAAGGAGGAATATCACTACATTAATATTGTTAATTGGATGCCAATTAAGTGACCTTGTAATTCTTGATTAATTACACATAATGGATTGGTTGGGAAGTTTGTTGTTTTCTAATGTGAACATTTGTTTAACAGATAATCAAGATAGTTGTGGCATGGTATTTAAAATTGAATTATAGTTGTGGTTCAAAATCAAATTGGGCCGCTGCGTGGTTTCCGTGATGGGTCTAGAATCTGGGCCCACAGTTTTTAATGGGCCAGAAATGAAAATCATTCATGGTTGCAGTAAAGGGCCTAGAAAATGTTTAAATTCGTCGTACTTACTCGATAACCTATTTTTAAATCCTTCAAACCTAGTACTTATAAATAAAAATTAATTTTGAATGACATAACTACCAAATAAAACTTTTTTCCTTCAACTTCAAAATAGTTTACTTTGCCATCTAAATCCAACTTATTCATCTCATTAAAATATTCAATTATCTTTTTCCTCTCTATTATATTCCACTTAACAACTCTTCCTAAAATCTCGTGCCACTCAAGAATATGGCCATCTTGAGTAGTACGGGGGGAGTAATATTTATAACCTTACCAACTCATAAAATGTCACTTAACTCATGGTAAAAGATAGGAGTAGTCTATTAGTTTCACAAAAGATGTCTCACTTTCTTTAAAGTTCTCTCTCATATAAATACTCCCTCCGTCCCAACTAAGTTGAGACAAAACTTTTGGGCACGGAGATTAACAAATTGTGTTGAAAAGTAGGAGAGGAATAAAGTAGGAAAGATAAAGAGATAGTAAAGTAGATGGTGGAATAAAGTAAGACTGATTGGATGTTTGTTTTTTGTTAAAAAAAGAAATGACTCAACTTAGTTGGGACATCACAAAGAGGAATACGACTTGATTAGTTGATACATAGGGAGTATTTTTTTCCCTCTACTTAACATACAAAATAAAGTCTCGTGTCATCCCACAAATATGACATCTTTTGTGTGATGGAGGAAGTACTAGTATTTATACAATATGTAATAAGTAATGAGTGAAAGAATTAACACAAATTTCTATGCTTATAAAGCTATTTATGTGTCCTTCATAGCGTTCTTGTACTAAGAGTTTGATGGTGCTTCAAAAGGAAATCTTGGTCAAGTTATAAAAAATTACTCCCTCCGTCCCACAAAGATTGTCCTATTTTGACCGGGCACGTGTTTTAAGAAATGTAATGGAAAGTGAGTTGAAAAAGTTAGTGGAATGTGGATCCTACTTTTATATATTAGTTTTATAATAAAATGTGAGTAGGAATGAGTTGGTGGAATATGAGGTCCACTACCAAACTTTGTGGGACAGACGGAAATAGAAAAATGAGACAATCTTTATGGGACGGAGGGAGTAAAGTAATAGTAGTAGTAAAATGTTCATTTTAAAATATTAATTAATAGTAATAACTAAAAAATGGTCAGGCTCGGCCAATCTGAAGTAGATGGTGGACAAGATTGCTAAAAGTTGAAGCAAAAACAGGAACAAGGAGGCGCGTAGAGGAGAAGCATACCAACTCTCAAACCAAAACACTTGTTTTCTGGCAAGAGGTCAACTGGCAAAACAGATAGGCGTTAGTGAAATCGAGGTAATATTTGAACTGATGTTCCACTTTCACCAAGCTCATTCTCATTCTTTCATTTTCTGATACCATTTTCACTGATGCAGATTATGAACACTCACCGTTGTATTGTATGCTCAATGTTTCCATCTTGATTAGTGTTTTGGTGATAAAAATTTTGTCCCTTAGCTTTTATTTTATGGAAGTGAAAACTTGGTCCAAGAAATGAGACTAGATGAACGCCAGCAGATTTTACATGATTCCATGGTACGCATGTATTGAGGCAGACAGGGGAGAGGGGAATCCAGCCATATTATAGTAGGATGAATGAATCAAATTTACTTTCCCTAATTATAGGAGTATTTTATTTTTTGGGAGAAAAATATCTACTTCCCTCCAGATAGCCAAAATTCACATTAAAATTTTTTAAGGTCATAAATTACAAAAAAAAAAAGAGAAATACATAACCCTTCTGTCCCATGCTACTCGTATTTTATTTTATATACTAAGTAGAGAAAAAAAGTAGTTGAATATTTTAATGAGAAAAATAAAAAAGAGGGATTTATTTTTCAATTAATATAGAAAGTGGACATCTTTAAGTGAGACAAACTAAAAAGAAAAAGTAAACATTTTGAATGAGACGAAAGGAATACTCAATACGAGGAAATCAACTCGATGCTACTTTCAAGGATAAAATTATTAATCCCCAAGAAGTACTATTTAAAATTAACTTTCAAATATACATATAATTCAATATAGTATTTTAAGATTGGATGGGTCATCTTCTTCCCCAAAACAGCTGGGACAATCATTAATTTCTCAATTCACATTTGCAAATTTTGAATTCTCATATTTAAAACAGCTGTTAATGGTGATTCTTTCTTATCAATTTTATCTGGTGGAAGACGCCCTTATTAGTTTTGTGCCATTGTATGAAATCATGTACTTCCTCCATCCCTAATGAGGAGAAGTCTCAGCTCGTGTCAGCTTCTAAAGTGGAAGCCGTCACAGGGGGGAGACTGTCCCCGGAAAGCTAAGGTTATGGAGGCGGTTACTGAGAAGATAACCAACGAAATGGTTGACAGAATCCTGAGAAGATGCTGGCAAGCGCATTCCCGCCAGAGGACAGGTTGTTCTCGGGGATGAGAGGAGAAAGGAGGCGGGTGTTGACGTCTTCTCAATTGAGTATTTCCAAGAAAAGGATAAAAGAAAATTGGGCCTAGTATTATTGGGCTCAAGAAGGGAAACAATGAAAAGAATGAGCTCATTGCATTTGAGCTTAAATGGGCCTAGAATGGCCTTCCAAATTAATGGTTTTTGGACTAAATTAACTCCTCGACAAGAGTCAAACCTGTCAGAAAAAATGAAGATGGCTCCTAGACTCGTGCTAAAACTATCTAAGAAGGCTCCTGAATACGAGCAAAAGCTGTTTAAGATGGCTCCTTGACACAAGTTAAAACTGTCGAAGATGGCTCATTGATACGAGCTAAAACTGTCAACCAAAAATTGATGAGCTCTTTGACAAGAGTTAAAACTGTCAACAGAAAATTGAAGAAGCTCATTGAAACGAGTTTAAACTTTCAATGAAGAAAAAATAACTCCTTGATACGAGTATAAACTATCAATGATGAATTGAAAAAGCTCTATGATACGAGCATAAACTATCAATGAAAAGTGAAGGACTCCTGAATACGAGTATAAACTATTCATCAAAATGAAGATCATGCAAGTTCAGTGTTGGACAACTCGATACTTAACTTGAGGGGGAGTATTGGAAAAAGGACATGTGAGTCCCAAGTATGTTGGAAAGAGAAACATGTGAGTCCCAAGTGTATTGAAAAGAGGATATCATTTATAGGGTTATAGTTCCAATTGTATTTTTCCTATGTACCTTTAATAATTCTCTAGTCCTATAAATAGAGATGTCCATTGTATGACAAATAACAATTCAAATCTATCAAAATGTAGTTTTCAAGAGTTCTTCGGTTTTTATTTTCCGCATTTTACTTTTCAACAAGTTTTGCAGATTAGATTTTTGCACCTTATATGTTATGGCCTATGGGGCTTTGGTGAAAGATTGAACTCGTGAGTCGTGGGTAAGAAAGTTCTAACTTATTCCATATGATAGTAAAATATACTCCTATTTATGATTTTTGTTGTTGTTGAACAGAGGCATTATTTCAGCAACATGTGAAGCGTTCCGGAAGTAAAAGTTGCTTTATTTCCTACAAGGTTCCGCCTGGTATCAAAGTAGCAAAGATTTTTTTTTTTTTACACACACACACTCACATCGGAGTTCGAGATACATTGGCAAGCGAACCAGCCTCTTCCAGCCCCTCGTGGTCACGTCCGAACCAGCCTCCTCCTGCTCCTCGTGGCCCACGAACTAGCAGCTTAACCACCCTCAGACGGGTCCAGGCCAAGCACCGGCCTCTCCCTTTCCCTCGTGGCCCACGAACTAGCTGCTTAACCACCCTCAGACGGGTCTCGGCTCGTAAGTTGACCACCCTCAGACTGGTCCAGGCCCGTATGCTTGCAAAGTCCCAAGGCAACAAGCCTTGGGCCCACAGGGAAATTAATCCCAAGTTGGGTCATCCAGGATTCGAACTCAGGACTAGATGGCGTCATATCCTTGACTCCCTTCTCAACCAGTTGAGCTATGAGGCTTGGTATCAAAGTAGCAAAGTTAACTTCCCACATTTTACATTTTTTAAGTTTGTTTCCAATGAAAAAAAATCAAGTTAAAAGAGGCTTCTCAATATCAAAGACAATAGTGTCATCGGCGGCGTGGTGGTCGACATTGGGACTCTTTGCATTGCTTTCATTTCGTTTAGCCCAAAGCACCAAATACAGACCGCTGAACATCACCAACATTCCTGCCAAGCTGCGATAGCACAGGTAGACAAATTATACGGATATGATAAGTTAACAGATTAAAAAAAAAAACATACTCCTTGGCAGAAATGGAGTCGCCTAATGAGATAGAGGTGGCAGCAGAAATAACAGTTCCGAGAGGGTTGAAAATGGAGACCACAACTGGACCTCTTTTCTTCATTGCCCATGCGTTCACGCTTATGCACATTCCGCTGATCCCGCCTGCCTGTTCGAAATCATAAACCTCTAGAAATTAAGAATGGAAGTATAGATAGTAATTAATTACCACAATGGAGTAGCCAAGCAAATCTTGAAGATGCAGGTAGTCCCAATCCCAGTAATTCTCATCTAGGACAACCTCCACTACTGCTGTTAACATCGAACCTAGCAACGAGGTTATGGAACACATTGATATGGGTGCTGAAAAATCCCTCAATGTGATAGCCTGCAGCACAACTTGGGTGGACAGAACAAAAACAGCAGCAATGAGATAGGTGCAACCCAGGATTGTTTGTGAGTTGAAGTCAGTGGGAGTTTTGGTGTTTGTGTTGGAATGGTCGCTCTGCATGAGGCTCATCACTACGGCTCCTAACACGCACAGCATCGTCCCGCCTATCTTTGCTCTGCTGTACTTGCACCCTATGTCCATTCTCTCTAACCCGAAGCCACAGGCGATGAAAAAGATGAGCCCCGGTGCTAGATTTGGCATTGCTGTTGCTACTGCTGGTGAGGTCAGGTGAACTCCTTTCATAAACAACGACTGAAACACTGTCACCCTGCATCCACAAATCGTAACTTAATTCATTTAAATACTAGCTAGTGTCTAGTAGTATAGTATAACATAATAAAATTAAATACCTACCCCCCAAACGAAAGTAAAAGCAACTGTATAACAAGCTTGTAGGTGATCTTTGACGGCCATTTTCTCCTGCAACATGCATGGACCCACTATTTACTCTTTTTCAATTCACATATACTCCCTATTTAATTTAAAGGAAATAAATTAGACGTGCCTTTCAAAGAGGATTGCAAGAGGTGAGAGCACAAGAAAAGTGGCAAAAGTGGAACATATTATTAGAGAAGAAGGCTGGAGTCCTGTTTTCAGAATAATGCTCAGCAAAATTGCATTTCCCGCGTACAAGAATTGCACAGAAACCAATCCCATCACCACACCTATCTCTTCTATCACTTCCCTTTTCTTTGATGCCATTTTTAATTTCCCTTTCCCTTTCTCTTTCTCTTTTTCTTTGTCCCTTTCCTTCTCCTTTTTGGGTACTCAACATTAAACTCAACATTAAACCTCCTTCTTTCTTCCTCTCTTATCTGCATGCATGCAGATTCTGCGTGCCCGTCTTCTTCCTCTTTTGAGTTATCCAATCTTCCAATCAAGAAATAATATTGCATAAATGAAACACCTCAATTTTCTGGCAGAAAGAGCCATTTTTTATAAATGAACAAAAAGGGCCATTCCTCCATTTATCAATATTTGTAATGCTTGATCATTCAGAGACAAGGGTTTCTAAAACTATCAAGGATCTTGATTTGATTCCTTTCTTTGTTTAATTTTTCGTGAGTTTGAGAAACAAAAAGAAAAAGTTTTGTTCCTGAAATGGATGGTGTGTTTAGAAGCATACCCTGAATTTTTCGGTCCAGTCATTGTTGGATTCTCTTACAACCGTCTAATTAGTACTCCTAGTTTTCTTGTATTTAAGTATATTGCCATCTGTAATTTTATGTGACAGGTTACGAAAGGAATATAGAATGCATGGAATTTTCGGAGAGAAAATATAGCTGTGCTACACTATTTACTAAAGGCGATAAAGAAGTCACAATTAATGGGCAAAATTTTATGGGTCCTTAGGTGCCTAATATCATGCTACTAAAATTCAATTTTTTTTTATTTTTTTCATGAACTTCAAATTTGACAAATAATATCGCGTTGATCGGGATATTAATTTCCCACCCATTACCTGATGTGGCAAAATTTTGCATTTATGGCTTGTGGGGAATATTCAAGAAGTTGATGTGGACTTGGCCGGCATTTCATAAAAGAATTTCGTTTTACACAAGGGTTTTTTCCTCTTGTTTTCTCTATTTCATCAAAATCAATTTGAGCATTTTTCATGATGCAAAGAAAAAAGGAGAGTTTTCTAGAGCCCGCAACGATGATCTCTGCGGCGGGCTGGCCCGTCCCGGTGGGAAGGGTCACCGACTGGATGTCGTTGCGGTTGGTCCGTCGTAGAGGGTTGCCCTCCGCTAAGGGTTGGTCCCGATTTGGCAGGATGATACGATTATTATTATTATTATTATTTAGTTAGTTAATTATGGATTTGCATATCTTTTTCATATCTTTTATCTTGCTCATTAAATTAGTATCCACTATTATAAATAGTGGACATTGTTAGTCATTTTGATCAATTCAAGAAATATCAATTATCCTTCTATTTTATTTTCTCTTACTCTCTTTCCTTTCAAACGTGCAAAACGCACAAAATCATAATTTTGACCCCGGATTGATCGACGGGCAAAAGCTCCCGCGACGTTCGACGCAAAATCTACGAGTTAAGGAACTTCATCCTTAACAATTGGTGCTTTCATCATGATCTCTTCCTCCGAATCGCTGTCTACATGTCGTACAGCTACACCGGATATCAACTCCGGCAGGCGGATTACCACCCATGGCAGCCCGTCGTATCTCAACCTCTGCTTCATCCGTGCAGAGCGTTAGATCAACAATCATCATATCCATATCCACAGGATGGGAGACTCCACCCACAACACCATCCCTACCAAGCCCGTCAACCCACTTCCTGGGACCCGCCATGGCTGCGCCAGGAAACTGCGTATCTGCAACCATCGTCCTACGAGCCAGATTTGTACTCGCCACCACCGCCCTCTTGTTGGGACCCGTCAAAGTTGTGCACGCAGCAGGGATACTCTCAGCCTTATCAACCGCCTCAGCAGCCACACCACACCGCGCTCAGACAACCCACTTGCTGGGACCTTCCATGGGTGCGCACGCAGCAGAGTTCTTCGACCTATGATCAACCGCCGTTGTTATATCTGCAACCTCCCGATCAACCGGATTGGCAATGTCTCCCAACGACTAATGATGTCGGCCATTTGGAGCCTCTCGACATGCCACGTGATCCAGTGACGCCGGAGTCTGAACCGAGCCTAACGGTGGCTGACTTGGCTTCACAGCTCGAGCGTTTGACTGCTATTGTCAGGGAATTGGGGTCTCAGATGGATTCACGTGAACGTTGCCTGGGTGATCCACACGCCGCAATGAGGCCGACGAGCCATCTCCGCACAGCCGCCCCACTGGCCGCTACAACTGCTGTCTCGTCCATGAATCTGCCCCCGCCAGCTCCTTCGTGCAGCCCCGATATCAATGGAGATGAGGGCGAATTGTTAGACGATGACCCACTCCCACTAGCCGTGATCTCTCAGTCGGGCAACTCCAATACCGTTCCAACATCGGTCCCTCATTTTGTACTTGTTGTTTTCCCCGGTTCTATAAAATTGGGGATTTCAGAGGGTGTGAAACGCGACTGCTTTAGTTCTTCTCTCAGCAAGAGTAGAGTTACAGAGAAATTTCACAATTTGGATGATATAGGTTTTAATGATGACGCGAATCCAATTGATGGTGATGTTGCAAGAATGAATCATCGACCAACATCGCTTGACGGTGATAAACGGTGGATTCCTCCGCGCAAGGACACGTCGTGTTTGAGCATTCTGGGACGCGTGGACAAGCTTCCCATTTTAACGATGAATTTTGGCAACCACAATAGTCATCCTTTGATGATTTTTGATGGAGGTGATGCAGGGAGACGCTCAAATATTCGGTGTATGTTTGACCCAGGAGGATTCCTCGACACTCATCGTTGCTTCATGGTGCCCACCTTGAGGACAATGTGTATTTCAACCGTGGGGGAGTTGATACGATTATTATTATTATTATTATTATTATTATTTAGTTAGTTAATTATGGATTTGCATATCTTTTTCATATCTTTTATCTTGCTCATTAAGTTAGTATCCACTATTATAAATAGTGGACATTGTTAGTCATTTTGATCAATTCAAGAAATATCAATTATCCTTCTATTTTATTTTCTCTTACTCTCTTTCCTTTCAAACGTGCAAAACGCACAAAATCATAATTTTGACGCCGGATTGATCGACGGGCAAAAGCTCCCGCGACGTTCGACGCAAAATCTACGAGTTAAGGAACTTCATCCCAAAAAGACTAGCCTATTAGGAGAGAGAGCTCATTTAGTCTATATACCCCACATCAGTTGTTCTCACAACCGATGTGGGAATTGAGTCCGTAACATTCGACCCTCCTTTAAGGGCCAACGTTCTCGTTGGTCACGGCTGGTTCTTTGCCAGGCCACCACTCCGAGTTCTCGTTGGTCACGGCGGATTCTTTGCCCGGCCACCACTCCGTGGGTCACCACTCCGAGCGGTCCCAAACGCACTCGTTGGTCACGGCGAGTTCGTTGCCCGACCACCACTCCGAGTCATTTGGGCTCTCAATGAGAGCACCAATTAATACAGACCAAACATGAGAACTCATCCCAAAAGACTAGCCTATTAGGAGAGAGAGCTCATTTAGTCTATATACCCCACATCAGTTGTTCTCACAACCGATGTGGGAATTGAGTCCGTAACACAGGACACGTGCCTAGGGCAACGTGGCACTCCCCCAGCGCGCGGTGATGCCCACTCACCTCCTCCCCTGCGAGTGTGCATCTTTTTGACTGTTGGAGTGTAACATCCCAAAAAATGACCCTAAACGGAATTTGCTATTCAAATGAGAAAATCGGTCAATTAGAGCTTCCAACAAATAATTTAATACCTAAAACACCTTTGATTGTCCAGATGGCGAAAAGGATTGCACTCATGGCTAAAGTGGCGATCATTTGGAGGACCCGGAACAAGATTATCTTTGATGGGAAAACTTGGGACGCAACTAGGGTCATCTTTGAGATTAAAGAAGATACCTACAACATCTTGTACTCACACTTTCCACATGAGCATGTTCTTCTCCACCTTCCAGACAGATGATGGAATTCACAGGTTTTAGATGTTTTGGTTTTCGACGCACCTTGAGTCACTCACAAGGGGTTTTTATCTCATGGGGTTTTTTCCGCAAGGGGTTTTAACGAGGCCCGCCCACTCTGGGTTTAGTTGGGTGACTTGAACTGCGATCGTCCTTTTTGGGGGCTTGCCCCGTGTTGTTCATTTCTTGGTATTTACCATGTTGCTTTGTACTAGCCAACTTGTGGCTATATCTCTTGTAATTCCCCGGGTATGTCCGAGTGTATGATGTAAACGTTTGGTTTTGGTTCTATTTGATTTATTTACTCATAAAAAAAAAGAGTGATGATAAACCACCAAATTTTGTATAACCAAAATAAGGTTATATTAATAATTTTATGTATTAATTATATATTAAAATAATAAATGTAAGTAAGTGGACAAGTTAAAAAGACTTATTAGCCTTTAACCTCATTTTTTATTTTTATATTTGAATTTCCTTTCTATTGTTTTTAAAATTTGAATTAAAGTATGCACTAATTACATTTATGGTTCCAAAAAAGTAAAAAAATTATACACAAATCATAAATATATGACCACAATATTATGCACTTTCAATATACTATATATGCATCCATATATTTTAATTAAATGCATAAATAAACCTATTTTTTTCAAATAAACTAGTTTTTGGTTGTACAAAATTTGGTCACATAGATTTGTTGTTAAATAAAATACCCTACGACACTGAGGTCGCAAATCAAACAACAATTAATCTTCAATGAACATTTTCAATAATTGAAAAATAAAACAAACCAAACCATAATAATTGTCGTTGTTAATTGGGCTCAGAGTTTAGCGTCAACTGTGCAATTATTTCTATTGCGAGGTTATGCAGCCCAGCCCAAATATATGGGCCTTCAAACCAATAATATGTCTTCATCGTCATATAATTATGAAATTTAAATGAGATTATTTTTCATAAAAAAAATTATAATTGAAAATTATATAATTATGGTTTTATTGGTTATGAGCACTAGAGCACTCGAACGATTACCAATCAAAGCACCAATTGATTGGATGTTGTATCCTATCGATCAACAATAGAGCACTCGAACGATTACGAAGAACAAGATAAATCCTAGTTGAGGTGCTAGGGGGCGATTTCCGCCAGAACCGAGGAATGAGAACAAGTAATTAACTTTATTTCTCAATGAATCAAAATACTAGAGAATTCTACAATTTATGGAATTCTAAACCCTAAACCTATCTTGCTAATCAAGCAAGATAATTAAAATAAAAGATTACAAAAGATATGGAAAATAACTAACTAAAATAAAAGGTACTAAATCAAATAAAATAAAAGATAGCGGAGATGATCTTTAGCGAGATTCACTAAATATCAATTACGGTATTGTTTCTAATTAATGATATATGTTAGTATTATATATAACGTCAAGGTTGATATTCAAATGAACGATGACATGTATCCTCATAATGTATGTCCAATAGCTTTATAAGGAGTATAACATTATGTGTATGATTTTAATATATATTTAAAAGTTAAAATCAAGTTGCTTAAATTAAGGGAAATATTTCCCATAAATTAAAGAGTTCCTTAAATTATATTGATTAAATAATCATTTAAGTAAAGACTAATTAAAAATGATTTCCATATGTCAAAATAATAATCGTAAAATTAAAAAATTAAAAAAACTAAAAATGAATATAACCTTATTTTTATTTAGAAAATGATTTTAATTCGATCACTTATATAATACGCAATTTTATACTCACTTATTGCTACATAAAATGGTGCTTATTTTATAATCGGCAATGTTTATTAACATATAGATTCGCTTTTGACACGGCAAATGACACAAAGAAATATTCATTTTTTCAATTTTTTGTAACTTTTTTATTGTTCTATGATCCGACTCTACATTCACGTTTTTTTTAGTAATTGTAATTAACTGTTATTCATGTATGCGATCCACGAATTTCGGTTATGATTTTCCTTAAAAACTAAGATATTTTGTAGCACTAACTTTTTGAATATTCTCATATGTTTCTCGACCTTTTTCATTTCTAATCTTACGTCCTACATTTATTCATAAAATGGTCCACTTTACAAGGCCACTTTGATAGTTTTTCACTTTAGACCATTCAATTTCAGATACATAATGAGTTATTAATACATAAATATTTAAAAGAATTCGTCAACTGACATCTTATTTATCCATTTTCTTTATTCACTTTAGATCCTCCTATTTGACAACAATAATTAAAGATATGCAGTCACATAATTGCCCACGCAAAATTTCAATAATAATAGTAGTAGTAATAGTAATAATTTTAACAATCTTATTTTTTATGAAAATTGACTATTGTTTTTATTTTAGGCAATTTGATTTTACTGAATTGACCACATTTTGACTATTTAGTATCAATAGTTGGTAATATACAATATCGAAATGCGCGATTTTAATCAAATGAAACTGTCATGTTCTGATTTAAGTAAGTCACAAAATGTGATTAAGTCAATATGATTTACATAAAATCATCAGAAAATTAAGCTGAATTCCATATACTAATATTTTCTGAATGCGTAGAGATTGACACTATACAATTTATGTGTGATGACAAATGCATACTAGTACTTACAGTGTGGAACATCTTAAGACGTAATGTTAAGCATTGAAAAAATCATTCAATTGATGGAAATGATTCTTTATGAATTTTTGCGCTGCTTCTGAAGAGAAACTCTCTTTAATTTTCAGGAATTATAAAAATAAAATTAAGGCATTTGCATGTACTCCCCAAAAGTCCAAAACTATGCTATTCTGGATTATGAGAATGAAACATAAATACAATTATCCAATTATGTTTCAAAGACAAAATGAAGTAAGTTGACCCATTTACTTCTTAAACCAAAACTATCTATTTATGGAAAATCTGTTGTTATAAAAACAAAAAATCTTGTGGTTTACCAAAACGAAACACCATAACTAGTGTTAGGAGAAATGAAAGTGGGAATGGTGAGAAAAATAATAATGTGTATGGTGATAGTGTTAATGTATGTAAATAGTGGAAATGCAAAATTGCATGATTACGGCGATGCCCTCTCAAAAAGCTTGCTATTTTTTGAGGGGCAAAGATCAGGGAAGCTTCCCTCTACGCAGCGTGTAAGATGGAGAAAGGACTCGGGTCTTCGCGACGGATTCGATAAGGGTGTAAGCGTCATTTTTATCTAATTATTTTGGAATTTTAGGTAGAGCATTAATTTGGGAGTATAACATTGCAGGTTGACCTAACCGGTGGATACTACGACGCGGGCGACAACGTGAAGTACAACTTCCCGATGGCGTTCACGATAACGATGATGGCTTGGGGTGTGATCGAACACGGCAACTCCATGGGCCCTGAGCTGCCGCATGCACTGGAGGCGGTGCGGTGGGCGACGGACTACTTCCTGAAATCCACCGCGGCCGCCCCCGGTATCATTTACGCCCAGGTCGGAGACCCCAACGCCGACCACAACTGCTGGCAAAGGCCAGAAGACATGGACACCCCGAGAACGGTCTATGCGGTCACTCCTAATAAGCCTGGAACCGAAGTCGCGGCTGAGACCGCGGCGGCGCTGGCTGCCGCGTCTTTGGCGTTTAGGGCTTTCGGGGATGAGGCGTACGGCAAGGTGCTTTTGGAAAGGGCTGTTAAGGTAATTTTGATTATTATATCTTTTGTTTTGGATTTTGTGCTAAATTTATTTGTGTGTTTGTATTAGGTATTTGAGTTTGCAGACAAGTATAGAGGATCTTACAATGACAGTATTGGTGAAGGAGTATGTCCTTTTTATTGTAGTTACAGTGGCTACAAAGTAAGTACTACTATAAATGTATATAAATTATCTTGAGAAATAAATGTTGTGCTACAACTTTATGGGTGGTTTATCCGCATTTGTTTGTTTGATCAATTATATTTATTTTTTAAGGGGTGAGTGGCTCATTTCTAATATGTTTCTTTGTCAAATTTACCAACCTAACAATTAATTATGATAAATAAAAAAATTGCAGGATGAGTTGTTGTGGGGCGCAGCATGGCTATACAAAGCCACCAATAAGGTGTATTACTGGAATTATGTGAAGAAAAATGTCATAACCTTCAAATCCAACATCGAAGCAGCCAATTTCGAATTCAGTTGGGATTCAAAACATGCTGGAATAAGTGTTCTTGTCTCCAATGTACATATGTTTATTTGATTATTTCTATCCTATGTTTCATTTTTCATCACAAAATCTTAAAGAATCATTGTCTCTACCATGATGCAGTGGGTGCTTAAAAACAACAAGGAAGCTTCTACAACACCTTTCCTATCCTATGCAGACTCATTTATGTGTTCTCTTATGCCCGAATCTCCCACCAAAAATGTCCAATTCACTGCTGGTAATGTCCTCTAATTTAATACTACTAGT
Source organism: Salvia splendens (assembly GCF_004379255.2). Classification (NCBI taxonomy): domain Eukaryota; kingdom Viridiplantae; phylum Streptophyta; class Magnoliopsida; order Lamiales; family Lamiaceae; genus Salvia; species Salvia splendens. The sequence continues at coordinate 43,426,608 of NC_056036.1, read as the reverse complement.
ATAACAATATTTATAATTTGGGTTATAAAAAGTGGATGGTTTAATTTGAGAAAAAAATTAACACTTTTATATATGTGCTAATATTTGTTTTCAAACGTTATGGAACTGGACATGATAATCCTCAAAAATATGTATTAATTGTATATAGATGTGTTGCAGGTGGGCTTTTGATGAGAGGAGGAAAATGCGATTTGCAACAAGTCACCTCCTATTCATTCCTTGTATTAGCCTACACTAATTACTTGAAGAATTCTACCCATGTGATTCGATGCAAAGACAAAATCATCAATCATACCCAACTCGTGAATTTCACAAAAAATCAGGTACACATTACATACCTTCAAAAATTTAATGGAAACTAATTGAAACTAATTGAATTGTGTAGGTGGATTATATACTAGGAAGCAATCCATTGAACATGTCTTACATGGTGGGGTACGGCGCTAAGTTTCCGAGGAGGATGCACCACCGGGGTTCGTCAATACCGTCGTTGGATCAACGTCCCGATCACATAGGATGCAAGGAATGGTTTCCGTATTTCAATAACACGTCCCCCAACCCTAACGAGCTCACAGGGGCCGTATCCGGAGGGCCGGAGATAGACGACTCCTTTGCTGATGCTCGGGCCAACTCCTCCAAATCGGAACCCACCACTTATATCGTGTCGCCGCTTGTTGGATTATTGGCTTTTTTTTCTGAGGCCGCGACTCACTAGCTAATTGTATTCAAATAAAATATAGTTGTCTGTCGGATTTAAACTTCTTTTTAATTATCCTTTTCAAGCAATGTCGACTTTTGTTTGCCATTGATATATACTCTTTATATAGCACCCACAAAAAGTGGTGTACGAGATTTGGTGTACCATTTCTTTAAAAGTACATTTATGTATTATTTCATACTATATCATAATATACATTTGGAGACTTGGAGATGTGAAAAGTGAACATGGTGTATTCTTACACAATTACTTTAAGCGTCGATTGTGTAAATGTTCACGACATCAATTGATTTCTCTATAAAAATTAAGGCCTAATATAAAGAAGGGATGATTGTCATAATATTTGGTTCAAATCCCATAACTGTTTAAATTGATATATAAAATCATAATCTTTTCAATTTTTCTCAGTTGTCTCATATTTGGTAAAATTTAAAATTAATATGGCAATACAAAATACAATGTGACGATAAAACGGCTTTATATTTTTACAAAAAGCGACAATTATTGCATTTTAAGGTCTACATGGTTATAATATGACATCAATTCCTTCCGGGGAGGATACACCACCAAAGTTCGTCAATACCCTCTTTGGCACAACATCCTGACCACATAGCATGCAAGGAAGGGACGTCGTATTTCGCTAGCACAGCCCCCAACCCTAACGAGCTCATAGGGGCCGTAGTCGGAGGCCCGGAGATAAACGACTCCTTTGCCGATGCTCACGCCAACTCCTCCAAATCAGAGCCCACCACTTATATCTTGTCGCCGCTTGTTGGGTTATTGGCTTATTTTTCGCAGGCCGCCGCTCACTAGCTAATTCTATTCGTCTGTCGGTAAATCAGGCTCACTAGCTAATTCTATTTGTCTATCGGTAAATCAGTCGATAACTTTTTCACATTCAATTATTTAATTATTAAATAATCTTTAAAATTATAAGTTAATAAAAACAACTACATGCACATATACTTTATTTCTAAGTGGTATCATTCAACGAAATAATAATAGTCATTCTCATCCAATTATTTTATCACTCCATCCGTCCCAGAAAGATTGTCTCATTTCCTTTTTCACACTCGTTTTGTAAAAATAATAATAAATAGTTAAAGTAGAGGGAGAGTAAAGTAAAACAGAGGATAATGTAGAGAATAGACTTACCTACATTATTTTTTCTCTTATTATACTCTCTTTCAACTTTACCTATTTATTATTATTTTTGTAAAACGAGTGCAAAAAATGAACTGAGACAATCTTTCTGTGACGGAGGGAGTATTATATAGTGTTGTCATCAAATGAAATAATAATAGTCATTCGCATTCAATCATTTTATTTTTAAATAATTCTTAAAATTATAAGTTATATAAACGTCTATATGTATATATACTTAATTTCTTAGTGTTATCATCTAACAAAATAATACTATTCCATGTCCCATTAAAAATACAATGTCTTTTTTTAATTGTCCACTGAAAATGACACATTTCCTATAATATAAATAACATCATCTGTATATATTTCTCTTTTACTTTATTCTCTCATTATTTAACTTAAAAAACAATAATAGTATTGTACTACATAAAATCCTGTGACAGATAGTATTAATTGGACGGAGAGAATAATAATCATTCACATCCAATTATTTTGTTATTAAATAATCACTAAAATTTTAATTTATATAAACGACTACAGCTGTATACTTAATTTTCTAATGTGATCATTAAATAAAACAATATTCTAAGTTCTTTTTTAGTCTTTATTATATTATTAAATTGACATATAGTAAAGTAATAGCCAAAGATACATTGGAGCTTGGTCCTTTTAAATTTTTGGTTTTTTTTTTCTTAAATTTGTACTATATGACATTAATTTAAAATTGTAAAGTAACTTTTTTTTTTGTTTTCATAATTTAACCGTGTTAATGCAAAAAAAAATTAGAGTGACCTACATAAAAGGTACCTAACGTTTGCATTTGTTTCACTCCAGGCCCCTGACGTTTAAAAATATCGCCACAAGTCTCTGGCGTTTAAATCACATATCATGTTTTTTCAGACTAAAAGGTTCTTCAGCCCTAAAAGGGCATTATGGGCATATCACATTTGACGACCGACGCGATTTGGCGGCCTGCATGCTGCTGACAGCTGACGCGATTTGACAGTTGACGCATACGTGCCACGTATACCATACTGCATTTGTGATTTAACAAACACATACCATACTTCATTTGTGATTTAACAAACACATTTCAAAAATATCACAACCCATTACATTTAAATAAATTGATGTTGTCTTTACATTTTCTACCGATTACGGTTACATAAATTTCAAACTGTTATAAATGTTTAGGCTTACAATTGAATGCATAATTTATGAAGCCAAGTTGTAACGAACATCAGATATAAATGTTTAGGCTTACAATTAAATGTACCAATCAAGTTATAAATGTTTAGGCTTACAATTAAATGTACCAATCAAGTTAAATATGGATTCCACTTTCAGCCTTTTCAAAAATCGAATTCGAAGTTCTAACGTTCCACTTATTTGCTTTAATTTATGAAATGCCGCATTTCATTTAATATCAATATGTTAGAATTAATTGTAATGGCAAATGAGACAATCTCAACTGGCTTTTGTAATTTCAGCACAACTTTAAAAATATTATAATTACATTAACTTTTTAATGATAAAAATGAATATAAGTTTTTGTTACTAGAATGATTTGCAATTTAGTTAGAGATTTGCGTGATGAAAACCCCGTGTTTCTTCTCATTTATCGGGGTGTCCTTCAAATTCGGCAGCACCTCCACCGTTTTAGGCCTCGGTGGGACAACTGGACCAGCCGTCGGCGGAGCTGCCGGTGCGGGAACTGGTGCCTCAACCGATTCCCTGGAGGCCTTTTTCACCCTTTTCATTATTTTGTTTTAAACATCTTGTTTTTGTTTTTCATTAGAGATACTAGATCACTAAAACAATCCTTAAAGCACTAATCAACTACTAATTTCTCATCAATTTTATTCAAATTTTCATCTTTTCCTACACAATCCTAACCTAGCCTACCCAGCTCCCATACAAATGCCACACCTGGAAATTGGCAAACACAACACAATATCAAACAAAATTTGCATCAATAGCGTGAAATTGAGCATTTTCTATTGAACAATCATCGCAGTCGCCAAAATTTTCTTCCATTTTTGCTGTAATTAAAGCAGAAAGTGAAAAAATAAGTACCTCGCTGCGAATTGAGAAGACAAAATTCAAATCTAGGAATCACGACATGAGAGAAAAAACTACGTATGCAGGTGTGAGATAGAGAGAGAGCTGCGTGTGTCGATTTGGGAAACAAAGATCCGAAAAAATGGTGGCAAACAGAAGGAATTGTTTCATTTATAGCTAAATTTTGTTCTTCAAATTTGGATAAAATGTTTAATTAAAAAACATTATCAGAAAATACTTACTTTTTCAACATTAAGCATTGTTATAATGTTATTTGATTAAATTAAATTAATTCTAATTAATTGCCATAAATTTATTTGCAAACGGAAATGTATAAATAAATTTATCTACAAACCTCTCTCACTGAATTTTGACTGAATTCAATCCGCCATCAACCACCACGAAATGGTGGCGATAGCAGCGGCAGCCACCGCTCTCTCAACGCTGAATCTCTCTAGAACATCCGTAATCCTCCCCCGCTGCCACCTCCGGAGAGCGATTACCTCATCTCTCTCCTCCGCCATCACCGAATTAGGCGCCAAAATCAAAATCGCATAAACCCTCGCCGCGCGAGGACTCTGAGCCCTACATCCCGTGGACTGTCAACGACGACGAGAGCGGCGCCGTCACGCTCAAGACTTTGTTAGAAATTGCAACGTGACAGTAGCAAATACGTAGCCCACTTATATGTTAGAATTAAATAATATTCCATCTGACACTCAAAATATAATGCACAGTACATGCCATTGGGACAAATCAAATTTGAGTTCCTGTCTACAAAAGTGCAGCCTCACACATCCGTAAAATGTCTAAAATGCCATGCAAGCCATAAGGATATTATGAACCGAAAAAATGGCTACAAATACCTGATATGTGATTATGTTAAATGCCAGAGACCTGTGGCAATATTTTTAAACGTCATGGGCCTGGAGTGAAACAAAGTATCTTTCATGTAGTTCACTCAAAAAATTAAAAGTATAAAAATTTTAAGATATGTAATTAATTTTGAATTTAAAGATAATTTAGTGCTAAATATTAGTAGTATATTCATTTATTTAAAACGTATAACAATCTTGGCTACCTAAATTTAAATTATCTTAGTTTATGAAATTATCGTATATAAATGACACCTCTTTAGATTGATCTACCACATATTCATATTTTCCATATATTATCCATGTAATTTGATAGTGATATAAGTTTATAATATAAAAATGTTAATTTAGTAAGAAAATAATACTGTTTAATAAAAAATCGGTTTAAAATGTAATGGCAAATTGTATATACAATGTTTGTTAATATATCTTTACTTTATTATATACAGCTAGTATTCCATATAATAATTGTAGAAAAGTACATTGCGAAAAATAAAAGACATTAAGCTCTATTGATTAAACTTGAATGATTCTCTCTTAAATATATGAAAAATATTATAATTCCTCAAGTATCTTCTTTGATTTGATTTTCCATAATCATCTCTTGATTTCTCCTATTATTTTTGGCATAACTTCATCTCTTATTCTCCAATTAATTGATATTTGTATTTCAAGAATGGTTGATAATTGATAAGGCAAGGCAAGGCAAGGCCAGTCCTCAATCCTCATACATATATGAAGTTTCAACCCACCAACAACCAAGGGCCAAGGCAGATAAAATAAAATAAAAAACTTAAAAAGAGTACAAAACAGAAGGAGAGAGAAATAAGCTACAATACATCCCTATGCTATGATATGTTGGCTACAATTTGGAATGAGGAGGGCAGCCGTTGAGTACTAACACTCTTTGCTTTCTGTAGTCACTGGCTACTAGCTAGGGCCGGTTAAACAGACGCTGTGCTCGACCAACTCTCACCAACTACTAGAGTATTTTAAATATGCATGCAACATTGTAGTAGTAATTTCCAATTTCCGACCAATACCTTTTTGTTGATTTCTTTTGATTTTTCCACTCCAATCTGAAAATGGTTCTGGTTTTGCTTCTCACTGAATACGCTGTTATTGTTAGTGATAAGACTGTTTAGCCCTTTTACGGGAATATGATAACAGTTGAGTGTAGCTCGTTCAAGGTATCACAATCTTGAATGAGAATTGGAAAGGTTTTGGATTTTGTGAATTTGAAAGGAGTTCTTCGGTCATTGCGACTACTTAATAAGCTAAGAGTTGTTGGTTTGATTGTACAGTACCACTGGCTTTGCCTTGTATTAAAGCATGCATTTTTGTGTTTATATTTTTCTTCAACTTTGTGGTGTTAGCCTTCACCATTTTCATGCAAGACACTGACAAATTTCTCGGTTAAGTCGACTCTAAAGCCTTCATCAGATGAACAAATCCAGAGGCAGGCAGTTTTGGGCTTGTAACTGATGAAGACAGGGATGCATGTTTCTGAGTATATTAAGAACAAACCACAAACAGTACGTAACTCCTGATAGTCTAACTCTGACTTTTTTAGTTGCTTAAAACTTCCATTGTGCAGAGGATGATAGGAGTAGAACAGGAACAGGGATGGAGACCGTGACCCAAGATGAGAAAGAGAAAGATAAGTTGAAAAATATGACCGAGGAGCATTGGCAGAAGAGAAAGGAATTGGGAAGTTGTGGAGCAAGAACGTACAAGGTAATTGCAGAAGCTATAAATAATTAAGAGCTGAAGAAACAACTGGAGGTTCTAAAATCACAAACCAATACTGAAAAGCGTTGATCACACCTTTCACCTCAAACCAACTCCCAACACTTATTTATTCTTCTGGCTTAAATCATGATCACCCAATATGGCCAACCGTATTTCAACTGTTAATCCTAGAGAGCCTGATGGAGAAAAAGAGAAGAGTAGATCCTAGATAGCCTTATGGAGAAAAAGATAAAAGTAGACGTTCTCATGAGGAAGAAGAAGAAGAAGAAGAGAACAATAGCCTCATGTATAGCTTCTGCAATTATTTAAAAAAATACTACAAGGTGGCTTTTGTGATTTAAATATTGCTAAACACTTAAAACACGTGCGTAATTAAGATGATGAAGTAATGATGCATTTCGGATAAATTGACAAATGTCATCAAGATCACCAAAACATTATGTAACCAAAAGTTTCGAATTGGGATTATTCAGTTTCGAATTGGATAGCACTTACCTACAAGAAAAGACCCCATCTGCTTCCTCAGTATCCAGCTTGTTCAAGCATGGTTGAGTGAAGGCATTCCACATCTCCTGTGATCCATGCACTTTATACACTTCATCACTGGAGAGCGCCCCTTCGGCAAGCTCGGACAGCACCAATTGAATTGGATACAGCACACGATTGATACTCATGACACAAGTGTCGCTCTCTCCCATGATGTCGTCAACCTCAGCACCTGTGAAATATAGTCCCGCTCCCGAGCCCGGCAGCGGCGGTAGGAGAGTGGTCTCGTACGCCGGTGCAACCAGGGCGGCTGGTGGCACCAACGCAGGCGGTGCCACCAGTGGCACCAGGGCAGCCGGTGGCACCAGGGCGGCTGGTGGCACCAACGCAGGCGGCGCAGCTACCTGAGGCACCAAAGCAGGCGGCACAGCTACCTGAGGCACCAAAGCAGGCGGCGCAGCTTCCGGAGGCACCAACGCAGGCGGCGCAGCTACCTGAGGCACCAAAGCAGGCGGCGCAGCTTCCGGAGGCACCAATGCAGGCGGCGCAACAGTGTCTTCTTTCCTGCATGTTAATTCACATAATTCAGAAATAAGCGAATCTCTCTCCTGCTATTCAACAAGTAATTCAGAGCCTCCTAATCCCATTAACATCGACTGTAATTAAACAGATCATAATCTATAAGATTCACGTATTAACATCGACTGTAACTAAACAAATCATAATTTATAAGATTCGCGTATTAACATCGACTGTAATTAAACAGATCATAATTTATAAGATTCAGGTAAACGTAAACGCGATCGATTAGAACCTCCTAATGAATTTAACTTCCGAAGCTACCGCACTAATAGAACCTCAGATTCACGCAAATCATAATTGGAGTTATATAATCTAAAACGAAAAAACCTAATAGAACCGCTTCCAATCTAAAATTAAGATTCACCGCGATCGATCAGAGTACCAATAGAAATTCAACATTAAATTCAAGTATTCACGTAAACGAAGCAATAGATGCTCTGTATCTAAAAACTCACCCAAATTCAACATTAAATTGGAGTATTCATGTAAACGAAGCAATAGAAGCTCTGCATCTTAAAAGTTCACCCAAGTTCAACATTAAATTGGAGTATTCATGTAAACGAATGCAATAGAAGCTCTGCATCTAAAAATTCACCCAAATTCAACATTAAATTGGAGCATTCATGTAAACGAATGCAATAGAAGCTCTGCATCTAAAAACTCACCCGGTCATGGTGATGATTTGGTGTGATGATTTGGATTTTCTCTTCAATCGTGTGCAGAGCTTAATCGGAGAAGAGGTTTGAACACATTATATAGTTTTAAAAATGGAGGGAAACAGCCAGCTGGCTCTTAATTAATTGCAAGCCTCGTAACTCTTAATCTCATCTCAACTAATTAATCACGCTTTGTGCTCCGGAATGGGATTCAAGCTCTTTGCTTTCACCATTCTTGGTTGGTAAATTAAATAACCACTAAACAAAAATACAATTTATTTTAAAATCATTTTAGTTCACTCTTTCTTTCTGCAATTGAAGTAAAACAATCTAATAATGAAGTCCATAAAACGATCTAAAAATAAAGTCATTTGCAGTTCGGATTTTAAATTCGACATTAAATACAATCCTATATTATATTTAGTATATGATTTAATTGATTAACTCTTGTAATTTTACGGTGCATGGGGTGTTATTGGCTTGACTTTGGCTTTCATTTGGCAACTATACACTCTTTAATATTACTAAAGTCCACAATTGGTCTTTTATATTTGTCCTAAAAAACTATTTAGTCCTCTACATTAAATTTGTTAATTTTTGGTCCCAAACAATATGATTTGTTCCAAAGTTAATTATTCCGTTAAAAATTTAATAGTGAAACATATTTTGACCAAATTTGTGACTTAATTTTGAATCTAAATATATTGATCTGGTTAACCTAATTAGTTTAATTAGATTCAAAATTAAGTCACTTATTTGGTCAAAACACGTTTGATCATTAAGTTTTTAACAAAATTGTTAACTTTAGACCAAAATATATTTGTTAGGGACCAAAAGATAACAAACTTATTGTATAGGAGTGAAAAGTTTTTTTAAGGCAAATGTAAGGGACCAATTTTGGAGTTTGATGTTATTTGTGCCACTCCACGAATCTCCCAAGATGGAATCCGTTACAGTAGATACGTGCAATTAGCTAGTGCAGCTTTTGGTAAGTCAATATGAAATACTGCTATTTCAAAATAGGCAGAACACGAGGTATGCAATTGTAATACATTTTAGTATTTTATTAGGTGAAAGACTATCAAAGTTTATAGCGTCTTTTCTTATCATGTACCTCTCTAATAGGACTTGCGTGGCGCTGATCGTGATCGGCGGATTCCACGCAATAGTCGCCGCTATTGTGAATGCTCTTACTTCATATATACATTTAAACACACGGACGGGATCTCATTCCATGGCACGCCTTATTTTTCATGTTATGTATACATATGACCGAAATTCGAACAAATGACTAAATGTGGTCATAACATGAAATCTTACATTAACATATAGCTTCACAAACCACTTCGTTATCAATCACTTAATTTTACTCCCTATATTAACTTTGACAAATCTGCCAAACTAATCTGCTATAAAGAATATCAGTATCTTATATTCACGTTTTCTTCAATTTCTTACCTATTGCTATCGAAAATATTGAGGAAGATGTTATTATATACGTAAGTTTGCCGAACCTCCAAAAGTAGATAAATTACTAAATGTACAAAATTATATGTTCACATTGTGAGCGAAAAATAGGGAGTAGAGTACTACAAAATTTAATGTTCTTCCTAGTAAATAATTAATGAGTGAACATTGTTAATTCCCATGGTTTTGAGAGAAAGAAAACTTGGGGTATAATGAAATGTGCTATGCAAACTCTTATAGTGAGATCGCTGAAGAGGGGCATGTGGGAGCAGAACTTGAGTGGCTTTGGAGTAGATAAGTAGTTGATCCTTAATAGCGAACAACAAGTCACCATTGACGAAAACTTTGAGCGGGAGAATAATATGTGATAATCCTGGTCGATCAGCAGCTGGTATTTTGGCAATCGTATATTCTCTCATCCAAGAATTTGAATCTTCATACTTGTTCATCTTCCAAATATCAATATGCTCTCCATGATTTGTTTTACCGTATGACCATAGCTGATCATTCAAAACACATAGTCGTTGTGCACCATATGTATCAATGGAATATCCATGTTGGCGAGGGGGAGGGGAAAAACTGGTAAACACCTCGGTTTCCAGATCAAAGCAACAAATCACAAAATTACCCTCGGAATCAGTTGCAAACCAATGAAGATTTCCATTAAAAAATAAAATATAATCAAGCCAAAGTCGAGTTTGGAAGTTTTCGGACAAGCCTGATTTGTCAGGCAATCTAGTTGTTGCTGCTTGGATACTTCTCCACAAGACTCCTCCTAACGTATACAGGTAACAGGACCTAGATTCATCGACACATAAAATCTTATATTGGCCGCTTCATTTGCTTACTCCAAATCCAAATAGGCATTTCTGTGGCTGAGGAGGAAGCTCAACATATTCACAAGTAATTGGATTGACTATGAAAAGAGTATTATGATGATCATCTAATCCATCCCATAACAAAAGCAAACCATTAACTGAATCAATTATAAGACGATGGTAGCCAAGAATTTCACGCGGAGATGGCAAGCGGAATCGGACAAGGGGCTGATAGGCCTCATCACAAACTGTATACCCAATATGGTCATGATGAAGGAAGGCCATACCTGATTTTGGATACGATTGGATGAGATTGCGCCATAATTTACAAACACATTTGTACCTCGCAATGCTTCTGATAGGAAGTCTGCCCAGAATCTCTACCCATATTTCTTGGGATAGATACAAATCTTGCTCCTTCATTATAACGCAAATAGATAAATAAGTATCAAACGAGAGGAAATTAAATCAGTTCAGGGTTTATCAAGTATAGGAATTAGGGATTGAAACTGAGAGTTGGGAAAATACTAGTTTACGAAAGGACTAGTACATATTTATACTATAACCCTACATTTAAATTAAGTAGAATCCTAACAACATGGAAATAAATCTTAAATATATATAATTAAGTAAAATAAAGATCATGGAAATAAATCATAAACATAAGGAAAATAAAAATTTATCACTAGCGTCTCTGTATCCAACATGTAAATTCCAATTCAAATAATAATCTTATAAAAATTTAATGTTTCCGTCATTCCTTTTATTTTTTAAATTTGTCAATCTAGAGATCTTTAATCAAAACTTACCCTATATAGGATCTATTTATTTGATTTTGTCATATATGGTTTTTATTGAAGGATAAATTGTTCAATAAATCACGAAGTTTTGTTAAATTATGATGGGTCTTATACTTTTCAAAAATAGTAAATCGCCAAGTTTGAAAAAATTATAATCATCCCATATTTTTTAACTTGGGCAAAATCGATACAAATATGTCAACCAGAATATTTATGTGGACAAAACAACGTAGTCCAATAATGCTTTGCTAAATAAATCACCAAGTTTAAATAAATTTTGAATAATCTCATCATGTGATATACTTATATCTTTAATTACTTTATGTATATATGTATTTATTACAAATATAGGATCATTAAAGAGAAAAAAAATACATATTAAATTTCATTATTAGGCTCAACCTATCCTCAATTATCATCAATTGATCATTTCTTAATGTATTTTTGTTTCGACCTTTTGCAGTTTTAATGTAATATAGCTAGGGATAATCACCTCTAACAGATTTTCATTATTGGAAATTTTCCTTCAAAAAGTAAAAAAAAAAAACATACCTTCGTCTATTAGAAACTCTTTTCCTTTTTTCTTTTTGGTCTGATTCTTGGAAATAGAAAATATCCTTTGCTCTAATATTGAGATGGGACTGATTTCCAAATAACACGCTTTTTAATTTTATATTTTTCTTACTTTAATCTCAATTTTACATTAAAATCATGTCTTTTCAGAAGTTCCTATAATTGCAAAATGGAGGAAGTACTATTATTCTTCTTCATATATTCATTAGGCAAACAAGTTTTGATAAAAATATAAAGAGCAATCAATTTCACATATCAATATAATTCAATTGTATTACAAAAGTTGGGTGACACTACCACATTATATCATAGACTAAAGAAAACAATGAAACACGTCTTAATTGGTAAGACCCATGAAGTGGCTTAACTAATACTCGTACTACAATACTTGTCTGCATACCTATTGCATAGAGCGAGCGCGCGAACCGAGTTCTTGACCTGGCCAGAGAAGCCATCCGAGCAAGTCGAGGCATCCGTCATGGCCGTGCTGACCCACACCTGCAAGTTGCTCATGACTCAAGTGCCACACGAACTCCGGGCCTATGTTCTTGAGCTCGCTCAGCCGATTGACGCTGTCGCTGGTCTCCTCCAGGCAGGCAGTCCTTGATGGCGGCCCGCTCACTAGCTCTTGAGAGGGATTTCTCGCAGACGGCCGGCGGGGTATGTGGTGCTCTGCATGAGCTTCTGATGAGAGGGGATTGTGATGAGTGAGAGTGGTGGGAGCAGCCATTGTTTTTTCTGGTTTATGGAGACATTCCCTTCTTTTAAACTATATTTATTGATAGAATTGTGATGAAGTGCTCGTTGTTTCTCCCATAAGTTGGTAGCACGACGATACCATCAAGCATCATCGTTGCTCAGCAATATTAGCTAAGAATTTGCTAAGTGGTAATCGAGCTTTTTTGACAGTGAATAGCCATTAGGTATTGTCACACACTGAGTTCAATTTCCTAAATCTGCCATTATATAACAAGCATTAAAATAAAGTCATTTGTATTTTTCTATTATTAAAGAACCAAAACCTTTTAAAGCAAGTGAAACATGCAAATTAGCAACAACTAAAAGAAATAGTATCCCAGTATAAATAAAAGAAATACCTACAAAAAGCCTTGCTACAAAACTCAAAATTCTTTGGTTCAGAAATACTCTTACATTCGAATTCCAAACATCTAAAAGGTCATTTAATAAACAAGTTTTAAACTTAACTAACAACAGCAGAAATACAGCAACGCGGCATGCAGATCATCTAGGAGTCAGCAATGGTGACTTCGACTTCGACACCAGGTTCAATGGTGATCGAAGTAATCTGCTTCACAACATCTGGTGAGCTGAAAAGATCGATGACTCGCTTGTGCACACGCAGCTCAAACCTATCGAATGTGTTTGTACCTGAAGAATCAATTCAACAAAATGTAAATTGTTCACAAACATAAACAGCATCAAGATTATGTACACAGATCGGGTAAACTAGAACTATTCAGAGAAAGCTGGACAGGCCAATATGTAAATCCTAATTATTCAGACTTGAACTACCAAGAAAATTCCAAAATATATTCACACAAGAAATTTACAAAAACAAATCTGTTTATATAACAAGCCACACAAACTTTCACAGGAGGCATGAACAACAAATCCCTGAACATTGGTTTGAATTAAGAACATTACAAATTGTTAGTTCAGAGTGGATTCACATAAGCAAGCAAGCAACGAAGGGTTTCACAGTTATATAGGATCCCTACCTTCACCACAAGGAGACTTCCTAGTGGTGATTTTAAGAACCTTGGTAGGCATTCTGACTGGTCCCTTGACTCTCAGCCTTTTGTCCTTGGCACCACGTACAAGGTCAGCACAAACTGTCAAAGAAAATTCAGGTCAACAGTGCCTCAATCATATAGGAACCATATACAGAAAGATACCAAAATTGTTGAAGCATCACAACTCAGAGCACAGCCATAATTCATGAATAGATCCAACAGACAAAAAAATCAACTCGTTAAAAAGAAATGATAAATCCATATTTCAAAGTTGGTGAAGCCTCGGAACTCAGATCATACACATAATTGATTAATGGCACCAACAGACTACAAAGAAACTTATTGAATGGTACAAAGAAATCCTCCAGCCAATAATGGAGAAGTAAATAGCAAATCCATGATTCATGAATACATACATCAAAGGTAGACCAAGTAAACAGTGCCAACTAATCGGTACCTCCAATTGTAAAAGGAATAAAAAACAAAGATCATAACACACTCAAATAATCATATCAATCGATTTGACGTGAACAGACTGAAACTTTCTGAATATTGAGCAGGTAAAAATACAGAACTTACTAATTCGCTGCGACTCCATACGGCACCAGCGAACGAAAAGGAGACATGAAGCTCACTATCACTATAACATAAGCTCTTAAACGCAACTTATAGATCAAACTCCTTTAAGCTTATCCAATCATTCTTTAGAAGAAATTGCTCCAAAATTAATAATCTTACTAAAAACTTTTAACCTCTCTTCAAAAGTAAGGGCAATCAAAACTGTTCACGCTGTAATTACACCACTGTCATTACTAACATTTTATATGCTACTTATTTAGATACTCAAACTATTAGTCAATGCTACAACTGGAGCAAGCATAGCCCTTTTGCAATTCATGCCACAAACAAGATAAATTAGTCTTCGAGCATACAATAAACCAGGCACATGTTATGAAATCCAGAGCTTAAATAGAGCAATCGAATACTGAAACACAACCAAAATAAATCCACAAGCAAATAAAGGTTGCACCTTTCTCGAGATTTTTGACATTCTTGGAGGACAGAGTGATGCGGATCTTGTGAATCTGATCCAGGGGCTCCTCCAGCCCCGGCTTCGTCGGCTTCATTGTTGCAAACGCCATTGTTTCGTCTGGCCCGAGCATACACACGGAATAGTACAGTCAATCAATCAGCAAACAAATTTTCATATTCGCATAATTAATAGCATTAACTAAAGAGCCGATTGCGAAATACAATTTTCGCTTTGAGTTTACCGGTGGCGAAAAGAGGAGTGCGGCGGCGGAGCTGAGAAGTTCGACGAAATAAGAATGCAGCTGAATTGTGATTGTGATTTTAAACCAAGCGGCTAAGCTAGGGTTTTGTTTTCATATTTTGGCTATTTGCATTTGCTACCCTGCTATTTGGTTTATTTATAAAAAAGCCCGATAAAATCAGATTTGCAAAAAATGTTAGTAATGGTTTTTTTTCAATTAATAATTGATTAGTAATGATTAATTTTCTATTAGTAATTTATTAGTAATGGTAAGAAAAAAAACAGCCATTAGAGCAGTCACACCATAGACCACAAATACGTACAAGTTATATATTATTCACATGTCATATCAGTTTTTCATATCAGCTCATAAACGATCGGTGTCATGTGATACTCTCAAATTGGTTAATTTCATGCGGGCTAGACCACTCCGCAGCTGGCTCATGGTCCCTAGTCTAGCTCGCTTTCCTACGATGAACGATTTGAGTTCACTCATTGGACCCTTCCAAATATTGTCAATGATTGCAAATAGCTTTAATTACCCTAAATCGCTTAAAATGTACTATCTTTGGAAAGTTAGATGTCTTAGTTCTTTGTCACTCTATCCCTTAATATATCAAACTGAGCTAATTCAAGATCAACTCATCTTGTTAATGCCAATGTCAAATTCTTATTTCATCAACTTGAAATGGCGGGGAAGAGTTATATGGTTTTGGAAATTTCATTTGTTAATTCCTAGATATTGAAATAATATCGTAAAGAATTAGTAGTAAGCATTAGTTTCGACACCAAATCAAATTTAACAAAAATTCAATTTTAGACCGATTAAATCGATAGGAAAAAACATAATAACCTCTTTTCATTATTATATGTTGTATAGCCTGATTATATAGGAGTACATAACTTGTCCATATAACTGGAGTAAAATTTCAATGCAGTTTTCAAAAATTTTGTGTAGCTGTAACTATATACCAAAAGGAAATAACAACGATTACGATTTATGAGATTATGATGTTTTTAGTAGTAAGATATAGTAATACACTCATCAATAAACCTGACAAAATGGTTATAGGAGGAACCAAACATTAACGAAACAAAGAAGAATTGAGTTTCAACAATGAATAAAACTGTCCAATAAAAAGAACAAAATTCCAAATCAACAATTCACTTTGCCAAAATACAAAATGGTTTTTCCCATTGTTGACTCATCAGGGCTTCTCAGCTTAAGCAACAAGGGTGCTCGCCGTGGTCGATTCACTGCAGGAGTAAAGTTGACATCAAGAAGTTAGAAAGGGATGAAATCAATGTTCCAAATACAAGTGCATGGCTTAGTCTTTTGCAAAGATCTGATACAAGAAACAGCAGTAGAATATTTATGCAGTAACTAGACAAGATTATCTGGAACGACACAAAGTTCAAACAGTTCGGAGGTAGAACAGCTGATGGTGTTTAAAATGATGCACAATGCATTTGTTAAAAAAACTCATCCAAAAAACAAAATGCAGGTCCTTTTGTGTATTGTATTCGGCCAATGAATCATGTTTGGGGCTTTGATTTCCTTTGTTAGAAATCAAGACAAAATTCTTCCAAACCATAAAAACTGAAAATCTGTGCTTAAGTAGAACTACTGAGTAGGAACATTCTAATTGGAAGTATCTCCTGAATAGCTCAACTAGTCAAAGAGACTCAAGTAAATCCTAGCTCAACTAGTCAAAGAGACTCAATCGTAAGATTCATAAAGAAAAGGAAGTAAATAATTTGATCAGTTTAACGGGTGAGCTACGTCAATCCAGAAATATAAAGCCTCCATACATAACACATTTTGAGATATCAAACTATACAAGGCAAATATAACACAATTCAACCAAGTAACTCATAATTACTCAAAGATGAGAAGCAACTTAAAACGGAGTAATGTGCAAAGGGGCTTACTATTTCCACACAGGTGGAAGCTTCTTGGTCTTCTTGTAGTAACGGGCCAAGCGGTGAATCCTGCTCTCAACCAAAATCAACCTGAACTTTGAATCCTTATCCTTCCTGTTCCTCTCCAAATGCTTCCTGATGGCCACAGCCTTCTTGATTAAGTGGTACAGATCCTCAGGAATCTCGGGCGCAAGAGCTGAAACAGCATTAACACCAACCAGCAATCAATCAGCTAGTGAAAATACATGTAGGACTAAATATTAATCAATTTCGAGAGCACAAATTTTCAATACCGTGAGCCTTCAAAATGCGAAGGATTTTGCTGCCAGTAACGCTCTTCACCTGAGCAATACCATGTGAGTCACGAAGAATCACGCCGATTTGTGACGGTGTCAATCCTTTCTTCGCGAATTTGCAAATACTCTCCTCAACCTATAGAATGTGAATTTCAATAATTAAAAAACTACATTACCTCCAATTTACCATAGCATTACATATAAAGCTTAACACAAATGTGAGAGATTTAGGTCAGACTGATTTACATCTTGAGACGAGATTTTGAGCCAGGTGGGGACAGATCTCTTGTAAGGCAGAGCTGAAGCAGAAATACCTTTACTGAAATCAAACAAAAAACGAGCACGCAAAATCCATAACTACGGGAAAATCATATGGTGAAAAAAGCGTAAATAGAGTGATGGAGATGGAGATTACCCTCTGCTATGCATACGACCCATGGCGCAGCAGCTGTGTGTTCAATCGGATGAAATTTGTTCAATATCCAATTTGAAGGCTACGAACCCTAGCTCCACAGTAATACTAGAGCATTGAGGATGAAGATTTGGGTTTTAATATGCTTATGAAGACAATTCAGAAATTATATTGGGCCGGCGCACTTATTATTGATATGCAAATTTTGTTGGGCTTTTTAATGTTAAATGGGCTTGTATACTTACTAGTTATAATTTAATGAGCAAATTGAACTTTTATTTTATAAATATTGTGAAATTAAAAATTTCAATACTTTTTTTTATTTATTAGAATCAAATTAAATATAAAATTGAAATGAACAACGCTAAACGTGCGGCAAATGAGAGTAATACTCACGTAACATATGCAGCATATTATTCCTTTGAAAATATAAGTATTGCATTGACCTTATGACTAGTTCCATGAGATTCAGTAATTCACTTTTTTGTGTTACTCTACACACGACTTTCAGTGTTTTCACACATACTACCTCAATCCATACTAATGCAAAATTAGTAAAATAAAAAAGATATTATAAAAAAATTCTATAGTTAATTCCCTCCGTCCACGAATAAGAGTCTCATTTCTATCCGACACGGGTTTTAAGAAATGTTAAAAAAAGTGAATGGAAGAAAGTTAGTGGAATAGAGGTCTCACTTGTATATATTAGTTTTAAATGATATGTGAGTGGAATGAGTTAGTGGGATGTGGGGGCTCTTTATCATTTATGATAATTATGAACCGGAACTCCTATTCGTGGACGGACCAAAATGGAAAAACGGGACTCCTATTCGTGGACGGAGGGAGTACTACTCAGTCCATAAAAATGCACGATTTTAATGCAAAAATAGTAGTAAAATAAAAAAGATAGTATAAAAAATATTCCATAGTTAAAAGTGTTTTAAGTGAAAAGTAGATAAAAACTAAATTTAGTAGACAACTCAAAATGAAAAATAAGAGTATTTTTAGACGGCTGATGTATATTTTTATTTTTTTGAGAATTGTATTCTTTACTTGAATTTGTTTATCTATTATTGTGAGTTTATTGCGTCAAATTAAAGTACATTAGTGCTCCATTATTTTTAACAATTTAAAAACAATAATACTATTATGATGCAATGTATTATTGTAAAATATAGTATTTTATAGCAATAAATTTTATTAAAAGAATCTCATCACAAAAGATACTATCTCCCAAACAACAAGAGTATGCTAAAAGGATAAATTATGAAATAGGCATTCCTTTTTCATAAGATATGAGTCAATAAATAAATGAAACTTTCTACCTACAACAATAAATAAAGTTCAAAATCAATAAAATCAAACATATGCATCTTCACGGCTTGAGAAAAGCACAAGAGCAAGAACCTCCTCTCTCACTCACCTGCAATGACAGCTTAATCAGAACATCAAACAATTCCAAACCAATAGGCCTCCAAAAATGTTATGAATCATAAACTAAGAGATAGTGATAAGATCCCACATCGGTTTCACACGGAAGTGTGGAATTGCATGGTTTTGGGTTAAGTTAGGGCTTCCTACTATGATTATCCATTTATCCGATAAACTGCTGAATAATTATACTAGAAAAAAAATACTCCAGTTACAGAGTATTTTTCTATGGCAATGGAGCCAGAAAGAAGAGATACACATCATGTAAGAAAGAGCTTAGAAGAAATGTTTCCTTGTGCAGATGATCACATTATCTAGGCACAGGCAACTGCAAAGTTCAGATACACACAGCATGTAGTTCAATATGCATTACAAATCACACATCGAATCAGGAAACTACATTCTATCAGCCCACAAAACATGGTTTAAACCATCTAGTTTCTTTCGGGTGTTTTGATATATTTGCCCTGACAAACAAAATGTCCGGAGGAAATATAGAGAATGGCGATTGGGAAAAGTCTTCCAACTTCAGAAGAGGGGATCCTTCAACTTCTCAAATTATATTCATCATCATTTACATGTTTGAGGTATATCCACTTTTTAATTATCAAAAACTATGGTTTACTGCTGATGTACCTACTGTTGGGACTAGAGCACACTTTCAAAAGTAACTACTGTATTTTATTAAACTCAATACTAAACACTAAATACACAGGACTCGATGTACACAAAATAGTAATTTTTTCACTAAAACGTTTTGAGGACACATCTCTCACTAGACACCTCACTCAATCAAGAACTTTCAATGGTCTTTGAAGTTACCAACCCATTCCCTCTGAATATATCAGCAACTTGGGTAGCTTTCAAGGTTTCCAATTCTTCCTAATCTTCTCCAAAGTCAGCCAAGACTTTATTTTCAATACCTACTGCTTGTTTAAGTTTACTACATATATTCCATTTTCTACATATATTCCATTTTCTCAAAAAGAAATAAAATGCTTACATGTTACCAGAATAAATGTGGCAGGATAAATACTATACATAAGAACTCTATTTCATCGATAGATTTCCAATTTCGGGATAAATATATGTATGTTTGACATAGCAATGTAGTTAAAAATAGGCAAAGGGAAAAGCATGCTAATTCTCTGGCTAGTTTCTAAAGAGGTGAAATGGTGAAGATACAAACTATAAGTGAGAATACTAGACGATAATGTTAGCCAGCTCTGTTTCTAATGAAATGTGTTACCAAATAATTCAAGGCTTTTCTCATTTCCCTTTCATACTAATCAGATTAAAGGTAAATTCCAACGAAAGAAACTAATCGAATTTATCACACAATCATTACGCATAAACAGATAAACAATAAACGGCTGGGATGAAATGCAACGAGCGACAACAAATCGAATTCAAAATTCAAAATCTGAACAATAACTCAAATTTCACCTTTCTCATTTCGCGACCATGCGCGCGATGAAATCCTCGTATTTGATCTTGCCATCGGATCCGACGTCGACCTCTCGGATCCACTCGTCGAACTCCGCGGGCTCCAGTTTCTCGCCGATGCTGGTGAGGATGTGCCTGAGCTCCTTCACCACGATGAAGCCGGTCCCCTCCTTGTCGAGCACCTGGAACGCGTCGCGGAGCAGCTTGTCGAACGGCTCCGCCTTCAAGTGCTTCCCCATGAGATCGAGGAACCTCTGGAAATCGAACGGCGCGGTGAGCTTCTCCTCGGCGATTATGGCTTTCAGCTGCGCCTGCGTAGGGTTGCCGCCGAGGGAACGCATCAGGATTCCGAGCTCCGATGGCGCGATTTTTCCGTCGCTGTCTGCGTCGAAAAGATTGAACGCCTCCTTCATCGATGATACCTGATCGTCGGTGAGCCCCATTTTGCGTGATCTCTTCTTCTCTTCTGCGGTTGCCAATTCCTTATTGTTTTCTACTTTTCGAGAGAGAAATGTGATTTTGTTGAAGGAGGGTAAGAATGGTAATATGGAAATCTGTGGGGTTGTTTCGGGTAATTTTCAATATTAATTTGGGCCGTAAGTTATATGTGGGCTGTGATAAATGGGTTTCATCATTCTTGGGCCTCTAAATTCGTCCACAATTTAAAGAGTCATTTTGACTCGACACGAGTTTTAAAAAATTATTTTTGTAAATAAAAGTAAAAGGAGAAAGTGAGTGAAATGTGGAACTCATTGAATTGTGAGTACAAAAAATTAGTGAAATGTGGGGTCTGATATTAAAAATGAAATAAAGGAAACGATTCTATAAATCATGAATAACTGAATATGAAAAAAATGATTCTTTAAATGATGGACAGATGGGATACTTTTTGCAATTCACCATGATGCACTATTTCAGAATAAAGTTTATTTTTATTTAATGATTCTAATACATTAAAAGTTATTTTAAGGTAATTAATTTCATGAATTATATAAAATTGAATTTTAATTTGTTGTGTTACTTCAAATACTTTTATTATAAGTAATTCTTAAATTAATGACCTAGATAAATATACGTAAAAAATTAGGCAAATACTACAATATATACATTACAATGTTGGAAGCATAATTTTATCCCACGACTTATGAAATGGATCATCAAATAACCGTTTACGGCGTCATACACTTGGCCCTTTTTCAATCTCGAGTAATTTCTTATCTAGTTGTAAATTTCCAAAGGAGTATGTGTATTGTGTATCCACCACCCTCACATCTTTGGTCGCATGTCAATGGCAAAGTGAGTAGTATCGTATTAGTATAACGGGTATTGTACATTTTTCGAAGAATCTTATATGCTTTAAATAAATTCCCTATGTCCAAGGCAATTCTTTCAACTTGAGTGACTGCAATCTAGTGTTCGTCTGCTCTATTTAACATTTCCCCAAATCTATGCTATAGATTTCATACTTTTCTCTACACTTCCTTCTTCCCTAAAAAATTGTGGACCTCATCAATACCCCGATCCTCAAAATGGAAACCAATTTGCAAAAGATGAATGGTCCCAACACAACAATCAGTGTGTGTGTGTGTGAAAGAGAGAGAGGTAAACAAAGATTACAGAAGAATCTTGGGGCTTGGCTTAGACAACCTTAGCATTAATGGTTGTGAAGACATGAAAGAAACATATCTATAATAATGAAACTTTAAAAGAAGGAAGGAAGAAAGAAAGTAAATGAGTGAAGCAAGTTAACAAAGGTGGTTAGAATTGTGCTAGGAAATTTTACAGCTAAAAAGGAGGCACCCACATAATTAAAATTAAATGATAAATATGTGTAATAATTGGTTGATCTAAAAAATAATAATTCACTGAATTTTGTGGTAGACACAGTATCAGTCCATCAGTCCCATAATTTTCTACCTTTTTCCAATCTTACACCAATAAATAACTTATTTATTGCCTACACATAATTGCCATGATTATACCATCACTGTCAATTCTTGAATTTTACCTAGAGGAATTCTTACAAATGTGAATGGGACTGAGAAGAGATGATCAATCACAAAGTCCAAGAGAAAAAAGTGAAATTTGTTGTGTACTATAGTAATGATTATATCTCTTACGGTGGTGTTCGGTTTGCAAGATAAAATAATACCACGATACAATTTAGGATTGAATTGTGAGATTATTTTAGTCATAGGGGGTTAGCCATGACTAATTATCTCATGATTATCCATCTAGGATTGAGTTATGAGGTTGAATCTCATGAACCAAATACACTACAAATTTAATCACGGGTACAATCTTGCAAACCGAACACCTCCTATATTGTTAACATGTAACACGACCTAAATCAATACCCATATTCCATACAATTGAAAAGGGCTTTTCTCCTTTTAAAGTTTGGTGAGTAGTCAATGTGAGCAGTCCTTACCTACACTATAAGGCAAAGCAAGAATTAGGAGGGACTAGGGTTTAGCCATTACAATTTTTATCACTCACTTGATAATGATAATAATACTAATGAGCCATCATAATCAATAAAATATGACTAATTTCATGGACTGAACTAGTGCAATGTACAGGACTTGCTTCATATCTGTTGTATAAGACTCTTTCACTTAATAGGCTAGTTTTTTTAGATGTATTCTCTTACGCTAGTTTGTAATGATGGTATCAAAGTCAACTCAAAGTGGTGGTTTGGTAGTACGGATTGTGACCAACAAGGTTCGAATATTATAGACTGAAACCAGTACAAGGTCTGAGACATGTTCTCAAAGAGGGTCGAATGCTACGAATTGAAATCAATGCAGGATATTAGACTTGTCTCACATTGTTATATGAGCAATAGATTGTTACGAGGCTTATCCTTAAAGATAATGGAATGATACGGACTTGAACCAGTGCAAGGTATGAGACTTGTCCCACATCGGTTCTATAAGCAATATATGTAGGTTTTATAGACTAAATGACTTCTCATATTACTTCATAAGCTTTTGAAATAGTGCAAGGTATAAACTTGCCATTAAGGAGCAAATGTTACAAACCAAAACCAATTCACCTGCTGATGTGAATCAAATTGTACATTTTTATTCCCCTAACTTTACATGATTTATATAGTTTGATGCTTGCAAAAGTATGTTTTGTGGTGTAGGAAGAGGAATAAATGGTGAAACAAAGAATGAAGCTCGGAGTGTGAAAAAGCTGTCCAGAAAGCTCTCAAAATTGGCCACCCGGCCGGGTGTATTTTATGTCTAATAATTCACCCGGCCGGGTGTGATGTTTAGAACACGAAAATTCCAGAAAGTGGTCAAAATGAGGTACCCGGCCGGGTGAATTTTCAGCTGTAAAATATACCCGGCCGGGTAGTTATTTGAACTGCAGATTTGCGGTTTATACAGCAGTTTCTTTTCCCTAGGAGTGGACGAAAAAGAAGGAAGGGAAAAAGGTGTCAGGGGGTTGGAAAAAGAAAAGGAGAAAAAGGCAGAAGGTGGCAGGGGGGAAGGAGTGTGACGTGAAGGGAGCATTGATTATTGAACAAAAATTGAAAAAGGGGAGTTGACTTGGGGGGGGGCGATTTCAGGAAGGTCCGGCCTACTTTCCGACGATCCGACTCCAAATCCCAACTCCACTCATCAAGAGCTTGAATCCTACGGTTTTAATTGCAAATTCACCATGTGTTTAGGCTAAGCTTCTTTTGTTGCTCCAAGTTGTAATCTAGGCTTGTATGGATGTTTTCACACCATTGATTTCATATGTTTGTGTCCAACAATGTGCTCAATATTTATTCACTATGTTTTTGGCTAATAACGTAGTGATGTTAATTCCTCTGCTATTGTCTCTTTAACATAGTTTAGGAATGATTGATTGTTGGATTGCTATCGAATTAGAATTGTTCATAGGATAATTTGATAGTGGATTAAGTAGGTGACTATAGTAGATGATCTTTTATTCCCGCGCTTCCGCAGGAATTTAATATCATTGAAAATTAATTCATGGAACAAGTGTTCAGCTGATTGTGAATTATACGTCGCAAACATGTTCAGTGCACGCGATTAGGTTGATGTTTTAATCCCTTCGTATGTTTCATTGTTAAAGGTGTAGAATAATACAAGCCTCGTGAGCAACTTGGAGTGACATCTTTCTCCATTTTCGTACCTTAGTTTGTAAATTTAGTTTATTAATTTTGTCAATTCTTGTTAAATAACCTACGCATCCCTGTGGTTCGACACTCGAAGTACTACAGTCGACTCTGTACTCTTGCAGATAGATTGTAATATTAGAGCTATTTTATTAAACTTGTGTGTTAATAATCCATTAATATAAAAGCTCGAAAATTACACATCACCTGCACGGCATGTTTTAATAACACGTAAAACGAGAAATGGTCCGAAGTCCATATTTTTTGAGAAAGTTGCCCTCCTACACTGAGACTAGCAATATACCAACATCATATGTGTTACATGTACATAGAGAGTATGTTGGAATGTATTGACAAGTATTGGAGGGGTTGATGGAGTGCATAAAGAGAAGGACAATCTCAGCTTTACAACTATAATTGTGGAATGGGATAATCTCATTTTCAAGAGATCCCATATGCAATCTCTGCACTCTCTCTCCAACTTTTGCTACCATTACATTGTACAATTTCATCTTGGAGTCTTTTATGGGCAATCATCAACATCTTTATCTGATTACAACCTTTTACTTGACACATGCCGTGATGCCTGCACAAATTGAGCATCCATTTCCTAAGTATTCCATGTGCACAAACAAATTGATGCAACAATGCATAAAATCATGATTCTCACCAGCACACCCTACACTTGTCCTGCCTCGGCAACCAGTTCACAATCTCGTTGCAACGTCCATTTCATACGTGGGACGGGTTGCGTTCATGACACCCCTTAACGCGTTTTCTACAATCATTCACATTGTGTAACTTTAACAGAAAGAGGATAAGAGTAGAAGCCTCTTACTCCCTCGTATCCACTGCTCTCTTCTTGCAAGGAAGATTGTGTTTTTCAACCCTTTTAACTTGAACGCGTCTGGCCTGAGATGTATATTGAGATCAAAGTGTTCAGCCGAGTCTGTCAATAGATGTCTTCAATTTGGATAACATGAATTCTTAAACAGTGAATTCTTAAACAGATTATGTATAATGGGGAAAGTGAGAATATTTATAAATATGTTACAAGTCCATTGGAAGTAAACAGCAAGCATGAAATTAGAAGATCAATAATGACAACATACCATGTAAGAATCATATGCAGCATGAAACATAACCAGAGTATATTACAGCATAACTGTAATTTTGACAACAGACATGAAGCTATTTGGCATTCGATATTCGGGTTTTTCTGAAAATGGGAACCTTTTTCTTAACATATTGCAAAAACAGTAGAAACGCGTTTGGATTAAACCCACATACATCAAACGAGCCCCAAACGCATTTTTACCCTTTTTGCAATTTAAGAGCCTTCACTATTCATAATGATCATATATATGCTACAAAAGATTGATGTTTCCCTCTCTATTTCTGATTAAAAAACAGAAGCTAGAAGAATAAAATTTTCCTCTGTACACACCAAATAAGAACAAAGAGATGGTCCATTTAGCAATTTCTTGCAATAATGTATTATCTATCCTTCACTAAACTGATTGAGAAAATGGGGAAAATAAATAAACAAATCAACAAATGCTACACCAATAATTCTAGGTAGTTAACCAAACAACAACAACAAGAAGTTATATTGATGGTGCCTCATTAAGCATTTCATCCTCACCATTAATGTTTCTAAGAAGCACTGCATCATTCTCCTCTACACTGGAGAAATCTTGTCTCTCGAGCTTTGTGTGGGCTGCAACGAACACGAGCTTCTGTACCTTGTCAAACCCTACTCCCTGCCCTCGAAATAATCTCGTGAATGACCAATCACACTTGTTCCCACCTGAGGTTGCCTGAAGGAAAAGAAGCCTCACTGCAACTTTACTAAGTGATTTGAATTCTTTTAGGCAAGTTTCCCACACAAGCCTACTGCTCTGCGGATTAGCCATCTTCATCTTCCCTGTAACGGGATCCTGCTGCTTCAGCTGAACTGCCTGAGCATACAGCGGGTCCAAACCTTCTGATCTCCACTTCATAAGCTCCATCAATGCGATATGAGCCTCCTCCCCTGCAACGAGGCGGGTGACGAGCTTGTCAACGTCCTTCTCTTGCTCGTGCGACAAGCACTTGAAAGGGGGGAGGTACTTCCCACAGGCATCCCTGACCAAATACTGTGGATCAAGAATGAAGGCGGCTGACCATGCCGGGTGATAGTTTTTCCTAAACCGCCTCTCGACTACCCTCTCAACGGGCCCCTCAGCCAAATTGTACTTGGTGCACAACTCCTTGATTTTGGACCTCATCTCCCCCCAAAGAGGAAGGCATTGCCCGACTAAAGGCCTATCCGCCTCAACCTCCTCAGCCATCGACATTACCAACTTTATCAACGAATGAACAGCCTCCACATTACTCCAAAACCCAACATCTTGAACAAGATCAGCCACTTCTACAGCAGCAATATCCTCGACACAAACAGATTTAAATGCATCATCTAACACAACTAAATGAAGAATTTGTGAACAAGTTAGTATATCTTCCAACATTGCAACAAAAGGACCATAATTCTTAGAAATGTCACGTTTAGGAAAGGGCACTGTAATAAAGGTAGGAACTTCAAACCCTTGCAACCTAAACTTGAGGAAAGAACTTCTAACCCTCGGTTGAGAGTTGATCAAATTCGCGATTTTCAGACAATTTTCAGCTACACTCCCAAATAGTGGAAGTTCCCTATTGAAGTCCTTGATCAAACTACAGAATCCATGAATCTGACAAGATAAATTAACCATCCAAGTATTCTGAAGTTCTAACCTTTTCAATGCCTTCCCTTTATACCTATCTGCGATAATGCCTACACATCTCTGTGCATTGTCACCACAAATCTCTCCAACCGTCTCCCACAATACCTCCTCCACTGCCCCGCCATTCGAGTACACCGCCTTTTGGAAAACTCTGGTTCCATTAGGAAGGTTAACCATAAACTTAACCAGGCTCTTGTTCCCCCTTTCAATGATATTCCATCCATCAGAAGCAATCTGAAAGAAAGCTGCATCCCGGATTCTTGCTTCGGACGCTCTTCTAGCTTCCTCGAACTTGGAATCAAGCCTCGAGCATAGAAGCTCCCTCTTTGACACTTCAGGCAAGCCGACTTGCCTTAGAAAAGCCGCGAACTTGGAATGCTCGAGGCTCGAAAATGCCACAGACCCACATACCTCGTAGTACCAGTCAGCTAAGAGATCAAAGGCTGCATCAACTTGCTCTTTCCTCAATACATAAGATGGAGGGGAATTGGGGCTCTTGAGCTTCTTCACACTCTCCTCCAGCATTGCCAGTGGCCTCAAATCGTCTTTCCCACCGGACAAAATCGGCGGCTTTGGAGTCATTGAACTGGCGGCGAATCGAGAAGAATCAAACATGCTTATCGGAGACACGTCCAAGGAAGCGCGCTTGCGGTGATTCGACTGCGAGGAGGGGGATGCGAGAGGGGGCAATTGCGTGATCGGCTTCAGCATCGAGGTGAAATTGGGGCAAGCTCCTCTCTTGAGATGCTCGGAAGCGGTTCTTGAAGGGTTTGAAGCGGAGAATGCGGCGTCGCAGAGGGTGCACTTGAGCTTCACTGATTTGGGGAGGTTGGTGTCGGGATTTCTGATCAGGATGGGATCGAAATGAGCCCAGTACCAAGCTCCTTTCCCATCCACCGCCTTCGTACGGAGCGACAGCAGCCTCGCGTAGCGCTTGTTCAGCGCGTCTTCAGGCGCCTCCGGTGGAGATGGGTTTGCGTTGGACATTTCTGTTCCGGGAAAAGGGTGCCGGATTCCGTGAAAATCGGAGCTTTTTGGTTTATGAGTTATGACTGTTGCTTCGGCATTTCGAGCTTGATATTTCGCAAGTGATCAAGTATGAGTTCATTTAAGAGTTCCGCCGCGTTTTTTAGCCGGAAAATAAGTGGTGGAATTTTGAGGGTGAGATGTTCGAAGAATTGCTCAGGTGAACATATCGCAAAACAGAGGCTGCGAAATCAAAATTTGGGTATGTATTGTAGATAGGGGGAGAGAGTGAGTGAGGTGTTCAGTGTTCAGTGTTCTGTTCTTGACTTGAGGAAAAGTGGTGTGGAGAAGGAGGAGAAGAAGAAGAAGAAGAAAAATCAAAATGGGGAATTTATTTTATTTTTGTTTTTATTTTATTCT
This sequence comes from Salvia splendens, assembly GCF_004379255.2. NCBI lineage: Eukaryota > Viridiplantae > Streptophyta > Magnoliopsida > Lamiales > Lamiaceae > Salvia > Salvia splendens. The sequence continues at coordinate 43,397,850 of NC_056036.1, read as the reverse complement.
TGTTTTCTGACGAAATTATAGTACTACTTTTTCTAGTACCACGTGCTAGTTATGGCGCGTGTGGGAATCAACGGAAGAAAGTTGGAAATTCGTCAATGTAGTGGGCCCACTTGATATCAGCCAATCAGATTGACTATTTGGTTAACACTGGTTACGTGGAACGCATTTAATTTACGAGTATTTGGGACAAAAATTTACTCATATAGACATAGTGGAATACCATAAAAATGAAATATTATTCCATTCGTGTCAGATGTTTAGTAAAGGAAATGTAATAAAAATAAGAGATACATAAAGTAATAGAGAAAGATAATACAGTACTAGTAAAAGTTTATTTTTACTACAAAGTTGAGTTAATTAACTTACTTGGACGGGTAAAGTATATATTTTAATATTTAAAACATGATTTTTCCATTTGTATTTATTTATACTTTATTATTTCACTCATTAACTAAATAAATATTCCTATTATGAGTGACTACTATGATATGAAGCCTATGATCAAATTATGGAATTTGGAATTTACAATGAATAGCTACTTGGTCACATTAGATCATGATGCAATTTATTGAATAAAATGATAGAGCGTTTTAAATGCTAGAGAGATAAAAATATTTTATAATTTTCCATAATATGATCAAATAGACGAACTCAATTTAAAATTGAAATTGTAATAGTAGATTGTTAGTTCCTTTCGAAAAAGAAAGGAATGTGCCATGAAATTCAAATTTAGCAAATTATTTCTACTACCTATCAATCTACCCCCAATCATTCCATACTGTAACTAATATCGGTGTACAGCTATTATTTCCTATTTCTGCTTGTACGAATATCAATTATCATACATACTTTTCAATTAATGCAATACATATTATAAATACACTAACATGTTCTTAATAGATACACTAACTCATGGACTTAATAATATAATCAACCTTATTAAATCCTACCAAATGGGTTCAGCTGAATCATTTAATAAGTATGAATATTATAAAGTAGTGCATGAATCACACTCCTATAAAATACAAAAAAGTACTTGATACAAAACAAAATCATACTCCTATAAAATACAGAAAATTAGGCAAAGTAAAAAGACATCTACAATCATTTAACCATCACTCATGTATGCAATATCTCCACTTTGAGTATTTCAGTTGATAATTAGTGATTTAGAATACACCAGAAATGGTAAATGTAAATAAAATATTGCTTGAACAGTTGAATGGATTGGCTTTATAGCTAATTGTTATTGGTGTAATTAATTAGTGGGACAAGTGTAAGCAATGTTAATAAAAGTTGTTGGCAAAATCAGGCCATAAAAATTAATGAAGTGGTTGATTAAAATTGAAACGTGGCTCCAATGGTATGATTTGACAATTACTGCTAAAGAAGATTAGCTAGCTTAATCGATTGAAATTTATTAGTATTAGTATATTTTAAAGAAAAAGAGAAAGAAGTAATTATGTTATCAATGAATAAATTTTGGTTATTTTTCGTTTTTTCCCCTTGTCGGTAAACAACTTTAATTAGCTTAATTAACAAGGCAACTATGTAGAAAATTTTATTATAATTGCAAAAGTGCACTTTTATAGTATCAACTTGATATGCATGCATGTTATTAATGTTTGTCCGCTTCTCTCAAATCCGAAACTATTAACACTCCAAGCATAATAGCTCTATTAATTTTTGTTTGTTTTAACCTTAATAAAACTAACTATAGTGGATCTGGGACTCCATTTTTACCATCTTCAAATCACTAAATACTTCCAAAGCAAGTGAAATTATGGCACAGACACTACTTTCAATTTCTCAAATGATTCCTAGTACTATTATATACCACTAAAAATAGAGTGATGATAAACAACCAAATTTTAACCATCAAAATAAGGTTATATTAATAATTTGATGTACTAATTATATATTAAAATAATAAATATAGTAAGTAGACAAGTTAAAAAGACTTATTAGCCTCAAACCTCATTTTTAATTTTTATATTTGAATCTCCTTTCTATTGTTTTTAAAATTTGAATTAAAATATGCACTAATTACATTTTTGGTTCCAAAAAATTAAAAAATTATACACAAATTATAAATATATGACCACAATATTATGCACTTTCCATGTACTATATATGCATCCATATATTTTAATTAAATACATAAATAAACGTATTTTTTCAAATTAAATAAATTAAATTTTAATTGTACAAAATTTGGTCACATAGATTTATTGCTAAAAATAATCCAAAATTTCAAGTAAGGAGAGCCTTCACAACTATCACAAGTTGTTTGGTTCTATTGACTTTCTCATCATTGCCGCTCCTTTTATCTCAAGTTTAAGTTGAGCTTATTGGTTACAGGGCAAAAAAACTAGTTTGGGAAGTCTACGACATAGATCTTTTCTGTATATTTTCCTTTGAGTAGGTGGAATTGTCAAAATCTTCTCTAATCTGGATAATTTGATGCTAGTGATAAAGAAAAATCTGTTTTATGCTTTAAGGTTGTAGTAACCAGATTTTGACCTTCTTCAGTTAAAATTTATAAGTTATAATTTAATGTGGTTGTGGATTAAATTAAGTGAGAGTGCAGTCTATAAACAACTCCAACTCAGTGAGACACTCTTGACCGCCAGCAACTAAGTGGTAATCAATTTATAATAAATGATTAAATTCTCAATTCAACTTCATAATTTTCTTGGGTACACCAAAGGCCTCTAATAAGAGGACTCTTCTGATTTGCTGTGAAGTAGTCTTACTTGTAGCCATTGCTTGGTTTAATCAGTGGTTCTATTTAATCTTTTGTTTTTGCTTTTAGGTCCTTAGTATCCTGACTATATTTCTCTAAGATTCAGGCAACTAATTTGTGATTTGTTCGTATATCTTTTCTCAGCAACTTCATTTCATTATGAACCTCAGCCAATTCCCAGCCACTCCTTTTTTGAATGATTAAAAGCTAATTTTCAGGTTATATTGAGCCTGTTGTAGTAATTCTTCATGAACATGAGCTTACATGGGCGGGTCGGGTTGCTTGGAAACATCACACTTGTATGGTTTCAGCACTCAGCGTCAATACAACATTAAAGCAGCATCCGCTCATATGGTCAGCCATGGTCAGTGTTTTAAAATATGATCCTCTTATTTTACTTATAGGGTCTCATGTAATTGTTCCAACTATATTTAGAGCTTATCATGTCATGTCTTAGAAATATTTCTTCCATTCCGGTCTCATAGTTGAGTCATTTCCATATATAGTAGCTTTTTCCTCTATCTTACTTTATTCTCTCTTACTTTATTCTCTCACTTTTTTCTCTTTCTTAGTTTTTTATCTATTTATTTAACACACTCAACATTCATTTCTTAAACTCCGTGCCGAAAAGTTCCGTCTCAACTATGAGGGAACGGAGGGAGTACTGTATTTTATATGCGTATTTTATTTTGGTAATTGCAAGTGAAGTATATTCTTCTTAGTTTAAAAAATATATGTATAAATATAGTGTTTCTTCTTTCTCTTTCTGAATATTTGTAATATGCTTATATATATAAATGGTTATATGTGATAACTGGTAACCTATTTTTTGCAACATATAGATATTCTATTATGCTCCAAAAGTATCAGAGAGCTGGAAAGGACAGAAGCTTCTGTCAAGAGCTGAGTTTCATGTTGGCGCCGATATTACCAAATTTCTATGGTTGCAGCTTCTTCCCACATCTGCTGATCAAACTGTGCCTGGCTCTGATAAGACAAACCGAGTTGCCTTACTTTTTGGTACCCTGGAAGGCAGCATTGGCTGCATTGCACCTCTGGAGGAACTTACCTTTCGTCGTCTGCAGTCATTGCAGAAAAAGCTCGTAGATTCTGTCTGCCATGTCGCTGGACTAAATCCACGATCTTTCAAACACTTCCATTCGAATGGAAAGGCTCATCGCCCAGGTCCTAACAGCATTGTCGATTGTGAGCTGCTCGTGCAGTACGTATCTTACTCTTTCGCACACATCCTTAGCCTATTTTTCTCTCTACGAAATATAAAGTTGCCCTTTTTTGGCAGTTTCGAGATGCTGGCACTCGAAGATCAACTTGAAATCGCTAATCAGATCGGTACGACATGGATGCAGATCATGTCCAACTTGAATGACCTCAGTGTTGCTGATATGAACCTTTATTATTATTATTTAGTTTAGATATTATAGGGATTTAGCATATCTTTTCCTATATCTTTGTTTCTTGTTCATTAAGTCAGTAGCATTATAAATAGGATAGATTGTTATCTTTTTTATTCATTCAATCAATATATGAAATTATCATTCTTTTGGCTCAATTGAGTAGCAAACAAGAAACATCTCCTAAGGTTGCTGACGAGGCTGATCTCGCGCTCAACCGCCCTTTTTGCCGTCCAAGTCACGACCCAACGTTGGGCGCTCGACAACAACGACATCTCGTTTCTTGATTTTGTGTGGAAATCGACGTTAAGGATTTAGGTCCTTAACAACTGGTGCTTTCATTGAGAGCTGACCCTCACACCATCTCGAACCGAAGCTACACCGCTGCCCAACGGAAAACATTCCGCGCACAGCAATTGCTTTGGTTGTCGAGTCCCGCCTGTCCGCTGAACTCTAGCCTCAGGACAACACTACTTCTGCAACGCCCGACGGGAAGGATTCCCGCGTGCCGCGTCGAAGTCAGACGTTCATCATCCACCACAGCCACGCCTCAGTCCGTCAACATGTCATACGACTACGCCGGCTATCGTCGTCGTCAATACGACTCCCCTCAGGCCACACAGCCATTCCGTCCCTACCAGCCGGCCCAACCTCGCTGTGTAACCAGTTGGGACCCTCCGAGCAGCCGGGTAGAAGTACTCCGTCCGCTGTCGTGGCCTGATCCAGAATCACCCTACGTCTCACACCACTTGGATCCACCTGATCGTCGCCCACGACCGAGATACCAGTCCATCGGGTACCGCGATCGCGCGCAAGACGCCTGGCCCCGACACCGCGGTGGCTACGCCGAGAGGGGTGGCCACCTATCTGATCGCGGAGATCATCAGACCCAATTAGGGTTTGACCGCTACCCACCAACCGCAACGCAGCGGCACCGCCCAACGTGTTGGGACCCACCGGCTCAACAGCAGGACTGCGGCTACCCGACCGTTGACCGGCCCCGACGCTCGGAGTCGTGCTGGGACCGACCTTGCCCTCGGGAGGAGGTGAGAGCTCGAGTCCAGCCCGCCTCCCACCAGCCCCGCTACTCCACTGAAAAGCCAACGCGGGACCTGTACAGTTAGCCCGCGCGTGTGACCAGTCAAACTCCAGAGCAGCCACGCCTGCCGCTAATACGGGTCTCCCAAGCGGAGAAGTCAGAACGGTCCAGGTTGGGTCTCTGCTGGCACTGTCCCGAGAAATGGGTGAGGGGACATGTGTGTAAACAACGCATTCTATGTTATGCGGATGATGGGGAGGAGTTTGAGGAGAACATTCAAGATGAGAATTTAGTCGAAGAGAAAACTGATAATACTCCCACGATAGTATTCGGTGATGATGTTCCCAATGACGTTACCGATGTTCACAATGATGGCGCTCCTCTTGATGTTCCAAACAACGAGTCCCCTGGAGAGTTCGTCAAAAACAAAGGGATTGTCAAGAATGACAATGAGTCACCGCAAGTGCTCGTTGGGGTATATGATGAGAAGATTGGTGAAAAGGAGGAGGCATTGCTAGAAGATAAAGAGGAGGATGGTTCTATTGGTGAAGTGGAGAAGATAATCGCCTCACTCAATGTTGTTCAAGTGTCATCCAAAAATATTGTTGGAAATTATTGGGGCAAGAAAGGTGATGGTGCTTACACCGATTTGCCCGTAATTGCTTGTGTCTATGTGGATTTGAATGTCGGTGATGTTCCAAGTATGAATCATCGATCAACATCGCTCGACAAAGATGCAAGGTTGATCCCTCTGAGTAATGACATGCCATGCTTGGGCATTCTGGGAGGCGTGGACAAGCTTTTCGATTTGGCAAGGAATTTTTCCGACAAAGTTGGGTCTCCTTTGTTGATTTTTTATGGAAGTGAAGAAGGGAGACGTTCATCTGTTTGGTGTGTGTTTGATCCAGGAGGAGTTGCCTCGCCGAAGCTTCTGCTTTCAACTCTCCTTTTTGCTTCGTGGTTCCTACCTTGAGGACAAGGTGGATTTTAACCGTGGGGGAGTTGATACGAACCTTTATTATTATTATTTAGTTTAGATATTATAGGGATTTAGCATATCTTTTTCTATATCTTTGTTTTCTTGTTCATTAAGTCAGTAGCATTATAAATAGGATAGATTGTTATCTTTTTTATTCATTCAATCAATATATGAAATTATCATTCTTTTGGCTCAATTGAGTAGCAAACAAGAAACATCTCCTAAGGTTGCCGACGAGGCTGATCTCGCGCTCAACCGCCCCTTTTTGCCGTCCAAGTCACGACCCAACGTTGGGCGCTCGACAACAACGACATCTCGTTTCTTGATTTTGTGTGAAAATCGACGTTAAGGATTTAGGTCCTTAACAGTTGCCACAAGCTTCTTGTGAGCACTTCAGGTTGAATACATTGTGCGTTGAATAGTGGTCTTTAATCTTTATATAATATACTGAGGGTAGAACTTGACACTAATATTTCTCATTAAATTAGTTTCTTTCTTGTATTTGTACATGAAAAAATTTCAGTTCTACTCGACAATGTAACCATGTGATAATGTAAAATTATAAGATTATAAGATTCTGATGCAAATATTCATTTATTAAATCTTATTGTAATGGTTATATCATTAACCATCTTTTAGAGATTAAATTATGTGGAATTTAATGATTAGAAAACCAATTATAAGAGTAAAATTGGTATGAGGCAAAATTTTGGAGACATGCCAAAAAGGAAAAGTTATATTCCTCGACATATGATGGATAATATATACTCCCTCCGTTCCACAATAATAGAGTTATTTTTACGCACTCATTTTGAAAAAATTATTATAAATAGTTAGAGGGTGAGAAAAACTAAAATAAGAAGGACAATAATAATTATGTGGAACAGAGTACTACATTAATCAAGTAGATAATTCATTCTATGTTCCTTGACATTTTTTCCCACAACTCTATAAATGCTACATAGCTTGATAAATAAAATTTTGTATAAAATACATACTATGACATCAAATATGACTATTCAATCGAAAATGGTGGTAAAAATTGAGGATTGTGAGCAAGAAATTGGATGGAAGCAAATTCTTGCTGCCCATCAATGCATCATCAATCATTCTCGCTCTTTAAATTTACAGGGAGGAAAATGTATGTACACATGTTAGCATACCAACAATTAAGTATCACAATAACTAGCATAAATGCAATATATATTGTTCATTATAAAAACGACTTAATAATATGTTAACATTAAAAAAAATACTAATACTAGAATCAAGTAAGTGTTGGAGTAAACCAAATGGGTGCAGTGACAGTATTAGTATCGGTATTGGTATTGGTATTGGTAATGATGCGATGCAAGGGATAGTAGCAATCGGAGAGAGTAAAGTCGTGGTGGCAGATTCCGACATCGGGTTGATGATGATGTTGTTTATGGTGGGTGAAGTAAATAGAATTGGGGTTGAAATGGGAGATGGTAAAGGCGTGGTTGGTTCCAAGAAACAAGGCGAGATCCGAAGATGGGCATTTCCTATAGCTCTTCCATCCATTATGCTTTATAATTTCTAGTGTACCGAAAAAGTGAGTTTTGTGTTGGTGTTTGTGGATAAAACGTGTCACCAGCAACAGCTTATCCGTCTGCTCCACATACGCCAGGTGTTTCTCTTTCAAGTGCTCATCATCAATCGGCCTCAACGGACTATTGTTTTGTCTCTGAATCCAAGCTAATTTGGGAGAATCCATGTCCCTCAGGTCCCATTCCTCCAGCCCCGATGCGTGGAACTCTGATTTGGTCAAGCAACTGAACACATTGCTCTTGCTTGAATACACGAAATCATCGTACGACTTGGGATACACCAACTTGAAGGTCTTGTCCTCTTCATCCATGTATGGCTTCCCTATGGGGACCCACTCCTGGCTGTGCCCCGGGCAGCAGAAGGCCAGCCGGTCGTCCTGCCCGTACGACACCATGGCGCGGCACTCCTCGGACCCGGGGGAGGCTGCAGACAGGATTAGCTTCGACACCGTGGCTTTGCCGCTGACGTGGTGGAGGTTGAGCACGGGGTCAGGAAGGGACTGGATTGGGGGGAGCCTGATGTGGCGGCGGGTGATGGGGTTGGAGAGGAACAGCTCGTTGTTGCGGTTGTTCATCAATGCTAGCCACCCGTGGGATGACCCCACCACCCGGGCGTTGTCGTCGGGGATCTCGGGAGGCTCTGCTCCCGGACCGTACTTGTTGATCAGCACAACCTCCTGGTCGGCCAGGCTGTAGAAGTTGTACACCATGCCGCCGCGCCTTCTGTCGAATGTGGGCGGCAGCATCAGCCATGGATTTGGTGGATTAGTGCTCGTGCTCGTGCTCATCATCCTACGCCCACGCCCACGCCCATATAATCTGGCTCCAACTACTAGTAGCATTTTCATCATTTGCATAATTGGTTGATTATTAGCATTATAAGGGGTATATATATATATATATATATATATATATAGATACATACTATTATTAATTCGTATCTTCAACAAATTAGTAGTATTTTATAAGATTGGGATGAAATCTTTGAAATTAATCCTCCTATATCAATATTAATTAATTATGTATGTCTCAAATAGTAAATCTTGAGTTTTATAAGATTGAACTATATACTATATCTCAAATAAAATCTTGGAATTCAATTTATTCTTCCTAAACCCTAAATTTAATCTGGCCGCACCTCCAAATACTATAACTATACTAATAGCTTTTTTTGATTATAGAGTTAGGGGCATATCTTATTATAGGGAGTACTATTAAATAAGTAAGAGGTGATGATCTTCGACTTGGAGCACAGGTTATAAAAAGATTGGGTGAATCTTAAATTCGACTTGGAGTGCAAGTTATAATAAGATTGGGTGAATCTTAAATTCAAATTATTAATTACAGTATATATTATAATGTATATCCGTGGAATATTCACAACATATTAATCATCCAACATTAATAACAAGGAGGAATATTATTATAGAGGGTGAGATTGAGATGCAGCAGAGAATGAATCTCCAATTTATATTCCGTGGTAGTAGGAATATTGATGATGTGGCGAATTTTTTATGGGAATAAATGCAAGTAATAAATGATCACAACACGGGAAATTACGTGGTTCGATTTACTGAGGTAAATCTACGTCCACGGGAAGAAGAGAGGGCAAATTTGTATTGCTTGGTCTCGCTTACAGATTACAATACTGATTCGCTATAAGATTCAGGATCTAGAGAGCTTAACCTTGGTCTATCTGATCTAAGTTCTATTTATACATTCGAACTAAGATCGTGGTTTGCAGCCCTGGTAGTGGGGTTGATAACTGCTTAATACCACTAAATAGATCGTGGGTGTAGTGGAGGTCGTGGAGATCCTGCATGGGTCCACTATCTCCTTGTTCGGTCGAATACTGAGATCGAACTGCTGAGACCGAACTGCTGAACTTTGCCGATCAGCTTTTGCCGATCTGAGAGTTGAGCTCGATTGGTCGGCTTTTACCGAGCTATGGGCTGTGACCGAACTCTTTGGTTGTGCCGATCTGAGAGTTGAGCTCGATTGGTCGGCTTTTACCGAGCTATAGGCTGTGACCGAACTCTTTGGTTGTGCCGAACTGATACTCTTTCTTGGGTTTTGGGCTGATGGGCCGTCACTGCTATTGGGCTCGCAATTATTGTTTAGTTGTTTAGTTCGTATCCCATCACCACCCCCCCCCCCCGAAAAGCGAAGTGAATCACTTCGGCATTTCGGATAAGTGTAAGGGGGAGGCTGACGTCAGGGGACGTGCTCCGCACGTGTCTGCATTAAATGTGACAGCAAATCCGGCCAGAGAATCCAGAAAAAGTGGGATTTGAAACGGTGCGACGAATTTGAAATGCCTTTGCGAGTCTGATAAATATTTCCTCTCTTCATCATTGGAATACTTTTGCGATTATTTCTTCTGTATTCTCTCTCTTTTTCGTAAAATTTTCTTCCGCTTCTTCAAGAATTTCTTCAGACTTTCGACCATCAAAGAGTAAGAATCATGTCTTCTTCTTCTGAATCTGTTTCTGAATCAGGTAGTGGTAGGAAGGGGGGTGAGGGGTCTTCTGGCCGGAAAAGGTCCGGGGAGAAGACGGTAGAATATTTTCACAGCATTTTGAGTAAGGATACCGTGATATCCTTACACGGAAAATATTTTCTTCCTGGGGGGTTATTGGTGATTCCCGACGACATTCATAGGGCTAACTCGCCGCCGGAGGGTTATGCCACCGTTTACGAAGCCTGCTTGGAATGCGGGCTTCGTTTCCCTCTTCCCCCTGCCTTTGTAGAGCTTCTTGATTTTTTTCAACTCCCTTTAGGTCAAGTGACTCCGAATTCTTGGAGGCACTTATCGGCCTTTGCTGCCGAACTGCGTAGATTAGGAAAGGATCTGTCTCTGAGGGCAATCCTTAATTTCTTTCAGTTTAAGAGGAAGAGATCCTGGTTTTACTTGATCCCTTTACAGCCCTTTAGAGCCTTTTGTAAAACCAAATGGCCGAAATGGCAAAATCGTTTCTTTTTTTACAATAGGACAGCGGCTCCGGGCTTTCCCTGGAGAGGGCCGAAGTCCGTAATTCCTCATCCTCGGTTAGAACCGTTGAACGAGCTCGAGGGCGAGCTCAATAAGATTCCTATGATTAGGAAACAGTACTCGGAGTCTGAGCTCGTCAAGGGTGACTTCGTGTTCGATATCTCGTCTTCGGACGAAGAGACTGAGGGTGAGGATTTCTTTTTTATGCTTTACTGCTTTAACGACGAAGACTAACCTTGTTTTCTTGCTTTTTGGCAGTGAACATGCTAAACAAGCTCGGTCGCAAATCCTCCGAATCTAATGAGCCGGAGAGACAGAAAGCCACCGGCTCGGCGTCTGATGCCGAGAAGAATCCGAAAAGGCAGAAGACCTCTTCTTCGGATCCAAAAAAGCCGGAGTCGACTTCGGCAAAGGGGAAGGGGAAGATTCAGAAGCCCCCAAGAGCGCCGGAGAAAGACATTGTCTTGGCGGCCCCTTCGGAACATGTCTGTGAGCCTTTTGCATGGCCAACGGACTTTGTAGAGGTGAATTCTCTTCTTGATTTTCTGGCCTTGCTTTTTTCCTATATTTTTTGTGGCCCCTCTGTTGACTTTTTCCTTTTTCCATTTTCAGAGGAACAATATGCTCTCCAAGCTCGTCGCCGTTGAACTCTCCAAAGCGTCCAACGATTATGCTGAGATGCAGAGGAAGTTGAATGATGCTCGTCACCAGGCCGAACAGGCTCGGGCAGACTTTGAGAAGGCAAGGGCCGCTAGGATCTCGGCTCAGGATGAAGCTCAGCGTGCCAAAAACCAGCTCATCATCCAGAGAGAGCAATCTAAACAGAGGGAGGTTGCCGCCGTGGTTGCTCAGGGGGAGGCTCTCCGTGTTTTCGCGGAGAAACTCTTTTTGAGCAATCAATTTTCGGCCTTTATCGGTGATCTGCTGAAATTGATGACCGATAACGCTGAGCAGGGACCCGAAGTCGTCCTGCCGCTGTATGGCCGAGAGATTTCAGCTCGTCTCCAAAGTCTGCCGCTCCTTGAGGAGCTTGCTTCTTCCTCGGTCCTGCTCTCTGCTGAAAGAGTCCGTAACTGCCGCGCTGACCGGGACGAGAACATGGAGGCCATCTTTGCCTCCTTGGGACCTGTTTCACCCGCTCCAATCTTTAACGAAGAGGGTGGGCAGGAAAACGAGGCCGGCAAGGAGACCGAGCAGACGGATCAGCAGGCCGGCGACGGGCATGCCGAGCAGGAGGTGCAGCAGATCGACGATGGGGGCACCGAGCAGGCTGGAGGGAGTAGGGAGGCCGAGGCTGAAGCCGAAGTAGACAAGGAGAAGGAGGCTGAAACCCACAGAGGAGCCGGAGACGAAACTGGCGGAGTATGATTTCGTCTCCCTTCTCTTAGTTTAGTTTCTTTCTCTCCTTGTAAAATGGCCTTGAAGCCCTCCTTGTGTAAAAAAAATTTTCTTGTGAATGAAAAAATTCTTCTTTCTGCACTCGTGTCTTCTTTATAGCTTTTCGTAATCTCTTTTACTCCTGTTGTGGTTTACTGCCTGCTCGGTAAACTGAAATGCCGAACTGACATAGCTGCTTTGTATTCTAACTCTAAGGAGCTGGAGGTACTTCACTGGAAGCGGCTATACTCTTCGGCTTTAAACGAAGCTGAGAAAAAAGCCATAGATGACCAGGTGAAGTATGACGAACTCTTGGCTCGGTTAGTGGAGCTGGAGTCCAACAATAAGGACTTAAAGTCCATAAAGAAAGATCTGGAGGCCGAGCTGAACACTGTCATCGCTGAGAGGACTGCATATGAGGATTTCATCTGCGGGCGCGGGGGAATGACCATATCTGAAGTTCAGAATCAAGTTGATGAACTGTGGGAGGAGCTTCATGTACTCCGGAAGAACAATGCGCTGGAGAGCTCGGCTTGCCAACAAGTTGTGAAGTCATTGCGGCGCTTGGCTTCTCGGTACGACATCATTCTTTCCCGGCGTCCCTCAATCGAGAGATTCCTTAGGCGTTTCCCGCCAACAGATGCTCACACCCCAACTCAAACCTCTAATCCACTTGCTCAAGATTCTACTCCAAACCAACAACGGACTCAGGATGAACCGGAAACGTCAAGACGAGAACGTACTCCAAGTCAGCAACGGACTCCGGAGCAACCGGAAATGTCAAGACGAGAACGCCCTGAAGTTCGTAGAGGAGTTGTGATTATGAGTGAGCAAGATCAGCGGATGCTTCGTGAAGAGACTCTTCGCCGCCGAGGTGCTAGAACTTCCCGGACTCAGGGAAGGGGCGGTAGGTCGATCAGAGCATCTCGTCGACCTACTTATTCTTCAACTGTTCGGAACACCCGAACTCAGCATCATGAGGATTTTTTGGATAGGTGGCTCAACTTTAGCAACCGTGGACAGTAGAATAGTCCTTTGTAATGGTGTAACGCCTTCTCGTAGGGCAGCGAAATTGTATGCCGAACAAGACTTAATAAATGAAATTTTTTCATTTCGCTTCTATCACTGCGTATTTACAGTTCAGCGATTTTTTATTTCATTTATTGTACTCGTCCGCGGTCTTATGAAGAAAACTCTTCTTTGGCCGGACTCGTCCTCAGTCTTATGAAGAAAACTCTTCTTTGACCGGACTCGTCTTCGGTCTTATGAAGAAAACTCTTCTTTGACCGGACTTAGTTTGTGTCCTTATTTGGCGAGTTTTATCGCTTGGATTGGACTTTCCCTTTGTGTCCTAATTTGGCGAGTTTTATCGCTTGGATTGGACTTTCCTTTTGTGTCCTAATTTGGCGAGTTTTATCGCTTGGATTGGACTTTCCCTTTGTGTCCTAATTTGGCGAGTTTTATCGCTTGGATTGGACTTTCCCTGGTTGACCGAAGTGGTTTTCGGCTTATTGCAGTCCGTTTCAGACGAACTGCTTGTTTCTTAAGCTGAATTGTGGTCTTGTATCTTCCTTAGAAGCTTGGACTCACAATTGTCTTTAATACATGATCTAAAAAGGGGATCAGCCTTTAAAGATCAATATACCTCAGTAATATTTGTAAGAGACAAAACGCACATAGAGACTAAACGCACATAAAGACAAATAAAAAAGACGAAAAAGATTTTAAACTTTTATAAAACGACCAGCATAAAGGACAAATAGAAACATGAAAGCACATATCCCTAGGACCGAACTAGATACAAGACTGACCGGACCTTGTCTCTTACAAATGGAACTTCTTGAGGTTGGAAATATGCCATGTTCGGGGTACTTGTTCTCCTGACATGTGAGTCAATTTATAAGACCCTTTTCCCAGGACTTCTGACACCCGATACGGACCTTCCCATGTGGGTTCAAGTTTGCCCAGCTTTTCTGCTCGGCTTACTTCATTGTTTCTCAATACGAGATCTCCCACTTGAAACTGCAGCTTTTTCACCCTTTGGTTATAATACCGGGTTACTTGCTCCTTGTACTTGGCTACTTTTATGCAGGCCAGTTCTCTTCTTTCTTCGGCAAGATCTAGTTCGGCTCTCAGTCCGTCATCATTCAGTTCTGTTGAGAAATTGAGTGTTCGGGGGCTGGGTATGCCGATCTCAACCGGAATTACGGCTTCAGTGCCGTACACTAGACTGTACGGAGTTTCACCGTTGGAGGTTTTTGGTGTAGTTCGGTAAGACCATAGGACTTGAGGAAGGTTTTCTACCCATTGTCCTTTGGCTTGTTCTAACCGAGCTTTTAATCCTTTTACCAAAATACGGTTTGTTACTTCCGTTTGTCCGTTTGCTTGTGGGTGAGAGACCGAAGTGAACCGCTGTTGAATATTCAACTCTTGGCACCAATTCTTGAATGTCTTGTCGGTGAACTGAGTCCCATTATCCGAAATGAGGATATGGGGTATGCCAAATCGGCAAACTATGTTCTTCCAAACAAAATCCAATGCCTTCGAGCTCGTTATCGTAGCTAATGGTTCAGCCTCCACCCACTTTGTGAAGTAGTCCACGGCAACGATCAAGAATTTCATTTGCCGAGGAGCTTGTGGTAGTGGTCCTACTATGTCTATGCCCCATTGCATAAAAGGCCAAGGGCTTTGCATAGCACATAGATCGGTCTGCGGCATCCTTGGGATATTTGCATGGATTTGGCACTTCGTACATTTCTTAACGAGCTGTACTGCTTCTTGTACCATAGTTGGCCAATAATATCCCCATCTCAGAACTTTTTTAGCTAAAGCTCTAGCTCCGATGTGGCTGCCGCACGATCCTTCATGAACTTCTCTAAGGATGTAGTCCGTCTCTTCTGGTCCCACACATCGCAATAACGGTTGAAGGTAGGACTTTCTATATAGGACTACTTCATGAAGTTCATACCGAAGTGCTCGGCATGTGATTTTCCGAGCTTCTCTCTTATCCTCGGGCAGTTGTCCTTGATCTAGATACTTTGATATTGGCGTCATCCAGTTCGGCGAGCTGGTTACTGAAAGTACCTCAGCATCATCAATGCTTCTGTGCGGTAATTCCTCCACTTTTGAGCTCGGATATGAGGCCAACTTGCTTAAAGTATCTGCTCGGCCATTTTCCGCTCTGGGAATGCGGATTATCCGAAAATAAGAGAAACTTCGGCTAATGCTTTGCGCTTTGTCCAAGTATTTTTTCATCCTTTCATCTAGGGCTTCACTTGTACCCAACATGTGATTCACTATGACTTGTGAATCACAATGGATTTTGAGAGATTTGATAAATAGACTTTGCGCTAACCGAAGTCCGGCAAGAAGGGCTTCGTATTCGGCTTCGTTATTAGTGGTTGGGAATAAGAACCGAAGTGAATAAGTTACCTCGTGTCCGTCGGGAGCGATAAGTAGAATACCAGCTCCACTTCCCGTCTTATTCGAAGCTCCATCTACGAATCCAATCCAACAGTCCGGCGGCTCCACTTCGGGTTCCTGGGGCTGTGTTGGTTCATCATTGGTAGGGCTTTTCGGTTCGGCAATAATAGGGATTGCTTGATCGAACTTTGCCTCTACCAGAAAATCTGCCAAGGCTTGTCCCTTGATGGCTTTCCGAGGTAGATATTCTATTGAATGTTCTCCCAACTCTATGGCCCACTTGGCAATTCTGCCTGATGCTTCAGGCTTAGTCAAAACTTGCCGAAGTGGAAGATCGGTTAAGACGCATACCTTGTGAGCATAGAAATATGGCCGCAGTCTCCTTGCTGCATTTACTAATGCCAGAGCAATTTTTTCCAGAGGTTGATACCTTGTTTCGGGACCTCTTAATGCTCGGCTTGTAAAGTAGATAGGACGCTGCTTTAGGCCTTCTTCTCGTACAAGTACCGCGCTAATGGTTTGATCTGATGCCGCTAAATATAAGAATATCACTTCGGCATCTGTTGGAGCAGAGAGAATAGGGAGTTCGGCTAAATAACTTTTGAGTTCGTCAAAAGCCTTTTTCTGTTCGGCTCCCCACTCAAACTTTGGTGCCTTCTTCAAAACATTGAAGAACGGCAGTTGCTTTTCGGCTGCTTGGGAAAGGAATCTATTCAGTGCGGCTAGACATCCAGTTAGCCTTTGCACATCATGTATGGACTTCGGCATTGCCATGTTCTGAACAACTTGAACCTTTAGGGGATTTGCCTTGAGTCCGTCCTTTGAAACCCAACAACCAAGAAACTTTCCCGAATCTACCAAAAAGGTACATTTTTGGGGATTGAGTTTGAGGTTGGCTTTTTTGAGCACGTCGAGAGTTGATTTGAGATTGTCTTCGTAATCCGAAGTGCTTCTACTTTTAACAACTATGTCGTCAACATAGACTTCAACCTCTTTTCCGATCAGGTGCCGAAATAGCTTGTCTACCATCCTTTGATATGTGGCTCCGGCATTCTTTAAACCGAATGGCATCTTTTTATAAGCAAAAATGCCGAAGTCAGTAATGAAAGCCGTTTTTGAAGCATCATTCTCATCCATTAAAACTTGGTGGTATCCTTTATACAAATCAAGAAAACAGAAAATTTCGAAGCCTATCAAAGCTTCTACTTTTTTATCTATGTTCGGAAGGGGGTAGCAATCTTTAGGACAGTGCTTATTTAGATCGGTAAAATCTATGCACATCCGCCATCCTCCTTCTTTTTTCTTGATCATCACAGGATTGGCCACCCAAGAAGGATATTTTACTTCGAATAATACATCCGCTTTCAGTAATTGGCGGACTTCGTCATGGATGACTTGATTTCTTTCTGCCGCAAAGAGTCTTTGCTTCTGTTTTATAGGCCGGACTGAAGGATCAATATTTAACCGATGTGTAATTACCTCGGAAGACACTCCGGTCATGTCCAACGGAGACCACACAAAGACATCTTTGTACTCTTTGAGGAGCTGGATGGTCTTTTCCCGGAGCAGAGGTGTTCCCGCGAAACCGATCTTGACCGTTCTGGATGGATCATCTTCGTATAACTGAACTGTCATCGAGTTCGGCTCCGGTGTGACTTCGGTCATTTCGCCTGCCTCTGACTCCGGCTGCTGTGATTGCTATGCTTGATGGTGCCGATCTGATTGCTCGGCACTTTTAAGCGCAATCTGCAAACATTCTTTTGCTCTCTTTTGATCACCTCGGATGACTGCAATCCCTCCTTTAGTGGGGATCTTGATTGTGAGGTGATAAGTAGAGCAAATGGCCCGAACTGTGTTGAGCCAGTCTCTTCCCAGGATGATGTTATACGGGGACCGAGCTTTTACAACAAAAAACTCGATCATCGTACTGGAGCTAGTAGGCGCTCTTCCCACCGTAATCGGAAGGCTGATAGTACCTTCAGGGCGGGTGTCTTCCTGGGCGAAACTTTTCAGAGGAAGTGGGGCCGGACTGAGCCGAGCTGGATCCACTTCCAGTTTATCAAAACATTCTTTAAAAAGAATGCTAACCGACGCTCCTGTATCCACAAACACTCGGTGGATCAGTTTGTTTGCCACTCCGGCTTGAATGACAATCGCGTCTTGATGAGGAGAAATGGCCGGGACGGGATCTGCATCTGAAAACGTGATTACTTCCTCCTTCTTCAGCCTTTTATGCATAGGCTCCTCTCGATTGACGCCTCTGCGTTCTGCTTTTAGAGACGACTTAGTCTTCCCGGCTGGGAGAGCGTCAATAGTCTGGATTACTCCGTCATATTGCGGCTCGTCATCGTCTTCGGGATCCTGTTGCCTTTTAGGATCCTGAGGAGCGCAGTTCGCACCTCTCTGTTTCTTATTCTTCTTCGGCAGCTTGCTTTGGTATTTTTTTAACGTCCCTGCTTTAACAAGAACATCAATACCTGCTGCCAAATTTCGGCACTCCTCGGTATCGTGACCGTGGTCTTGATGGTAGGAGCAGTACGTATCCTGACTTCGGCGTGTGGCTGATTTCGTCATCCGCTTTGGTTTTTCGAACATATCAGAATGCAGTTCGAAAATTTCCGCTCTCGACTTGTTCAATGGTACGAACTGAGCGGGCGGTTTCTCAAGATCGAGACGTGGTCCCAATCTGCCTTGTACCGGTGCCTTTTGAATTCTTTCAAAAGGAGTTCGGCGAGGAAGCCCCTGATCGCTATGATCGGGCTTCTTTTTGTCTCCTCTGGATGAGCTGTCTAAAGACCGTTTTCGACGGTCTGCCTCATCGGCACGAGAAAACTGGTCCGCAATGTCCCACATCTCTTGAGCTGTTTGCGGACTGCACTCAACGAGCTTTCTGTAGAGAGCTCCGGGCAGAATTCCATTTTGGAATGCCGAAATGACAAGTAGATCATTGAGATCATCTACTTGTAGGCATTCCTTGTGGAATCTCGTCATGAAGTCGCTAATTTTTTCATCGCGACCTTGACGTATAGAAAGCAGCTGAGCCGAAGTGATTCGGGCTTCCGCTTTCTGGAAGAATCTCCTGTGAAAAGCATCCATTAGATCTCTGTAAGATCTAATGCTCCCTTGAGGGAGGCTGTCAAACCACCTTCTTGCGTTCCCGATAAGCAGCTCGGGAAACAGCTTACACATGTGAACCTCATTGAGACCTTGGTTCGCCATATTATACTGATAGCGTCCCAGGAAATCATGAGGATCCACTAACCCGTCATAAGTCATTGACGGAGTTCGGTAATTCTGTGGCAATGGAGTTCTGGTGATATCATCCGAGAATGGAGTCTTCAGCGCTCCATACATAGCGAATCCGACATCTCTCCGGTATGGTGGAGATGGAGTTCTCCTGTGATTTCGGTACCGAGGAGGAGAGGGAACATGTCGGTGGTGGGGATTCTTTCTCCTGGAAGATACGACACTACTGCGGTAGTGACTTTCATGTCTGGAGGGGGAGGGAGAATCCGCCGTTTGCTTCTCCGGCTTCTGGCTCTTTTGCAGGAATGTTACGAACTCATCCTGCTTCTCAGCCAAGAACGACTTGACAGCCTCATTCAAAGCGAGCTGCTGGGGAGGCTCGGTGCGATGACTTTTGGAGTGGTTTGTTATTTCACCGTGAGAACTGGAGGCAGATTTCTCCCGAGGCTGTTTTCCGGGCCTACGGGCTGGACTAGCTTCCTCACGTTCATCACGGACGGAAGTATGGGTATTATGTGATCTGGTATGCATTTTTTGGTGGAAGAGGATCAAAAACTCGCTTTTATCACAGTTTTGGTTCTCTGTTTCCCACAGACGGCGCCAGTGATGATGTGGCGAATTTTTTATGGGAATAAATGCAAGTAATAAATGATCACAACACGGGAAATTACGTGGTTCGATTTACTGAGGTAAATCTACGTCCACGGGAAGAAGAGAGGGCAAATTTGTATTGCTTGGTCTCGCTTACAGATTACAATACTGATTCGCTATAAGATTCAGGATCTAGAGAGCTTAACCCTGGTCTATCTGATCTAAGTTCTATTTATACATTCGAACTAAGATCGTGGTTTGCAGCCCTGGTAGTGGGGTTGATAACTGCTTAATACCACTAAATAGATCGTGGGTGTAGTGGAGGTCGTGGAGATCCTGCATGGGTCCACTATCTCCTTGTTCGGTCGAATACTGAGACCGAACTGCTGAGACCGAACTGCTGAACTTTGCCGATCAGCTTTTGCCGATCTGAGAGTTGAGCTCGATTGGTCGGCTTTTACCGAGCTATGGGCTGTGACCGAACTCTTTGGTTGTGCCGATCTGAGAGTTGAGCTCGATTGGTCGGCTTTTACCGAGCTATAGGCTGTGACCGAACTCTTTGGTTGTGCCGAACTGATACTCTTTCTTGGGTTTTGGGCTGATGGGCCGTCACTGCTATTGGGCTCGCAATTATTGTTTAGTTGTTTAGTTCGTATCCCATCAAATATGAATAGGAGTTGGAATTGGAATTACTAGTATAGAATGATGAGCAGCAGCAACAGCATGATCGAGCCATGGCTGATGCTAGCAGCACCGAAATCCGATCATAAGTTGTACAGCCTTGGAGAGAAGAAAGTGATTAGCATGAAGAAGGAAGGGCCACCACCACCGGCGTGGGCACAGGGGGAGCGGGTAAAACACTTGGGATGCACCCGCGGCTGGATGGCATCATTCAATAAAGATAACCAACAGCTTTTCCTCTCCAATCCCATCACCTGTCGCCACATAAAGCTTCCCGCCTTGCCCCTATCACCCGACGTTAATGATAGTATTATCCTAACCTCCTCATCTCCCGATGCCCACGACTGCCGCGCCTTCATCACCTACAACAGACGCATTGCGCTCTGCTTCCCCGGCCACAACAGCAGCAGCACCTGGCTTCCCGTGTGCAACCACCTCCAATACGAGGATATCGCCTACTCCACCCGCCAGAAACGCCTCTTCTGCTTAAACTTTGACTCGCTCGAATGCTGGGACCTCCAATCTCCCTCCTTTCTGTGGAATAGTCCCTTGTATGGTGATGAGGAGGAGGATGAGAAGGCGGTTGTCTACACTGGATTCGCTTACCCCCTGCATCTGGTGATGGACGAGCATTCCGACCGCCTATTTCTAGTGAAACGTCATCACTTGGACGGTCGTGTTGGGCGCGACGGATCCTACATGAGAATCGTCGCCTCAACTGGCGGCAACGACTACCCACACAAAACCCTTAGTTTCGACGTCTATGAAGTCGATGTCAAGAAAGGGACACTCACCAAAATGGAGGGTTCATTGGATGGTTTGGCAATGTTTGTCGGACCCAACAACTCATTTGCGCTTCCCGCGGCGGACTTCAACTTGACACCCGATTCCATATATTTCGTCGATGATTTGATAGGTAACGATTGCCATGATATTGGCATCTTTAATTATGTGGATACCAAACTATCTTCCATCTACTATCCCTCTCATCCCTCTCAGACACCCAGGGGGCTTGCACCTACCTTTTGGTTCACTCCAACTCCACATTACCACTAGTTTGGTTTTGTTTTTTTTGTTTTGCACTATGATTTTATGGACTACTATTTATTTCACAGTATTTCGATTCTGTCAAATTCAATATTTTTATCAAATATTTCTTTAATTGCTTAGTTGTGGTGTACTAACTAACTCTCATATGGACTTTAAATATTATCGCCCATTTTTCCACGATTTATGATGTAAAATAATGTATCCAAATACTGCTTTTATCAACATAATTTTGAAATTAGTTTCAAACCTAAAAACTAAAACTATTCTTAATTTATTATTCACATTTATTTCCTTTCTTTCTCTTCGCTTTATCTATTCTTCTTTTGTGCATACCAACAAACAAGGAGTATCACGATAACTAGCATAAAAGCAATACATATTCATTATAAACACTCTTTAACTCATGTACTTAGTACTATAATCAACCTTTTTAAATCCTACCTAACCATAGAAAGCATGTAACACCCCTTACCCGGTAGGTAACCCACCGAATAAGTGATGTCACGTTTCAGTATCGAAAACCCGTGCTGAAATTTTTCCTTTTTCTTTTTAGCTTAAAAGCATAATTAAAATCTATTACATTTAAAAACTTAACATTTATCCAGCGGAAGGTTAAAGATTAAACTATTACATAACATGCCACGACTACTAAACCAAGTTGACCACCAGTGACTCGCCAAAGATGCAAAGCTGCGCAACACCACTGACATAATGTCGACTCTAACCTGCAGGGGGGAAAGAGGGGGAGTGAGCTCGAAAGCCCAGTAGCAATATCCAAACTACAGAATCCAACCCTCTCAGCTAAGACAATAGTAACTATAATAACTACATTATTTCCTTTTTAATCTTTTGCTTGTTTTCATTTCAATTTCACAGATTTCCAAAATTACTTACAATCTCATTATATCAAACTTATTTGTATTATCGTCATACAACTTTTCCATATATTCTTACTCATGTCTCTTCAGAGATTTCATTCTTAATGCCATTTCCTTATTATCTTGACTTATTCTTACAATATATATATTCCAAATTCTCAGAATTTTCACACCAAAGCATACCTGTTCAGATACCCATATATATTCATCATATCATCCTCGTCATATTTCTCTTATGGTCTCTTGATAACAGATTCATATATTTATTTCTATACTACAACATTTTCATTGTATCTTATAGCTTTGGTTTCTCCAGATTTCGCATATCATCATATATCATTTCGTATCACATTTTTCTCATTTTACCATTTATTTTCGTATACTATTCTTCCGTGTTAATTACCCCGAGCGGGGACCGTTCAACATAAAATATCATTTCCTCCGTGAGGACCGATCAACAATCATATCATATATCATATTTCACAAATCACATATCACATATCACATATTACCGATCCTTTATTCACAAGTCATCAGATATTAATTTTTTCTTATCTTATCATATATTACAGATCATTTATTCAGAAATCATCAGATATTATTTTATCTTATATTATCATATATCACATATTACAGATTACAGATCATTTATTCAGAAATCATCAGATATTATTTTATCTTATATTATCATATATCACAGATTACAGATCATTTATTCAGAAATCATCAGATATTATTTTATCTTATATTATCATATATCACAGATTACAGCTTACAGATCATTTATTCAGAAATCATCAGATATTATTTTATCTTATATTATCATATATCACAGATTACAGATTACAGATCCTTTATTCAGAAATCATCAGATATTATTTTATCTTATAGCCCCAATATCTGCTTGGTTTCAGGCAGGGTACACGGATCAGATCAGAAACAGAATCAGATGCAGACGCGGATTTTGTCCTCGAGAGGACTCCGCACAGACCACCCATAGGGTGCAGACAGATAATCAGACCACCCATGAGGGTGCAGACAG
Source organism: Salvia splendens (assembly GCF_004379255.2). NCBI lineage: Eukaryota > Viridiplantae > Streptophyta > Magnoliopsida > Lamiales > Lamiaceae > Salvia > Salvia splendens. Next base: position 43,374,826 of record NC_056036.1, on the reverse strand, counting down.
ATAATCAGACCACCCATGAGGGTGCGGACAGATAATCAAACCACCCATTAGGGTGCAGATCAGACAGATCAGATAGGGGCCCATCAGATAACAGACGATCCTCGCTTCGGTTATCCAGAAGACGAGTGATCACAGATAATGCAGCGCTGCTGTCCTATGGCATGCCAATTGTACCCAACACATATGACCAAGCAAACAGGACGTTTTATTTCATATTCTTCTTTCAAATCTCTTTTTCACATTTATTCCATTTCCAAATATCACTTCAGATAATCATTCTTATCGAATTCACAGACACTCTTTTTCATATATATTCAGATATTTTTTTTCATAATCTATTCAGACATATTTCACATTATTCAGATCTTCATAATTTATTACACTTCATTGCATATCATATCCATTGTCTTTATTCATATTCGTACCATTTTTTTTCCACAGATCATTCATATTAAAATTAATAAGAATCATAATAATCCACATATTAAATTATAAGCATATTTAAGCACATTATTTAAACATCTCACATATAATCACATTATAGCACACATCATCTCAACCTAAAGAATCGAAAACCATAGAGAGGATACGCTACCTCGCAGGCTTATGAACATAAGCCTATTTCACCTTGATACTTCTCTACCCTCTAAATCCACTCCTTTGTGATCAAAACGCACTATATGCTCCTTCGCTTTATGCATAATATAAATAGCGTACCATTTAATAACTCATATTTACCCATGATCATGTTTTCATCATTAAATCATCTAAATAAATTAATTTGCTATATTAACTTAAATCATCTAACTATACAACTGCGCTGGACTGATTCGTCATAAAAATTCTATATTCATTCGGAAGGATTTAGAGGCTTGACCTAATATTTTTAAATGCCCAAAGAAGTATAGTTTATAATCCAACAAGATTCATTCAAAAATTTCTAATGGTTTGAGAGATATTCTCCTTTTACCAGAGACTAACAAAATCGAACAGTTTCTGGCAACATTTTCTACACAATTTTTATAAATAGTATTTGTACTCTTTAATTAGTCACAAAATTCAGAGAACAACGAGACACCTTATAGTTAATTTAGAAATTATGAAATCAAGTTTTCATTGACCTTAAATGCCCTGAATAATTCGGATAGAACATACTAAAATATGGCAGTTTACCACAATTTTGACAGTTTCCGGCGGTATTGTCTTAACAATTTATACATGCAGTAACTGAACTCCTAAATTCTCCATAAAATTCAGGGGACCTCAAGACTAAATATAGTTATTTTTAAAATTGTTAAACAAAAGTTTTAACCTTTCTTAAAATGCTTAATAATTCAAACTAGGAGGCGGCAGATTAGAGAGTTTGATTCTTCTCAAGCTTTTATCTCAAACCCAACCATTCCACATCAAATATCATCAATTCAGCTCCCCCCCTGTTCAATATTCATCCAAATTCACATCCATGTAATCAAACTTCTAATTCAAATATCAAACAACGACAAATGAAGGCCTATGATCGCGTAAACGCCAATATATCGAAATTTAATCGGTTAGTTTTCCTACCCCCGAGTGAATGAAATTTCAGCCCTTCAACATCAACATATACTCAAGTTCAAGGTATAAAAATAGAATAGGAAGAAAGGGCTACCTCGATTTGCTGGCGGATACAAGATTACCCGATCGATTTACCGATTAAATGACAAATATTTGGAAATTAAAAAGCTTAAGCTTTTGGTCTTCCATGGAGAGGGGGAGGACGTGCTTGTGGCTGAAATGAGGGGGGGGTTTGGAGTTGATGATAGACAAAAGAATTCTCTAGAGAATTCTAATCATTATTTAATTATTTAGTTAGTTTTTAAATAAATTAATTATCTTGTAACATTTTATTGCCCTATCATATGATATCACATTTAGGAACTCTTTATATCATCATTTAGCATTTAAATTCTAGTTTAAGGCAAAATTATTCCTGTCTATATCTTCAAAAGTTTCGCCGATCGTTTTCGTTAAAAACTGAAATTATCGGCGATAGAAATTTTTTTAATTACCTTCAAATGGCCCAAAACAATTCCTCACATTATCAACAATTATTCTAGGCCATAATTTGTAATTTATAAAATTATTACCCCTTAGCTTCGATTTATGATTTTACACGGACAAAAGAAATTGCCGAAAATTGACTAATCGGCATTTCGTATCAAATTTATACCTTACGGTTTAACTTAACTACTATTCCTCACCACATATCCAAACCTTTTATTGGTGCCTATAATTCGGGATGTTACAAAGCACATACAAGTATATTTATAATATATTTGTCATGTCGTTAACACTTTCTTTCAAATGGAAAAATTCACCGACTAAGCTCTATTCGAATGGAAATGTTTATTAGACATTTAGAAGGATATTAGTTTTAAACATTATACACTTTAAATGAATTATAAAATTAATCTTAAAAATTTATGTACCATTGAAATTTGTAACAATTTCCTATGGTGAGTCATTTTTCAAATTTATGAGACATATTTTATCATTTAAAATCATATTATTCAACTTGGATTTCAAGAATTGGGTTGTCGATCGAGATGGCATCATTTTGTCTATAATTGAGACTAACACTACAAGAAAAAAGAGCTCAAAGGATGTTTTTTTTTGCTTAATTGAGGATGCTTTTTGTGTTACTAAATACATTTTGCTTAATTGAGAACGCTTTTTCGTGTTACTAAATACATCACGAAACTTTAAAAAGTGTCTTTACCGGGAACGTGCCAAATCCAATTAATGATGCTTTTAGCTAGCGTCGGTGAGTTAATTTTTGGGACGGTTTTAACGTGCGTCTCCATCATATTTAAGACGCTTTTACTTGTACTTAGAGACGCTTTAAATAGTGCACACTACAAAAAAATGGAAATTAGTGACGAAAATATCCGTCAGTAAAATCCATATATTCTCCAGAAAGAGATTAATGACATATTCCTGACAGAATGCACTGTTGTAAAAAGCTGGTTAGTAAACCTCAAATTTTATTACTGACGAAAAATCCGTCGCTAATAGTAATCCATATTTAAAAAAAACATCAAATTTTATTTTCTAGTTTATAAATTTATAGATTAACAATTAAGAAAACATTCACAGATACAAATATATGATTAGGTGAGACACCCCTCACACCCGTAATAAGTAAATTACAACTTCAGAAACAGTAAATCGAGATCAGAACATTATGCAGCTTCTAGAACTGATAAAATCTCTACCTTCTTCTCTCTTCAGTCCTTCCAATTATCATTGAGCAAAGCTTGTGCATTTGAAAATCAGATATCCATCTACACAAACCTCAATTATCATATATTTAATTTATCTAAGCTCAACTATCTATGAAGACGAGCACTAGCCTTGCTCCATGGGTTGCGCACACCCCGAGTTGGCCATATATATTATCTGGTTGCAATCGTAGACATACCAAACCATGGTTGAGAGCAACATCAGAAATTGGGAACAAATGTAGAGCATCAAAAACAAGAAAAGTTACCTCTTTCAAGAGAATATCCATAATAGATGAGCCATATTTTTGAACCACAAACTTGCATTCTTGATTTACCACTCCAGATACTTGTATGGCATGGGTTGATCATGGCTATCAGTCTACAACAAATGATCCATTAGCATAAATCTACTAACATCTTTAAATAGGCTTAGCCAAACATCCTACTAGTCTGATTACTAAAGCATAGCAAATATCGTTGGACCGGCTATAAGAGAAGTCACAGAATCCGGAAACGATGTACATCCTTAGGTGCAATAGTCTACAAAATGCATACAACATGTATCTCACATTTTTTTTTCAAATCTATACAAAGTGGTGAAAAATGTGGTGTGACATACCAGTGATACCACTACTTTGTTTACCACTGATGAGAACATCACCCATATCAAACTGCAAAATATCCCATCCACAAATTCAGAAATCAGCCAAAACAATCCTCAATTTTTACATGTAACTTTCAGGATTAGTTATATATGCTCTATAATATACCTCTTCGGTCATGGACAGAAACATCTGACTTGAGGTCATCTGCTTACACAATTATTGTGCAGTTTTAGATTGCCTACACAAACAAATATTGAGAAACATCAGCAAAAAATCTCGGGGGTAACCATTTTTCGTACGAATATGCATTAGTGAGCGGATTAGAACTTATGGATGTACCTGCAATGTCCTAAAAAAGAGAGAGATTCTAGAAAAAATTGTATGCATTTAAATTTATAACAGGGGATTTCATGAAGATGAATGATGAACCAACCTTATAAATGTGAAAAAGTAAGAAAATGAACCTTATTCATGAATTTCACAATGATCTCAATCGACATTCCATGAATTAAATTCTTAAACAAAGTGGTTTCATAACATGCCTCACCAACAAATTTCAAATTGTTCAATAGTAGTGACTGAGAAATCTACATGAATCCAATTTCACAAATCAATAACTCAAATCTCAGAAATCGAATTAACGACAATCATGTTTGTATTATTTCTAGTCAATATTGTATTATTTGTTTCTCAGACAAAATAAGAGCTCTTTTTATTAATTATTTTGCCGTTTGGAATTACCGTATCTTCATGTTTTTTTCATTCTTGCACACAAAGCCCTAAAATCCCAAATTCATGGGGGATACGGATACCTCACTTTTGGAACTTGGAACCCGCTTGGATTATAAATTTCTTCCAACTTCGGATTAACATGTTGGCCTAATATAACATGTTGGCCTAATATATAGGGCTTAAAAGCTTTTGAAATAAATACTCCTTCCATTCCACTTTCTATTTCAGTTTATCCCAATTAAGAAGATCAATTATTAAAAAAATGAAAACATCTTTATCTCTATCACGAGTTTTAATGCATAATTGATAAAGCAAGTGAGAAGAGGTAAAATAAGTGAGATGAAAAGGAAAAAAGGACAAAAAAAGAGAGAGGAAGATAAAAAGTAGTGAAAGTAGAGTTAGCAGACTGTAAGGTCCATATCCTAATGCATAATTGATAAAGTAAGTGAGAAGAGGTAAAGTAAGTGAGATGGAAAGGAAAAAAAGGATGAAAAAGAGAGAGAAAGAGAAAAAGTAGTGAAAGTAGAGTTAAGATATGGTAGGACTCATATCCTAAAATAGATAGATGCTAAAGTTTCTTTTTTAAAAGATGGTCCAAAATTGAAATAATTTCTATTTTTAAGAGACAAATGTAATATCTATCTTACTTTATTCTTTTGACTCAATACATAAAAATAAATTGCATAAAATTAGTGCTCATCTTCCTTGAAAGAAAGATAAGATACCATTATAATATTATATTCTAGACATTTGGGAAAAAAAATTATATTATTAAGAAATGTTGGAATGCGTAAAGATAAGCCTGAAGGATTACATTATAATTTGTTACTTATGTTCTTTTCCCCCCTTTTTTGATAAGAGGGGTGTTATTTCTTATATTTATTTATTTATTCTTTATCCATTTGGTGGTGCAATTTAAAACTTCTTAGTAGTGAGCTGAAAAGATTAAAATTTTTTAGTTGTAAACATTAAATTCTTTACATTTAGACTTACAGTTACATAACTTAACATTTTATCTTGAACTCTCTAGATTTTTTATTTAACGAATAGTTTTCTTAGATTTTTGCTCAATAATTTTTATCCAACTAAAAGATTTCCTCTATTTTTCTCTAAATTATGCAACATTACTGTTAGCATAATTTACTTAATATATCTAATTTATATTTTATTTTATTTTGAAAAATGTACGTGCCAAAGATGAAGTTTGATGATTATGAGTTTTAGTAATTTTTTAGTGATGCTACCACTATTTTTTAAAATATTAAATTATTAGTATAAAATATGAAGTGAACTACTACTACTATTTGTAAAAATATAAATATACAGATGCTGAAATTAAAGGTAATATAAATAGAGTCTTACGGATAGTATAATATTTGAGCTACGAGACAATGGTCAGACTAAATTACTAGTTTTCCTTCACAGTAAGAGAGAGCGTGGGTAAAAGGATGCAAAAGAGGATACACTATCGAGGTTTCTAATTGAGAAAATGACCGATGAGTATTTGTGGGACATAATTCTCAGTTTTATCAAGCATCCTCTTCTTTTTTTTGGATGGTTAAATTGAGATGTTATGCTTTACTTATTGCCAATTGATTTTAAGATGGGGTTGCAACATGTATAATCTTCAAAATATACATAGAGCTGATAAATTATACTCCTATTTAATTGGAAAATGATTTTTCATCCATTAAATAAAGTCATCATTGGAAAGGTATATTGACAAAAGTAAAAAAGTAATTCCCGGTTTTAAGTAATTAGTATTACTTCCGTCCCTTAAAAAGAGAAACTATTTCTATTTTGGATCGTCCTTTAAAATATAAAATTTTAAATTTTCTATTTTAGGTCGTGGATTTCACAATCAACTAATACTACTTCTATTATTTTTTATCTTCTCCTTTCTTACTTTTCTCTCTCTCTTTTTTTCTCTTTTACATTATTAATTTTATTTTCTTACTTTACTCGAGGTGCATTAAAACTCATTTTAAAGTTTCTTACTTTCTCTTTTTTCTTTTTCTTTTTTCCTTTAATAATATTATGCTCTTATTTTACCAATTAATGGAGTTTTAATTTTCAAGAATGGAGGCAGTAAATATACTCTTTCTATCCCTCATTAATTGACACTGATTGACTTGACATGAATTTTAAAAATGCAATAAAAATGTATAGAAAATATTAGTTAATGTGAGAATTAGTGGAATGAAATAATGGAATTTTAGAGTAAGAATGTCAATTAACTGCGAATGACAAAAAAAAATTAGTGTCAATTAACAGAGGGACTAGTTTGAAAACAATTCAGCCTACTTGAGACTCTATATTTCAATTAGAGCATCCGCAACGCGGCGCGCGGCGCGTCCCGTCCCGGAGGGACGGATCCGCAGCGCGACGCGTTGCAGCGCCCGTCTCGTCTCGCGTCCCATCCCGTCCCGCGGCCTGTGTCTCCAAGACACGAGACGGGCCGTCGCGCCACGCGCCTCGGCGAAGTGGCTCGACCCGGCGTCGTGCGTGACGCCCACTCGCCGGCCCGCGAGTGGGCGTCGTCACGTGCTGACGCAATAATAATTTCTTTTTAAAAATTGAATTTAAAAAAAATAAAAATAAATGAAAAAAAATTCGAACGATAATATTATCGTTTTTTTGTTTTTATTTTTTAATTAATTTTTTTACTCTATAAATACTCCTAACTCATCCTCATTTCACACACAACTACACATCTACTCTTCCTAAATCATCTCAATTTCATCTCCAATTTTCATCTAACAACTCATCACAAGATGTCCGGCGACGGCAACTACGGCGGTGGAGGCTCCGGCGGATGGGATCTCAACGCGTTCGGTGATTGGGAGACCATGATCAACACACTGGGAGGTTCCGGTTCGTCGACGCCGGGCACCCAGAGTTCGGCGATGCCCGGGGGATACCAACCACCCAATTTTGACGTTGATGCATATGCCCGCCCCTCCACCCCGCGTTATTCGCAGGGATTATCCCAGATTCGGGAGGATTTTACCATTGATCCCACGCCGGGAGTAGTTCGAAGCGGTGGAGGTGGCCGAGACGAGGCGGAGGAAGAGGATTTAGGCCGGCATTCGTACAGCAACGTCGAAACGCTGGCGGTGTATAACGCCTGGATCACCGTCTCGTACGATCCCATCGTCGGGAATCAACAAGCCCGAAAGTGTTTATGGGAAAAAGATCTGCGAGGTCTACCACCAGATAAAGCCGAAAGGCTCCTTCAAGCGCAAATATAAAATGCTCCGCTCTCACTTTGACCGAGTCGACAGACAGGTAAAAAAATTCTGCGGCATCTACTCGGCCGAAGCGGCTCGCTACCAAAGCGGCGCCACGGGAGCCGACATTTTGCCGGCCACTTTGCGCGCCTACTACCAGGACACCCGTCACCAATTCAAATATGTTGATGTTTGGCAGGCCGTCAAGGACGAGGAACGGTGGGCCGGCGGTGTCCGCTCCAGCTCAGGCTCAACCTTGAAGCGCACGAAGCATACGACGAGTGGCCACTACTCGTCTGGTGGTGACACCGTTGAGGGCATCGACCCACAAGAGGCTACCTCGCAGGAGTTTGGGGGTACGGTCGGCGATGCTGGAGGATCCAGCCGCGGGCGCCGTCGTCCGCAAGGGACGAAGGCGGCGAAAGCGGCTAGAGCGAGGAAGGGCCGGGGCGAATCAAGCCAGGCGGCCTCGGGATCGGGCTCGCGGGGAGGCTCGGACACACTTTATGGCGGTGTACATGACCGCTACAATGGCGGACACTTCCCGCTACTCGCCCTCCCAATTCGCGGCCTGGTGGAACGGAATTGTGCATATGGCAGCACAACATGGCCTTCCGACTCCCCCTCAACCTCGACCGCCTTCGGGGGGTGATGATTCGCCGGCGGAGTAGTTTTTTTATTTTCTATAAATTTGTATTTTAAATTATGTTGTGTGTTTTTTTTATGTTGTGTGTTTTTAATAAAGTGTGTTTGTTTTAATTGAGTTGGGTGGAAATAAAAATAAAAAATGAAATTGAATGAATAGTAATTTAAGTGACAGAATAAGGGATAATTAAGGGACGAAGCGTTGCAGGTTCCGTCCCTTAGTTAAGGAATGAAGAAAAAAAGGACAGTCGAGTCTTCAAATAGTAGTTAATGGACGGTTTAAGGGACGGTATAGAGACATCGTAGTGGATGACCATAAAGTCTAAAATCAATGAAGCAAAATCGACCTTAAAAAATTAGAAGTTGACATTACCATTTGGATTGAAGACTTACTCCATTTCGGAAACTGTCCTAATTAATCCCTTTTCTGAAATACCCAATATCCCGCCATCTGGGTTTTAAGCAAAACCCTAAATCCCCAAACCATCACTCATCCCCACTTCCACCATTTGAATCCACTCAACTGCAGATATGAGTTTCGCGGCGTTCAAGATGATGCATTGGGCAACCGGCATCGAGCACTGCGCCTCGGGTTTCATCACCCATTCCTCCGCAGATTCCACGCCCAAAATCCCTCCGATCACCGCCGACGACATCGACTCGGACTGGACCACCTCCACCAAGCCGATTGGACCGGTTCCCAACCTCATTACTGCTGCCGCCAACGTTCTTGAAGTTTACATTGTAAGAATTCAGGAAGAGGCTTCTCCGTCCTTAGCTCACAAAGCTGCTGCCGAGCCCAAGGGTGGTGGAGCCGTCTTAGCTGGCGTTTCCGGTGCCTCACTTGAGCTCGTTTGCCATGATAGGTTTCTTCTTTTCCTATATCTAGTATTTACTTGAATTATGCATTTCATTTCATTGGGAGGGGAAATAATTCAGCTGTGCAATGTTGAAAAGCTTTGTTGCATTTTTTTGCTTGGCGGATGCTCCAGGAAAATACTGTATTGCAGGACATGTTGTATTGAGAAATTGTCCTCTTGGTTTTAGTTTTCAGTTTGGTTTGATGCCTTGCATAGCTATACTTTGTTTTTAGTTAGTTAATATTATATGTGTTCAAATTGATGATTGGAGGAATTAGTTGAAATTTGTCGGAGATGTTTGAATGTTCGTAGGTAAAACTGCGAAATTTTTGTTTGCAACAATGTTATTGAGTATTAATATGAAGCTAAATTCATCAAATGCAACAAATGTATCATCAAGGTTACTCACTTTTTTTGTTCTATTACCTATTGTCTTTCACATTGTTTAAGATTGTATTAAGAAAGTAGTTGTCGTGGTTGAGCTTACATAACGTCATCATCATTGTCGCACTCAGTATTTTAACCTAGTTTTGGAATTTGGATTAAAATGTTGCTATTTACTGTAGTAAATTTTGTTAATATTAGCAATGATTCTTTTTTTTGCACCCACAATTTTTCAGAATGAGTGTCAGTTTCCTCAAGTAATTTGTTGCAATGGCACAACACTATTATTCGTTATTTCAGATGCTAATTCAATTTTGTTTAATGTGGTGTAGGCTGCATGGCAATGTGGAGTCATTGGAGGTGTTACCAAATGGAGCTACTGATGGTGGAAGGAGGAGAGACTCTATTATATTGACTTTTCGAGATGCAAAGATCTCAGTTTTGGAGTTTGATGAATCAATATGTGGGCTACGAACCAGGTGTGATGTAATCTTATTATTGCATATTCCTTTCCCACATGTTGAAGGAACGCAACGCATTCTATGCTGCTATTGGTGGCACTCATGTAGTCATATGCATATAGAAGTAGCTCTTTACATTATTTGTGACAGGAAAAATAGGTCTTTGATTTGTTTTTATTTATATATGTTGCTATATTTCTTAAACATGGAATTGTGAACTCTAACTGCCTACAAGTTGAAATCCTGAGATATATAACAAACCCGAAGCTATGGAGAGTAATTTCAGATCGTAAGTTGCACACAGAATAGTATGCCTCAACACAAACTATCATGAGAATGCTGTTTGGTGGTAATTTACTTATAGATACTTTTACTTCTTCTCTTTCAGTTCCATGCATTGTTTTGAGGGTTCTGATTGGGTTCACTTGAGAAGAGGCAGAGAATTTTTCCCAAGAGGCCCACTAGTGAAAGTTGATCCATTGGGGAGGTGTGCTGCAGTCCTTGCATATGGATTACAAATGATAGTCCTCAAAGCAGCTGAGGTTTTGTAACTGATCTGTCTTTACTCTGTTACTGTTCTTTTAATATGAATATTTTGATTACTAGGAACATGATATATATTTCTATTGCTACTACTAGATATTTACTCCATATTGTATCATGAACTATTTCGAATGTTGAGGTTGATGAATGTTTGAGCCATGTGGATTAGGCTGCTTTCAAGTAGTAACTGCTTTTATTTTTTTTAAAAAATTGTAAATTCAATTGTGAAACGCGATGCTAGGCTAGCACTGGTTTAACTGCACCTGCGGAGGACAGTACTTTCAGGGCAGCTGCTGCATCTCGAATTGAATCATCGTATATTGTTGGCTTACGAGATCTTGATATGAAGCACGTTAAAGATTTCATCTTCATCCATGGTAAGAATTCTGATTTGTTTTTTCTGGAATCCTTTTTAATAAAAGGTTGGTTCAGAAAGTCCAATGTGGCTAAGTATATATTCTCAAATATTTGTGTATGCTTTTTGTTGCTGTAGATTTCCTAATCATTGTAATTTCCTTACCCATACGTCACTGGAAAGTTTTGATTGTATACTTCAGAATAGTCAATAAAAGGCATGCACCAGATTGAGAATCAGCACTTTCTTATGGGCTTCAGCACACAAATTTCCTTTCTTGTAACTCTCGATGTTTAATTGCTGAATTTTGAAAAAAGGCTCATGATAATTTTTTTTTCTGTTCTGTATTTTCAATTGGGTGCTAATCTGATCTTTATCTTTCCAAGTTATAGAATTCCTAATACATTTGTTTGATAGCTTTGATTTCTAATGTTAATAAATGACTGCATTATTTAATTCTATCAAGTGTGGTTTTCTAAAAGGCAGTTGAGGTGTTTTTGCATGTAAATTATGTAGACTGACTTTTTCTTGTTTGGTGCTATTGACTTTCTCATCATTGCCGCTCCTTTAATCTCAAGTTTAAGTTGAGCTTATTGATTGCAGTGCAAAAAAACTAGTTTGGGAAGTCTACGGCATAGATGTTTTCGGTATATTTTCCTTTGAGTAGGTGGAATTGTCGAAACCTTCTCCAACCTGGATAATTTGATGCTATTGATAAAGAAAAAATCTGTTTTATGCTTTAAGGTTGTAGTTACCAGATTTTTCACCTTCTTCAGTTAAAAGTTAGAAGTTATAATTTAATGTGGTTGTGGATTAAATTAAGTGAGAGTGCCGTCTCTAGACGACTCCAACTCAGTGAGACACTCTTGACCGCCGGCAACTAAGTGGTAATCAATTTATAATAAATTCTCAACTCAACTTCATAATTTTTTTGGGTACACCAAAGGCCTCTTATAAGAGGATTCTTTTGATTTGCTGTGATGTAGTGTTACTTGTAGCCATTGCTTGGTCTAATCAGTGGTTCTATATTTCTATTTAATCTTTTGTTTTTTGCTTTTAGGTCCTCAGTATCCAGATTATATTTCTCTAAGATTCAGGCAACTAATTTGTGATCTGTTTGTATATCTTTTATCTGCAACTTCATTTCATTATGAACCTCAACAAATTCCTAGCCACTCCTTTTTTGAATGATTAAAAGCTAATTTTCAGGTTATATTGAGCCTGTTGTGGTAATCCTTCATGAACATGAGCTTACATGGGCGGGTCGGGTTGCTTGGAAACATCACACTTGTATGGTTTCAGCACTCAGCGTCAATACAACATTAAAGCAGCATCCGCTCATATGGTCAGCAATGGTCAGTGTTTTTAAATATGATCCTCTTATTTTACCTATAGGGTCTCATTAGGAATTCTTTTTCTTTACGTGCTAACGCTAATATATCATATTTTATTTTTGTGGTGCTAGAGGTTAACTTTATAACCTACATCCATCATTGAGAAAGCCTTCGTTATGATGCCTCAATTATCTTCTGTTTTTACCTTTCTTAGGCATTGATAAATTACAAAGGAAGAACGTTGGAGTTTGTACTTTAGCTTAAAGATGACCACCCTCTAATTTCCAACCAATGTAAATTTGAACTACTTACAATATTTTTCTATATGATTTTCAGAATCTCCCTCATGATGCATACAAGCTCCTTGCAGTTCCTTCACCTATTGGCGGAGTTCTTGTAATTGGTGCGAATACAATTCATTATCATAGCCAGGTTTGCTCTTTTTGGCATTGCATCTTCGGTATCACCTGCTTTTCCATTCTTTTTGTCCTGCTCTATATCTGATGATGCTTAATTGGTCAGTCTGCTTCATGTCACTTGGGGTTGAACAATTTTGCTGTTCCCGCAGATGGAAGGTGAAATTTCAGCTTCACTATTTCTTTCTGCCCCTTCTTTTCTCTATAATATGTGGAGAAGGATGTATTACCATTCAATATAATCTACTAGTTTTTTAAGTTAGACCGTGCATGTATTATTAGACTAACTATTGGTTCATTGCTGACTTTGCCTCTTATAATGATTTACATTAGGAATAAGTGCATCACAAAGCACGGTGCCACCTTTTAGGATAGGTTATACATTGTTCTTCCGCCCCGTTCCTAAAAAACTACTTATTGTACATATAGGTTTGCTGGTTTTAAAGGTGATATTTGTAAACATAGTACTTACTGTTAATAACTTTGATTAGAATGTTTGATATCTCCACCTAGCCTTTATTACTAAGAAGCTGCATTATTTCTAATGTACATGCACTCCTCTTTCAGTCAAGAGATGCCTAGGTCTGGATTTACTACGGAGCTTGATGCCGCCACTGCGACATGGTTAACTAATGATGTTGCTGTGTTCTCCTCTAAATCTGGGGAGCTGCTTTTGCTTACTCTTGTTTATGATGGGAGGTTGGCGATTTATTACTCTCACTTGGTTCTCCTATTGGAGACATATGGAAGTGCTGTATTCATTTTGTTTAACTAAGTCAACCCTTGCATCTAATTTTACATATTCTGTTTCTGACATGGGTGTTTAGAATATTCTTTTGCTGACTTATCTGGCTCAACAATTTTATCTTATGATCTGTTGGTAGAGCGTGTTACTGGGAATATCTGGAAATTTCTTTATGTTATGTTTATAGCTTTTCAAATATTGCCAAATTAAACCTCTGCAGATCTGGTTTGAAAGACTACCTAGTGATGTGTATCATTTTGGTTGAGAGTATGCAAAAATGAGATACTTAAGCTTCAAGTGTAGAATATGATGTATAAATATATGCCTGGGCTATGCATTGTTGGCTTGCCTTTGATTGTGTAAAAACTAGGCCGGTGACATTACTTATGTAGTCATATACTGTATATTTGATATGCTGTCCTATTCAATTCTGCAGAGTTGTTCAGAGGCTTGAACTGATGAAGTCAAGAGCTTCAGTCCTTACATCGGTCAGCCACATTAAGTTCTTGTTATTGCACATTACCTGATGAACCTCTGCAATAATAGATTTTTCATCAATTGAACTTGATTTTTTGTAGGACATTACTACCATTGGAAGCTCGTTTTTCTTTTTGGGCAGTCGGTTGGGTGATAGTCTGCTTGTACAGTACTATTCTGGAATTGGAGCTCCAACACTAAATCATGGTGTAAAGGAAGAGGTTTGTCATTTTGACTGTTAGAACTCAGGATGAGTATATTTCAAGTTTGCTTTCTTAAAATAAGACTTGATCTTGAAATGTGGACTCTGTAAGTGCTGGCATAATATTAGCCATGGGGTTTGCAAGTCTCTAATTTTTTTATGTATCTTAAGGCACGGTTAACTCAACATGGGCTGTGCATGTTCTCCTTTTCTCTAGGTTGGAGATATTGAAAGTGATGCCCCTTCAATGAAGAGACTTCGGAGATCTCCTTCTGATGCATTGCAGGATTTGATTACCAGCGAGGAACTTACATTCTATGGCACAGGTCCAAACAATGCTCAAATAGCTCAGGTTAAACCATGATCTGCATTCTTTGCTGACCTCCATTGTGTTAATTTTATTATGATTTTTTAATGTGAAGTAGAACTACGCTCAAAGAGAACTGGCCTGTTTTTTCTTATAACTAACCTTAAATTTTTAATTGTTTTAGCATCAAGAAAATTCTATACGTATCATATATTGCTTTGATATCAAGTTTGCCATTTATTCTCTGCTGGAGAAATGATTAAAGTTTGTGACAAACTGACAATAGTGCTTCATTAGGATCGTAGAAGATGCTTCTTCAGCCTATCTGTGATGTTTGTTTTTATAGTTGATGGTGCTCTATATAACATCAGCCTCTCTTCGTGAGCTTGAATTTTGTTTGGGAAAATGCTTTAAGCAGATTCTGAGAATCTTCTCAAAAGAGAGCCTAAAAATATACATTGCTTTGAATACAGCCCATATTTATAATTTATCTAATAAAGATTTCAATCAGAAGGCTCAACAATTGCTTTGAGGATGAATGTAAAAACTAAACTTCACTAGACCACCTTGACTTGTGTTTATTGTTGGATCTCTCATTGTAAGTTTGGGACCGTAAGGTTTTCTTCACATTCTCCCCTAGGATTGATAAATTCCAAACATTGACAAGCCTTTTAAAATTCTAGCTGCTTTGAACTTTGCATCTTACTTTCTTACTGAAGCGCAATCTTAATTGTAGAACAGCGATATTATGTTTATGGACTTGAGGTTGTACTCATCTCGAATGTGAAGTCATATGTATTAACTAGATGATATCCTATGGTTTCCTATCTTGGGTTCTGTTTCTGTTGTAATTTGACCTTGATGAACTTGATTGGATGTCATGCCAGATCTCTCATAGTATGCTGATAAATTTCATTCTAAGCTGCTGAATTGACATTTGGTTTTAATGCATTAATACTGAAACATATTTTAGAATTTTCTATTTTTTAAGAGATGAGTTGGTTATTTGGTTTTTGTAGAAAAACTTTACCTTTGCAGTACGGGATTCATTGCTTAATATTGGTCCACTAAAGGATTTCTCTTATGGTATGAGAATTAATGGCGATCCAAGTGCTACAGGAGTTGCGAAGCAAAGTAATTATGAACTGGTTAGTTGTAGCTTCATTCTTCAGTTTAATTTGGCTTATCAGTTGATAACCAATGCATTGCTAAAAGTGTTGTCCTTATTTATTAAATTGTCCTTCATTGTTCAGACATTTACAGTCCTTTGTTATCTGATATACAAATCATGTATGCATCCCCTATCTAGGTATGCTGTTCTGGCCATGGAAAAAATGGTGCTCTCACAGTACTTCAAAAATCAATCCGCCCAGATACAATAACTCAAGTGTGTACACCTCCTTTTACTCACTACATGGGCTTTTTAAATATCTGGTTATTGCTGTGCTTCTTGTATAATTCTGGAAGATGTTATACCCTACTGTCGTACACATGATTTTTCTAATGTCTAGTAGTAGTAAATATGAATGATTTATCTGTGAATAAGTCAGTAAGTTTTTAGAACAGAAAATGAAAAGTAAAAAAATCAAGTAGGTTGTAGTTATTCTTACATTGTTAGCTTGTCATGCGATGCCTTCAGTTTTATAACCTTAGTTTTCTATTGGTAAAACTATTAGACTACACACTTGTGGCCTTTTATATCGTATATGAAATTCATTGCAATTCTCTTGAAAAACTGTCAAATTAAGATTAAAAAAAACATAAGAATATCTCTTCTTAGAATCTGTGAATGTCGAATTTCTATTTCAACATTGGAACTTAGCAGTTGGGATGTCAATCAGACCAAGCCCGTTTGATTTTTTGGCTAGATTAATATTCCTTATCTTCCCAGAAAACATATACTACATAAAATGTTTGATCTACTCTTTGAAAGTGTCCTTTTTTAGGGTCTTAAATATTTGGTCTCCATACATCCTTGCGAACTATATTATGATGTATAGCATTTTCTATTAGGGTACTAAACATAATGTCTTATGATAAGTTGTATAATTAAATTAAGGCTGAGTAACTGTATTGAGAGCTTCTTACTTTCTTCTTCGCAGAATGTAAAGCTTTAAGAGAATTTTAGTTTCTCCTTGATTGTTTCATGAGTTTGTTTATACCTTGTTTCTGAAGGAATCATTACCTGGTTGCAAAGGAATTTGGACTGTCTACCACAAGAATTTGCGCAGTGACTCCTCTAAAGGAGTAGCTGACGAGGATGAATATCATGCATACTTGATTATTAGTTTGGAAAATCGTACAATGGTATGCTGTTGTTCACCTTTTCCTTCCGAAGAAGATAACATTTGGATATTAATCACTATCTGTTGTATAAAACTCTTATTGCCTTGACCTGTTATTTTCTTATAGTTGTATTCTGTTCTTATTTTACTCTACAGGTATTGCAAACTGCTAATAATCTTGAGGAGGTAACTGAAAATGTGGACTATTACGTCCAAGGAACTACAGTTGCTGCAGGAAATTTATTTGGAAGGTGTGTTTCTTAGTCTACCGATAAACCATCATACAACATCTTTCTGGTATATGTGTGCGCGCATGTGTTATTGGGAGGGGGTTGGAGGTTCTGGAAGAAATTAGTCCTTTTGCTGGAAGGAGGTGAAAAATAGTTCTGCTAAAGACTAAATTATGCATGGGGTTCAAATTACTTATTGTCAGCTGTTTTTTAACAGCACACAAATATGCTTTATTAGGAGATTTGATGGTGAGAAGTTCTCTTCTTTATAAGATTATGAGAGGGAGAGTGTTTTGGCACCTTGGTGCATCAAAAATTTCTGTGACATTAGTTTGAAAATCTTTCCTAGCTTTTGAATGCATGGATTCCTGCTTATGTAGAAAAAGTTTATCTTAGCACAATACCTTGATGGAAATTCTAATAAGTGACTATGTTTCATGCTAATATTCAAACAGACGTCGAGTTATCCAAGTATTTGCTCGTGGTGCTCGGATACTTGATGGTGCTTTTATGACTCAAGATTTGAGCTTAAAATCTTCCAATACAGAGATGAATGTAGCTTCTGATGGGGCAACTGTGTCCTCAGTTTCCATAGCTGATCCTTATGTGTTGCTGAGAATGACTGATGGAAGCATTCAGCTTCTTGTTGGAGGTATGTCTGGACAAAGTTTATAGAGTTGCAAATTGCAATTACTTGGCTGTGTTCGCTGTATGTACTTTGCTTTCAAGAATCTTTATTTCTATTTAAATATACAAAATGGAATTAAATTTGTATCCCTTGGAGATCAATCTTGCAGACCAAACATTCTAGTCTACAATCAATATACATATATGCTTTGTTTTTCAGAGAGACATTTATGGATACAACACATATTTTTTACTTATTTCCAAGCGTCATATGGTATACTTAACCTTTCCTGACATTTTGGTTGATGATTCTTTTGTCCCAGATCCATATACCTGCTCTGTTTCAGTCATCAATCCACCAGTATCTGAAAACTCTGATAAGTTGGTATTAGCTTGCACTCTCTATCATGATAAAGGTCCTGAACCATGGATTCGTAAGACAAGTACTGATGCCTGGCTTTCTACTGGGATTGGTGAGGCTATCGATGGGGCTGATGGTTCAACACATGATCATGGTGACGTGTACTGCGTTCTATGCTATGACAATGGAGATCTGGAGATATTTGATGTACCTAACTTCAACAGTATTTTCTTGGTCGATAAATTTGTATCTGGAAGGAGCCACATCTTAGATACATTTTTCCATGGCGCAGCGAATAATCATATAAACCTCACAAACAAATATTCTGAAGATATTGGACAAGTCAGAAAAGAGGCCAATCACAGTATAAAGGTGGTTGAGCTGTCTATGCAGAGATGGGATTCTGAGCATAACCGGCCATTCCTTTTAGGAATATTGTCTGATGGGACCATTCTTTGTTATCATGCTTACATTTATGAAGTTTCAGATAATGCTTCCAAGACTGAGGGTGTCGTTTCTTCTCAGAACTCTGTTAATCTTAGCAATGCGAATGCATCTAGGCTTAGAAATTTACGATTCGTTCGTGTCCCCTTGGACACGTATGCAAAAGAAGAGACACCATCTGGAGTCTGCTCACAACGCATCACTGTTTTCAAGAATGTTGGTGGTCTACAAGGTTTTTTTCTTTCTGGCTCAAGGCCAATGTGGTTTATGATGTTTCGAGAACGTCTTCGGATGCACCCACAGGTTAGTTTGATTCAATTACTAAGCCACTATTCTTATAGCATTTTGTTGTAATACTAGAATATTCATATTCCAGTTTTCCATTAATTAATGAGCTCATTAATCACTATTACCATTTTCTGTTTAAGGGGTGTGATGGACCTATAGTAGCCTTCACCGTTCTTCACAATGTTAACTGCAACCATGGGTTTATATGTATAACGTCAGAGGTTAGCTTTCTAATTATGTAATTCTGCCGGAACCGTGTTTGCTATGTCAACGAGCAATATATAATCTTCCTTTTTTCAGGGTGCTCTGAAAATATGCCAGCTTCCAGCTTTATCATATGACAATTATTGGCCTGTACAAAAGGTGCATGTCCATCAGTTCTCGATTTTCTCTTCTCCACAAGTCAATTTGTATGCTATTGGTCATATGTGCCTAATTTGCTCATGCAAGTTGCTTTTCTTTGTGTTTTGTATGGGTGCCTTTGCTCTCTCTCCATTGGCTATTGGGAGTGCTGGCAGATTGGGCTGAAGGGGACTCCACATCAAGTTACCTATTTTGCAGAGAAGAACTTGTACCCTGTTATAGTTTCTGTTCCAGTAAGGGCAATCTCTATCATGCAGTCTTTTTCTTTAGTGTATCAGCAATCAGTTTCGTATATAGTTTCCATCAGCACACAAACTTATTGAATATTGAAGTCTGTTTCCATAAGTACTTACGTGACCCAATTCTGCTTCTCCATGTTGCGATTACCAAATGATAATAAGATATAAAGTTAAAGCTGGGTTAACTAACCGTTCTTTTGAATTTTCATGTAGGTGCTCAAGCCACTTAATCAAGTGCTCTCATCTCTTGTTGATCAAGAAGTCGGAAATCAGTTTGAGCATGATAATATTAATATGGAGGGGACATATCCCATGGAAGAATTTGAGGTTCGGATTATGGAACCAGAGAAAATAAATGGCCCCTGGCAGACTAGGGCTACTATTCCTATGCAAAGTTCTGAACACGCTCTTACTGTGCGAGTGGTGACGTTATTTGTAAGCTCAACTTCACATATTTTGCTGCTTCATTGGACATTTGACACTGTTTTCTCCATTTTTCCCCTGTGCTATCTGGCTTTGCCTTTTTCTTTATGAAGATGGTCAGATATCTGTGGAATTTTCATAGTCCATGTTGTGTTTATGTACTTTCAGAACACAACTGCACAAAGAAATGAGACACTTTTGGCAATTGGAACTGCTTATGTACAAGGAGAGGATGTTGCAGCAAGAGGACGCATTCTTTTATATTCTGTTGAAAGAATCTCAGACAATATACAGGTGAAGGTAGCTGATGTTTTACTTTGGACTCTTTTAACTAATATGAGAGTTGCATGAGACTTATTCCAGAGTTTCAACCAGTCATATTGGTGTCTGATCCTGCCCTTATATTTTTATTACTTCAATGCTTTACTTTATCCTAGTATTTTCAGGTTACAGAAGTCTATTCCAAGGAGTTGAAGGGTGCTATATCAGCTCTTGCATCACTTCAAGGCCATTTACTACTTGCTTCAGGTCCTAAAATTATTCTGCACAAATGGACAGGCTCTGAGTTGAACGGTGTTGCCTTTCATGATGTTCCACCTCTCTATGTCGTGAGCTTAAACATCGTAAGCCCCTCTTTATTCTACATGAAACATGTGTATTTTAAACATGTTTGCTCCTTGACCCTAGGACGGATATAGACAGTGAACTCATAATTATCTAGAAACAAATCTCACTTGCTCTTCAATCTATGCTTTGGTCCAAGCAATTCTATCATGTGCATTTTGCTATACAGAGAGAGGTAGGTTAATGGTTGCAGAGGCATGACTTGTCCTATTTATAATTGCTTTGTTCCCAACTGAACATCCTAGTCATTCTTGTTCAGTATGGACATCAAAATCTTAAATATTTTCAAGATTATTTTATCACTGAATATGGTGTTGCCAACATCCTCGAATTTCAATTGCAAGGAAGCTGAATGTTGCCAGTGTAAAATTTTCAGTTGATGCATCTTTGTCCAGTTAAGATAGCAGACAAGTTCTTTCAATTGCTTAGATTTTCATTATTGTTAAGACTTGAATTGAAAAAGCTAGGATCTATGTTTAACTTTCAACTTAAAATGCTTTTCTATCTTGTTAATTGCAATCTTTGGTTTTATAAAACTCTAAAAGAGATGCAGCACTGTAGCTTTATTATGAACTTTCAAGTTTTTTTACTGGACTTGCTGTTAATCATGAAACTTGTGCAGGTTAAAAATTTTATTCTTCTCGGCGATATTCACAAAAGCATATATTTTCTTAGTTGGAAAGAGCAGGGCTCTCAACTCAATCTGTTGGCAAAAGATTTTGGGTCACTTGATTGTTTAGCAACTGAGTTTTTGATCGATGGAAGCACACTCAGCCTCACTGTTTCAGATGACCAGAAGAATGTTCAGGTTAGCACATTTGTGAACAAATAATGAAACATTTCGAGTGTGTTTTTTCCTTTTAAGGTTGCCTTTTTATTTTCTATTTAATACTGTATTTTATATGTGTATTTTATTTTGGTAATTGCAAGTGAAGTATATTCTTCTTAGTTTAAAAAATATATGTATAAATATAGTGTGTCTTCTTTCTCTTTCTGAATATTTTGTAATATGCTCATATACTTAAATGGTTATATGTGATAACTGGTACCCTTTTTTTTGCAACATATAGATATTCTATTATGCTCCAAAAGTATCAGAGAGCTGGAAAGGACAGAAGCTTCTGTCTAGAGCTGAGTTTCATGTTGGCGCCCATATTACCAAATTTCTACGGTTGCAGCTTCTTCCCACATCTGCTGATCGAACTATGCCTGGCTCTGATAAGACAAACCGATTTGCCTTACTTTTTGGTACCCTGGAAGGCAGCATTGGCTGCATTGCACCTCTGGAGGAACTTACCTTTCGCCGTCTGCAGTCATTGCAGAAAAAGCTCGTAGATTCTGTCTGCCATGTCGCTGGACTAAATCCACGATCTTTCAGACACTTCCATTCGAATGGAAAGGCTCATCGCCCAGGTCCTGACAGCATTGTCGATTGTGAGCTGCTCGTGCAGTACGTATCTTTCTCTTTCGCACACACATCCTTACTTGCCTATTTCTTTGTCTATGAAATAAAAAGTTACCCTTTTTTGGCAGTTTCGAGATGCTGGCGCTCGAAGATCAACTAGAAATCGCTAATCAGATTGGTACGACACGGATGCAGATCATGTCTAACTTGAACGACCTCAGTGTTGCCACAAACTTCTTGTGAGCACTTCATGTTGAATACCTTGTGTGTTGAATAGTGGTCTTTAATCTTTATGTAATATGCTGAGGTTAGAACTTGACACTAATATTTCTCATTAAATTAGTTTATTTTTTGTATTTGTAAATGAAAAATTTTCAGTTCTACTCAACAATGTAGCCATGTGATAATGTAAAATTAAAAGATCTTTGGTTTCCTCATCAACAATGGCATATGCAACAGGCAAACATTTCTTATTAGCATCAAATTCAACGACAATAAGAATTTTACCTCGACATCGTTCACGTAGATGAGTTTCATCAACCGTTAAAACTGGTTTGCATAGTTGAAAAGCCTCCACAGCTGGTCTAAAAGCTCAAAATACGTACTTGAACACCTTGTTCATGCCATTGCTTAATATGTCATCATGCTTCCATTCCACAATTGTGTCAGTATTTTGTCTTTGCATTTCTTTCAAATAAGCTGGTAAAACTTTGAATGACCACTCCCATCCACCATATACAAGCTCAATTGCTGTCCTCCGAGCATACCATGCTTTCTTGTAACTAATTTTCACATGAAATCTATTTTCAATATCCGCCATAATTGCTTTTACCTTGTAGCAAAGATCGTTTTCTATCTGATGTCGAACACTCAAGTCTCAACGCTATCATACCCGACGAAAGATTAGCGTGCCCATTATAATTACGATCCCCCATGCAAGTATGAGCATTGCTAAACACTCTAATTTGCCAGTGTTCATCATGCTTTATCAATGTTGCTCGACACTCCCACAAACATTTTGGTAATGAGGTATCCTTCGGATTTCCTTGTGGCCACTTACAAACTGCATGCCATCTCTTTCCTTTACTTTCAGCAACTGTATATTGTCGGATTTTTCCCAAATGCCAATGAGTCACAGCTGCCTTCAATTCCAACTTCGTTCTAAATTTAGTATGCAAACCGACATTGCTAGGATTTTTTTCACTCCAATAATGCACACTGGGATCATCAGGCTCAAAGTTCTTTGGATCAAAACTATCATATGGACCTGGTAAGGTGCGAAAATAGTTCATTCCACGCTGTGGGAACTGTGGAACTACTCTTCCTCTATCTGCTCTTCCACCAACTGATGTTTATCCAACCACTGTTTCTTTGACTGTTGTTTCTCTAAGTGGAATGGATGGTCTTGAAGCAACAAAGTGTTCATCATCCGACGGATCACCATCTGAATCTGTACTATCCGGGTCGGAATCTTCAGAATCATAAGGTGATTGTGGATCAAGAAAGTCGGCTTTATCAGGACCAATTATGTCCTCCACCACATCACAATTGTCACTGTCCCCTAAATGCACGCCTCCAACATCAAAATCTTGTGTTGCAGCGAAACATGGTTCTTGGGCTCTCGTAGACGTACCAACATCATAACTTATGACATGCTGACTATTTTGTTGAGTAATTGCCGAATACTCAACATATAATTCAATTTGACCTCCTATAACCATACTCTCACTAAACATTAGTTGCATGCATACTTCTTCTAGTAGAGCACCTATAAACGTGACTCCAGATCCAAAGCATATAGTACGTTTCCATATTATTTGAATTTTGTTTTCATATATGCTTATCCCCATCCTTTCACAAATTTTTTCCACAAGCTCATCGTACGAAATAGTTTCATCCAACATAATGAATCATTTAGCAAAAGGAGGATCATATGAAATAACTGCTCCGGGAATTATCTTTCCACCCGAATATAAATTGACACACCACGTCATACTATCAGCAATAATGTAAAACACAAATAAATATGTATTATTTTTACATTCATCATTATGTAGAGTGAACCAAAAATTGGTCAAAATATTTCTATTAAATACACTACAATATATACTATCATAACAATCCATCATATATTAGTAACAAATTTGATATACTACAACATATAATACCATAACAATTGGTCAAAATATTTCTATTAATTACACTACAATATATACTATCATAATAATCCATCAACATATTGGTCAAAAATTATATATACTACAACATATAATACCATAACAATTGGTCAAAATATTATATTAATTACACTACAATATATGCTATCATAACAATCCATCAAATATTGGAAGACTAATGTTTGGAAGAATAAGTCAAAAATTTGATATACTAACCAATTAGGAAAACTAATGTTCGGAAGAATGAGCCAAAATCGAAATCTCCACGCTCAAATCCACCACTGGGTCGACCCGAGCAAGGGTTTCCTTAAGGTTTTTCCACCTTGGGGAGGGTTTTTGCGTTAGGGGGGGGGGGGAAGTGTTTAGGGTTCGCAATTTTGGGGGAGATTTGATTGATATATGATTCAACAGAAACACGCCGACCAAGTTGGCGTGATTTAACTTAACTGTATTTGGAGAAAATACGACGAACATAATAAAACGCCAACTATGTTGGCGTCTTTACTTATAGACCCGCTAACGCGGGTGGCATTTTTCCCATTTATGGAAGAGATAACAAAATGAGTACATTTTCGTTATTTTAGTGGCAAAATAGCCTAGAAACCCGATTTTCCCCAGGACTTCGTGTGTATAAATATCAAGCACATCCTAAATTAAGTATAATCAAATAAATAGAGGGATAAAAACATTATGGCCGAGAGCAAAAAAAAAAAGAACCTAAGTGTTGGAGTAAACCAAATGGGTGGGGGAGCGATACTATTAGTAGTATTAGTGTGAAGCAAGGGATAGAAGCAATTTGAGAGAGTACGGTCGCCGCAATGGTATATTCCGACATCTAGTTGAGAGCATCCGCAATGACTCCTGGACTAGAAACTGGACACCTTCTGCTACATCATCCGGACTAGAAATTGTCTGCCACATTACTAGGACACCCAATTGCACAATAGGGGACAAGAAACTGGACTAGCACTAGGACTAGTCACAATAAAACAAAATAACAAATTCATATAAATTACAATCACACAGATACAGAATTAAAATTACGACAAAGATACGGAAAAATGCAATCATTTTATTTAAATTAAAAAAAGTTCATCATAAAAAATTACTTAATTAAAAAAAATACATAAAAAAAATTCTATTGCCGTGCACCCCTCCGCGCCCACAACTCTTCAATTAAATTCTTTTGGAGTCGAATATGAGCATCCACTTAGCGCATGTTGGCATGTGCCTTGAGGCGGCCGGCTTCATCGTGAGGTACCCCCATTCGTACGTTGGGGGTGGCCACGCCGTGGCTTGGACAGGCTTCATCAGCATTGGCCCAACTAGTCAGTTGTACACCTTCATCTTCGACTATTATGTTGTGCATGATAATACATGCGTACATTATATCAGCAATGCAGTCGACATGCCACAAACGCGTTGGACCCCTAACTGCCGCCCATCGAGCCTGGAGCACACCAAATGCCAGCTCCACGTCCTTGCGGGCCGACTCCTGCCGTTCCACAAAGTAGGCCTTCCTTTCATCTAATGCGCATCTGATCGTCTTCACAAAGACGGGCCACCTAGGGTATATCTCATCTGCCAAGTAGTAGCCCATATCGTGTTGTTGGCCGTTGGCGACGAAACTGATGGCCAGACCGACGCCCTGGCACTGCTCGTTGAAAATGGGCGACGAATTGAGGACGTTGCGGTCGTTGTTTGACCCGGCTACCCCAAAATACGCATGCCAAATCCACAGCCTCGAGGATCATCGTGGGATTCTTTCCCTTGTAGCCGGTCGTGTAGAACCCTTTCCAGGCGGTGGGACATTTCTTCCACTCCCAATGCATACAGTCTATGCTGCCCAACATCCCCGGGAACCCATGCTTCTCCCCGTGCATCTGAATCAGATCCTGGCAGTCTTCGGGGGTAGGGCTCCGAAGATACTGCTCACTGAATATTTCGATGACGCTCTGACAGAAAAACTCCAGACACTCGCGGGCAGTCGACTTACCGATGTGGAGGTATTCGTCCCACATGTCTGTCGCCCCTCCGTAGGCCAACTGCCTGATTGCCGCAGTGCACTTTTGTATAGGTGTGTGGCCAGGTCTGCCAGCTGCATCGTGCCTGAATCGGAAACACATATATCGACGCTCTAAAGCGTCAACGATACGCATAAACAGTGAGCTACACATCCTAAAACGCCGCCTGAAAAGGTTGGCCCCAAACCACGGCTCCGGAGCGAAGTAGTCTTCATATAGCCGCTGATGTGCAGCGACGTGATACTGATCAACCAAAGTTCGGCGGTGGACAATAGGTCGAGGTACCGCCGGATGCTGCGGCTGCAAGCCCCTTTGTATCAGCCGATTTATCTCGCGGGACGTATAGGCAGCCAACTCTTCGTTAAATCGCCGGTTGAACTCCTCAGCATCCCCACCACTACCACCACCACTACCACCCACGCCGCTGCCACCCACATCACTCATTTCGCGATATTGCTCTTGTACAGAAATTAAGATAGAAAGAAACTCGTAAAAACAAGTGGTGCGAATGAAAATGACGTGCAGATCGCGTATACATAGAGTTTCGGAAATTAAAAAAACACATGCGCTAGCCAATCGGGAGGCTGCAATAGCGGCTAGCGGACCGGCTAGCGTCCGCGAATCGGCGTGGGCTCACGGATTTGCCTCTAGCCGGCTGCAATGGTAGGCTAGCGGACCGGCCAGCGCCCGCGAATCAGCTAGCCGGTTCACTAGCCTCCATTGCGGATGCTCTGACGATGATGTTGTTTATGGTGGGTGAAGTAAATAGAATTGGGGTTGAAATGGGAGATGGTAAAAGCGTGGTTGGTTCCAAGAAACAAGGCGAGATCCGAAGATGAAGATGAAGGGTACGTCTTGATCCATCCATCCTCCTCCTCCTTTTTAACTCTATCTGTATTGAAAAACTGAGTTTTGTGTTGGCGTTTGTGGATAAAACGTGACACCAGGAACAGCTCCTCCGTCTGCTCCGCATAGGCCAGGTGCTCCTCTCTCAAGAGCTCATCATCCCCCGAGGGACTATCATTGTTTGTCCGAATCCAAGCTAATTTGGGAGAGACCATGTCTGTAAGATAAATGTTTTATTTCACTATTACATTCCACTAATTTATTTCCAACTCATATTTTATTACAAAACTGATATATAAAAATCAAATCTGTATGTCACTAATTTTTTCTATCCATTTTTATTAATAAAGTTCAAACTATTTCTTTATATTACCCGTCAAATATGAGAAAAATTGAGATAAGAGGAGAGTAGTTCAAATAGTTTTCTTGGAACGTGGAACACTATTATGCAAAATTGTTACGAATCTATATGTATTTATTCACAGACAACTTTTTGATACTTCCAATAATTATAATAGGTTTACATTTTCCCATTCAAGGATTTAATTTTATATTATACTTCCTAAGTAAATTAAGAAAAACTAATTAAAGTTTTCTGTTATTTTTGACATTTCCCGCCAAAAAGCTTCTCAATGGTATTCTGAATCTTTTTTCAAAACTCGTTCTTGATGTTAGAATATACAGATAGATTGCATACGAAATAAACCGAATACTGATATTTGACTCGACTTATTTTTAACAAAGGTATACCCGCAAATGTACGGGGCTAATGTAGCAAATAGTAATCAAGAATATCGTATCCACAGAGACAATGAGTTACCACGAACCAACCTCAACTACTATCTAGATGAATCGAAAAGTTTTGGCTCTTTTAAATCTACTTAAAAGCAAAGTTAAAAACAATTAAAAATAACTAGAGAACTAAAAGCAAATAAAAACGATGGATGTAGATCAAGGATGATGAAGGTAGAATCCTACGGGATCGATAACACCTATCATATGCTCAACTAATTCCCAAACTATGCCAACAAAGGGTCTCAAGGGTTATTAAGCTATCACTAAGGTAAAACTATATATTCTCTCGAAGCATATAATTTGTAGATTGCTACCTAGAACCGAAGTCTCCTTCCTAGAACTAAGGCAACAACTCCTAATAGCTCCTAAGATACTTAGCTTCATTCAAAGGCTAAAATCTCTCGATTATATTGGCAAAGACGTCAATTTCTTCTCTTTAAAATTAAACTACTCACTTCTCAGTTCTTGTAGTAAAATCCACATGCATTTATAAGAAGATCAGTCAAATAAATGTATAAGCACAGAAGAAATCAAAATAACCACATGAGCCAAGGTATAGAAAAAGGAAATCAATTAAACATAAGAATCATTGTATCTCCCCCGTAGAACTCTACGGAGAATTTAGCTACTCATGTTCATCACAAAAGTCAGAGAAATATTTATAGGAATAATCAAAAACATTGTTTGAACAAGAATAAAACTAAAAGTAGAAACTCCTAGAATTGGATTGGGCGGATTGGAGGCCTCGTCTTCAATCTTGCGATGAATACTCGTCATCTGCTCGTTCTTCTCTTCTTCCTAGGTGAAAAACTAGGATTTTTGGTGGGGAGGCGTGTAAGTTGTGTTTGGAGGCGTTTCCTAGGCATATATATACCTAGGGTTGACTTTGGGCGCGAAATAAACTGTCGGACGAAGCTGGCGGGTCGCCAGGTTGGGTGTGCGTCGAAGCTGGCGAGTCGCCAGCTGCCTATGGCATTTTTCTCGTGTTTTGCTGGCGGGTCGCCAACTATGTCACTGCTCCGCGCAGTCTTGGTAAAATGGTCATAACTTCTTCTACCAAACTTCGATTGAGATATTTAAGATATCCACGCGAAGCTCTTTCGAAGACGAAGAGAATGGTATGCATTATGTGCGAATCGGACTTCAAATTCTCCATAAAAACTGTCTCGAACCAAAGCTGCTGCACATCCACATATTTTGTACATTTTTCTACACATTCTTCACAAAATTGTCAAAATACCAACATAAAAGAGAAGTAGCTATAACCATGTCTTAAAGTACACAATATATGATCAAAATCAAGCAAAACTACCCTCTAAAACCATATAAAATTCAAGTGAATCAATATTATATAAAAACTCTTTCTTGATATAAGTTAGACCCTTATTTTAATAGGCTTAATCATCTAAATCATCACAATCAAATAAATTTTCTATACTCTTTCCGTCCCTTAAATTTTGTCACATTTTGATCGGGCACAAATTTTAAGAGATATAATTGAAACTGAGTTGAAAAAGTTAGTGAAGAACGAGTCCTACTTTTATATAGTACTCCCTCCGTCCAGCATTAAAAGTCTCATTTCTCCATGGCACGGGTTTTAAGAAAGTTGTTAGAGTGTGTAATAAATGGTGTGTGATAGTGGAATTTGGGACCCACTTCAAGTTTGTTAATTTTTTGGCTCTCAAAATTTTGAAAATTGCTGCCTTCATATATGCATTAAATATGCTTCTTCAATTCAATTCAATTGCATTACTTATGCTTCCAAAATTCGATTTTTCTCCCAAAGTCACAATTTAAAACTGAATTTAAATCAACATAATAAAAAAACCCTTCACACTGAATTTAAAATTTACACTCAACATAATAAAAAAACCCTTCAAATCATAATTCATCAAATTAGCTTGAAATATGTTCACCATACACAATTCAGTCACTGCTATTGATTCAAAGTACAAAGAGGGAAAGCTAAAAATCAAATTTCCCTCTACAAAAAAAATGAGGGAAATTTGAACTCCTAAAAGTATAACTTCAAAGCTGCTATTAATACCTCACCTACACTCATTTACTCCACTTCTAACCACCTCAATCTGAAAAACTCCCAAAAAAAGCTCCCAACAGTTTTGTTGATGTAAATCCCTCAGAAAAAATTCATCATAGGGATGGATATTGGGCAGCGGCCAACAAAACACTTGAATAGCAGCATCAAGAACAACATGGTGCAGTTTCTACTCAAGCACAGCCATGATGGAGTGCTCGCAAGAGGGGCTGTTATGGAAGCAGCAGATGCATTTGAAGTTAGTAGGAAAACCGTGTACAGGGTATGGAAGGCAGCCAAGGAGCTGATGCAAAGGGGAGAACCTGCAATTATGCAAGGAAAGATTAAAGGATACCATCATGCTGATCAATTAAAAATTGATGAAGAAAAGGTTAGAAACTTATCTACTCTTGAGAGAGCTTCATTGAGAAAAATGGCTGTCAAATTAAATGTTAGCAAGAGCACATTAGGTCAGTGGGTAAAGTATGGTAAACTAAGGCCACATACAAATGCAATCAAACCTGCACTCACCAATGTCAATAAGATAGCAAGGGTTAGATGGAGTCTTAGTCAACTTCAACCACAAATTACTCAAGGTAGAGTTCCATATCAAAGCATGCACAATGTAGTGCATATAGATGAAAAATGGTTCTATATGACTAAGGCCTCAGACAGGTACTACCTCTTGCCGGATGAGGATGAGCCATATAGGGCATGCAAATCCAAGAGATTCATAACCAAAGTTATGTTTATGTGTGCTGTCAGTAGACCACATTTTGGTATGGATGGACAGCCAACATATGATGGTAAGGTGGGAATATTTCCCTTCACTGAAGTAATGCCAGCACAGAGGAGATCAAAGAACAGGCCCAGAGGGACCATGGAAACCAAGGCAGTCCATTCAGTAACAAAGGAAGTGATGAGGGACTGCCTGATCAACAAGGTATATCCAACTTTTTCATGCTATCAGATCTTAACAACTCATGAAAGATCATCATTTAGCTAACCATATTGTTCTCCATGACAGATTATACCTGCAATAAAGGCCAGGTGGCCTGTTTGGGCAAGTAAAGACATCTACATTCAGCAAGATAATGCAACCCCACACATAACAGCCATGGATCCAGAGTTTCAAGCTGTTGCCAATTCAGATGGATTTAGAATCCAACTGATTTGTCAACCAGCTAATTCCCCTGACACTAACATCTTAGACTTGGGTTTTTTTAGAGCAATTCAGTCACTGCAGTATGAGAAACCATGCAAGACTGTGGATGAACTTGTGGGGAATGTGTGTAGCTCTTTTGCAGAGCTTTCACCACAAACACTCAACAGAGTATTCCTAAGCTTGCAGGCTTGCCTCACTGAAATCCTCAGGTGCAGGGGTGGAAATGGCTACAAAGTTCCACACATCAACAAAGATAGGCTACAAAGAACAGTGGGACTGCCCAATCAGCTTGAGGTGGAGGAGGATGTTGTGAGAGAGGTTCTACAATGGCTACAAATGCCAGAGAACAATTATGGGCCAGTGTATGATATAGGCCACCTGTCAAGTGCATTTGGCATCTAAGTAAGCCAAAGTGATGTTTTTGGAATAGGGTAGTCTGATTTTTTTGGTGTGTTGGTCAGCCCCTATTATTTTTGGGTTAGGGTCTGCTGTTTTTGTTTTTTTTGGTGTATAGACATAGTGCATACCTAATGTAATGCACATAGGATGATGATACAAGACCCTCAGAAAAATTTCATCATAGGGTATAGACACAAGCCTCCAAACCTATTAAAGGGGTGGCTTTTAACTTAACCATATTGAACACATACAAACCCCATCATCACAGAGACTACAAACAGCATATTCCACCAAGTATAGCCACGATTCCAATCAGATTAGCAACTCAGAATAATTTCATCATATTGCAGCAAGTAAAGCCTCCAAACCTATTAAAGGGGCGGCTTTTAACTTAACCATATTGAACACATCATCACAGAGACTACAAACAGCATATTCCACCAAGTATAGCCACAATTCACCATCATATTAGCAACTCAGAATAATTTCATCATAGTTCAGCAAGTAAAGCCTCCAAACCTAACCAAGGGGTGTCTTTTCACTCACAATAACCAGCACATACATCATCATAAAAGCAGCAGAGACTAATTTTTGAAATTCCATCACATATCAGTAGATTCAGCCTCCTAACCCAAACTGGGGGTGGCTTAAACAGAATACAATAACCACAGAACAACCCAATGCACAAATTCCACCAACAAACATTCAATTCCACCAACAAACCTAATTTCAGCGCATAGGGCAAGATCAAACCTCCTAACCCAAAATGGGGGTGGCTTAAACAGCAACAACTCAAAATAACCCTACAGAAACCCCCAAAATCAGACCAAACGAGAATCTCCAAACCCTAGATAGGGGGGTGATTCTTAAAAACTCACAACATTAGAGGAGGTCTTTCATGCCAGGCAAGAGAATCAAGAGGATCTCCTTGAACCACTCATCTTCTTCAACAGGCCGTCGTCGCCTCTTCACCCGCGGTGTTTCAGGCACCACGGTGGAATCATCAACACCATAACCCGGCGTATCAGGGACGATGAGATCCGAATCGAGCCAAGCATCGGGCGTATCAGGGACGTATAGCTCCGAATCGAGCCAAGCATCGGGCGTATCAGGGACGTATAGCTCCGAATCGAGCATGGTCTCCGGCGTATCAGTGACGACTAGCTCCGAATCGAGCTTACATTCCAGATCTGGGGTTTCAACGGACATAGATGGCTTAGAATCGGTCGAATCGACCTTCGATTACACCATCGGAGTTTCATCAACCACAGTGGACATCGAATCGAACGAATCGAACCCATTGATGGGGGATAGGGTTTCAGAGGGTACATAGTCCATTTAGGCTAGAGTGAAGAGGAGGAGGAGGCGGCGAGTGTGAGGAGGAGGAGGAGGCGAGTAGATCTAGGGTTTTGGAATAGAGAGAGGGTGAGAGACCGAGCGAGCGAGAGAGAGAGATAAAATGAGGTTGAATGAGAGTGAGAGAGAGTGAGGGAAAAAATTAGATTTTGGGTGGGTGTGTTAATTAATGGCATATAGTGTAATTTGTTGAGAAGGGTGAGGGTAATTAAATTGTCCAAATATGGTAAGTAGAACCGGGACTCCTATTGCCGGACGGATAAAAACGGAAAAACGGGACTTCTATTCGCGGACGGAGGGAGTATTATATTAATTTTATAATAAAATAAGTTCCACTATCAAGAATGGTAAAAAATGAAATGTGACAAATTTTATGAGACGGACGGAAATGGAAAAATGTGACAAAATTTAAGGGATGGAGGGAGTATTGTTCATACACAAAAGAAAATAATTTTAAAGTTTACTTCAAACATAAATTACTATGTACTTCCTTCATCCCATTATTATATCAATCTAATAATGTTGGTCCCACTATCTACAAAATCTACTTTAATTTTCATTCTCTTTATCTTTCTTACTTTACCATACTTTTCTCATCTTCTCGATATACCCATTGTCCATATTTTTATGGGACGGAGGGAGTATCTAATATATTAAAAATGAATTATTCCATAACATTTTAAAATTCTATATAATTCAAATTCATCAAATAAAATCTTAAAATAGTCCATCATAGCCGCTAAATGACACAGCAATTGTCCGTTGCAGATGAGGTTTCTTTAGTTTCCAGTGCTTCAGATCGCGGCGGTTAGAGCATTGGCCGTCTGCCAAAAAGAACCAGGTGATTTGCCGGAGCTGGTTGGGACAGACGTTAAAAAGCGACGGAGCTCCTCGCTGCTCTGAAATGAAAATATGCATTCATATTATATATACACAAACTGTGGTACTACATGCAAAATTATATATGTAATGTATAGATTTTAACCAAAATTATACTCCTCCAACATAATATATTATATTACTCCCTCCGTTATTTTTAAATTCAATAAGGCATAGATGAACAAATAATTTCAAATAACAAATAACAAATAATTAAAAGAGGGATGGAGGGAGTATGTTATTTTAAAATTCAATATCATCTCACTTTTATGTCATTTTTAGATTTTATAACAAAATTAAATTTTTTTAATTTTTAATAATCTATCACTAAGGTGAGTTTTTGGGAGGCAATTTTAGCAGAAACTGGAAAAGATGAAAGAAGTCCATTGTATTCTCTTTTTTTTGTGGATTTTGATGCAAATATTCATTTATTAGATATAATATAATCATGGATAGATCAGTAACCATCTCTTATAAATTGAATTTAACGATTAAAAAAAATAGTAAAATTGGGAATAGGCTAAATTTTGGAGACACTTATCTCTTGTAAATGAAATTTTCTTTATTCATCATCAATTCCAGATTTTTGGCCCAAACTTTTCGAGTAGAAGAAGTGGGCCAATTTATTCAGGTAGTAGTGCTGCCTAAAGTCCTAATTAAAATGTTGGGCCAATTGATTAGTTAACGTTGGACTGAAGAATGAAGACACTTTTGGGTGGGAGAAATTAAATGGAGTGATAAAGATGGAGACCAGTTTAATTATTTTGGACTATAATTAATTAAGAGTTGAGCCTTGGAGCTTAGCTAATTAATTCGCCAATAAATATCTAAATCCAAGGACGGAAATATTTCAAGTGGGAGACGCGAAAGTTGACCGGCGTCGACTGCGACGCCTTAGGCAGCCTCGAGAAAATCGAAGGAAAGAAAAGAAAAATGGAGATTTAAGTATATAAATAAGATATGTATTGTTCTAATTAACATATTTTCTGAAATAGAAACATAATTGTTCTACTTTATGATACTAGAGTTGAGTTATTGTGCTAACTAATTTACAGTAATAACTAATAACTTCAGTTATGTGTATTAAAATTATCAATACAAAGACATAATTATATCAATACAACATGTAAATTTAAATATCAACACAAGAATATTGATAAATTTATGTCTTTATGTTGATATTTTTAACATATAAAATTGATACTAGTTATTATTGTAAATTAGTTAGTATTTGATCAACGTATAAAATCGTGTTCCGAATAGGTTATGTTTCACTTAGAGCGAGAAGGGAGAATTACATTGTACATAATGATATTAGTTTATATTTATGTTGAATTATTTAGGATTTATATTCATTAAGTGAAAATCATATCCCGTGCATACCACGGGTATTAATACTACTAATTTTTCAAATCCGACAAATTCACAAGACATATTTTTATTATTTTGGGTCATATTATTCAACTTGAATTTTAAGAATTGGGTTGTCGAGACGACATCATTTCTTATATAATTGAGAGTAAGCCACGTATCCTTCACAACTAGCCACATGAATATATTTTTTTCTATTTGGATCGATTGCAAAAATTGCACAATTTCAATAGTTATAATTTAAGATTAATTTTAAAGTTTAAAGCCAAAATTCACCTAAAGTTTATAATTTTTATAACCAATATCCCTAATTAAAAAATATAGAAGTTATAAAAAAATATTTTAAATGAAAACCACAAATTTGTTGCCCAAAATCTCTACGGCCGACATTTAAATTGGTATGCAAATCCAATCGGTGATCAAAAATCGACAACCTATAAATCTGCAAACCCTAACTAACCCCTAAATGCCTCTCTCCTCTCCGCTGTTCCCTGCTTCCAACTGCCTTCAACTCTTGTTGCGGCAGCAGAGCAAAACAGCACAAAGCCTCACATTTTCCTAATCACTACATATACTCATTATATATCAATTCATCGAGATGCCTTCCGTTGCTATCGCCGAAGCTCAATCCGCCGACAAGAAGAAGATCAAGAAGCACTCCGGAGTTGCGGAGATGGAGGTGGAGGACAACCATTCAGCTGAGAAAAAGCTCAAAAAGGAGAAGAAGTCGAGCAAAAAGGCCAAATTGACTGACCTCGACGATTCTAATTCTGACAGCCCTGTCAAAATTAGTAAAAAGGAAAAGAAGCGTAAGGCTTTGGAAATCGACGACAATGAGGAAGGGAGGAGTGGAAACACTTCCGAGAAGAAGATGAAATTTGTTGAGGAGGACGAAAAAGAGGATAATCCTAATGCTGTATCCAATTTCCGAATTTCGGCGCCGCTTAGGGAGGCTTTGAAGGCCAAGGGAATTGAGGCGCTTTTCCAGATTCAGGCAATGACGTTTAATACCATTCTTGATGGTTCCGATTTGGTTGGAAGGGCCCGCACTGGTCAGGTTGGGGTTCTCGACCTTTTCCCCCCTTTAATTAATATAGTAGGAGTACTACTATTTTTGTTATTATTGTGCTAATGCGTTTCCTGAATTTTACCTTAGGTAAAGATCATTTATCTGAACCATGACAATGTAGGTTGTTAGATAATTTATCTCTCCCAATTTGGCACCAAGGCCTTTTTTTATAAGATGAAGTATTGAACGACTCTTTTAGCCCTATTCACGTTTAGATGGGATTTCATATACTCTTTCCAGTTACTATTTTGCCAAAGTTTTTAACTTTTATAGTTAATGACACAATAGTCCAAAGTTATTGCCAAAATATGCTAGTCACTGCTGTCAAAGATGTATGGTAGCTATGTTAAGTTGTTGGAATTGTAACCACTTTTTTTCAGATTGTTGTGCACCATGAGGCTTCTAACCATCCTTTTGGTTATAGTGCAACCCTTTTTTACTTTTCCACGTTCTGTTAGGCCAACCGCTCTTCATTTTACATATCTAATTTTGACTTTGAAATATCTATCAGGGGAAAACGTTGGCCTTTGTGTTGCCTATATTAGAATCATTGACAAATGGTCCTGCTAAAGAATCAAGGAAGACTGGATATGGAAAGGCACCAAGTGTTCTTGTTCTCTTGCCCACGAGGGAGTTGGCCGCACAGGTACTCAACCAGCTGGTTGTATACCATGTTTTTTTGGTTCTTGTACAGCTGTGTTTCTGTTCTCTTTAAGACATTAGTTATATCTTTCTCAATGTTTTTTATTTTAATTTTTGTTGTATACCATGTTTTATCTGTGTTCTAGGTGGCTGCCGACTTTGAAGTTTATGGCGGAGCTCTAGGGTTGAGTTGCTGTGTCCTGTATGGGGGGTCTTCTTATGGACCACAGCTGAATCAATTGAAAAGAGGTGTTGACATTGTTGTTGGCACTCCTGGTCGCATTAAGGTGTGGTGTCTGCTGTTATCCTTTTATTTCACTATTTTTTTTATTCGCTTAGAACGACTGCTTATTATTGTGTTAACAAAAATTATCTGACAGGATCACCTAGAGAGTGGAAATATTGACTTTCGATCCTTAAAGTTCCGTGTGCTTGATGAAGCTGATGAAATGCTGAGGATGGGTTTTGTTGATGATGTTGAACTCATTCTTGGTATGAACATAACACAATTTGGTGTGATCTTATCCTTATTTGTATCTGTTAGTAATGCAAATTGGCCAATTAAACTATGTTTTGTAATATTCATTTATGAAGGCAAGGTTGAGGATTCTAGCAAGGTTCAAACGCTTCTTTTTAGTGCTACTTTGCCGTCCTGGGTCAAGCAAGTATGTATATAGTTTAACTATGCTGTCTACTCAAGCTAGAATTTGGTTGTAGACTGTCAATTTTGTTCTCTAAATAATAGTACTCTGTTTGTGATGTCAGATATCTTCCAAATTTTTAAAACCAGACAAGAAAACTGTTGACCTTGTTGGTAATGAGAAAATGAAAGCCAGCACCAATGTAAGGCATTTTGTCCTTCCCTGCACTGCATCTGCCAGAGCTCAGCTCATTCCTGATATCATTAGCTGTTATGGCAGGTTTGTGTTTTTTCTTTATCCTTTTCCTAAATTATTCTTTATTTGTTACTTTTCCTCTTTGCTAATGTTTTATCAAACTCAAGCTTACTCTTTCTTTTCAAATCCAGTGGAGGACGCACTATTGTTTTTGCAGAGACAAAGGATTCTGTTTCCACACTATCTGGTGTGCTTCCCGGAGCACGTGCGTTGCATGGTGACATACAACAGTCTACCCGTGAGGTAAGGAACTCTTTGGTTATATTATGATTATGAGGAATGTTATGCTACATACCTTTTGTGAGTACCACCCATGAGCATTGACTTATTTAGTCCATTTCAACATTATTTGTTTTGTTTTATACATTTATTTTGATTCTAATACCTCAAAACTTGTTGCTGATGTCATTATTATATAAATTACTTAAAATTCCAATGCTCGTTTTGTTCTTTTGTTCATTCTTTGAGCTATGGAGAAAATGAACAAATTAGGTTTGATGTTATAAATAAATCAATCTTTGGTTTTAATATATCAGTATTATTCTCTCTGTTGATGGTTTTAATGTCGCCATATAACAATGTTTCTCTGAGGTCAATTCTTGCCAGATGGAGTCTCAATGAATTATTAAAAGACCTGCACATATTTTGTACGGGTGTCGTTTTTTATTAATGCCTCTTTATGTTTGCAGGTAACTCTTAAAGCGTTCAGATCAGGCAAATTTTCTACGCTTGTGGCTACAGATGTAGCAGCACGAGGGTTAGACATTGATGATGTCCAGTTAATTATTCAGGTCTGTTTAATCAACATGTTTTTTTTGTTTGGCTGATGTGCTGTTCATTGCATGACACCTAAATGAGAATACTTCTTTGTATTTAGTGTGAGCCTCCTCGTGATGTAGAGGCATACATTCATCGGTCTGGAAGAACAGGAAGAGCTGGTATGTTGGTAAAATTTGATTCATACTATGGGTTGCTGGAGTGTTATTGATCATTTTAATGTCTTTTCCAGGGAAAAGTGGTGTCGCTGTGATGCTTTATGATCCTAGGAAGTCTAATTTTGCCAGAATAGAAAGAGAATCAGGTGTGAAATTCGAACGTATAAGTGCTCCACAGCCATCTGATATAGCTAAATCAGCTGGTGTTGAAGCTGCTGAAAAAATCAATGAGATTTCTGACAGGTATTTCCCTTATGCAATGGAGTTATCTAAACAATAGTACTATAGCTCCCATGTTTCTAACTGTAATTTATTCGCAGTGTGATTCCGATATTCAAAGCTGCTGCCGAAGAACTACTCAACTCTTCTGATTTAACCCCAACAGACCTTCTTGCTAAAGCTTTGGCCAATGCTGCCGTAAGTCTACTCCTTGTACTTCTATTAAACAGATTTTAGTTTGGTAAACCTGACAAGATAATTGTATCTTTGTTTTAGGGTTATACTGAAATCAAGAGTCGATCACTTCTCACCTCATTGGAGAACCATGTTACTGTAATGCTCGAGTGTGGAAGGCCCATTTTCTCACCTTCGTACGTAATTGAAAAATATTTCATTTTTTTTAATTGCTGAGGAGGTTTGTTTTCTTTTGCTGACTGTGTAATCTCTTGTCAGGTATGTTTATGGAACGCTGAGGAGGTTTGTACCTGAAGATAAGGTTGAATCTATTCAGGGTCTTTCTTTGACTGCAGATGGGAAGGGTGCTGTATTCGATGTAGCTACCGAAGATCTCCATACATTCCTTGCAGGTTAGTTTGTGTTTGAAATCTGGATAAATTTGAAAATGCAATCTCTTTGTAATCCTAAAATCTTACATTTTCTTACTATTGATGGGCTTGCAGGGCAGGGGAATGCGCCCGGTGTGAGCTTGCAAGTGGTGACGTTATTGCCAGATTTGCAAGAAAGAGAGCCGTTAAGAGGAAGATTTGGTGGTGGCCGTGGTGGTTTCTCGGGGAGGAGAGGAGGTGGCAGGTTTTCTGGTGGTGGTGGAAGAGGATCATTTTCTAGAGGTGGTGGCAATAGAAACAGTAGATGGTGAGAAGAGAACTAACAGATGCAAAGGTGCATCAAATTTTGGTGTTGACAATGATTGATACTATCATTTTCTTTTTGTAGTAGTTTTACAAATTGTTCTATCGAATTTCCTTTTCTCTGTATCGTATGTAAGTTTTTCATTTTATAGATCATGACTCGAAACTATTTAATCATAATATATTTTTCACACTACTTTCTAATTCCTTTCTTAATACTCACAAGTCACAACAACATTCATTATCGATTGTGTAATGTCTTCCTATTATATTGAAATGCAATAAGTATTAATTTGTCTAAATTAATAAGAAAAAAAAAAGAGAAAATAAACCCAAAGGCTTAAAAAAAGCTTCCTTGAAGTCAACCAGCTCGTGAAGACTGCGCTCCGAAGCTTCGATCATCATCTCGAGCCTTCGAGATTATCATCACTGCTTGAATCTCTTATTCCCCATTTCCGCTCTCCCTCCATTCTTGGATACACATTACTACAATCTTACCTCAAATTCCCCAATTTCAAGCAAATTCGACATAATGGGATGGTACAGAAGATCGACAAGATTCATTTCCGATGGTTTTCGTCGCCACACCTCCGCACCCAGAATCCCCCTCCATGAATCCCCTTCTCTCTCTTCCAGATCCGCGCCAAGAATTTTGAGTTTGAGGCACTCACTTGCACAGAACCAACGGAAAAGCCCTTTGATTGATGGGGCAAAGAGGTCCTACTACGTGGACCGAAACAAAGTCCACCACTTCAAACCCAGGGGATACAAACGGTGGAGTCAGAATCCGAGAATTCTATTCTCGATGGTTTTGGTAGGTTCTGGTGTTGTAATCACTGTCTACTTTGGGAATTTGGAAACCGTGCCCTACACAAAGAGAACCCATTTCGTGCTTCTCTCGAGTTCTCTCGAGAAACAATTAGGCGAGTCCAATTTCAAGACTATTAAATCAGAATACAAGGGGAAAATCGTGCCCCCTCTTCACCCCGAGAGTATTAGGGTTCAAAAGATAGCTCAGGACATAGTTGAGGCTGTGCAGAAGGGGCTGAGGAAGGAGCAGGTCTGGACTGACATTGGCTACTCGTCTGAAAGCCTGGAGCCTCCTCAGAATGCTAAACCGGAGGAGGCTGTGGGAGCATTCGGTGCTGATGAGGAGAAGTGGATTGCTGAGGATAAGTGGCGTAAGGAGGATGAGATTCTTGATGATGGATGGGTTCAGAAAAGTAGGAAAAAGGGTCAAGAAGTTGGTGCAAAGTCTCAAACTTCACATTTGGAGGGATTCAAATGGGAGGTTATCCTTGTTAATGATCCTACTGTGAATGCTTTCTGTTTGCCTGGTGGGAAGATTGTTGTCTTCACTGGTTTGCTCAATCATTTTCGAGCGGATGCTGAAATCGCAACGATCATTGGGCATGAGGTGGGATGGGCTTGGAATTTATGCATTCTGTGGCTTGCTGCTTTGTTTACTCGGTGCTTGTTTGTGTTATTTTCTCAAGGGGTTGGACTTTATGCGATAGGTGGCTTGGTTCTTTGTTTACTCGGGTTTATTGAAGATGTTTGTTTGCGTGTTTGCCCAAGGGGTTCGACTTTGTGCATTATGTTGCTTGGTTCTTTGTTTACGTTTATTGAATATGTTTGTTTGTGTTGTTTGCTCAACAGGTTGCTCACGTTGTTGCGAGGCATGCTGCGGAGAATATCTCAAAAAACGTGTGGCTCACAATCATGCAGTTGATTCTTTACCAGTTTTTCATGCCTGATGTTGTCAACACTATGTCGAATCTCTTCCTAAGGCTTCCTTTTTCCCGGAGGTATTGTGTGTTACTTAGTCATTGCTATGATCAATTTGTGTGTGTTTGATACTTATATTCTTGTT
The DNA here is from genome assembly GCF_004379255.2 of Salvia splendens. Lineage (NCBI taxonomy): Eukaryota > Viridiplantae > Streptophyta > Magnoliopsida > Lamiales > Lamiaceae > Salvia > Salvia splendens. The sequence continues at coordinate 43,333,428 of NC_056036.1, read as the reverse complement.
TACTCTATTGATTCATTACCTATGTAGTCTATCTGCCATATTGTGTTTTTATACAACATTGTCCATCTCTGTTGTGTGAGTTTCATGTAAGAGGTATGTTCAATTCTGCAATCCGTAGTAGTGAAAATTATATCTGGCCTCTCGTGTAGTAATAGGCTTCTCTACGGTGTTGGTCTTAGAGCTTTCTTCAGCTCTTCATCAACCTATTTTTCATTGATTCTCAACTCAGTTATAATCATAGTAGAATTTCTGTATAACTAGGACCACCGTGTTCACTGTGTAGAGTAGACAAATAATAATCACAGTTATAATAGTCACGGCCAAAATCGCAATCCCTCACTTACTGTTAGGTTGCTTATGTCAATTCACCTAGCAGCATTAGATAGAAAAACAGAGCAGCTGAGCCTGATTACAGAACCTGTAGATGCTTCAACATAAACCTTGGATGCTAGTTTAGCAAGCCTTAGATCGAAAACAGAGTAGCTAAAGTGGTCGAGAACTCATAGCTGCCAAGCTTTCTTTGGTGGCGCCATTTCTTCCTATCTACAGCAAAACTCTTTTCTCCGAATGATCTTTCACTATACTACTGTTGTACTCTCCCTGCATGAAACACAGAAGATGGAAACCCAAATATCATTAGAATTCTAAAATTTGATTCATTTGTGCATTTGTCATTAATGGAGCTGTTTGCAGACGAGATGGATTCAAGTAGGAACATCTTGATTCCCTTTTCGACTTAGGGTATAATGTCAGCTGCTTAGATTTAAATTGTGCAGTGAAAAATGCTTCATCAATGGTTCAGTAGGGCTGTTGTAACATTAGTTTCATTCATTCTGCTAACATCTTTTACCTTTCAATTTCAAGTTTTGAGAACTAAGCAAATATCTGTGTGTTACGGCAAGATTTATATGAAATTGTCCGTGATTGAATCACTTCGCTCGTTGCAAGAAAAATCATGTTTGATTGATAATCTGTTTTCATTCTGCAAATCTTGTCATTGCTTCATTTTCCTTTGAAATTTTTTATATATCTTGGAATATTTGGTTATGATCTGACAGGATGGAGATGGAAGCAGATTACATCGGAGTGCTTTTAAGTGCTTCTGCAGGGTACGATCCTCGAGTAGCTCCCCAGGTGTACGACAAGTTGGGACAAGTCGGAGGTTCTTCAGCGCTGCAAGATTATCTTGCTACTCATCCTTCCGGGAAGAAGAGAGCTAAACTACTTTCCGAGGCCAAAGTCATGGAGGAAGCCCTTTCAATATACAGAGAGGTGCAGGCCGGCGGCCGGGGTGTCGAGGGTTTTCTCTAACTTCGATTCTATGTTTAACCATTATGTAAATAAAGCAGCAGCCTCTTCTGTTATTTCCCTGTGAAGACAATATTAGGGGATTTTGAATCCTTTTCTTTAATTTATCCCTCCAAAAGCTTTTAATTATGAAAGAATGAATAAGCTGTAATTAAAATTGCTTCTCTCTAATTGAAGTAGACAGGTTCTTTCAAAGCACCTAATGTTTTTTCCCTTTTGCCAAAAAATTACTACTCTCTTCGTGTTAGTATTAATTCTTTTCCGTTCATCCGCCAATATTTGTCACATATTTTTATTACTTCTAGTAATGAATCACACATTTCACTAACTCATTTCCTTCATATTTTTTTATTATAAAATAATATATAAAAGTATTATTAAAATATTTTTGATTCACTTTCTATTACATAACTATATTAAAAGTGTTAGGTAAATTGTAAGCTAGACTCCATACCTAATGAAGTGAAAGCCATACACTATTGTGGTTGTTACTATATCTCGACTTTATATGATATTTCATACTACATGTTTTAATTAGTTCTAGAAGTGATAAAAAACAGTCTAAAAAGACATGATTGCTTTAAAAATAAGATACCCCTTCAACTATGATATGTGTCTTGTTTTGAAGCAGGTATAACAGATGTTAGTATGCAGTGAAAGAGTTGGTGAATTAGGTGAAAATGAAATTCTTTTTTCCCAAAAAAGCGTTTGCTAATCTTAAAAGAAAATTGAGAAACATTTCCAAAGTATTATCGATATTATCTCTTTGAGGCATCAAATAGTACCAGATAATCACCATTGCCTTAATAATAGAGAGTATGGCTATGGTTATAATTTAGAAAAGCAGATGGAAAAACTAGGAATGTTGGGATTTTTTTGCAATTATCTTATGATAAACTATATATAATGATGTTTTCCAAACGACGTCATTCAACTCATGTCCACACATAACAGATACAATTGCATGAAAAGTTGAGGCACAAGACTCAGTAAATTTCAATTTTATTTTTATAAAATAAAATGACCAATGCCTATTCCTCACTTATCACTACATATTTCTCATTCTCCAGACTTTCGCAAAATTCCACCACAACTCAAATGATTGAAAGCCAACTCAAGAATTACATCGCGCGCCTAATCCACTGTTGCAAGAACATCAGACACCTCAATCAAATCCATTCACATGTCATAGCATCGCCACATTTATCCACAGATGATCCATCTTTCCTCATCTCTCGCCTCTTCTTCTACCTCTGCACAGCCTCCCACTCCCTCCAATACGCCAACAAGCTTTTCAATTTCTTCGAAAAACCCAGTCTTTACGTATATATACAACGCGATGATCAGAGCCAACGCTACGAAGATAAAGGAACCCACATCGCGTGAGTGCTTAGCTTTGTATAAAGAGATGAGTGGTACCTGATTGCATAACACTGCCCTTTCTGCTAAAGGAATGCTCGAAAAGATTTGACGGGCCCACGGGCCGGGCTGTGCACGTGCACATTGTCAAGTTTGGGGATGTCTACGTGCAGAATGCTCTGATAAATATCTACTCGGAGTGTGGAGGTTTCGAGGATGCGAGGAAGGTGTTCGATGGAATGCCTAATAGAGATGTGGTTTCGTGGAGTTCGATGATCGTTGGGTGTTTGAGGAATGGGGAGGTTGATTCGGCTTTGGAGTTGTTCAAGGAAATGGAGGAGAGGAAAAACATCATCACTTGGATTCAGTTATCACGGGGTTGGCTCAAGGCGGGCGGGCGAAGGAGGCTTTAGACGTTTTTCATGAAATGCAGAACTCGGAAAATGTGGTCCGCCCGGATAAAATAAATGTGGCAAGTGCACTCTCAGCGTGTGCTTCTCTTGGCGCCATTAACCACGGAAAGTGGGTGCATAGTTACTTGGAGAGAAGTGGGATTGAATGTGATATGGTGATTGGGACAGCCTTGGTAGACATGTATTGGAAATGTGGTTATGTTAAGAGAGCATTGGAGGTTTTCGATGGTATGCGTAAAAAGGATCTCTTAGCATGGACGGCCATGATTTCAGTTCTAGCGCTTAACGGCTATGGAGAAGAGGCTTTTGAGGTATTCGAAGAGATGGTAGCAGCTGGAGTGAGGCCAAACGCTGTGACATTGGTTGGTTTGTTGTCTGCCTGTGCTCACTGCGGCCTTGTACAGAAAGGCCGTCAGTGCTTTGATTCAATGAAGCGCGATTACCTCATAGAGCCGCAAGTGGAGCATTATGCTTGCATGATTGACATACTTGGTCGAGCCGGGCTTTTCACCGAGGCACAGGATGTTATTAACAGCATGCCAATGAGGCCAGATGCTTTTGTTTGGGGAGCTCTACTTGGAGCTTGTCAACTCCATGGAAACGTTCGCCTAGGTGAAAAGTAGCAATGCTCTTGATTGAGTTGGAGCCTCGGAACCATGCTTACTACATCATTTTGTGTGATTTATACGCGAAGGCCCGTAGATTTGATGATCAGAAAAGGATTAGATCAATGATGAAAGGACTGAATGTTAGGAAGACAGTTCCTGGCTCCAGCATGATTGAAGTTGATGGTGTTGTGCGTGAGTTCTCAATTAAAGGATCACCCGAGATGCCAATCGCGGCCTTGCAGTGCATACTGCTTCTCTTAAGCAGTGAGATGAGTAGAGAAGGTGATGTACAGTTGTCTCAAGATCCTACTTTTCCATCCGAGGACATTCTTCATCGTTCACATACTATCATAGCTCCAGCTCAATCTACTGTGATTGAATGAATCTCAGCTGGCGAGGTGACGCGGAGTGCGCTGTGTAATGCTTTGGAGCAGTTTGTCACGATTCATGGCCATTATACCACTTACCCACTTCATGTATCAGATTGTTTACGGCATAGCTAGACATGTTCTAGACTCTCTATATATCTCTGTCACTTCAATCAATTTATCTCTATCAAGCTTTCTTGTTATGCCTCATTTCCATCCTTTAATTTCTGCTCTTTTCTCGCATCTATGTATTCAGTAAGCTGTCTTCTGTCTATATTACTTGATCGGTTGATCCTCATTATAAATTTACAACTCTCCTTGTAAAATGCTCCCATAAATCTGCCATATGCATAAAACAATTGAAGCTAACACAAAATAAATTTACTAAAAGTATACGTTGGTGACTTTGACATAATATAATTAGCTACTAGTATCATGCTTACTTTGCCTTTACTTCCCCTAAAAATAGAAACTTTGGAAACGCCATGTATGTATTAATGCAAATTAGTAAAGTGTAAGAGAGGTTGAGAAAATAGTTGAAATACTAGTATTTATGGATAATGGAACCCCATATCATTAGTAGTATAACGTATGGTGAATAAGCTTTTCAAAAATCAAAGTGGACTAATTTTGGGAGTATTATTTGAAAGAGTACATACAATATTGTGTTTGAGAAGCTTTGATTTATGCTGGCTTTTGGAATCTGGATATTTCCAAGACTTGGTTTTTGCCTTATACACATACAAATGCTAATATAAAGGCAGTGTATGTTGTATATAGGCACCATCAAGATTCTAAAAATCTATACGTCTATATTCGAGTTTCAGGAAACTGCGTTGAGATGGGCATCCCTGTCTTCGTTTTCGCTTTGCTCTTTCTCCTGCTTGGTTCTCTTGCCACAAGATCCTACCTACTGAATCTCCTGGTTTTTCCACTCTATGTTGTGGCAGGTTTTATCGCGTTCTCACTCGTCACTTATGTCAGAGAACTGTATCGACCACCTGTGGCTGGATCAATGATAAATCAACTCATACACTTCCGCACACTTTTTGATTACCAGATCAAACTTGCCTTGAGGTACCAAACATACCGTCTGATCACCAACTCGCACAGTCACGTATACACTGCTGATCTGTCAAATGTTGAATACATCCTGAGGACCAACTTTCCTAACTATGCGAGGTATAGTAAATTTAAATCAGAGTTCTAACTGAATTTGAGTTTCAACAACCTTGTGTGTTTTGTGCAGGGAGACTACAATCGCAGTGTAATGAAAGATCTTTTCGGTGAAGGGATTTTTGCAGTAATAAATTAATACCCTGTCTGAATCAGATGAAATCAGTAATAAATTAATCAAAGCCTTTGATGAATCCAATGCCATTGTATATTGGAGATACGTTGATGTATTCTGGGAAGTGAAAAGGTTTCTTAACATTGGCCTGGAAAGAAATCTCAAGGAGAACATCAATCTCATTGACAGTTTTGTTTACAAGTTGATCAGCCACAAGAGGGAGCAGGCGAGAAACGAACAGGTCAGTCCGTACGAATAAAACCGGAATCTCATGGTTTCTTGATCAAATTTACTGTCGAAGTTTCTAATTGAAAGTGAAAAGGATGCAGAGAACATGGACGATGAGTATTTGAGGGACATAATTCTCAGTTTTTATCTTCGAGGGGAAGGACACAACCGTTGGGAAATAAACACATGCAATCACGAATATGAAAGAGAATGAACACAAGAAATTATTTACCCAGTTCGATACAATGTATATCTATGTCTGGGGGCGATGCCAAGCCAGAGATTTCACTATATAATTTCAGAATAAGCATGATTTAACAATGAGGGAGCACATCTATTTATAAGCAACTAGAGAGCCCTAATTCTAGTCAAACTAGGAAACATATATCACAAGGAAAAAATACTTTAAGGAAACAAATCCTAAACATGGTAGGAGATAAATTAGACTCCATAATTAACAATCTCCCACTTGGAGACTAACAACTCCTAAACAACCATTTCCTCGTGATCTTATCCCTTCATCCGCTTAGCATCGCCTAACCTTCTCTTCAAGTTCCAAGGCCAATTGAAGCTATGCATAGCTTCAATTTCTCTAAGGTCACCACCTTAGTAAACATGTCTGCAGGATTCTCACTTCCAAGTATCTTCACAAGTTGTAGGATTTTCATCTACACTAGGTGTCGGATGTAATGATACTTCAACTCCACATGCTTTGTCCTAGAATGAAATGCTGGATTCTTCGCCAAGAAAATAGCACTCTGACTATCACTGTAGAGTATGCTACTCTTGTTCTCCTTCCCAAGTTCATCTAAGAAACTCTGCAACCACACCATCTCCTTGCTTGCCTCTGTCGCAGCTACATATTCAGCCTCCGTAGTAGACAAAGCAACGGTCTTCTGCAACTTAGAAGTCCATGAAATAGCAGTACCACCATAAGTAAATACATACCCGGTTGTGCTTCTTCTCCCATCAAGATCATTGGACGTCAAGTCTGCATCCACATAACCTGCCAGCTCGACATTCTTGCCATTGAATCATAAGACACTTTCTATAGTACCTCTCAAGTATCGAATGATCCATTTAACTGCTTCCCAATGTTGCTTGCCCGGATCACCCATGAACCGGCTCACTACTCCCACTGCTTGTGCAATATCAGGCCTCGTACACACCATTGCATACATAATACTGCCAATTGCTGAAGCATAAGGAATTTTCTTCATTTCAGCACGTTCTTCTTTTGTACTCGGCGACTCCTTCTTTGACAGCTTAAAGTGACTGCCTAAAGGCACACTTATTGGCTTCGAATTATCCATGTTGAATCTTTCCAAAACCTTACCAATGTAAGCAGCTTGCGAAAGATACAATTTTCCTGCCGCCTTGTCACGCTCGATTCTCATGCCCAAAATTTGATTAGCCTCTCCAAGATCTTTCATGGAGAATCGTTAAGACAATTGCCTTTTCAACTTATCCATCTCCTTTTGATCACCTCCTGCGATCAACATATCATCAACATATAATAACAGGATAAGATAGCTCTTGTCAAACCTCTTGTAGTAACAACAATGGTCAGCGTAGCATCTTTTATAGCCAATCTCCATCATGAATCCATCAAACTTCTTGTACCACTGCTTTGGAGCTTGCTTTAAACCATACAAGCTCTTTTTCAACTTGCACACAAGATTTTTCATTCCTTTTACTACGAATCCTTCAGGTTGTGTCATGTACAACTCATCCTCCAAATCACCATGAAGGAATGTCGTCTTTACATCCATCTGATGTAACAATAGATTTTCTGCAACTACCATACTCAACACTAAACGAATAGTAGTCAGTTTCACAACAGGAGTGAACACATCTGTATAATCAATACCGTATCGTTGCTCAAATTCCTTGACAACCAGCCTAGCCTTGTAGCGCTTGCTACCATCAGCTTCACATTTGATTCGATAGACCCACTTGCAATGCAAGCTCCCATGTGCCATTCAGGAGAAGAGAGGCAAACTCATCATCCATGGCAATTTTCCACCTTCGTTTATCAGGGCCTTCTCCTGCCTCTGCATAACACTCGGGCTCACCACCATCAGTAAGTAACAAATAGAAATTAGAGGGCGAGTACCTACCAGGCGCACGTCGCTCTCTAGTCGATTTAGGCAGCAGAATAGTCGGTGGTGGAGAGCTTGGTTCTTCTTCAAGCACCTCTTCAGCATTCTGACTCTCTTTGCTCCCACTCGAGTTTGAGATGTCTAGCTCAACCACTTGTGGCTCAGAACTGCTGGGACTCGACGCCTCCAATCTATCCTTGTACAATACCTGTTCATTGAAAATGAAATCTCTACTGCGAATAACCTTACGGTTCTGCTCATCCCAGAGTCTATAACCGAACTCATCGCCTCTATAACCAATGAACGTACACTTAATAGATTTAGCATCCAACTTGCTTCTGTCAACGGAACTAACATGAGCATAAGCAACACAACCAAAGATGCGTAGGAAAGATAGATTTACCTATTTTCCTGTCCAAACCTCCTCGAGTATCTGAAACTCCAAGGGAACTGATGGAGCTCTATTAATTAGGAATGCAGCTGTGTTGACTGCATCTGCCCAAAAACTCTTTGGCAATCCACCTTTCAATCTCATGCATCTTGCTCGCTCGTTCAACGTTCTGTTCATGCGCTCTGCGATTCCATTCTGCTGTGGAGTTCCTTTCACAGTTTTCTCCATGCGGATTCCATTCTCGGCGCAGTACTCCTTGAACTTTGCAAGTTCATATTCTCCTCCATTATCGGATCTTAGACACTTCACCTTCAGCCCGGTTTCAGTTTCAACAAGGGCTTTCCACTTCTTAAAAGCGTCAAACGCATCGGATTTACTCTTCAGAAAATAAACCCATAGCTTTCGAGTAGAGTCGTCGATGAAAGTCATATAATATTCAGAGCCTCCTAGGGACTTCACAGGTGCTGGTCCCCATAGATCCGTGTGGACCATCTCCAACTTCTGTGTCTTCAATTTTTTGCCTCCTCTTGAGAAACTCACCCTTTTCTGTTTCCCAAACACGCAATCCTCGCACAGGCCAACTTCAACAGTTTTCAGGCCATGCAGTAAACCTCTTGAGCACATTATCTTCATCCCTTTCTCGCTAATGTGGCCAAGACGACAGTGCCACAAATCTACATTATTTGCCTCACTTGCAATATCAATGCAATCTTTGGAGTTAGTTGTGGTATACAACGTACCCTCCTTCTTACCTCGAGCTACTATTATAGCTCCCTTGGTAATCTTCCAATTATTGCAGCCAAACGTCACGGTGTACCCTTCTGCATCAAACTGCCCAATCGAAATCAAACTTCTCTGCAATCCAGGAATGTGTCCGACTCCATTCAGTTTTATCACGGATCCATTGGACGTCACTACCTTCACGTTTCCCTTTCCCACGATATCTAAGGGCTCGTCATCAGCCAGATGTACCTTCCCAAAATTGCCAGAAACGTAGTCTTCCATTATCTCCACATTGCTGCAGGAGTGGAACGACGCTCCAGAATCCAATACCCACGATTCCATCGGACTACTGACACTCAAGACCAATGCCTCGCCATCGTCATCAGGCATGGTAGCGTTTGATGTTTTCTTGTTCTTCTGATCCTTATTCTTATACTTCTTCGGTGCCTCACACTGATTTCTAAAATGCTCAAACTCATCACAATTCCAGCATTTAACTTTATCCAAATCCTTCTTGGATTGGCTCCTTCCTCTGGAATTTGATCTTCCACGATTTTGCTTTCCCTTCGATCTGCCTCTCTGTTCTGTATTCAGTGCTGATCCCGAAGTAAAAGATCCTGATTCTCTCCGGCGAACTTCCTCACCAATCATCAGATCTCTTACTCTATCAACTGTTAGGTTTGTCTCTGCAGCAGTAACTGCTGTCACTGTGCCAGCCCAACTCTCAGGCAGAGATGAGAGCAAAATCAGGGCACGAATTTCATCATCGAATTTTATATCAACCGAGTTCAGTTGCGAAGTAATCATGTTGAACTCGTTGAGATGTTGTTGCACCAGCTTTCCCTCTTGCATTCTAAAATTAAACAATCATCTAATTAGATGTACCTTGTTTGCCGTTGATGGTTTCTGATACATGTCCTCCAAGATCTTCATCATCTCCTTTGTCGACTTTGCTGCAGTCGTGTGATAAGCCACATCCTTGGACAACGATAGCCTAATCGCGCTCATCGCTTTTCTATCCAGCAGCTCCCACTCCTCCTGTTCCATCTTTTCGGGTTTGGTTTTTAAAGGCTTCCAGAGATCTTTACCGTACAGGTAATCCTCAATCTGCATCTTCCAAAATCCGAAATCAGATCCGTCGAACTTCTCTACAGCAATTTTTTCGTCGATCTCCAACGTGATTTCTGCCTCTTAAACCCTAGGCTCTGATACCAGTTGTTGGGAAATAAACACATGCAATCACGAATATGAAAGAGAATGAACACAAGAAATTGTTTACCCAGTTCGATACAATGTGTATCTACGTCTGGGGGCGATACCAAGCCAGAGATTTCACTATATAATTTCAGAATAAGCATGATTTAACAATGAGGGAGCACCTCTATTTATAAGCAACTAGAGAGCTCTAATTCTAGTCAAACTAGGAAACATATATCACAAAGAAAAAATACTTCAAGGAAACAAATCCTAAACATGGTAGGAGATAAATTAGGCTCCATAATTAACAATAACAGCAAACACTCTTGCTTGGTTCTTTTACATGCAAGCATCCTATTATTCAAGAAAAGGTGGTACAAGATGTGAAGTTAGCGACATATGACTTATCCATTGATGAATTCGTACTCGATAGGATGCAGTATCTACACGCAGCTCTTACAGAGACTCTCAGCCTATATCCTATGGTAAACTCTTGTATCTGCCCTATAGCTGTAAAAATTGCACAAGTAAAACTCTCTGTAACGGTATGGAACTAGGCTAAAAACGACATTCTTAATGGAGTTTGCAGGATGGTAAGTGTGCAGACGAAGACGATATTCTACCGGATGGCCACAGAATAAAGAAAGATGACGGCATAAGCTACATGCCGTATGCAATGGGGAGAATGACATATATATGGGGAGAAGATGATACCGCTCGCCCATGGAAGGTTTATACCCGGCGTGATCGTAAAGACAAGGATTGAGGAAAATCATGATTATCTTATTATTATTGTTATCTTTGATTGCTTGATCAGTCAATAATTATGATTTGAATAAACGATTAGTCAATGATTGGGATTTGATTGGCTGAGATTTTGATATGCTAGACCCTATATAAGAGAGGGAAGAGAATAGAAGGAGGTATCTCTGGGAAAACATTGTAAACGATGTAGTCGTGGCCTCAAGGAGGAGTATCATTGTTTACTGATTTCTTTAATTTATCCTATTCCCATTCCACTAAATACTCTTACCCTTCGTTTGCCTTCCATCATCAAATAATTTGTGTGTGAAAGTTTTGCAGCCTTTACTCCATAACAATTTGGTGCGGTGAACAATGGTCAAGACTCGCTCATCATCTGCCCAGTCAGACGACACACTTGCTCGTGTCGCTGGTTTGGAGAAGGCAGTAGCAGCCTTGGATTCCTCTCTTGATGCACGTATTGCCCGTTGCCTGGAGAATCCTCATCCACCTCCCCCTCCACCTCCGCCAAGTGACCAATCATCTAATACTTCAGGTCATATCTCTCCACCAGGTTCTCAACCATCCATGTCACTTCCTCCGTTCGATGGAACCGATGCAATTGGGTGGCTCACCCGCGCTAGCCAGTACTTTATGGTGAACAAAACTCCCACTGCCAAACGTTTGGACCTCGCCCTCATCGCCTTGTCAGGCCCAGCTCTCCCTTGGGTCCAAATCCTAATGCGTCGCTATCCGTCTCTCTTGGGATCAATTTGCCCACAAGCTACTTGTCCGTTTTCGAGTCACATCTAGCACAACTGCCCGACCTCACCGATTGTCAGTTTTTGGGGATTTTTCATGCTAATTTACAGCCATCCATTCGTTTACAGTTGGGTGAGAACATCACGAACTATTCTGATGCTGTTCAGATGGTGAAACGATATGAGAATTTATATGCTCCTATGGGTCCCATGACAAAAAACTCATCGAGCAATTTCTCAACTGGCCATTCTTCCTATCACTCATATTCGAGTCCCGTTCAGAATGCCTCGAGGGATTCTTCTACACCCATTACATCCCCTCTGCCAAAGGGCCCGCGGCTGCCCGGTCGTTTTCGCACTATGCCACAAGAGGAATATCAGAAGCATCTTGCAGCTGGTACATGTTTTCGATGTGGACTCCAGTACAGCCCTACCCACCGTTGTCCACCCAAAACTTTGCAGGTCATCATCACACACTGATAACTTTACAGTTATCTGAACTATTCTCTAATGGTTTAGATAGTTGCCACACCATGAAGTTATCCGGAAGCATCGACACATCCAACATCACAGTAATGGTAGATAGTGGCGCTAGTCATTGCTTTATCGCCGACCATGTGGCTGCCCGACTCGGTCTTGTCATCACATCCACTGCTACTTTTTCTGTTAGTTTGGGTGATGGGACTAAAGTGCACAGCGGTGGGATTTTTCACGATGTCCAGCTGTTATTGGCTTTAGAGCCATTTCTACTATCTTGTTATGTCTTTCCTCTACGAGGGGTGGATATCATATTGGGAATTTCTTGGTTGGCTTCACTCGGGGTCAAGGCCAACTGGCGGGATTTAACTATTGAGTTTACACTGTCAGGCCGCTTAGTACACTTACAGGGTGATCCTACTCTCACTCGTCGGGCTTGCACGCCATCTGAGATCCGTTCCTTTAAAGCAGCAGATGACTCTTGGCTTCTTTGGTCCCTTGATGCAGATCAGACCACAATAGCTTTTGGGTTTGCTGAAACCCTTCCAGCCGCCTCTAAGCATCAACTCCAGGCCCTCATCGAAGCTTTTCCGGCAGTCACTACGGCTGCTGCCTCACTTCCTCCTCACCGGCCCATTGATCATTGCATACCCTTACAATCAGGCTCTCAACCAATCTCCGTCCGACCCTATCGATATAATCATGCCCAGAAGGATGAAATGGAAAAATTGGTGTCCGAGATGCTCACCGCTGGAATCATACAACCAAGCACTAGCCCGTTCTCGAGTCCTGTCCTCTTAGTTCGCAAGAAAGATGGTTCATGGCGATTTTGTGTTGATTATCGTGAACTCAACAAGTGAACGGTGCCTGACAAATATCCAATTCCAGTTATCCAAGAGCTTTTGGACGAGTTACATGGTTCACGATGGTTCAGGAAACTTGACCTTCTTTGCGTTGGATATCATCAAATCAGAGTGGCTTCCTCTGATGTTGCCAAGACTGCTTTCCGCACTCACTCGGGCCACTACGAATTTCTGGTAATGCCATTTGGTTTAATGAATGCCCCTGCCACATTTCAGAGCCTAATGAATGATATCTTTCGACCTTTCTTGCGACGATTTGTTTTGGTTTTCTTTGAAGATATCTTGGTCTATAGTCACTCGTGGGAGGCCAATATTGAACATCTCCAGACTGTCTTCCACATCCTCAATGACAACGCCTTGATCATTAATCCGAAGAAATGTATTCTCGGGCGAGAGCAGGTTGAATACCTCAGTCATATTGTTTCCTTTCAAGGAGTACAAATGGATCCAACGAAGATTTCAGCAGTTCTTCGTTGGCCAACCCCCTCGACGATGCGTGGTGTTCGAGGATTCCTCGGCCTTACGGGGTACTATCGCCGTTTTATTCGTGACTACGGAAAAATCGCTGCTCCCCTCACAGCTTTGTTAAAAAAATCTGACACTAAGAAAATTCAGTGGACTTCCGCCGCTGAAGAAGCGTTTCAGGCCCTCAAAAAAGCCCCCACCACTGCCCCAGTGCTACGTATGCCTGATTTCTCTCAGGATTTTGTGATAGAGTGTGATGCTTCAGGCCGTGGCTTTGGCGCTGTCCTTATGCAAGACCGACAGCCCGTTGCTTATTTCAGTAAAGCCATATCTGCTCGTTGGCTAGCCAAATTGGCCTATGAGAGAGAACTAATGGCCCTCGTCCTTGCTATTCAACATTGGTGACCTTACCTCCTTGGTCGTCGGTTCGTGGTTCGCACTAATCAGCGGAGTCTTCGCCACTTCCTTACTCAACCATTGACCACTCAGGCCCAACAGAATTGGGCAGCTAAACTTCTAGGTTATGACTTCAGTGTGGTCTACAAAGGAGCGTTAAACCGGGCAGCAGATGCCTTGTCACGCCAAGAGGAAGACATAATATGTGCCGCTATCTCGACACCAGTCTGGCTCGACTGGTAAGCTGTGCAGAGTTCAATCGACCAGGACGCCCATCTCTCGGCAGTCCGTTCTGCGCTTATGGAAGGCAAGCCTTCATCCAAACACTACACCTTAACTCACGACCTATTGTTCTATATGGGGCGTCTGGTTGTTCCACCACATTCTGAGTGGATTCCCAAATTAATAGCAGAATTTCACATCACCCCAAGTGGTGGCCATGCAAGGGCTTATCGTTCATATTGCCGACTTGCTGCTAACGTCTACTGGCCAGGAATGGTCAAGCACGTTTCTCAATTTGTTGCAGCTTGTGCAACGTGCCAGAAGCATAAATATGACACCCGTGCTCCAGCCGGCCTACTTACACCTTTGCCAATTCCCTTGCATGTATGGGAGGATATCAGTATGGACTTCATCACGGGATTGCCGAGGGCTGGGGGCGTAGACTGTGTGCTGGTGGTTGTTGATCGATTTTCGAAGTATGCACATTTTCTACCACTTCGCCATCCCGTCACAGCTCGTCAAGTGGCTGAAATCTTCACTCGAGAAATTGTGCGATTACACGGCCCGCCTGGCTCTTTCGTTTGCCTTCCATCATCAAATAATTTGTGTGTGAAAGTTTTGCTGCCTTTACTCCATAACAGAAGACGCAGAGTTATTTCGCCCCGAGAGATGGCTCAAGATTGCATTTTTCAGGTTATTAGCTCTGTTTTCGTAACCCAATTTAATTTAATTTTGTTTTATTTCATATGTAATCAATCTGATGGATTAATTTGATTAGGGTGGGCCTAGGATATGCCTGGGGAAGGAATTTGCATATAGGCAAATGAAGATTATTGCAGCAACTCTTGTGATGTTTATGAGATTCAAGCTTGTGGAGGAGAGTATGAATGCGACTTACAGAAGTATGTTCACTCTTCACATGGTCTACGCATTTCCTCGCTTTAATCCTTAATTAATGTTGTTTCCTTCCTCAATTCTCATTTTTACCACTCATCACTTGTAATCAGACTATATTCCAACAATATAAGTTTTATTCCCTTCATCCACAACCAATAGTCTCGGATTACTCCATCAAAAATGCATGTATCTAATTTTAGCCTATGATATTAAATAGAGTTTATTTTGGGTGGAGAAAGGACCCCTTTTGTTGCTGGTAAAGGATAATTGTTGCAGATCATCCTTGGTATAAATGGTATAGTTTCTAAAAGAGAAATGAGCACATTTTTATGGGACATGCGAAAATGATCAATTGACCATATTCTCAATGAATAATACTACTAATCCTGTAGTCCAGCTTCTCAATCACACCACATGGCCTCAACTACGCTAAACGAAAGAGATGACATTTACTTGGAGTGAGCATATACATATATAGATGAAGTAAATTATGATTTGTATAAATATGCTAAGAGAAATATGGTTTTGCATCAACATTTCTACACAAGGATGCATATTATTTATAATAGAACAAAAAAACTAACGAATTTATGAATCAAGCATTCAGGAGGATGAATGCCCAAGCTCAGGTCATTTCATCCTCAAAATTCCAATCTATGTGATGACTGTTGGCTGCTCCCTTCCGGTGAACTCCTTCAGCTTTGAAGTAGATAAAGCCAGATCTAACACATATAATCACACACACAATTACAAACTCTGGAAAAAAAACAAAAAGATGTAACAGAATAACAAGAATCGAACAAACCTATCAGTGGCTTTAATGCTATTTGTGCATCCACGCCATGTTTAGATGCATCCGGCTCAAATTGTTCGATATATATACGAACAGTTGCACCAGCAGACCCGGTACCCTGTGCTCGATAACATTAGTAGGGAAGCTGAAAATTGATGTTGACGCGTAGAAAACTGTAACAGAGAGCTTCATTTGGGGTATGGTCAAAGGAGACACATACCGATAGCCTAAATATAATCCTGGATCCATCTGTGAACACAAAACGGACACCTTGCTTGGCAACTACGCTGCCATCTACCTGCTCAAGTATGAAAAGGACATGTTACCAATATATTTCTTTGTCGAAAATTAAGGTTAGAGTCAATTTTGGGTAAGGCTCAACTTACAGGATCAGTGTAGGTGAAATCATCTGCAAACTGCAGTTTGTAGTCTCCTGCAATAAACATAGCTCTTTTAGCTAAATAACAAACTTCTTAATCAACTAGGTAGTGATCGAGATTTACCATATACATCACCGGTCTTGGCTTTGGAAATTAAGTCTCTAAGATAATCTATCATTTTATTAGCCCCTTCGGACTTACATTCCTATTGCACAAGGAACAAGGTATTTTAGTTGCAGCAAATTGCATGCATTAGAAGGAGTAATAACAAAATAGCAGAGTATAAGGCATGCCTCGTAGTCATATCGAGAGAAGAAGTTCCTCCCATAAGTCGCCCAATGCTCAGAAACAACATCCGACACAGAAACCAACTTCTCCCCTGGTTTCTTGTCCTTATTTCTAAAAGCAATTATTGACAACCAAGCTTAAAACAGCCCTGTCAATAAGCAATATTCGGTTTATCAACTAACTTGAATCATCACTGAAAATCAGATGAAGTGATCAACCATGAGATTTCCTTACGAGTTCATTAATATACACGTACCAGATACCATCTTTCTTACGGATGTGGTCGGAACCAGTTCCAAAACTTTCTTCTCCGCAGATTGACAATTTCCCTGCATCCATTAGGTTTCCGAAAAACTTCCAACCAGTGGGAACCTAAAGTGAAGTTTGTTTATAAGATATGACTGACTGCAGAAAGTACATTCGTTCCCTATAAATCAGCTAAAACTGATAACAAGGAATTGTAGAGTACCAAACCTCATAGAATGGAAGGTTTAACTTCTCTGCTACACGATCCAGAGCACCACTGGTCGGCATGGATCGAGCCAAACCCTGTGAAAATACATAAGCTGAGGATGTATAAACTCTTTGAAGAGAAATATTGGGAGGAGAATCTTCATGCTTTTCAAACCTTTGGGCCAGTTTTGAAGTATGGAATGGCCTTTTCTGCGTTGGCAGCAATAATAGCAACAGAATCGGAAGGAGTCACAAAAAATCTGCTTCCAAGAATCATGTTTCTGTCACCATCTCCTGGAAAACAAAGTATGATATTGATAAGGGTAGGCTCAGTTATTTCTGTTGCTTTTCCTTTATATTATGCGTTTTAGCGAATCAATTTTATAGAAATAGAAATCATGCTGCTGTTAAAATTCACTAAATATGCTGCTACAACGAAAGTATATCGACACGTACCATCACTTGCAGCACCAAATTCGGGACCATGTTCCGCATACATTATGTCAACCAATTCCTTGGCATATCTATTCCAGATCAACAAATTAAAACCAGTATTTTGGAATCATGTGAGCTTTTCTGAATGAATACTTCTTACGTGAGATTAGGATCTGGATGGCCATGTCCAAAATCTTCTAGAGGCACCCCATTTAAAATGGAATCCTGTACATTGAGAGGTAATTTGATATGGAACCAACTAGCATTGTTCGTTAGTTTTGATCATGACAAAAATGAAGCTAACATACTATGCTAGCTCCCAGTTTGTCCACAAAAATTGGTTTGGCATAAGCACCAGTGACGGCATGCATAGCATCAAATGTAAACCTGAAAAGAGTAAAACGAGAAGATTTGAAACAAGTTTAAAACAACGCATCAAGAAACAATACAAAATAGTAAAGGAAGCAGCAGCAAAACATCAGAATCGTGAGGCAGGGTACTCAAATACCTGAAATCTGACCGTGATATAAGGCTCCTGATAAGTGAAAAATCAAATACTTGCTGCAAAATAAGTAGAAACATGAACTCCCATCAAAGAGAAGTAAATATAATGGTTTCATAAATATTCTCCCAGAGTTGAAAATGAAGTTCCATTCTGTATGCTAGATCATGAACTAGAAACTGTATCCACTACCAAAAATAATCCCAATTGTATAAGAAAATTCAATTATTAGATCGAGTAGATCTAAAAAGGAACAAATGTAGAGGCAATAAAGATACAATTGTTCAAAGAGAACTTGAAATTTGGACTGCTCACCTCCAAAAGCTCCAAATAGTCAGCTACTGGATCGACTACCTCTACACTAAAAGGTCCACAGTTTGTTACACCAAGCTGAGAGAGATTGATGTCAGGAATGTCGGCTACTTTTATTTCAGAGATCTGCAGAACACTAAGGCAAGTCAAATAGAAGTGGCAAGCTTATCAATTGTTTGACTGATTTCAAGAATTCTTGCTAAAGATTATATTGAACCAAATCGTTCAGCAACATATATCAAATATATATATATGTAACTAAAAGCCTCCTTTGACAGAATGTTTTTTCAGTAGTAGCCAGACAGTCATCGAGGATTTAATCTTTGGGGTGAAAGAAGGAAAATAAGCTTGCTAGTCATGCACGGTGTGAATATCAGTTTCATCAATAAAGGACGATTCTTTGTGAATTTTGAGAACTTGACCCTAGAATTCTGTTTCTTGA
This sequence comes from Salvia splendens, assembly GCF_004379255.2. NCBI lineage: Eukaryota > Viridiplantae > Streptophyta > Magnoliopsida > Lamiales > Lamiaceae > Salvia > Salvia splendens. The sequence continues at coordinate 43,315,013 of NC_056036.1, read as the reverse complement.
ACTTGTAGTCTTGAACTAGAATATTCCTCTTTATAAAGAATGGTCGTCCTAATAAAAAAGCTCACAGTGAAACAGCTCTACAGTAGAAAAGCTAAAGCATCAGATGCATACAGAAAGAGTGTTTCCGTAGATCTTATCAGTAATCGACTCAGGTGCAGGTTGGCCACTGCTGTAATTAAACTGCAGAAGTAGGAACCAAGAGAATATTACGAATTAGTAGAACGTGATGATGAAGGGTTCAAGAGAGACACATGAGGAAAAGCCACTGGCTACAGGAAAAGATATAGGCAAAAGTACAAACAAGGCTCGTGCCGAATTACTAAGATCAAAATATACCTTGATACCCCAATCATATTCAGGACCACCAGGATTGTGGCTTGCACTCATTATAAATCCACCGTTGGCCTATATAAACAAAGGAAGTGGAACTAATACAAGTTGTGCAAGTTACAGCATATTAAGGGAAAAACACACACAACGCAGACAAAGAGACGAGTGATTCTTGCCTCTCTCTTCCTTATTACAGCAGATACAGCTGGTGTGGATAGTATACCATCCCTGCAGTCACAAAATTAAACCCTCTATTCGTTACCACCAACAATAGTTCTTTTCATAAACACACAATCTTAATGATACAGAAAGAGGAAGCTAATCAAACGAGTTCCAATAGAGCCACATAGACTAACGATAAAAATGGAACATCTTTTACTACATAAGCAAACAGCTGCATTTGAGATAGTGAAAAATAAGTATCCCTTAAAAAGGTTATTACATGGTCTCTTTAGAAAACATAAATATTGGAAATTCACAAGATAGCAAAAAGGGAAACTAGCCTGCCAACCAAGATTTTTCCAACACCATTGCCAGCAGCAATTTTGATGATTATCTGTGTTTCAAATGTAGCAATGTCAGCATTTGAACAAGACAATTCCATTGAAATGTCAATCAATCTTAAATTTGAACACCTGTGCAGCCTCCTTGTTAAAATATCTACCATCACCACCCAAAACCAAGACTCCATTTTTGTAATCCTCTGGTGGCAATGAATCAAACAGTGCCTTCAATCACACAAAAATTCCTCATTAGAAACAAACACATAGCATAAGCAAAGCATCACTACTTCAGTATTCAAACTGTCAGACCTGAATCCAGTTGGCAAGATAATTTTCTCGCATGAACTCTTTCACCTAACAGCAGCAAAAAATCAAAATCCAATTATCATCAAACATAATTGGCAATGTAGCACAAAGATCACACCTTTTTCCGAAGACCACTTGTGCCAGTCTTCTGCCCCTCAATTGGCTGCGTTGGCACACTCTTAATCTGAAATCAATCAAATCAAGGTAATATCTCAGCACCCCACTTCGATATTCTCCCTCTTTCCTCTCTATCTCTCTCTCCCTAAACCCTTATTCAAAAAAAATGGAACCTTGAGTTCTTGGGAGTTAGCAACAGTGGCTGAAGGAGAAGTTGATGAAGAGGAAGCCCTAACCGAGACAGACAAAAGTGGTGATGGTGAAGCATTCCTGAAAGAAATGTTGGAGAAAAGTGGAGTGGGATTGAAGAAAGAAAGAGAAGAATAGGCTAGAGATGAATCGTTTCCATTAGAATTCCTCAATTTTCTTGATAGCAAAGAGGATGTGGGCCTTGAAGCTATGGAGTTCAAAGCCATATCCCCACTGCGATGAAAGAAACAAGCTTCTAAAAATCTCTTTTTTCTATTGAGGAATTTGCTCACTTTTTCTTTATCTTTTTCTTTGTTTCTGTGAGACGTGAGTGAAGTTGAGGTTTTTAAGAAGAGGAAATTTTGAACTGAATGTGGTTCGCAAATCTAGAGAGGTATTGTGGGCGTGCCACGTGTACGTTGGACTGCTATGTGTGTTCTTCATTTCTATCAACTTGATTCTAAATATCTCTCGTTTTAAATTTGGTTGTTCATAATTTGATTCATATAATCTCATTTACTACTACCATTTAAAACGAATATTCGTGAGAGATTGGTGTTTTTGGACATTGTATTGGTATTTGTCCTATATTGACGAACATATTCCTTAAGATCCGATGTTGTGGCCATGAACTATAAAATTTCATAGAAAAACACTCAAAAGATAAAATTTTTAGTTAGTGGTAAATGGTAATCGAATGAATTTCTCTCCAACATTAACTGTGGCTTATGATTAGTCAAAAGAGTATTATTTTTTTCGTAATTTACTCAATAAATCATGAGCGCATTTGAATTTTCCTCTTTTTATTTACTCACTTTATTGTGAGTTAAAAATTAATTAAGTGAGAAGAAAGATTAATTGATATACATCGATTCAAATATAAAGTTGAAAACTTTGAAGCTTGTCAGTTAATGTTTGAGGACTAACTGAATATCTATATTCCTCTCTCTATACATACTGTATTAATTTTTCTAAAGAAGAATTGAGCACTAATTTAGATTTCCCAAAATAAACAAAACACTCCATTTCTTGAGTAATTAAGCTCGATTTCGAGAGGAAAATTGGGCGTTGAATTGCTGAGATTTGTTTGACATGTCGACGAATCAGAACCCAAGCTCGAACAGCATTGCGGCTCCAATCGAGATCGGGCCGGACGGCCTGGCCCGAGAATCTCCAATCATAGCTTACACCGAGAAGGTATAGCGCCGGAATCCTCGTTTAGATCTCACGAATCACGAAAACACTATTCTGATTGCTCATCTTGTTTTCGATTTTGGGTTTCAGATCATTGAGGACGAGCAGCTTCAGTTGAGGAAGTGCGTAAGCTTGCTTCTCATCATTAGACTAATTTCTCTTTATATTTACTGATTTGGAGTGAATTTATGTAATTGTAGTTTGTTTTCTATCTTAGGTCTTAGATTAATGTACATTTTGTTGATGTAGTGCTGAACAGAGAGTGTGTGATGAGATTTTCTGGTCTAGCATAGTTTATTTTGTATTCAGATCAGTAGTGGAGCTATTGATATGCTTTCATGGCATGTGATATTAGTTGCATTCGTGATCTTAATGTTTCTTAGAAAATTTTTACGATTGTGAAAAGGTGAGGCTTTGACTAGTGGGTGATTCATGGACTCGAAGTTCTTGAGCTTAATTCGAATGCCAGAGTTTGATTAGATAACGAAACCATTGTACTAATGTTTTTCTGATGATCAACTCAGTCTTGGCCAAGTATTTCTTGAAAAGTAGTGTTGATACGGGTGTGTGTGATGAACTTATCATGATATTCCAGTATAGCATAATTCATTTGTCTTCAAATCAGTAGTGGAGTTGTTGATATGCTTTCATGCCATGTAATTGTTCAGATGCATTTGTGATCATGGTGTTTCTTAGAAAATTTTGGTGAATGTGAAAAGGTGATGTTTCGGAAGTTCTTGAGTTTGAGTCGAATGCCAGAGTTTGATTATATAACGAAATCATTTTAACGATAATGATTCAGTTCTTGGTTGTAATTGAGTTTCCATTGGGGGTTATTAGGATTTACAGATTATGTATAGTGTGTATTTCCTTTCACCCCGAACAGATTCCTCGTTTAGCATTACCATTTCCTATCTCAGTCGCCTCATCATGCTAATATCCCTATCAACTTATCATGTGTGAATAATATAATATATTTCCACTCAGGTATATTGAAGAAAACTATTCTAAGATTCGTGATGTCGAACGAGAACTTGCCAACCTCTCGATGGAAATGAAGCTTACAGCTGGTCCAAAGAAAGCTGGTATGCATTTGCCAGCAATTCCTAAGAATAATTCCGCGTCTTCTGTAGAGTATAACGCGTTCTTGTCTTACTCTATTAGCACTTGAGCACCTAAGGAAGAAAATAGAAATGTCAACAGAGAGAATTCGATTGGCTAAGGTGAAAGAAGAACAAGCTAAAAAGGTATGCTTCTTTCCATTAAGGAGCTGATCTTAATGTAGTCAGCTTAACTCAGTTTCTTCTTCTCATAACCTCATTATATGTGCAGTTTTTCTAAGCTGCAAAATTTGTACTTGACTTTTCACTTTTCCAAAGTCCTACTCCTTGCAAAGGGGAACGAAAAATGCATTTGACCATTTTTGAAGTTGCATTATGCCTCGTGGGTCCATTTTTCACCTCAAAATGTGATTTTTAGTGTCTGCTTGATCTAAAGAAATCCAAGTTCATGTATTAGATCAAATTCTCATCCTCCATTGAAGTTTTTAAATTTCCGTCTTCTGAAGGTCTCAGCTGGATCACTTCTACTTTTCTCCGTACTCTCTGATAAACATTGTTCTTATCGCTAGGCCTGGGAAGCAGCAGCAAAAGAGGTGCAGGATGAGGAAGCGAGCAAACAGAAGCTTTGTGACGATCTAAATAATTTGGTAATCGATTCTTGATGGTAACATTGCCAGGTAACTTATTCGAGTACTTTTGTCTCATCTCAAATCTTATGCTCTTGCAGGTCCAGGAAAGTAGCAACAGCCAACTTGCTCGACTGGAGGAACTGAAGCGCCGAATGGAGTCTCTGAACCCGAGCAGATCTTCCAATACACATACGCCCTTTGTATGATTCACTCAGACCTTCATCTAGGAGTATGCATATGCACTTAGTTTGTTCGTCTCTCTATGCTTAATGCTTTTGTTCTCTCCCCGATGGTTGCGTTTTAAAGTAAACAAATCCTACGAGTTACCTCCCTAAATCATTATACCCCTTTAGATATCACATTTTCTTACCTACTAACACAAACTGAGTTTAGTTGAGAAATCTTGACAAGTCTTGACTATTGACAACGAGTAGGCGGGAAATCAAAGACTGCCACAGAGTAGTACAGTTGAAGTTTCGTCTGCCGGGGAACCACCCTGTGGAGCTACGGGAACCATATCTACTGAAGTTAAAGCAGAGAACTCCGCGGTAACTGAGCAAAATCAGCAGCCTTCTAGCGACAGCGAGGGAAGACGGAAGAAGAGAAGTTCAAATAAAGGACGAGGAAGTGGAATAGGAGCAGTACCTAAGGGCCGAAAGCATGCAGTACCGGATTGGACAGGAGCTGGTTTTGATGTTGATGGCAGAGGTTGAGAGTGAATACACGATCCTTACCGGCTCCCGGCCACTTTCTAAAATTCATTTCTTCCTTATTATTGGACAAATTCTAGTCTGTTACCATGACATAAACTAAAACAGTTTAATTTATCTGACATGAAAAAACGTGTCCATATTTATAAATGAATGTTTTTGCCTCCTCCTTGAACTGATGTGTATGAGCTCTCAACCATGGTGGCCTAGTATAGAGATGCTAAATGTAAATTTTGCATTTGTTTGATGTAAAAGATTTTCATAATTGTGATTATGCTTCTTCTTCTTGTTTGGCAGTGACAGGTGAGTAGTTTATGATTCAAAATCCTTCAAAATTGACTAAAAAAAACTATTGAATTTCTTCCTCTATTACATATACAAACGTGTAGAATGAGTTTGAGATGTTATGCTTTCCTTATTGTGAATTGGTTTTAAGATGGAACCACAAGAGGTAGAATCCTGATGACGAGGCCTGGGAAAACATCGTCGGGGTCATGAATATGCGGATTCCTCTCGACTATGTAAGGATCGGAGCACTTGTCGCTGATGGTGTGTAGGGTTTCGCCTTCTCCGACAACGTATATCTCGTCGCACGGCTTCTCCACCTGCCACCCTCTCGCCGCCGTCGTTAGGAGGATCAAAGCTACCACGCCAAGCCACGAGGCGTCCCACGCTTTTGTGCATTTGGAGGGAACGACTGCCATATAATTGTGTGAAGAAGAAATGATTATGATCGACTTGAAATTAGGATATTGGTGTTTGGCATTATATAGATAATAATACATACGGTCCACCTAAGCACTTTGGTAGGAGACAATTTCATTATTTTATCAACTTGATTTAATGACAATTGTGTGTGGGGGAGGCTACTAGAAAAAGAAGTTATTCAAATTGAGGATATGGTAAAGAAAGTCAGAAGTGTGAATATTCAGTTGTAAGATATTTTTAAAGTATATTTTGGGGTCGATTAATTATTGATAACAATTATTGCAAAATGATGTGAAGCATCGATTACAAGACTCTAATCCAAACTACTGAATTAAGAACGTCAGTTTTGACTCAAAATTGTTGATTTTTTGACAATTTTTTTTTATCGTTTTTTCTTTGTTTTAACCCTATTTTGTGTCAAAATTGGCGCTTAACCGAAACTATGAATCAAAATTGGACACATAAATTAATCAATGGTCCGATTTGAACCAAACCTGCCTTCTATGAAATTAATAGTGAATTAATTTGAAGCAAGTTTGGTTTGTTTAATTTGGTCAACTAATTAAGAAGCAATTAAAATTAGGTTAACTTCTATTCCTTAAAACATTTCCAATTTGTATATAAATCCTATTTTTTTTAGATATTTGTCAACTGGTCGTAGGCGATAGGCATGTTGTTTCCGGTACAAATAAAAGGGAGTTTTTTTGGGGGGGAGATGGAGTATTTTATTGATTTTCTAATACTATAATTAATAAACAGTTGTACCTTTTTACCAACATCATGAATCTATGATGACACATCCTTTATTTAATTATTTCTATTGAATACTTTTAGTTTATATATAGTTGACCACGAGTAACTACTGAGATCGAACAAATGTTAATGATTAAATAGGCCACGTAATTTATCATACCATTATTGATAAACGTGTACGTCTCCTTTTCATATAATTAAGTATATTAATAAAATAGTGTCTAATAGAATGGTTAATATCTGATGTGAATGATCGAGTTTGATTCAATTATAATGGGACGGTGGCCTTAATTTGTGTCATTTTCAAGCTTGTAGAATCCATTTTGCGTTTTTCAAAAGTAAACTAAGAATGATCAAATTAATTATTCAAAGTAGAAATAATGTATGGACTATGGACCATATGCTAAGAGTGTGAGATGGGCATTAGACTATGGTCTTTGAGAGTGGAACACGCTTTCCATGTCAATTTCCCTATGATATTACTTTCTTTTTTGCAGTCTAAGGGTGTTCGGTTATTCAAGATTAACATATCCCCACATTGAATTGATTTGAGATTACCATAGATTTATTTTATCACATGATATGGTCAAAACTCCTAAGTCAAGATTAATTATTAAACCGAACACTATCATAATGATTCAATCTCATCAAACCGAACACCACTAAATGCACGAGTAGTAACAGGTACATGTTGATATGCAAAAGGTACAGCCGTGAAGGCAGTTTGAAATCCGCATCCACCGATTCATGTCCACTTATGGTGAAACTTGCCGTAGCACAGTCTGTTCCCGGTCGCCTCTCCACCTCGAACATCACCAAATCCAATCCAATTTCCAGCAACGGATCACTCATGAACCGACCAGAGGGCTGCACGTGCACCCTTGTCCGTACTCACCACCACAGGAACTCGAATGCAATGTCACAAGCCATCAAATCCTACACCCTCTATAATAATCTATGCATAATGGCCATACATGATAGAATCACAGTATCGACTGTGCTCTCTTCTCGGGTGCGTCTAGGAGGCTCGAGACGGGTCGGGCCATTCGTGATTATGCAGTCACTGAGAGTGTTGAATCAGATATCTATGTTAAGAATGCTCTTATAGACATGTGCTGCAAATGTGTATATGCTGAAGAAGCAATAAAAGTGCAGAGAGATGGGATGATATCTATGCAAAGAATGCTCTTACAGACAATGGTGGTGTTCAGTTTCCAAGATAAAATAATACCAAGATACAATCTAGGATTGAGTTATGAGATTATTTTAGTCATAGGGGGTTAGCTATGACTAATTATCTCATGATTATTCATCTAGGATTGAGTTGTGGGGTTGAATCTCATGAACCAAACACACTATAAATTTAATCCCGGATACAATCTTGCAAGCCGAACACCCCCAATGTGTATATGTTAAGAACTGCTGGCCACCGGAGATGTCCCAAACCCGGTAGGTTGGAGCTGTATAGGAACCATTTCTGAAATTGCCAGACATCAAAATTATAACGAAATGTGATATAAAACTTGTCAAAATTATCAGAAAGAAAGCTTTTTCATATATGCACAAATCCAGTAGTATACACTGAAAAATGAGCTCCAGCATACAGCAAATGTAATAACTGTAAGCAAGCACTAAACAAATTCAACTAGCTAGTTTGAAAGCATCAATGAAGAGACCATAAGTGAAACCCATTTTGAAGTTGTTGAGGAGGGCGACGTAGAAGGTGATCTTGGGTCTGCTATAGTAGAACCTGGTCACATACTCGGTGATGAGAACACACAGCACCGCGGCTATAACATCATTGACGCCTAAAGCTCCGAATGACAGGGAGATGGTTTGGGCGACGTAGAAGCCACCCAAGAGAGAGATGCCGCCAAAGAGTGCCCTTCTTGACGGGCTTTTGAAATAGTTGCGTGAAACATCTGGTATGATTCGTATAATGTCAACCAGTCGTCGAGGCCCTTCACTTTCCTGCACTGCAACTACTCTGAAGGAACTTGACGAGGATCTTGAACTAAACCTCGTTCCCCACTTTACATTCCGATTGCTTTTTTTAGCAACCAATCCGTATTCAAGGAAGCCAGTGCAAGCCAAAGATGCACCATTTGCCATCTGCAACAATTGCTAACGAATATCAATAACTAATTGTCCCCTGTAGGAAAGAAATCAAAGATATTGATAAAACTGCACCATTTTCCATCAACAATAAATGCTTATGGTATCAACAAATAATTGTCTCCTCTGGGAAAGAATTCGAAGATATTCACAAAACAGCAACATTTGCCATCTGCAGCAATTGCTAATGAATAACAACAAATAAATGTCTTCTTAAGGAAAGAAATTGATGATATTACCGACAATTTTTCCCAACCAAAAACCTTGCTTCCAAAACACACGATAACTAATGTTCAAGAATAAACTATGATGATCTTTAAATCAAAAGGAAATGAAAAAGGGATAAATTCATAATTTCACCTTCTTCACAGATCAAATGAGCAGCGCCATGTTAATACTAATGTAGCTGAAAATCAACTGATGCAGTATATCAAATCATACCATATTTCGAAAATTTAGACAATTCAGAGCCCATTACTTAGCATCGATAAATTTTCTCACGTATCTAGAGAAATTGAAGCATCAAAAATCCCAAAAGCATAGAATCAATGAGCTCAATATTACGAATTACTTCATATATTGCGAAACGAAATCATATCTGCCAGAAAATGAGTGTAAACTGAAAAAGGTTGGAAGAGCTTGATAAAAACATCAATGGCGTCAACATTAATTCACCTTCCAAAAAAGATAAACATTACAGCTAAGAAACGCACCGTGTAAGCTTGAAGCTGTGAATTGAAAGAGCAAAATTGGTGGTGAAAGGGATTTCGAATTTTCGATCTGATAATAAGGAATTTTGAGGGAAATTAGTGCTTCATCGGATCCTGACCCGCTCGTTGGTGGGTCGGGTTGTGGGCTGCCCCGGGAAATTGGGCTTAAGCTCCCACGGCCCACCAAGCGACTATTTTGTTAATTTTCTTCGAGCATTGTCAAATTATAAGGATATTTATTGAATAATTGTGCAATAACATCCATAGCCAGGTCAATTAGTTAGAAATTCATTTTCGAAATTTCGAACTCAAAATAGTTTAAGTATGTTACAATTATAATTTTTTAAAATATTAATAATTAAAATTTAGAATATCACTACATGGTAAAGCTTCAATCCTATGTTATAATTCATTTTCTTATCTTTGTCATAAGATTAATATTGATAAATTTGGGATTTTTAAAGATTTTTAAATTTTATAGTTAAGTTTACTCTATTTTGATTTTGTACGAAATTCATACAAGATTATACGGTTTACACGATCGACAATAACGAAATTCAATAGTGTGTGATGGATCCGCGAATTTCTGATGTTAGTAAACGCTGGTAGAGAAAAAAGACTACGACACGATGAATTTACGTGGTTCGATTTACTGAAGTAAATCTACGTCCACGGGAAGAAGGGAGGGCAAGATTGTATTGCTTGATCTGGGATTACAGCTTACAACACAGACTTGCTATATGATTTTATCTCTAGAGAGCTTAACCCTTTTCTATCTGATCTAAGTTCTATTTATACCTTGAACTAAGATCGTGGCTTGCATCACCACTAAGTCGTGGATGTCGTGTAGGTCATGGCCTAAGATCGTGGATGTAGTGTAGGTCATGGCCTACGATCGTGGCCTGAGTTGACACCACGTGGTAGTGGGTGTGTTGGAAGTTGTGGAAATCCAGTATGGGTCCAATAACTCCTTGTTCGGTCGAAAGCTGAGACCGAACTGCTCTGGTTGCCGATCTGAGAGTAGAGCTTGATGCCGACCTGAGAGCAGAGCTTGATTGGTTGGCTTTTACCGAGCAGTAGGCTGAGGCCGAACTCTAGCTTGATGCCGACCTGAGAGCAGAGCTTGATTGGTTGGCTTTTACCGAGCTGTAGGCTGAGGCCGAACTCCTTGGTAATGCCGAACTCATACTCTTCCTTGGGCTTTGGGCTGATGGGCCGTCATTGCTGTTGGGCTTGTTTGGTACGCACCCCATCACTACCCCCCCCCGAAGGGCGAAGTGAATCACTTCGGCAAAGTGAGTCACTTCGGCATTCTGGATAAAGGCAAGGGGGAGGCTGATGTCAGGGGACGTGCCTCGCATTAAATGCGACAGTGAAATCCGGCCGTTGAATCCTGAAAAGGTGGGATTCGAAACGGTGCGACGATTTTGAAATCTTCGCCGAATCTGATAAATACCTCCTTTCTTCATCATTGAAGCACTTTTGCGACTGCTTCTTCTGCACTCTCTCTTTTTTGCGAAAATTCTCTCTCCGCTTTCAAGAATTTCTTCGGACTTTCTTCACCTTCAAAAAGTAAGAAAAATGTCTTCTTCTTCTTCTTCGGAGTCGGGTAGCGGTAGGAAAGGGGATAAGGGGTCTTCTAGCCGGAAGGAATCCGGGGAGAAGACCGTAGAGTATTTCCATAGTATTTTGAGTAAGGATACTGTGATATCCCTACCCGAAAAATACTTTTTTCCTGGGGGGAAGGTGGTGGTACCTGACGGCGATCATAGGGCTGACTCCCCGCCGGAGGGTTACGCCACCGTGTACGAGGCCTGCTTAGAATGCGGGCTTCGTTTCCCCCTCCCTTCTGCCTTTATAGATTTACTAGATTTTTTTCAGCTTCCTTTAGGCCAGGTGACTCCGAACTCTTGGAGGCACTTGTCGGCCTTCGCTGCCGAACTCCGTAATTTAGGAAGGGATTTGTCTTTGAAGGCAATCCTTAAATTCTTTCAATTTAAGAGGAAGGGGTCTTGGTTTTACTTGATCCCTGTACAGCCCTTTAGGGCCTTTTGTAAAACGAAGTGGCCGAAGTGGCAAAACCGCTTCTTCTACTATGATAGGACCGCGGCTCCTAGTTTTCCCTGGAGAGGGCCGAAGTCCGTTATCCGTCATCCTCGGCCTGAACCGTTGGACGAGCTCGATGGCGAGCTCAACAAGATTCCCATAGTTAGGAAACAATACACGGAGTCTGAGCTCGTCAAGGGCGACGTCGTGTTCGACATCTCGTCTTCGGACGAAGAGGCCGAGGGTGAGGATTTCTCTTTATCTTTATGCTCAACTGCTTTAACGAAGAAAACTAAACTTGCTTTCTTGCTTTTTGGCAGTGTACATGCTGACCAAGGCTACCCGAAAATCTTCGGAGTCCAAGGAGCCGGAGAGGCCGAAAACCACCAGCTCGGCGTCTGATGCCGAGAGGACTCCGAAAAGGCAAAAAACCTCTTCGGATCCGAAGAAGCCGGAGTCGACTTCGGCAAAGGGGAAGGGGAAGGCCCAGAAGCCCCCGAGAGCGCCAGAGAAAGACGTGGTCTTGGCGCCTCCTTCGGAACATATCTGTGAGCCGTTTTTATGGCCCACGGACTTCGCCGAGGTGAATTCTCTTCTTGATTTTCTGGCCTTGCTTTTTTCCTGTATTTTTGTGGCCCCTTTGTTGACTTTTTTCTTTATTCATTTTCAGAGGAACGATATGCTCTCCAAGCTCGTCGCCGTCGAACTCTCCAAAGCGTCCAATGACTATGCTGAGATGCAGAGGAAGTTGGCGGCTGCTTGTCATCGGGCCGAACAGGCTGAGGCTAACTTTGAGAAGGCCAGAGCTGCTAGGATTTCGGCCCAGGATGAAGCTCAGTTTGCCAAAAACCAGCTCGTCATCCAGCGAGAGCAGACGAAACGGAGGGATGCTGCTGCCGTGGTTGCCCAAGGGGAGGCTCTCCGTGTTTACACGGAGAAACTCTTTTTGAGCAGCCAGTTCTCGGCCTTTGTCGGTAGTCTGGTAAGGCTAATTACCGATAAGGGCGAGCAGGGGGCCGACGTCGTGCTGCCTCTGTATAGCCGAGAGATAGCGGCTCGGCTTCAGAATCTGCCGCTCCTTGAGGAGCTCGCTTCATCTTCGGTCCTGCTTTCTGCAGACCGAGTCCGGAGTTGTCGAGCTGATCGGGACGAGAACCTGGAGGCTATCTTTGCCTCCGTGGGACCCGTTTCACCCGCTTCGACTTACCACGGAGAGGGTGAGGCCGAGCCGCTGGAGCTGGAGGCCGAAGTCGAGCGGGCCGGGCATCCGGAGAAGGAGGCCGATCAGGAGGCGGAGGCGAGGCCGGCAGGATGCGAGGCCGAGGCTGAGGTAGCTCAGGAGAAAGAAGCTGAACCAGACCAAGGAGCCGGAGACGAAGCTGACGGAGTATGATTTCGTCTCCCTTCTCTTAGTCTAGTTTCTTCCTTGTAAAATGGCCTTGAAGCCCTCCTAGTGTAAAAAATTTTCCTTGTGAATGAAAAATTCTCTACACTTGTCTTCGTATAGCTTTTCGTACTCGCCTTTATTCCTGTTGTATTTTACTATCTGCTCGGTACAGCTGCCGAACTAATATAGCTGCTTTGTACTCAAGGAGATGGAGATACTTCACTGGAAACGGCTGTACTCTTCGGCTTTAGACGAAGCTGAGAAAAGAGCTATAGCCGATCAGACGAAGAATGACGAGCTTCTGGCTCGTTTAGTGAAGCTGGGGGCCGATAATAAGGACTTAGAGTCCGATAAGAAGGATCTGGAGGCCGAGCTGAATACGACCATTGCTGAGAGGACTGCGTACGAGGATTACATCCGTGTGCGCGGGGGAGTGACCATATCAGATGTTCAGAGTCGAGTTGACGAACTGTGGGAGGAATATCATGTACTCCGGAGGAACAATGCGCTGGAGAGCTCGGCTTGCCAACAAGTTGTGAAATCATTGCGGCGCTGGGCTTCTCGGTACAACATTGTTCTTTCTCGGCGCCCCTCCATAGAAAGATTCCTTCGGCATATCGTGCCAACAGATGCTCGCACTCCAGATCAAACCTCTGGTTCCCTTGTTCAAAATCCTACTCCTAGTCAACAACGAACTCCGGAACAGCCGGAAACGTCAAGACGAGAACGGGCTCAGGAGCAACCGGAATCGTCAAGACAGGGACGGACTGAAATTCGCCGAGGAGTTGTGACTATGAGCGAGCAAGATCAGCAGATGCTTATTGCAGAGACTCTTCATCGCCGAGGTGTTAGGACTTCTCGGGCTCGGGGAAGAGGCGTTGGGTCGAGGATAGCATCTCGTCGACCTGCTTATTCTTCATCTGCTCGGAACAACCGAACTCGGCTTCCAGAGGATTTTGCAGATAGGTGGCTTAACTTCAGCAACCCTGGACAGTAGAATAGTCCTTTGTAATAGCGTAACGCCATTTTGTAGGGTAGCGGAGTTGTATGCCGAACAAGATTTGAAAAATGAAATTTTGTTTTCGCTTCTAACACTGTATTCACAGCTTAGCGAAAAAATTTCATCGTACTTGTCCTCGGTCTTATGAAGTAAACTTCTTTGACCGGACTTGGTCCTTGGTCTTATGAAGTAACCTTCTTTGACCGGACTCGTCTTTGGTCTGATGAAATAAACATCTTTGACCGGACTCGTCTTTGGTCTGATGAAATAAACATCTTTGACCGGACTCGTCTTTGGTCTGATGAAATAAACATCTTTGACCGGACTCGTCTTTGGTCTGATGAAATAAACATCTTTGACCGGACTCGTCTTCGGTCTGATGAAATAAACATCTTTGACCGGACTTGGTTTGTGTTCTAATTTGGCGATTTGTCGCCGGGATCGAACTTTCCCTTGTCCTAATTCGGCGAGTTTTATCGCGTGGATCGGACTTTCCCAGTTAACCGAAGTGGTCTTATGCAGTAAACCTCTTTGACTAGACGTGGTCGTCCCCGGTCTTATGAGGTAAACTTCTTTGACCGAACTTGGTCGTCCTAATTCGGCGAGGTTTATCGCGTGGATCGGACTTTCCCTTATTGCAGTTCGTTCCAGACGAAGTGCTTATTTCTTAAGCCGACTTGTGGTCTTGTATCTTCCTGAGAAGCTTGGACTCACAATCGTTGGCTTATTGCAGTTCGTTTCAGACGAAGTGCTTGTTAAGCTGAATTGCGGTCTTGTATCCTCCTTGGAAGCTTGGACTCACAATCGTTGGCTTATTGCAGTTCGTTTCAGACGGACTGCTTGTTAAGCTGAATTGTGGTCTTATATCCTCCTTAGAAGCTTAGACTCACAATAGTCTTTAATAATCGATCTAAAAAGGGGATCAGTCTTTAAAGAACGATATACCTTGGTACCATTTGTAAGAGACGACAAGCACATAGAGACAAAACACATAGAGAAAAAATGAAAAAGATGAAAGAAAAAAACTTTAAACCCTTTTATAAAACGACAAGTAAAAGGTACAAGTAAAAAACAAACAAATAAAAACATGTACCCCTATGACCGGACTAGACACAAGACAGACTGACCGGACTTTTGTCTCTTACAAGTGGAACTTCTTGAGGTTGGAGACGTGCCATGTTCGGGGTACTTGTTCTCCTGACATGTGAGTCAATTTATAAGACCCTTTGCCGAGGACTTCTGACACCCGATATGGACCCTCCCATGTGGGTTCGAGTTTGCCCAGCTTTTCTGCTCGGCTTACTTCGTTGTTTCTCAAGACGAGATCTCCCACTTGAAATTGAAGCTTTTTCACCCTTTGGTTATAATACCGGGCTACTTGCTCCTTATACTTGGCTGCTTTTATGCACGCCAATTCTCTTCTTTCTTCGGCGAGATCTAGTTCTGCTCTCAGTCCGTCGTCATTCATTTCTGAGGAAAAATTTAGAGTTCGGGGACTGGGTACGCCGATCTCCACCGGAATTACGGCTTCAGTGCCGTACACCAGACTATACGGAGTTTCACCGTTGGAGGTTTTGGGTGTAGTTCGGTAGGACCATAGGACTTGAGGGAGATTTTCTACCCATTGTCCTTTGGCTTGTTCTAACCGAGCTTTTAACCCTTTCACCAGAATCCGGTTCGTTACTTCCGTTTGTCCGTTTGCTTGGGGATGGGAGACCGAAGTGAACCGCTGTTGAATGTTCAGCTCTTGGCACCAATTCTTGAACGTCTTGTCGGTGAACTGAGTCCCATTATCCGAGATGAGGATGTGGGGTATGCCAAATCGGCACACTATGTTCTTCCAGACGAAGTCCAATGCCTTTGAGCTCGTTATCGCAGCTAATGGTTCAGCCTCCACCCACTTCGTGAAGTAGTCCACGGCAACGATAAGGAATTTCATTTGCCGAGGAGCTTGAGGAAGTGGTCCCACTATGTCTATGCCCCATTGCATGAAAGGCCAAGGGCTTTGCATAGTGTATAGATCGGTCTGCGGCATCCTTGGGACATTTGCATGAATTTGGCACTTCGTACACTTCTTGACGAGCTGCACTGCCTCTTGTACCATGGTTGGCCAATAATATCCCCATCTCAGAACTTTTTTAGCTAAAGCTCTGGCTCCGATGTGGCTACCGCACGATCCTTCATGAACTTCTCTGAGGATGTAGTCCGTCTCTTCTGGTCCTACGCACCGCAATAACGGCTGGAGGTAAGACTTTCTAAAGAGGACTCCTTCATGAAGTTCGTACCGAAGTGCTCGGCACGTGATCTTCCGAGCTTCTCTCTTATCCTCGGGCAATTGTCCTTGATCCAGATACTGCAAGATCGGCGTCATCCAGTTCGGCGAGCTGGATACTGAATGTACCTCGGCTTCATCAATGCTTCGATGCATTAATTCTTCCGCCTTTGAGCTCGGATCTGAGGCCAACTTACTTAAGGTATCTGCTCGGCTATTTTCCGCTCTGGGAATGCGGATTATCCGAAAATAGGAGAAACTTCGGCTGATGCTTTGCGCTTTGTCCAAATACTTCTTCATTCTCTCGTCACGAGCTTCACTTGTACCCAACATGTGATTTACTATGACTTGTGAATCACAATGGACTTTGAGAGATTTGACGAGCAGACTTTGCGCTAACTGGAGTCCGGCCAGGAGGGCTTCGTACTCGGCTTCATTATTAGTAGAGGGGAATAGGAAACGAAGTGAGTAGGTTACCTCGTGTCCGTCGGGAGCGACAAGTAAAATACCAGCTCCACTTCCCATCTTGTTTGAAGCTCCATCTACGAATCCGCTCCAGCAGTCCGGCGGCTCTACTTCGTATTCCAAGGGCTGTGCTAGTTCGGCATTGGCGGAATTCTTCTGTTCGGCAATAACAGGAATTGCTTGATCGAACTTTGCTTCTGCAAGAAAATCTGCCAAGGCTTGTCCCTTGATGGCTTTTCGAGGTAGATATTCAATTGTGTGCTCTCCCAACTCTATAGCCCACTTGGCGATTCTGCCTGATGCTTCTGGTTTGGTCAACACTTGCCGAAGTGGCAGATCAGTTAAGACGCATACCTTGTGAGCATAGAAGTATGGCCGCAGTCTCCTTGCTGCATTTACTAATGCCAGAGCAATCTTTTCCAGAGGTTGATACCTGGTTTCTGGACCTCTTAATGCTCGGCTTGTAAAATAGATGGGAAGCTGCTTTAGGCCTTCTTCTCGTACAAGCACCGCGCTGATGGTTTGATCCGATGCCGCTAAGTATAAGAATATTACTTCGGCTTCGGTTGGAGCAGAGAGAATAGGAAGCTCGGCTAGATAACTTTTGAGCTCGTCAAAGGCCTTTTTCTGCTCGGCTCCCCACTCGAACTTTGGTGCCTTTTTCAACACCTTGAAGAACGGCAGTTGCTTTTCGGCTGCTTGGGAAAGGAATCGATTCAGTGCGGCTAGACATCCGGTTAGCCTTTGCACGTCATGTATGGACTTCGGCATTGCCATGTTCTGAACGACTTGAACTTTTGAGGGGTTTGCCTTGAGTCCGTCCTTTGAAACCCAACAACCCAGAAACTTTCCCGAATCTACCAAAAAGGTACACTTTTGGGGATTAAGTTTGAGGTTGGCTTTCTTGAGCACGTTGAGAGTGGACTTGAGGTTGTGCTCGTACTCCGAAGTGCTTTTGCTTTTGACGACTATATCGTCAACATACACTTCGACCTCCTTTCCAATCAGGTGCCGAAAAAGCTTGTCTACCATCCTTTGATAAGTGGCTCCGGCATTCTTTAAACCGAATGGCATCTTTTTATAAGCGAAAATGCCGAAATCAGTAATGAAGGCCGTTTTTGAAGCGTCAATCTCATCCATTAAAACCTGATGGTATCCTTTGTATAGATCAAGAAAACAAAAAATTTCAAAGCCTATCAAAGCTTCTACTTTTTTATCTATGTTCGGAAGGGGATAGCAATCTTTGGGACAGTGCTTATTTAGATCGGTGAAATCTATGCACATCCGCCATCCTCCTTCCTTTTTCTTGATCATGACAGGATTGGCCACCCACGAAGGATACTTCACTTCGAATAACACATCCGCCTTCAAT
Source organism: Salvia splendens (assembly GCF_004379255.2). Taxonomy (NCBI): domain Eukaryota; kingdom Viridiplantae; phylum Streptophyta; class Magnoliopsida; order Lamiales; family Lamiaceae; genus Salvia; species Salvia splendens. The sequence goes on along the minus strand of NC_056036.1, from coordinate 43,297,146 downwards.
AATTGACGGACTTCGTCATGGATGACTTGACTTCGTTCTGCCGCAAAGAGTCTTTGCTTCTGTTTTATCGGCCGGACCGAAGGATCAATATTTAAACGATGAGTGATTACCTCGGGGGGCACTCCGGTCATGTCCAACGGAGACCATGCAAAGACGTCTTTGTACTCCTTGAGGAGCTGGATGGTTTTTTCCCGAAGTAGAGGCGTTCCCGCGAAGCCGATCTTAACCGTTCTGGATGGATCGTCTTCGTACAGCTGAACTGTCATCGAGTTCGGCTCCGGTATGACTTCGGTCATCGCCTCTGACTCCGGCTGCTGTGATTGCTATGCTTGGTGGTGCCGATCTGAATGCTCGGCACTTCTAAGCGCAATTTGCAGACATTCCTTTGCTCTTTTTTGGTCACCTCGGATGACCGCTATCCCTCCTTTAGTAGGGATCTTGATGGTGAGGTGATAAGTGGAGCAAATGGCCCGAACTGTGTTGAGCCAGTCTCTTCCCAGGATGACGTTGTACGGGGACCGAGCTTTCACCACGAAAAACTCAATCATCGTACTGGAGCTAGTAGGCGCTTTTCCCACCGTGATCGGAAGGCTGATAATACCTTCAGGGCGGGTGTCCTCCTGGGTGAAGCTCTTCAGGGGAAGCGGAGCCGGACTGAGCCGAGCTGGGTCCACTTCTAGTTTGTCGAAGCACTCTTTAAAAAGAATGCTGACTGACGCTCCTGTATCCACAAACACCCTGTGGATCAGTTTGTTTGCCACTCCGGCTTGGATGACAATGGCGTCTTGGTGAGGAGAGATGGCCGGGACGGGATCAGCATCCGAGAACGTAATCACTTCGTCCTGCTTCAGCCTTTTATGCGTTGGCTCCTCTCGATTGGAGCCCCTGCGCTCTGACTTCAGGGACGACTTGGTCTTCCCGGCAGGGAGAGCGTCAATAGTCAGGATTACTCCATCATATTGCGGCTCGTCATCGTCTTCGGGATCCGGCTGCCTTTTCGGATCCTGAGGAGCGCAGTTCGCACCTCTCTGCTTCTTATTCTTCTTTGACTGCTTGCTTTGGTATTTTTTCAATGTCCCTGCCCTCACAAGAACATCGATACCTGCAGCCAAGTTTCTGCACTCCTCGGTATCGTGACCGTGGTCTTGATGGTAGGAGCAGTAGTTATCCTGGGGTCGGCGCGCGGCTGATTTCGTCATCCGCTTTGGCTTTTCGAACAGGTCAGAGTGTAGTTCGAAAATTTCCGCTCTCGGCTTGTTCAGCGGTACGAACTGAGCGGGCGGCTTCTCGGGATTGAGACGGGGTCCCAATCTGTCTTGCACCGGAGTCCTTTGAATCCTTTCAAAAGGAGTTCGGCGAGGATGTCCCTGATCGCCAAAAGGAGTTCGGCGAGGATGTCCCTGATCGCTATGATCGGGCTTCCTCCTGTCTCCTCGGGACGATGAGCTGTCTAACGACCGTTTGCGACGGTCTGCCTCATCGGCCCGGGAGTACTGGTCCGCAATGTCCCACATTTCCTGAGCTGTCTGCGGACCGCACTCAACGAGCTTCCTGTAGAGAGCTCCGGGCAGGATTCCATTTTGGAATGCCGAGATGACAAGCAGATCGTTGAGATCGTCTACTTGCAGGCATTCCTTGTGGAATCTTGTCATAAAGTCGCTGATTTTTTCGTCGCGACCTTGACGAATGGAAAGCAGCTGAGCCGAAGTGATTCGGGCTTCCGCTTTCTGAAAGAACCTCCTGTGGAAGGCATCCATTAGATCTCGGTAAGATCTGACGCTGCCCTGGGGGAGGCTATCGAACCACCTTCTCGCGTTCCCGATGAGCAGCTCGGGAAACAGCTTGCACATGTGGACCTCGTTGAGACCCTGGTTCGCCATGTTATATTGATAGCGCCCCAAGAAATCGTGAGGGTCCACGAGCCCGTCGTAAGTCATCGACGGAGTTCGGTAGTTCTGTGGTAGGGGAGTTCGGGTGATGTCGTCCGAGAACGGAGTCTTCAGTGCTCCGTACACGGCGAATCCGATATCTCGTCGGTATGGAGGAGATTGAGTTCTCCTGTGATTTCGGTACCGAGGAGGAACAGGAATATGTCGGGGTTGAGGATTCTTCTTCCTGGAAGACACGGCACTACTGCGGTAGTGACTTTCATGTCTGGATGAGGAAGGAGAATCCTCCGTTTTCGTCTTCGGCTCTTGGCTCTTTTGCAGGAAGGCTAAGAACTCATCCTGCTTCTCAGCCAAGAACAGTTTGACAGCCTCATTCAAATCAGGCTGCTGGGAAGACTCAGTGGGACGATTTTTGGAGCGGCCAGTTCCTTCGCCATGAGAACTGGTGGTGGATTTATCCCTAGGCTGTTTTCCAGACCTATGGGATGGATTGGCTTCCTCCTGGTTCTCACGGGCAGGAATACGGGTACTCTGCGATCTGGTATGCATTTTTTGGGTGGAAAAAATGGATCAAAAATTCGCTTTATCACAAATTTTGTTCTCTGGTTCCCACAGACGGCGCCAGTGATGGCTCCGTGAATTTCTGATGTTAGTAAACGCTGGTAGAGAAAAAAGACTACGACACGATGAATTTACGTGGTTCGATTTACTGAAGTAAATCTACGTCCACGGGAAGAAGGGAGGGCAAGATTGTATTGCTTGATCTGGGATTACAGCTTACAACACAGACTTGCTATATGATTTTATCTCTAGAGAGCTTAACCCTTTTCTATCTGATCTAAGTTCTATTTATACCTTGAACTAAGATCGTGGCTTGCATCACCACTAAGTCGTGGATGTCGTGTAGGTCATGACCTAAGATCGTGGATGTAGTGTAGGTCATGGCCTACGATCGTGGCCTGAGTTGACACCACGTGGTAGTGGGTGTGTTGGAAGTTGTGGAAATCCAGTATGGGTCCAATAACTCCTTGTTCGGTCGAAAGCTGAGACCGAACTGCTCTGGTTGCCGATCTGAGAGTAGAGCTTGATGCCGACCTGAGAGCAGAGCTTGATTGGTTGGCTTTTACCGAGCAGTAGGCTGAGGCCGAACTCTAGCTTGATGCCGACCTGAGAGCAGAGCTTGATTGGTTGGCTTTTACCGAGCTGTAGGCTGAGGCCGAACTCCTTGGTAATGCCGAACTCATACTCTTCCTTGGGCTTTGGGCTGATGGGCCGTCATTGCTGTTGGGCTTGTTTGGTACGCACCCCATCAGTGTGCAATAATGTAAAATAGGAAGTCATAAAAGTAGTTTTATTGCTCAAAAATAGAAATCATCTTTGTTGGCTACATGTAAGTTCCAAGTTTTATTGCAAAGAAGTCCCAAAGTTAGATTGAAGTTCCAAGGTCAGTTTGCTGCATGAGAATAAATGAAAAGTATTAATTAGAAATGAGTAAATTGCAGGAAAAATCATGAAAAGTAAGAGAAGTTGGATGAACATACGGCAAGAGAAGGGAGGGAGGTTGCATTGGGCGGGGATACGAGAGGCAATGCGGAGGGTGCTGCACAAGCAATCGTGGCTGACGCTTTGAAGAGCGCCACAACAGTCGGAACTAGGGTTCCCGGTCGAGCCAGGCACCACGAACGGTGTACACACGTTCAGACTCGACAGCGATGACGAGCACGTGTCTTGTGCCCAGGTGCTTCCTCCCATTATCACCAATATCACACACATAAAAACACACTTCATTGCTATCTATGTATATGTATTAAAGCAGATGAAATAGACTTATATTTTTTTTGTAGCTATATATCTTCAATGTATGTGTATATATAGGGATATAGAGGCTATACACTTATGTTGCTTATGCTTTTGTTTGCGTGACCAACCTAATTCTATGTCATCACATCTTGTGCCTAAATAAATTGAGATATAGTTATATAGGGGAGTGTTTCATTACTAACTCAATATTTGATTGCTAACTATAATTAAATAATAGCCATTAGATATTCAAATTAAGGGTCTAGATCATTAACCCTGGAATGACAATACGATCAACAAAAAACGTCAATAAGGGTATTAAGGTCAATTTACAACAAATTAGTTGTAACTAACTTTTGAAAAATATCCCATAACTTGAAAACGCATATAACTTTCTCGATCTAAATTATTTTTTCACACAACATATATCAAATTAGAGATAGTTTCATAAGAATTCTAACGAGATCTTACTTGCATATGTTCTGATGTCAAAATTTGAAAAAAAAATCAAAAATTTTCAATTTTTTCGTACAACAACAAATGTCAACATGATATATAAAATATGTCAACATAATATATGAAGAATGTCAATATGAGCAATGTGTTAACATTCTCAAAGCATTGTGTTGACATTATCACAACATTGTGTTGATATTTTTGAAACATTATATTGACATTTTCATCCAAACACCTAATTTGGTACTTTTTTTTTATCTTTTTCGATTTAATTAATAAAAACGAAAATTACACGTGACAAATTGTAGACCACAAGTTTTCTAAAATCTTATGGTCTTAAATTAGTTATAGTTAGCAATTGATCACTAGTCCCCTAGTAGTATATGTGTACTAAATTGTTGATACAAATTAAGGAAAAGGGTTTCTCCTAAATAAATTGAGATATAGTACTATATGTGTACTAAATTGTTGATACAAATTAAGGAAAAGGGTGAAACGTTCACAACTAAAAATATTAAAATCTCAAATACACAGCTAATAGTGGTTTTGAACTGTGAATAATCGCCTACATTCACATTAATTCTAGCTATCAATAACCTACCATTTTTTACAATTAATAGAATTTTCGAGTGAGAATGATTAAAACTCTGATTCACAACTAACTAAGAGTAATTTCAATTTGTAAATTACTACTAACTTATGATTTATGAACCCTGACATAACTAAGAGTCATTTCGAGTTGTAAATAACAGACTGAAAACATTCATTGCGCAACCAAAAAGTGTTTTCGAATTATGAATGAAAGTCTAAAAACTCTGGTTCACAACAAAAACAACTGATAGGCTAGAAGTGTTTACTTACAATCAATATAGTAAATTGGGAAGGTAAAATGGAAATTTTTGTATAAAATAATTAAATTTATATTTACTAGAGTAGTGGTTATGGTATTATCTAAATTTGAAAACGGTTGGTATCCATAAAAATCTCATTCTTGGTTGTCTTCACGTAGTTCACCACCAATCACTGGCGGATCCAGGTGGGGTCGGGAGGGGTCGGCCGACCCCACCACCTGCCCCGGAGTGCACCGGAAAGCTACTTTCTTCGGCCTCCGACCCTACGGCGTTCACGTCTTCGCTCCCACCTCACGTCCTCACGCCGTGTGAGATGATGAGGAGACTGATCAGAGAGAAAGGAAGGAAGTGAGGCAGCCGGATGGGTAGACTGTTGTCGAGAACGAAGGAGTTGTTGGAGGGGAAGAGTCCTTCCGCGGTTTTTGTTTTCGAAGAGAAAGAGGAATGGTATTGGAGATGTCATTATTGTTTTCTCATCCCTATATTCACTCGTGAATTAGAATAAACCGGCATCAATAAACTTAACTAAATTTAAAAGATTAAATATCTTAAATATGTTATCTAATTGTAAAATGGGCTTTGAAATATTTTTCTTTATTTGAATAAATTCTTAGAAGTCCATTAAAAATATATTCTCATCTTAAAATATCAATTAATGTTATAGTAATATTTTTTTACAGTATATCAAAATCAACTTATCTAAATTAACCACCTACTTATATAAAGTAAATATTTCTTAATTTCTTCTACTCTTAGTTTTATAATTTAAATTTTCAACCTTATTATTCATATTCAATTTTTTAAATCTTTAAAAATTTGGTATGTTACAGAAAAATTATGCTATGTGTATGTCATTTTTTTTGTCAAAATACGTAGTATAACATAATTGTTCACTCTTACTTTATTATTTATTTGCATCTTTGTTTTATCTAAGATCATATTTTATTCTTTCTTCAGTTAGCTCCATAAACGTCTTTTTCCTAAATTCTGCATCCAAAAGAAGCGTCTCGCTTATAACGGGACGAAGAAAGTGGTGTATGTTGTTTTAAGATTATCGATACTCGCATGAATTATTTATATTAAAAAATATATTTATAAAAATAATTAATTTAAATAAATATTTACTATCTTGTTCGACCCCACGATATTTTGTTCCTGGATCCGCCATTGCCACCAATTGACACGAACACGACTCTCCACTCCACACATCAAGAGAAAGGAAAGATTCCCATACATAATTATTAGCCCAATCTTTTGTGTATAATCATAGGAGCAGAATTCGTTCCGAGTTAGTGGGAAGTTGATCAATCAAAATCAAATCTTGTAAATCAATTGAATCTCTCAATAAACGCAATACGCTCTTTTCTTTTACTTTCGCTTCTTTCCCTTTCCTCTTTCAGCTCATCTGATGGCTTCGGGTTGGTTCCTTCCTTTTGCGGTTGCTCTCTCTTGCTTCTTTGGATTGCTTCGTGGGAGCCCCGGCGATGCCGATTCCGTTTACCAGTAAGCCAATGATTCTGTGAAAAGTAATCAAGAGTGTTTCTAGTTTAACTTTGCTTCAGCCCTTCTAATTGAAATGTCGATTTTGCTGTTGAGGATTAGTTTGTTTGTTTATTTTATTTTGCCATGATGTTTGGACATTGATGGAGAATCTGGTTGACATTTGAGACTGAATTTGGATTGGAATTGGGGAGAAATGAGATCTTACTGCACTAATTGATGTAGGCTTAGTGTTGACAAATGATGTTTGGAGTTGAGATGCTAATTTGGTGTTAACAGACTAATGAAATGTGGTTGTGATGTTTGTATACCAGTAAGCCTTTAGAGAATTTTATGATTCTTTGAAAAGAAATCAAATTGAACTATCCATTTTAGATAGGATTTGCTGTTGAGGATTAGTTAGGTTGTTTATTTTCTTTTACTATTATGTTGGACATAGTTTCTCTTGACATTTGTGGCTAAATCTGGATTCTGCAATTGTTTAGTATTTCATTCTCATTGTATCATACGGCAGCAGCCTAATTGATGTAGGCTTAGTGTTGAGGGATGATGCTTGGAGTTGAGATGCTACTTTGGTGTTAACAGACTAATGAGATGTGGTTATGATGTTTGTCTACCAGTAAGCCTCTTGAGATTGTTATGATTTTTTGGAAAGCAATCAAGAGTGTTTCTAGATTAAACTATCAAATGGTCTATTCTAGAGTGTGATTTTTTTTTTTTTTTTTTTTTGAAAATTAACTTCATATATTTAAATCATATATATGAAGGAGGAAATTACAAATCAACTCCTATAACAAGGAGGAAAGACAAATTACGCCACCCAGTGTTCGAACTCGAGACCTCCAGGATGGACGCGGTATCCAGCACCCTTTACCGCTAGGCCAAGGGGCTTGGATCTATTCTAGAGTGTGATTTGCTGTTGAGGATTGCTTTATTTGTTTATTTTCTTTTGCCATGATATGGGACACAGTTTCCCCTAACTTTCTGGTTATGGAGAATCTGCTCAACATTTTTTGACTAAATTTGGATTGAAATTGGGGAGATATGAGGAATGATGTTCGGAGATGAGATGCTACTTTCAAAAGGAGTATTATTGATGTTGAAATGGAAATATGGATATTAGAGAATAAAGTGAAAATGTAGTCTTTTCTTATATGTGTACTAATCACTCTATAAGAATAGGATGGATGTAATTGAGACTTTAACTAATCAAACCAGTACAATGTAGTCTTTTACGTTGCATCGTTCGATGAATACAATGTTTATTTTCTGCATTTCAACTCTATTTTCCAACAATTGCAAAAGTCAGGTTCTACGTTAACAAACTAATGAGATGTGGTTATGCTGTCTTTATACCATATTAGATTGTTTGCCCGAATGATGTTTCTGTCATTGACACTATGACCCTTTAGTACAAGATGAATCTTTTGTTTGTCTTTCAAGTTGAATATGAAATGAATCTTGACAATAAAGTTTACAACATTTTCCGTGTTCAAGATTAAAACCTCCCATACGATTCTCAGGTGATCGTCATACGTTTGATCATTTAGTTACTTCTCCTCATGATGTTAACTTCGTTTTGTGAGATGACAGATTAAAGTTATGAACATTGTGCCTGTTAATTCGTATAATTTTCCTCTGTAGAAAATGCTTTTGATATATAGCTGCTTCGTTGTAAAGTTCTGTGCAAACGGCATATGGTTCATTGAACTGATTTTTGTTTTGTTTTACAATCTGAATAACTGCTAGGGCTTGCGTTCAGCAATGCGAGAAGACTGGATGTGTCGGGAACAAATGTTTCCAACACTGTAATTTTTACTCTAATGAAAATTCGACTGATGGCCCGTGGTATCTACAGGAGCCACTTTATATACAGTGGAAGCAATGGGACTGCCTCAGTGACTGCCGATATCACTGCATGCTCTCGAGAGAAGAAGAAAGGCAGAAACTTGGCCAAAGACCTGAAAAGTATCATGGCAAGTGGCCAATCGAGCGCATGTATGGTATCCAGGTACATAGAGACATTTCATAACACATCGAACGCCTTCATATTTTAACGTTGCTAAGGTCTAGCCCCAATGTTACCAGGAGCCAGTTTCTGTGGCCCTCTCTGCTCTTAATCTAGCCGTGCAGTTTCATGGATGGGTATCGTTTTTCATCCTCGTAAACTATAAACTACCTTTTACACCAAAAAAGAAAACTTACTATGACTATACGGGCCTGTGGCATGTATATGCTATCTTCGCAATGAATTACTGGTTTTGGACCGCAGTTTTCCTCAGTCGGTGAGTATCTTTTTTATACGTTTAGTGAACTAATTGGGCATGAACTTTTTGCATCCATTTACAATTGACTACCGTATGCAGAGATGTTGAGCTGACTGAGAAGCTGCATTACTCGTCTGCTGTGGCATTACAGGGATATTCCCTTTTTCTAGCTCTAATACGAGCTTTTGGAGTGAGACTTGAAGCGATAAGGGTCATGATTGCAGCTCCGGTGTTTGGTATTCTAACAACCCACATATTGTTTATGAACTTCTACGAGTTTGACTACGGTAAGCTCACTACAAAGCTCTTCTTGTTAAATCAGCCTTCAGTTTGTTCTATTTAGATTATTAGTAAGTAAACGTGGTTATCTTGGTAGCGTAAGGAAGATCTAGACGAAGAATTTCCTGTATCCTACTTCGTTTATTCGGATTTTAGCCATTCATTATGTTCGCGTGTTAACAAAACTATCTCCTCAACTACTGCAAGTAAAACATTGTCAAGTGTGTAGATTGTTCTGTTTTATTGGTGTGAACACTGCATTAGATGAAAGATGATATATTGACAGGATGGAACGCGAGAGTTTGTGCTGTAATAAGCGCGCTACAGATTGCAATATGGGCAGTGTGGGCAGCTCAAGCTCGTCATCCTCAGCGGTGGAAGCTCTGGGTGGTTGTATTTGGAGGGGCCATTGCCATGGTCGTAACACTTTACGACTTCCCCCCCTGGTGGGGGGTCTTGGATGCTGGCGCTCTTTGGCATGCAACGATGATTCCTCTTAGCTATCTGTGGTGGAGTTTTGTAAAGGACGACAGCGTGTGGATGACCTCACTCGCCATCAACAAAAACAAATGAATGCAGAGGAAATCTTTGTGAATGTCTCATAAACACAATCATAGGATGAGATAGCTCACAAGAGTTTGTATTTATTCGTCTTGTTTATTATGTATGGTGCATAAAGATCGTGTTGCGTTTTAATGGATAATTAGAGATGATTTTTTTTACTGCAAAATGCGATTTGGCTAAAAATGATACATTAAAATAGAAATTTCCATATTGGCATATACTTACTAGTACTTCTTTCCTAACATTCGCACTTGCCAATAAAAAGTGGAGTGCGAATTCTAATTTGAGCAAAAACAATTCAGAAAGAATAACTCCAGAGTGCCACATCAGCATCGATATCCACGTCATCAAAGTAGAAAGGCGGCGGCAGCATCAAGCCCTCCGCCAAATTGGACACCAATCCATGCATCCCAAACACCTCCTCCTCATCCACAAACCACTCCTCTTCCTCCTCCTCCTCCTCCGCCTCCGCCTTGGCTGCCTCCGCTGCAGCCTTCCGGATGTCCTGGGCGCTCGAGGACGCCGGGACGGGCAGGCGCCACGTGGAGTCGGCGAAGTTGAGGCAGGCCGAGCGCCCCCTGAGCGCGATGGCCGCCACGTCGTGCGCGCGCGCTGCCATCTCGGCGGTGGCGAACGTCCCGAGCCATATCCTGGTCTTCTTGTTGGGCTCCCTCACCTCGCACACCCACTTGCCTGAGCCCCGCCGCCGAACCCCGCGGTACACCGGGTGCCGCGTCTCGCGGAACTTCTTCCGGCCCGCCCGCTTCTTCGGGCTGTCGGAAGCCAGGCTCACTGACTGGCTTGAGATGTAATTGTAGCTCCTCAACTTATCCATTTATAGTAAGTAAATATGTTTTCGTAGAAATTAAGGTTGGATCGATCTTGTCAGTTGGAAGTGGGAAGTGAGTGTTTTTTTTTTCCCAGTTGTTTCAGTTAAGTTAAGAGGGAATGGGTGAAGTATATAATATATATACGGTTTATGAATTAGGACGCGGAAATGACGAAGTAAAGTGACAGGCTGGCGGCCCACGGTTTGAAGAAGTTAGTTAATACAGTAATAGGACAGCTGTTTTGTTTTCATACGATCTCCAATAAGAATAATCCGGCCATAGCCCAGCCACAAACTCATCATGCCATATCATCAGCACTAAAACTCCTCTTGTCACATCATCAGGACAAACAATAGCTCAGTCATAGCACAGCCACAATAAACAAAATTAATAAAAACAAATAATTAACAATCACACAAAATACGGAATTAAATTTACGACACATATACGGGAAAATTCAATAATAATATTAAAATTTTAAGAAGTACATTAATTAAAAAAAGTACAATAAAAAAAATTACATTAATTTAAAAAAAACTCATACTCCACGCACGAGCCCCCCGCCTCCGCCTCACGCGTCGCCGTCGTCGCCATCGTCGCCATGATAGACGTTGTCCCCCCCCCGGCGTCCCCTGCATCCCCGGGTACCCTGGCATAATCTGCATCCCGGGTGTCCACCCTGGCATCATCGGCATAGGAGATTGCATCCCCTGTCCCCCCTGTCCGCCCGGAACCGCCGGCCCGCCCTGCATCGCCGGACCCCCCGGCATCCCCTGCCATCCCGGCATACCACCCCCGGATGCCACCCCGGGCATCATCTGCTGCCAAGGGTAGTAGTACCTGGGCATCGGACCCCATCCACCTCCCGCAGGTACCGTCGGAGTTTGAGACCCGCTCGTCACTGGAGTAGACTCGTTGTTGTATTTCATTTCGCGTTGTTGCTCTTGTACAGAAATTAAGATAGAGAGAGTACTCGTTAAAACAAGTGGTGCAAATGAAAATGAAGTCCAAATCGCGTATATATAGTGTTTCGAAAATTAAATAAATAAATAAAAAATCTCGCTCGCCGATCTGGAGCCTGCAATGGCGGCAAAGAGATCGGCGAGCGCATCGCCGAGCGCTCGCTGTTTTTCTCGCCGATTTGGCGCTCGCCGGCTGCAATGGTTCGGCGAGCGCTAAGAATCAGCTAGCATGTGCGCTCGCCCGCTATTGGAGATGCTCTTCTAGACGGCTCATCCAAATTTGAAGTTGAACTGCTCCATTTGTCCACGTGTATGATTTTGGTCATGACTGTGAATAGTGAACTTCTTTTGATTGTTGAAAGGAAACAAAGGCACTGCAGCAGAAATTTCCTATTTGTCCCCTTCCAAACTTATCCATTCTTTTCAATAAACTTATCAATTATCATTAACATATCTAATACTCCTATCTAATATACTAGTATTGGAGTAAAACATTAGACTAATTATGTAAGCAACGAAACTTGTACCGATATCGATTTGGTAAGATAATAGACCTACGGATTAAAGATCAAATTGACTCTCTTTTCTGAGAGACTAGTCTTTTGACTTTTGAGATTCATTCTCGTGTTTAATTTATGGCATTAGGTTTTTGTTGAAAATTCTACAACAATGGGCTGTGGCCTCGGGAAAGAGTCGTTTGTGATTAACGTGGTTGTGGCTAACAAGAATGTTTGGAAGCTAGTCAAGAGAACAAGCCAGTCGTTTATCAATGACGGATGTTAGATCTTAAAGGGAGGTCGTTATTATGTACTTCCAATGTAATAGAACTTTTCCGTATCGGGTGTTTAAGGGAACAGATGTGTAGGATGTGTAGATCAAATACAATCTATTTCCTAAATAAGCTAGTCTTTTAATAGTCCATTCGTTCGTGAATATGTGTCTCGTATTTTCCTTTTGGTCCGTTCTCCGTTACATGTCCTATTTACCTACTATATTTAATTAGTAGATCCCATATTTTACTATTTATTTCAATCATATTATTATTACTATAAAACTAATAAAATGGAACTTATATTTTACTAACTTTTTACCCCTATTTATTTTATACTCCCTCCGTCCCGGATTAATTGTCACTTTTTTTCCATTTCAGTCTGTCCTCAATAATTGTCACACTTCATTTTTATCATAAATGGTAAGTAGGTTACACATTCAACTAACTCACTTCACTCACATTTTATTATAAAACCAATATAAAAAAGTGGGTATCATATTCCACTAACTTTTTTAATCAATTTTTCTTTACATTTCTTAAAACTCGTGTCCGGCTAAATAGTGATAATTAATCGGGAACGATGGGAGTACTATTTTGTTAACATCCAAACAAGTCAAAATGAAATTGGTATTCACGGACGAAGCGATATACTTAAAAGTTAACAAATCCTTACGAGAATTGGATACAAATTGGATTATTAAACATCACTTAAATAAGAAGTTTAAAAAAATCATAAATTACTGAAAACACAAAGCAAAGTAAAAATACCAGAATTTTGTATGTGGATTGTGGAAGTAGTTTTTTCAGTTAGTAGATAAGTAAACAGGTGGCAAGCTGACCGGGTCTCAATACACGGAATATGCTGTTTTTCCCACGGAAACGCGTGATCCACGTGCTCATTTTATAACCCTCCATTTACTTCTAAATAAGTTTTATAGTAGTACTAAATAAAGTACTCCGTCCGTCCACGAATAGGAGTCTCATTTCTATCCGGTACGGGTTTTAAGAAATGTTAAGAAAAGTGGGTGGAAGAAAATTAGTGGAATAAGGGTCTCACTTGTATATATTAGTTTTAAATGATATGTGAGTGGAATGAGTTAGTGGAATGTGAGGTCTCTTTACCATTTATGGTAATTATGAACCGGGACTCTTATTCGTGGACGGACCAAAATGGAAAAACAGGACTCATATCCGTGGACGGAGGGAGTAATAAGTATTTTTACACATACCGTTTTCTACTTATTTCAAACATTTCCTACTTATTGTATTAATCTTTTTGAATCAACATTTGTATAAATCACATTTTCAATTAATAAATTATTGGTGAATATTAAAACAAAACAATAATAAAGCATTTTAATTTTTGCTTCTAAATACTATTTTGTGTGTGAAGTCAACGTAATTTTTAAGTCGTGAATAAAATTGTAATTAAATATTGACTGAACTAATATTAAATGAATTAATATTCAGTGGAAGTGGAGTTATATATTCACCCTTTTTACATTTAACATACATACAGTATATAATTAATTCCACCTTCCATCAATTTATTTTCTCGAAACCTCCACCAATATTTTATAATTCAAACTTACTGGTATTAATATATCAATAATTTATGGACTAATTTCGGAAGACCGGGCATACTTCAATTTATTCGTGGGATTCAAATTTCAATTGTAATTTATGAATTACGGTTATAACTACATTAATTATAATCGGAGATTAATTAATTGGGGTGGATGTACACAAACTTTGTCCTTTAGATATAGTGTGAATAGAATAAGAAAATATGTTACTGTCACGTTTGTTTTCTCATGAATGACTTAGGAATAGAGTAAGGATTGAGATCATTTTCTTGAAATATCAGTTTCAATTTTTATCAGTACTTCTTATAGATAGTAGTAGTAGTAGTCAAATATTTAAAAGAAAATGAAAGTTACTGTCACATTATTGTGACACGAATATTGAAATTATGGAACATTTTAGCAGATCATAATGGAACATCAAAAGTGGGAGCCCACATTAATTCTTTTGTATTGGAATGTTTGTGATAACAATTTGCTGACTGAAATTTATTTTATTTTTTTAAATTTATTAACTAGTATTTTGTAGTTATAAACTCAAAAGAATAAACACATACTCATAGTTGTATGTCATAAAAATTTATTAGGGTATAAAATTTTAATACGACGTACTTTTCTTTTGATTGGACTGATCAATTGCTTGTATAGTGTAGCTAATGTCCACCTCATTTTATTGAAATTGATACAATATAATTACAATAAGTGATGTAGTCTACTCGTAAATTTATATGGTACGTGGCCTTATATTTCTTTCTTTGTTTCTTTTCTTTATCCAATCTTCGATTAATCAATCAAGGAAACGTGTCCTCTTCTAATCCGTGTGACCACTTTTTTATTTTAAAGCAAGTTTAATTGATAGCACCTTGCTAGGCACTTGGCACAATTTGTACATATTTAATTTATTATTATATTTTGCTATTTTTATGGAATAGTAAAAGGTATATTCTAAAAACTATCCATAAAATTTTACATCCATAAATAATTACTACTATAAAATAAAATTTTAAATGAAAAATAAACATGTAAACGTTAATAAGATTGTGAGTTAGGTCCTCTGAGTGATGTCACGCTCAACTAAAAGATTTGAATTTCACTTCATTAAGTAAATTCCAATAAAATTGACGTTTTTGCATTAATCTAAAACATGGCTTTAGTAACTATCAACACCTCGTCTTAAACGCGTGCTATCCACCTGCTACTGATTTTTATTATTTTTATCGAAGAAGTTGGGCATATCGAAGAAGGTAATCTTCAGTTTGGTAAGGCCGACGTGTTGCGACAACTTGAAAAGGCGAATATAATAGACTTTGCTACCCTCGTTGGTTGGCGGTGGAGTCGGTCAACCCTAATCCTACTTGAATCTATCATTGTCGAGCCTTCTATAATATTTAAAGATTTTGGTTGTTTTAATTGGGCTGAGTATGCATTTATTCTAAATAGAAAAACCTACGCAAATTGTAGTTTGATATTGTGTATTGGAGAGGGGAGGAGTTTGTATAGTTGATTCTATAAATTTTAAGATCATTAATCATTCATTCATTCATTCGAGTTTTGAGATATTGAGCATTAGTATTGTGTATTTGAATATTTTTATTCGAAGAGAGAGTCGTATTTCGTCCTAATTAAAAGGATGAGGAGATTGTTGATCCATTTCTATTGATCTTATAATATGAATGGTATGCTACAATAAAAGTGATATTTACACTCATATTCCAAAAAAAATTATAAAGAATGTGCTCTCAATTTTATTTTCTTTCTAATAGCGGATTAGGGAGAAGCCCGCCAAAATAAATACTCCATAAAAAACATCCGAAAAAATTGTTGTATAAATAATTTCTCACAAGCTTTTGTTCTTGTTGTCCCCATATAAAAAGAAAGAAAACAGAGGGGAATAAGGTAACACCTTCACCAAAATATCTGTCCTTGTCTTGTCAAGACTTTAAGAGCATCCACATCCGTGTTCTTGACAACGAGCACGGATGTGGGTCCGGACCCACTTTTACTTCCTGCTATTAGGCAAGAGTACAACACCCACATCCGTGCTCTTCCGCAAGGACATGCTCAAGGGTCCCACCATTCTATTATTCAATTTAAATAAAACCATTTCCACAATATTAAAATGCATTAAAAATAACCGGAATAATATTATAAATTATAAAAAAATTAAAAATTACATAATTAAAATCTTAAAAATTAAAATTTTCTTCATTAAAGTCTTAAAAATTAAAAATTACTTAATTTAAATCCTAAAAATTAAAAATTACATAATTAAATTCATAAAATAAAAAAAAAGTCCACAACTTGTGGCCGAATTTCACCCAAATGGATGATGAATGTGTGTATTTATAAATGATTTTGGGATTGAATTTTTTTAAAAAATTCAAAAAAAAATTCAAAAAAATGGTAATAAAATCTGTATATTTTTGGGAATCCAAAAATATATATTTTTTAAATTTTTGGTATTATTTTTATTTTTATTTTTTAAAGAAGAAAATGTCAACGGCCAATAGAAACGCACCACGTCGCCCTGCTCGCTGGCACGGACGTGCTCTTAGCTAAGAGCAGCGCCGTGCCAGCGGCAAGAGCGCAGCGGCGGACAGCGGTGTGCTCTCCAATATGGATGCTCTAAAGGTGTTAATAATTCTAAATATATACTATGCTTCACTGTGCAATAATATCATATCACAAAAATAGTAGTGATAAGTTACATTATGAACACTGTATTATATAATGACAGAAACTATGCAAGCTCTGGTCATATCATAAGTATGTCTTATTTTTATCACAATTTACTCATGAATTAATACTGAACTAAATAGTATATTAGTTCATTTATGACAGGTTTAAACAATACTATACTCTCTCTCTCTCTTTCTGTCATTTAAAGACATGGCTTCATATTGTCTACGAAGCAAGGTATATGTAAAGATGAATGATTCTTTATCATTATAAAGTAGATCATCAAAGCACCTGCTTTAACTAAGCAAAGTATTAAACAAAATTTACAACTCCAGATGAAGTTCGGTTTCATCACTAATAGGAGTACTTCCAAAGCAAACTATACGTACACATCATGTATATATCACCAACATTACAACATAAACAAACTCAATGGGGATGAATGACGGCCGGAAAAGTATAATAATGTACGATGATGGTAAGTAACATCGGCCGTTGCAAGTAGCCCCATTTATTTGTGATCAAGAGAAACACATATGGAAAGAGCTCTAAATACAGAAAAGAATTAAGAATCCATACCAAACAAATCCAGCTCAGAGCAAATTCCAGGTGAAACCAGGTTGAGCTGGGCGAATGCTGTTCTTCTCCGTTGTGTCGGAGGTTGAAGGATAGCCTAAGAACGGATTCGAAGTAGAATCAAAAGTCTCCCATTGTGTGGTTATCACCACAGAACCACCACCAGAGCCCGAGTACCTATGTTCACCCTGCTGCTGTGGTGAATCACAGTCGATCAAAGATTCCCCCAAGGAGTGCCGAGGTTGATGACTAGGCGAAGAAGACACATCACCATTTGAGTGCGTCTGCTGCTGAAGTGATGAATTCTTGAGTTTGATCAGATCAAGTTTCTCCACATGCTTCTGTATACTTCTCACCTATAAACATTCAAGAATCAGCTTCTTACTAACAAAACCACACCTCAGAAAGACCAAGACACTCGAGTAGTCAAATTAACCGAATAAACCACCTGGATTTTCCTCTGTGATTTGACATCACCATCATCAACAACACCATCCAGCTTGAGCAATTGATTCATCAAAAGCTCAATGAGGTTCACTATATCCTTCTCCACCACTTTCCCGCCTTTTGAAACCACAGTTTCAAGAGCAGACACCTGTCCAATCCATACAATACTTTCAAACGCCGAATGAATAACAATAACAGAATGAAACAATCGATTCATTAAAAGCACGATGAGGTTCACTATATCCTTCTCCAATACTTCCCCATCTTTAAAAATAACAGTTTCGAGAGCAGATACCACCCCCAATACATACAATACTTACAATAACTGAATAAATAACAATAACAAAATGAAACAATTGATTCATGTTCATCAACAGCTCAATGAGGTTCACTATATTCTTTTCCACCACTTTCCCCCTTTCAAAAACACAGTGTCGAGAGCAAACACCTACCACCCCAATCCATACAATACTTTCAAACACTGAATGAATCACAACAACAGAATGAAATAAATGATTCATCAAAAGCTCAATGAGGTTCACTATATCCCTCTCAGTTTTGAAATCACAGTTTCGAGAGCAGACACCCCATACAATACATTCAAGCACTTAATGAATCACAATAACAGAATGAAGCAATTACCTTCTTAGCCAGTCTATCCACCTCCGAGCCGATATCTGAGAGCAGTTTTGCAGCCTTCTCCATTTTAGCATTCTTCCTCATCTCTATGAAGCGTTTCTCCTTGCTAATGGCATCCTCTTCCAACACCATTTTCGACTTGTCTTTCACTCCGACACTGTCTAGATACGCAGTCGAATTCCTCTCCTTGTCCTTGTAAAACAGCTTCTGATCCTGGTGGTGCAGCCCCGTCGGCCCCGACAGCATCTTCTTCAACTCCCCTAAATCCAGTCACATAAACAAACATTAAACAGAGATACAAAAGCAGGAATTCCAATCACGACGAGAAAACTATCAAATTACCGAAGGTTGCCTGAGAGCTGATACGGATTTCATGACTAACGGAACCGTATTTGACGCGGACGCGAATCGGCGGCGGCAGCGGCACGAGGTTCTCTCCGCCGTCTGTGCGCTTCTGGACCAGCATTCCACCAGGCCTGAGCTCCCACTCTTTCCCCAATCCTCTGCCGCCGTCACAATCCGGCGGTAACGCTTCATTCTTAGTCCTCATCCGCATCATCTTCGATCCGACGTATTAATTAGCCGCGGAAAGACGGTTGAAATCCCGAGAATGATTGGGAATTCAGCAGATCAAAAACAAAGAGCATTGACTCCGAGTTGAAAACGATGAAAACCCTCGCGAAAAAACAATAAGGCGAAAGCGCTTCACAGATTTCGGAATCTCAACATCACACGTATACAGCGCGGCATTCACGCGGCTGAATCTATCGCAGATTCGAATTGATTAACCGTAACAGATAAACTACAGGAAATCACGGACGAAGATTTAGTTTGAACTCGAATTGGAAAAAAATGGAAAAGGAAAAGCAAAAAAAGTCAAACCTGGTAATCACGAGTGTTCCGGAAAGATCGAGACTCCGGTCGAAAGCTGCCGGAGAAATGTTCTCAATTGCCGAAGATAATTAAAAAATAATCAGATCTCTCACAAAACTGAAGGAATGTAGTGAGAATCAATTCACTGCGTAAAATCAGCGAATGATATCGAGTCTCCGTATCTTGAAGCTCCGATTGAAATTCCTCCCAAAAAAAGGCACTGGAAAACTAGAGCGGGAAAAGATTAAGTGAGTATTGAGTTGGTTACTGCGTGTTTTCTCTCTCCAATGCAGGAGAAAGAAGACGCGGAGAGAGATGAAGAAAATGTGTAGATATAAAAAATTGTATGGACAGCGAACAGCATTGAGAAATGAGGTCAGAATATATAAAGAAATGTGATTGAACCATTTTTTTTACAAAATTAGAATTAAATTTCTTTATAAATTTTTATAAATATGATTTGGATAATACAACCTCCATCCCACAATAATTGTCACTTTTTTCCATTTCGATTCGTCCCACCATAGTTGTCACACTTCATTTTTACCATAAATAGTAAGTAGGTCTCACATTCCACTTCCACCAACTCACTTCACTCACATTTTATTATAAAACTAATATTAAAAAATGGGTCTCACGTTCCACTAACTTTTCCAACCAACTTTTCTTTACATTTCTTAAAACTCGTGCCATCATCAAAAGACACAATTATTGTGGGACGAATGGAGTAGTTTTTAAATCTACACTATTTAATTATTCTCTTTGTCCACGAATACATGTTATGTATACGCACACTGCACTAATTTTTTCCACCCGCTTATTTATATTTCTTAAAATTCGAGTTAAGTCAAAGTGAGTCGTGTATTAGCATATAAATGGAGTATTATTTTATTTTGATTTTGCAATTAAATTATGGATTTGTTCTTATTCGGCAACGTATTAAGGTTTAAACACTGATATAGTTTGATTTATTTAATTGCGTGGCACTATCGAATGTCAACCAAAATGGTAGTATCACATTGCAGGCAACGATTCAGCATTGTATAATGCTATATGGTAGTATCACATTGCAGGCAACGATACCGCATTGTACAATGCTAAATTACATAGTTTCATTTGTTGCATTACGATTTATGTTAAGCACTTATGAGAATAAAACGACAAACAAGATGGTAAAGAGTAAACCAAACGAAATTATTTAATTTAGAATGGTACAATGTCATTTCACTGTCTATAATGCAACGTCATTTTAATTGACGTCTAAAAATGTCACGTCACATATAAATAAGTCATCAAGTCATGTTAGCGTTGCAAGTTTGATTTGTTGCAAAATTACAAATAAATACTCCATCCATTTCGCGGTAGTGGATGCGTTTATTTTCGGCCAACGAATTGTGTTAAGTAAATGAGTAATAAAGTAAGAAATGAAAAAGGACGGGATATGAAGAGAGAATAAAGTAAGATAGAGTAAAGTCGGTGAAAATAAATATTTTGACTTTTACTAAAAAGAGAAATGGCTTCACTATTATGCAATGTATCAAAATGATAAAATGACCCTATCACTATGGAATGGGGGAAGTAATTAGGATAATCCAACATAATTTAGGCAAAATTTAGTAATTGGCATGTTAAATTCCCATTTAGTAATTAATAAAATAAATTTATCCATTCATAATTAGGATAGTCCAACCTTTTCACGGTACTAATGTTAATTATTAAGTACTAGTATAGTACTTTACTATTCGCTAGTTATTTATTCAGTACTTTGTATTATTGGGCATGGTTGAATATGTACTAACTATAATTATTGGGCATGGTTGAATATGTACTAACTTATGAAATTCAATCTAATCTATGCTAGTAGTGTAGTGTTAAGAATATCCCATTTAAAAGGCTATGCTATTTAATGTTTTAGGTATATCATTGGGGTAATTACACAAAACATACAAAACTTTCACGGATGTTTCAATTTAATACAAAAATTTTTAAGAAAGAGATGTAACCTAATACAATCCGTCGAATATGTGTTTAACACCGTTAAATCTCTTGGTTTCATCCTATTCACTGCCAAATCATAGCATTCATAATCTCCAATCCATCTTCCATAATCGGTATCTCGTTGCTGCTGACAAACCATTAAATAATTAGCTACACAACTAAAACTTCTCCGCCAAATCATCACCATTTTGTAGTCTGCAAAGATAAACTTGGAAGTTTCTCGAGATAACACTAATTTTATTACTCCCTCTATCTCGGACTACTTGCACTTATTTCTTTTCTGGGCGTCCCAAGTTATTTGCACTCCTTCCATTTTTAGTAAAAATTATCATCTACAGCCGTAATTGTTGACTTTGCTATACACTCATTCCTTAATCTCCGTGCCGAAAAGGAAATGTGCGAGTAGTCCGG
Organism: Salvia splendens; assembly: GCF_004379255.2. Lineage (NCBI taxonomy): Eukaryota > Viridiplantae > Streptophyta > Magnoliopsida > Lamiales > Lamiaceae > Salvia > Salvia splendens. The sequence goes on along the minus strand of NC_056036.1, from coordinate 43,275,770 downwards.
GACGGAGGGATTACTTGACAAAATGAAACACAAGTGACGGCAGGGATTACATAAATCCCAAGTTAGTGTCCACATGAGGAATAGTTTCAGGGAGACGCGCTAATACAGTCTCAGTCTACAGGGAGAGCGTACTGGATCATCGTCCTCTCTCTACTGGGGCTGCCGGCCATTACCTCCTAGTTGCAGGACTCTTGGACTACGGTTAGTCCCCTTTGGGTTCGGATAAGGCCTATTTCATGCACCGGTTTAGGGGTAAAATATATGCTACTTGATCAGTTTATCGCGCAAAGCGAGTGTAAATTGTGCAGGAATGCCGCTTGACCAAGGGCATCAAGGCCAAGATGGCGAAAAAGGCCAAAAATTGCGAGGGTTGATCAAATGGGTGATCAAGCAGTTAGACGGGGGACCACTGCATCACAGAAGAAAGACACGTGGGGCTGATGTGCTGGATGGCGATCATCAAGTACTGCATTCTAGAAGGGGGCCCGTGTTGATGCGTAAGACGCAAGGACGAAGCCGAATCCTCATTCCGTTATTGAAGAACCGCTACATTCTAGAAGAAGGGCACATATCAATCGATGAGGCGCTCAATCCCAGCAAGGACGAATACTCGCTGCCAAAGTTGCTATCCTAGCTGGAGATTGCTGCGAGAAGCTTATAAATAGAGGATGCGGCGTCGGCGCCATTAAAAAGATCTTCCTTCAGCTTCTAGTTTAGCTTTTCTTTTTAGTTTAGTTTCCGGTTCTAAGTTTTCCCCAGTTCCAAAGATAACTTAGTTAGATAATAGCAATGGTTAGTTAGAAGAGAGCGACCGAAAGGGAGCGCGACAGAGAATTCAATATCTGTTCGGCGTTGTCTCGAATTTCCGACCGAGAGCTTCTCGGCTTTACTCGTTTTCTTACTTTCCAGTTTCAGTTGTTCAAGTTTAATTCCGTGTTGCTTCGTAGTTAAAGGATCTTGCTTGTATTCCGCACGCTCCAGTTCTGTGTTTGGAATCTTTTATAAAACCGTAGTTATTTTGTTTTCGGCATCTCGTCTATTGCTCCAGTTTAGCTTTAACTTTAAAATCTTCGATCCAGTGTTTTAACTATGTTGAATGAAAAAGTGATTTGTAGTTCCGAAGCATGTTTAGGTAGTTAAGTATTTTATTTGAGATTATCGCTTACTTGATCAGTCAGTTGTTTTCCAGCATGATGAGTTACTTGATCTATTCACTATTCACACACTCAACGCACCGGTTTCTCTGTGGGATCGACCCCGTACTTGCCGCTTTATTGTTAAAGTAGTGCACGTCTGGGAGTTATAAATATATTTGGGTGGAACGAGAGAGAAGACCTTGACGACATTTGCTAACTGATCCACTCGGTTCAGTTATCTTCCATATAAATTGATCCAATCTGCGCCTATCCGTCTCAATCGTTTCCACCAGGCTCTATCCTATTTGGGAGTGAATAATAGGATGAAAAGAGAAGACAAGTAACGGTGTCACACACATTTGACGGATTGTATGTATTAATTTAGAGCACCTTTTGTATGAACTTAAAACTTTTTGGTGAAACATTTATGAAAAGAGAAGACAAGTAACGGTGTCACACACATTTGACGGATTGTATGTATTAATTTAGAGCACCTTTTGTATGAACTTAAAACTTTTTGGTGAAACATTTGGGTGTCATTTATGAATTGATGTTCCTACTAAATCATCCTATTTTGCTCTAATCCTCGTTCAAATGTTTGCATGTTAGTTGCTTCTACTCATTGTTTTTGGCACTTAAGAGTCCCTTTATAATAATCTGCCTTTAATTCCTTGTTCGGTTGCCAAAATACAGTTTGATACGCCCATGACTAATTAAAAGGCAGAGACAAGCCCATCCGCCCCTTTTTCCAATTTTCACTGTTACTAGATGACTATTCATCATTGGCTCAGGCATCTCCAACCATTCTGGAAAACTCATTTTTGAGGTGGAATTGAGCTCCAACCATACTGAAAAATCCATCCCAAAATCGTCCTTTTTTGAGTTTTTGAACAGTATTACTCCATCTTTGCAGTAACACTGTAGCACGACGCAAAACTCATTCGAAATTGCAATTAAGCCCTTCTTTTTTGATGATATTCGAAGAAGAGAGAGATGAGAGAGCACAGAGACGGAAAATGGAGAAGAAGAATGAAGAAACGACTTACCTGATTATGGAGAGCTGTAGATGGTTGAAGAACTTGTGAAGAAAATTTGGAGATGCAGGAGGGGAAAATACAGAGAAAGAACTTGTGAAGAAAATTTGGAGATGCAGGAGGGGAAAATACAGAGAAGGGGAAGAAGAAGATAGAGAAGGGGAAGAAGAAGAATATAGCGGCGATGGGAGAGAGAAAATCAGGGTTTATGTCATTGTAACGTTAATGGGCTAATTAATCGGCTAATTAAATATATGTATTTGTTTTTTATTTGAAATGGGCTAATTAGATACATATGTGAGATGGACTAATTAATTATCATATGTATGATAACGATTTAATCATCAATATTTAGGGTATATTTTATTGAAATGTATAATATATTTAATATATTTAAATATATTAGGATTTTGTGTGATTTGTGAAATTATATTTAATATAATTTATTAAATAATTTATTGAGTATTAGTTATTTTATTGAGTATGAATTGTAAAAATGCACATCTAGAACTTCGAAACGCATTAGTTGATCATTTGTGGGAAAATTTCTCAAATACGCAGTCTTGAATTTTAGCTACTTTTTCTGTGTTGTCCTATGTTTTATATAATCATGATGTCTTTGAATGTATTTTAATCTATGTTTGAATGTTATTATAGTCTGTTTGATGTATTATAATTTGAAGTTAGTGTATATTTTATTGAATGCATAATATGTTTAATATATATATATTATAAATAATTGTATCAAATTATTTAATTATATTTGAAAATTTATTGACAAAGTGTTGTGGGGTGAATGTGTAATTTAAATAAATACGTAGTTAAGATTGAAAAAGTAAAAAAGTGGGTGAATATGAAATATTCTTTTGGGTTTTGAGTATGATGTAAATGGTTGGAGTAGAATTACTATTTGATGTGATAGAACTGGAAAAATGAGGTTATGTTCGGTGTAAATGGTTGGACCTTACCCCTCTTTTTCTATTCTATCTCTTCATCCCCCATTTTCTCTCTTCCCAAATCCCAACACCACTTCTCGTTGCCAGTTTGTACGAAATCTTTTTCTTTAATCCACGGGGAAAATTAATCATTATTAATTGCTTAATTAGTTTTAAAAATTCAATTATTAGCTTAAGTATTATCATTGCCAATATATGATAAATTTATCCATATCTTTTATAAATAAAATTAATCAATATATATTAATTAATACGTATTTGTTCAATTGATCAATATATAGGACTACTTAATTGATAAGTGGAGTATTTGTTAAATTAATTCATATATATTAATCTTAAGATTAATCATATTTTTTCTTTAATTAGTTACTTTATTTAAGTAAAATTGCGATTAACAATTTGTTATAACAAATAAAATTTAAATTAATGTTAATCTTATTAACCAAACACTTTACTAAAGTTATCTTAGATACTATTATAAAATTCAATACTAATTTAGTCATAGACAAAGTCCATCTTAAGTTCTTAACCTATTCAATATTGTATCTAGTTACTGTTTTATCTATGCAACCGAACGGCACCCAAATTTCACTGTTTAGAAAGAAATATCACACTATTTTATGTTTGGAATCTTATATGGCTGGGTGCAAGAGTAAATAATTTGAAAGTGCATTCACTAGTTACGACTTTAATCACCAACTTTATTTAGTAGGTAAATAATTTGAATTCCCTAACTTTGAGTCGATTCGTATAACTCCTAAAATTTTATACACTTACAGCTGCCTCACGAATATACTAACTTATTCGACTTCGCTAATTTGAATTATTTGATATCCAATTTCTTAACAGTAAATACACCTTTCCAATTTGAAAAATACTCATAGATTCATATAACAATATATTAATTTATAATAAAATGGGAGTGAAATAAAATTAGTAAAATATTAGATCCATTATTAAAAGTAGTAAAAAAATAAGAAAAATAAATGTTACTTTCTCTTCGTCCTAGGTTAATTGATAGTATGTCCTTTTTAGGCACAATTTTTTTGAAAATGATGTTTATGTATTAAAACAAATAAAATATAAAATAAAATTAAGTGGATAATAGATGGTAAAAAAACTAGAAAATTTGAGTAATAAAGATATAATGAGTTAATTTTTTTCATAGAAAAGAAAATAGGATTAACTAATTTAACATGAGACAGTCTTGCAAAAAATGTATATGAATCTAATGACTTAGAAGGAAGAGAGTACTAAATTAATTTATGTAATTTTAGTATATTGGAAATATTAGGGTCCGTTAGGTACACGGAATTGGAATGAATTAGAATTGAAATTGAAATTCTACGGAATTGAATTTGAAGTAATTGAATTATAATTCAATTTCAAATCCTTTGTTCGGTAAAATAATATAAAGAATTTAAATTCAAAGAAATTATGCAACGTATGTGTGTGACGGTATGTGTTATGTGTGTGCATGTATAGGTGAGTGTTGTGTCTGTATGTGATGATTCCGCGAATTTTTGATGTTAGTAAAAGCACGTAAAAATAAATTACGACACAGAGAATTTTACGTGGTTCGATTTACTGAGGTAAATCTACGTCCACGGGGAGAAATGGGGGCAGGTTTGTATTGCTTGATCTGCGAATTACAGCTTACAACACAGACTTGCTATATGATTATTTCTCTAGAGAGATTCTAACCCTTTTCTACCAGATCTAAGTTCTATTTATACATTGAACTAAGATCGTGGCTTACATCATCACTCTAGGTCGTGGAGGTCGTGTAGGTCATGGCCTAAGATCGTGGCCTGAGTTGACGCCACGTGGTAGTGGGTATGTTGGAAGTCGTGGAAATCCTGCATGGGTCCACTAACTCCTTGTTCGGTCGAAAACTGAGACCGAACTGCTTTGGTTGCCGATCTGAGAGTAGAGCTTGATGCCGACCTAATAGCAGAGCTTGATTGGTTGGCTTTTGCCGAGCTGTAGGCTGAGGCCGAACTCTTACTGAGACCGAACTGCTTTGGTTGCCGATCTGAGAGCTTGGTGCCGACTTGAGAGCAGAGCTTGATTGGTTGGCTTTTACCGAGCTGTAGGCTGAGGCCGAACTCTTTGGTAATGCCGAACTCATACTCTTCCTTGGGCTTTGGGCTGATGGGCCGTCACTGCTGTTGGGCTTGTTTAGTCCGTACCCCATCACTACCCCCCCCGAAAGACGAAGTGAATCACTTCGGCGAAGCGAGTCACTTCGGCATTCTGGATAAAGGTACGGGGGAGGCTGACGTCAGGGGACGTGCCGTGCACGTGACTGCATTAAATGCGACAGTAAAATCCGGCCGTTGAATCCTGAAAAGGTGGGATTCGAAACGGTGTGACGATTTTGAAATCTTCGCCGAATCTGATAAATACCTCCCTTCTTCATCGTTTGAACACCTTTGCTATTGGCTTCTTCTGCACTCTCTATCTTTTGCGTGAAAGATTTTCTTCCGCTTTCAAAAATTTCCTCAGATTTTGCAAAGAGTAAGGACCATGTCTGCTTCTTCTTCGTCTGAGTCTGGTAGCGGTGGTGAAGGGGGTAAGGGGTCTTCTAGCCGGAAAGAATCCGGGGAGAAGACCGTAGAGTATTTTCACAGTATCTTGAGTAAGGATACTGTGATATCCCTTCACGAAAAATACTCTTTTCCTGGGGGGAAGGTTGCGATTCCTGACGACCTTTATAGGGCGGACTCGCCGCCGGAAGGTTACGCCACCGTCTACGAAGCCAGCTTAGAATGCGGGCTTCGTTTCCCCCTTCCCCTTGCCTTTGTAGAGTTGCTAGATTTTTTTCAACTCCCTTTAGGTCAGGTGACTCCGAACTCTTGGAGGCACTTATCGGCTTTTGCTGCCGAACTGCGTAGGCTAGATAAGGATCTGTCTCTGAGGGCAATCCTTAATTTTTTCCAGTTTAAAAGGAAGGGATCTTGGTTTTACTTGGTCCCTTTACAGCCTTTTAGGGCCTTTTGTAAAACCAAATGGCCGAAATGGCAAAATCGCTTCTTTTTTTATAATAGGACTGCGGCTCCTAGTTTTCCCTGGAGAGGGCCGAAGTCCGTTATCCGTCATCCTCGGCCTGAACCGTTGGACGAGCTCGATGGCGAGCTCAACAAGATTCCCATAGTTAGGAAACAATACACGGAGTCTGAGCTCGTCAAGGGCGACGTCGTGTTCGACATCTCGTCTTCGGACGAAGAGGCCGAGGGTGAGGATTTCTCTTTATCTTTATGCTCTACTGCTTTAACGAAGAAAACTAACCTTGCTTTCTTGCTTTTTGGCAGTGTACATGCTGAACAAGGCTACCCGAAAATCTTCGGAGTCCAAGGAGCCGGAGAGAGAGAAGGCTACCAGCTCGGCGCCTGAGGCCGAGAAGAATCCGAAGAGGCAAAAGACTTCTTCGGGTCTAAAGAAGCCGGAGTCGACTTCGGCAAGTAGGAAGGGGAAGACCCAGAAGCCCCCGAGAGCGCCAGAGAAAGACGTGGTCTTGGCGCCTCCTTCGGAGCATATCTGTGAGCCATTTTTATGGCCCACGGACTTCGCCGAGGTGAATTGTCTTCTTGATTCTTTGGCTTGGCTTCTGTCCTGTATTTTTGGTGCCCTCTGTTGACTTTTTTCCTTATCCATTTTCAGAGGAACGATATGCTCTCCAAGCTCGTCGCCGTCGAGCTCTCCAAAGCGTCCAACGACTATGCTGAGATGCAGAGGAAGTTGGCGGCTGCTTGTCACCGGGCCGAGCAGGCTGAGGCAAACTTTGAGAAAGCCAGAGCTGCTAGGATTTCGGCCCAGGATGAAGCTCAGTTTGCCAAAAACCAGCTCGTCATCCAGCGAGAGCAGTCGAAACGGAGTGATGCTGCCGCCGTGGTTGCCCAAGGAGAGGGTCTCCGTGTATACACGGAGAAACTCTTTTTGAGCAGCCAGTTCTCGGCCTTTGTCGGTAGTCTGGTAAGGCTAATTACCGATAAGGGCGAGCAGGGGGCCGACGTCGTGCTGCCTCTGTACAGCCGAGAGATAGCAGCTCGGCTTCAGAATCTGCCGCTCCTTGAGGAGCTCGCTTCATCCTCGGCCCTGCTTTCTGCAGACCGAGTCCGGAGTTGTCGAGCTGATCGGGACGAGAACCTGGAGGCTATCTTTGCTTCTGTGGGACCCGTTTCACCCGCTTCGACTTACAACGGAGAGGGTGAGGCCGAGCCGCTGGAGCTGGAGGCCGAAGTCGAGCGGGTCGGGCATCCGGAGAAGGAGGCCGATCAGGAGGCGGAGGCGAGGCCGGCAGGAGGCGAGGCCGAGGCTGAGGTAGCCCAGGAGAAAGAAGCTGTACCAGACCGAGGAGCCGGAGACGAAGCTGGCGGAGTATGATTTCGTCTCCCTTCTCTTAGTCTAGTTTCTTCCTTGTAAAATGGCCTTGAAGCCCTAGTGTAAAAAAAATTTTCCTTGTGAATGAAAAATTCTCTACACTTGTCTTCGTATAGCTTTTCGTACTCGCCTTTATTCCTGTTGTATTTTACTATCTGCTCGGTACAGCTGCCGAACTAATATAGCTGCTTTGTACCCAAGGAGATGGAGATACTTCACTGGAAACGGCTGTACTCTTCGGCTTTGGACGAAGCTGAGAGAAGAGCTATAGCCGATCAGACGAAGAATGACGAGCTTCTGGCTCGTTTAGTGAAGCTGGATGCCGATAATAAGGACTTAGAGTCCGATAAGAATGATCTGGAGGCCGAGCTGAATACGACCATTGCTGAGAGGACTGCGTACGAGGATTACATCCGTGTGCGCGGGGGAATGACCATATCAGATGTTCAGAGTCGAGTTGACGAACTGTGGGAGGAATATAATGTACTCCGGAGGAACAATGCGCTGGAGAGCTCGGCTTGCCAACAAGTCGTGACATCATTGCGGCGCTGGGCCTCTCGGTACGACATAGTTCTTGCCCGGCGTCCCTCAATTGAGAGATTCCTCCGGCATTTCCCGCCAACAGATGCTAGTACTCCAGCTCAAACCTCTGATTCACTTGCTCAAAACCCTACTCCAAGTCAGCAACGAACTCAGGGACAACCGGAGACGTCAAGTCGAGGACGGACTGAAGTTCGCAGAGGAGCTGTGGTTATGAGTGAGCAAGATCGGCAAATGCTTCGTGAAGAGACTCTTCGCCGCCGAGGTGCTAGGGCTTCCCGGGCTCAGAGAAGAGGTGGCAGGTCGATTAGAGCATCTCGTCGACCTGCTTATTCTGCAGCTGCTTGGAACGCCCGAACTCAGCTTCACGAGGATTTTGTGAATAGATGGCTCAACTTTAGCAACCCTGGACAGTAGAATAGTCCTTTGTAATAGCGTAACGCCATCTTGTAGGGTAGCGGAGTTGTGTGCCGAACAAGATTTGAAAATGAAATTTTGTTTTTGTTTTCGCTTCTAACACTGTATTTACAGCTTAGCGAAAAAATTTCATCGTACTTGTCCTCGGTCTTATGAAGTAGACTTCTTTGACCGGACTTGTCTTTGGTCTGATGAAATAAACATCTTTGACCGGACTCGTCTTTGGTCTGATGAAATAAACATCTTTGACCGGACTCGTCTTTGGTCTGATGAAATAAACATCTTTGACCGGACTCGTCTTTGGTCTGATGAAATAAACATCTTTGACCGGACTCGTCTTTGGTCTGATGAAATAAACATCTTTGACCGGACTCGTCTTTGGTCTGATGAAATAAACATCTTTGACCGGACTCGTCTTTGGTCTGATGAAATAAACATCTTTGACCGGACTCGTCTTTTGTTCTAATTTGGCGATTTTTGTCGCCGGGATTGAACTTTCCCTTGTCCTAATTCGGCGAGTTTTATCGCGTGGATCGGACTTTCCCAGTTCACCGAAGTGGTCTTATGCAGTAAACCTCTTTGACTAGACATGGTCGTCCTCGGTCTTATGAGGTAAACTTCTTTGACCGAACTTGGTCGTCCTAATTCGGCGAGGTTTATCGCGTGGATCGGACTTTCCCTTGTCCTAATTCAGGCAAGTTTTATCGCGAGAATCGGACTTTCGTTGCAGTTCGTTTCAGACGAAGTGCTTGATTTTTAAGCCGAATTGTGGTCTTGTATCCTCTTTAGAAGCTTGGACTTCACAATCGTTGGCTTATTGCAGCTCGTTTCAGACGAACTGCTTGTTTAAGCTGAATTGTGGTCTTGTATCTTCTGTAGAAGCTTTGACTCACAATCGTTGGCTTATATGTTCTAAAAAGGGGATCAGCCTTTGAAGAACGAGATACCTCAGTTTTATTTGTAAGAGACGACACTCACATAGACAGACACAACGCACGTAGAGACAAGAACAAGTAAAAAACAAAGAAAACACATAAGACTGACTGACCGGACTGTCTCTTACAAATGGAACTTTTTGAGGTTGGAAACGTACCATGTTCGGGGTACTTGTGCTCTTGACACGTGAGTCAATTTGTAAGACCCTTTGCCGAGGACTTCTGACACCCGATATGGACCTTCCCATGTGGGTTCGAGTTCGCCCAGCTTTTCTGCTCGGCTTACTTCGTTGTTTCTCAAGACGAGATCTCCCACTTGAAATTGCAGCTTTTTCACCCTTTGGTTATAATACCGGGCTACTTGCTCCTCGTACTCGGCTGCTTTTATGCAGGCCAATTCTCTTTTTTCTTCAGCAAGATCTAGTTCGGCTCTTAGTCCGTCCTCATTCAGTTCTGCTGAGAAATTAAGAGCTCGGGGACTGGCTATGCCGATCTCAACCGGAATCACGGCTTCAGTGCTGTACACCATCGAGTTCGGCTTCAGTGCCGGTGTGACTTTGGTCATTTCGCTTGCCTTTGACTCCGGCAGCAGTGATTGCTGTGCTTGATGGTGCCGATCTGACTGCTCGGCACTTTTAAGCGCAATCTACGAACACACTTGCTCTTTTTCGATCACCTCGGATGACCGCTATCCCTCCTTTAGTGGAGAAGGTGTTCGGCGAGGACGCCTCTGATCGCTATGACCGGGCTTCTTTTTGTCTTCTCAAGATGAGCTGTCTAAAGACCGTTTTCGACGGTCTGCCTCATCGGCACGAGAAAACTGGTCCGCAATGTCCCACATCTCTTGAGCTGTTTGCGGACTGCATTCCACGAGCTTTCTGTAGAGAGCTCCGGGCAGGATTCCATTTTGGAATGCCGAAATGACAAGTAGATCATTGAGATTATCTACTTGTAGGCACTCCTCATGGAATCTCGTCAGGAAGTCGCTGATCTTTTCGTCGCGACCTTGACGTATAGAAAGCAGCTGAGCCGAAGTATTCCGGGCTTCCGCTTTCTGAAAGAACCTCCTGTGGAAAGCATCCATCAGATCTCGGTAGGATCTAATGCTGCCTTGAGGAAGGCTGTCGAACCACCTTCTGGCGTTCCCGATGAGCAGCTCGGGGAACAGCTTGCACATATGGACCTCATTGAGACCTTGGTTCGCCATATTATACTGATAGCGTCCCAGGAAGTCATGAGGATCCACGAGTCCGTCATAGGTTATCGACGGAGTTCGGTAGTTCTGTGGAAGGGGAGTTCGGGTGATATCGTCTGAGAACGGAGTCTTCAATGCTCCGTACATGGCGAACCCGACATCTCTTCGGTATGGAGGAGATGGAGATCTCCTGTGATTCCGGTACCGAGGAGGAACAGGAATGTGTCGGGGTTGAGGATTCTTCTTCCTGGAAGACACGGTACTACTGCGGTAGTGACTTTCATGTCTGGACGAGGAAGGAGAATCTACCGTTTTCGTCTTCGTCTGTTGGCTCTTTTGCAGGAAGGCTAAGAACTCATCCTGCTTCTCAGCCAAGAACAGCTTGACAGCCTCATTCAAATCAGGCTGCTGGGAAGACTCAGTGGGACGATTTTTGGAGCGGCTTGTTCCTTCGCCATGAGAACTGGTGGTGGATTTATCCCTAGGCTGTTTTCCAGACCTATGGGATGGATTGGCTTCCTCCTGGTTCTCACGGGCAGGAATACGGGTACTCTGCGATCTGGTATGCATTTTTTGGGTGGAAAAAATGGATCAAAAATTCGCTTTATCACAAATTTGGTTCTCTGTTTCCCACAGACGGCGCCAGTGATGATTCCGCGAATTTTTGATGTTAGTAAAAGCACGTAAAAATAAATTACGACACAGAGAATTTTACGTGGTTCGATTTACTGAGGTAAATCTACGTCCACGGGGAGAAATGGGGGCAGGTTTGTATTGCTTGATCTGCGAATTACAGCTTACAACACAGACTTGCTATATGATTATTTCTCTAGAGAGATTCTAACCCTTTTCTACCAGATCTAAGTTCTATTTATACATTGAACTAAGATCGTGGCTTACATCATCACTCTAGGTCGTGGAGGTCGTGTAGGTCATGGCCTAAGATCGTGGCCTGAGTTGACGCCACGTGGTAGTGGGTATGTTGGAAGTCGTGGAAATCCTGCATGGGTCCACTAACTCCTTGTTCGGTCGAAAACTGAGACCGAACTGCTTTGGTTGCCGATCTGAGAGTAGAGCTTGATGCCGACCTAATAGCAGAGCTTGATTGGTTGGCTTTTGCCGAGCTGTAGGCTGAGGCCGAACTCTTACTGAGACCGAACTGCTTTGGTTGCCGATCTGAGAGCTTGGTGCCGACTTGAGAGCAGAGCTTGATTGGTTGGCTTTTACCGAGCTGTAGGCTGAGGCCGAACTCTTTGGTAATGCCGAACTCATACTCTTCCTTGGGCTTTGGGCTGATGGGCCGTCACTGCTGTTGGGCTTGTTTAGTCCGTACCCCATCAGTATGTGTGTGTGTGCAAGGGTGTGTTGGGTGTGTATATGTGTGTGTGTATGTGTGTGTATGTGCAGTCGTGTAGGTGTGTGTATGTATGTGTGTGACGGTGTGTGTTATGTGTGTGGGGCAGGTGTGTGTATGTGCATGTATATACGTGTGTCGTGTCTGTATGTGTGTGTGTGTGTGCGCGCGCGCAGGTATGTGCAGTCGTGCATGTGTGTGTACATGTGTGTTGTATGTGTTATGTGTGTGTTGTGTGTGAAAGTGCAATTTTATTTATTATTTAAAATTTCATTTATCTACTTTTTATATGAAATTCAAATTATTGAATTGTGAGAAATATTTTGTGGTACCCAAAATTGGATTTGGATTTGGAAGCTTTTCCAATTCTAGTACCCAATTCCGGATTACCAAATGGAGTCTTAATATCTTGGAAGCATGGTTTGATATTGTACCAACTAAATGCTAATCTGATAAGTAAAATAAAATATTAAAATGGAAAAATAATTTAATAATACTTTGAGACTTGTTTTTCCTACATTTTTCAGGTAAAAAAGGTTTAGTTTAAACATTGATGGGCAAACTGGTCCGTCATCACCCACGACCATTCTAACGTAGAGCATACAATTTCTGCATCTATATATAAACGCCACCGACATTTATACACCGCAGGATTATCTACACGGACACGTGGCGTGTTCTGAACCGTGCATCGGTCTGCGCTTTGAAGAATAGGGAAAGAGACATAGATACTCTGTTGTCGCGTATTCCGATGGCGACACTACAACAAAGCGGGACGGTCGTTTTGTTGACAATTTTAATCTCCAACCAAATATTGAAATTTTGGCTTTTTATTTGGTAGGTTAAGAGACAATGTTTTCGTTATAAACGATTAAAAAAATCAAAATACTTATTTTTAAACATATTTTTGGGATAGTAATGAACTAGCTAGTAATACTGCATATCTTGTCGATTCATAGTAATTTAAATGTGTATCATAAGAGGAACTAGGGCTATAATCAATGCTAATATTTTTAGTACTATATCAAATCCTGGCAAATAACAAAGCAGGAAAGAAAGAGAGATGTGTCCACAAAAAAATTAAGATCTTAGCGGTGTATTGTATAATTTATTTATTTTGGGTAAAACAATTGAATATCTATAATGGGATCTGCTTTTATAAATAAGGTTTAAGTTTCTTCTTTATAAATGAAAGGTCTTTGACTATCTCTCTTATATAATTTCATATCTTAAGCTTTTTTGGAGCACTAATATCCATTATGATCTTAAAACTTTGTGTTTATAATTTATATATCCATAATCAATTACAATGGTCCTCTCCTCTCTTGCTATTTTTATTACGTATAATATACACCTATGACATTATCAACAATTATAAGCAAATGAGAATACTAGTAAATGTATAATCAAACATGACTCATATCTACAGTACTTGAAAATGAATGTTCTAAAAGAATAGTTATTAATTTAAAGTGGGAAACTCCAAATATTATTATTGAGCTAATTCGTAATTCAAATGTTTTGAGTTAAGAATGGAAACTTCTAACTCTGTTTGATTAGCCTAAATCGAAATAACTCTTAATCAAAATACTCACTCAATTGACACTTCTAATATATAGGCAATCGAGAACTAGACTACTCCTTATTTAAACTCGTCACAACACTCCAACTAAAACAAATCAAAAGTCTCTTCATTCACCAATAGAAAATATTTAAAAATAATTCTTAATTATGAAAATGAGAAGCCAACCGCCAATAGAAAATGATAATGCAGCAGCCTAATAATAAAGATAGGGATTGGTGGGTGTTATGTTGTTATTATAAAATTCATGAATTTGTTTGCGAGTTAAAACATCTAACTTAGGCCAATACTTTCAAGTTAATATTCTTTGTAATTTAAGTAGTTTGTTTGTCCAACTAATCATGGTAATTCAAAAGTGACAGCTCTTATTTTAAACCATGCTTGTTTATAAAGTGTATAAATAGAGTAGCTTGTTTATAAAGTGATTATGTGACAATTTCTATAAAATATAATTAATAGTTGGCCACATGGACAGCTCCCCTAAAATTTAAAATAAAATTATTTGTTATCAGTATCATTTTGCAATGATGAAGATTTGAAAATCAACTATGATTTGGATATGAAGTTGATTAGTAGTACTACTATTTTCTTCCATCCACATTTAGGTTTGTCATATGTGTTGTAGTTGAAATTAAATAACAATGTTTTGTATTTGATCTAAATCTAGTTGTTGAAAACTCTTTTTCAATATATTGGATCTCATAATTAAGTAAGTAATTATGACTGGACGTATTTGATTAACAATCCATACATGATAAATATATTATAAAAAAACATACTAGTATTAAAAAACTATTTTTAGGGTCATCTTAAATCCCGAGTTGAATATATTTTTTATGTAGGGACAACATGAACTAATAATACTATACCTCTACTAATCAATATTATATTTAAATATTTTTGCCATATACTATTGTAAAAGAACACAAATGTTATTTTCATCATATTTATCTACCGACAAGATAATTGATATCCCACATCTTGTGGGATGCCTAGGGAGATAGTAGTACATACAAAAAATACATGACTAAATTAATACTTGTATATAAACAATTTTTCTTACATATACATAGAATCCAGCCCAAAGAATTTGGTGTTGGGTTTTGATATGATCTAAGTCCATCTTATGCTAAAGCTGGGCCCATATAAACCATATGGGCTGCTTATATATTCATGTTTTGTGGGCTAAAAAGTTACCAATTCGATAAAGCGATTTACATTTTTTTTTTAATACTACTCCCTCCGTTACAAGTTACTTGAGTCGTATTCCTTTTTGGGTTGTCCCAAGTTACTTGAGTCATTTCTCTTTTTGGCTAAAAACAAAACATCTAATCACACATATTTTATCATTTCTTTTACTTTACTTTCTCTCCTCTCTCTTACTTTATTATCTCTTCTACTTTATTTAACTCATTAAACACAACTTTCTTAAATCCCGTGCCGAAAAGAAACGCCTCAAGTAACGTGGGACGGATGGAGTATGTACTATTTGATCTAAACTTCTTCAAATAAAACAAATCAAGGAACAAAACTCATAACTAGTTTTCTAATTTGTTGGTCAACTTATACACTATGAAATGTCATAGCTTCAAAAATTCCTAAACCTAAGGTTTCATTTGGATTGCCAAGTAAATCGTCAAAATTACCTTCATCCGATATTAATTGATCCGACCATTACACTATAAATAAAACATTGTAAAAACACTAGTAAAATACAAGCCTTGAATATTGATAAGCAAAAATTGCTAGAAAACCATGAAAATTTGTTAAATTATAGTTCATCCGCAACATTAAGAAATCAGTTGTAAAAATTATAAATTTTAATATTTACCTCACATTTTTCACGAGGTCTTATTTGGGTGAAATATTTATTGAAGCATCCAAATTATTCTATAAGAATATGATTGATAAACATGGTTTTTGCATGTTTTTAAGACCTAGATTTGGCTTGTTTTAAATGTCAATCTTGAAAATTATGTTCTTAAATTGCGTATATTATACATTTTGGTATTTTGACATGTTTGTTGATAAATTATCGAGAAAGATAGAAAAAATGTGCAAAAATGGCCAAGGTGCAGCAGCCTCTGTTCGAGCCCATCTGCCAACGAGTTTGAAGTTCAATCAGTGTTTAATACATACCATTATCTTCGTCTTCGAAAGAGCTTCGCGTGGGTACCTTTAACATCTATGTCGGAGTTCTGTGGAGAAAGTTATGGTCATTTTACGAACGTTGCGCGGTGCAGTCAAAAGCTGGCGGAAATTAAGGAAGGAAATAAATTGTTGTCAAATCTCTCCTATTAATTGAGGAATTCGAATTTACCATCTCTCATTAATTGGAGAATACTTTTTTACCAATTATAAATCATTTTCAAGCCTATATACACCCCATAACCTAATTCATAATATTCATCTCAGAGCCTCCAATCTTCTCCTTCTCTATACTTATTTCATCCCATATTCCACATATAATTCTTTTATTGGAGCGTAGCTCTGCAGATCCAGGCAAGAGAAGACTGAAGACTGCATAATTCAACCTTGGGTTTTATTTTGTTTTACTTCATGTCTAGTACTTTTTGTTGTTTTACTTGTTTATGAGTATTAAACATCTTTTGAATAATTTTTGGTAAAACATGTGTTGGGTTAGGGCTCCCAACTTGTGGAAAAACCCATTTATTTACTTAAATAGGTCAATGGAGAACTTATAAATACCTACCAAGAGTGTAGGAGCCGCAATAACTGAGAGGAGAGAGGGAGAGAGAGAGAAACCCGTAGAAGGAAAAAAGGGGGAAAAGAGTGTTCTCCAAGTTTTAGCTTGCTTTGTATTATTTGTTTTTTTTTTTGTTTTCTGTTAGTTGTTTATTTCTTTCTGTCTAGTTTATAAATCTAAATCCAAAAATCTCGTGTCTCTAAATAGTATACGACGCTTAGTATATGATAGACAATTGCAATCTTATTCCATGTGTTCGATATCCCGGTACTGACATTTAGCTATACTAGATCTACCTTGTATACTTGCAAGTATTTTTAGTGCTAATAATCGCATGTAAATTTTATCAATTTTTTATTAGCTCACTTTACAAATAATTCAATTTACATCATCAATTTAAAACACATGTGCACCAAATCAATAATATATAGCAAATATAAAATCAAAATATCGTAAGAAAATTGAAGAAAATATCAAATAGGGGTCTCTAAAATTGCAAATTATAGCCAAAATTTAGTATTTCCCACTAGAATTGAAGTTGGTTGCAAAACTAATGAAATTAGGTTTTATAGTGAATTTTCCACGAAATCAGTTTTTTTCCTAACTCATCGAAATTTCACTAAAAAGGATAAGTTTATGTTTTTTTGACCAAATTTAAGTTAATGGAAAATACAAATTAGACCAATATTGGTAATTTTGGGACATATTACCACTACTAAATTTTCTATTTAAAATATTTGATACACACAGTAAATTTCATTTGGGCAATAATATTAATTGGGTGAATGAATATGATCACTTTGATTTGAAATCTTATTAGTAAAACATACTCCTTCTGTTCCTCCATAAATAGACTAGTATTATCATTTTTAATCATCCCCCAAATTGAAAGTCTAAATGTGGACTAAAAATGTTGACTCAATAATCCACTAACACTGCTTTCAATAATTTATCCCTCTCTCTTTCTTATTTTTTCATTTATTTTACTTACCAATTGCATATTAAAAGCATATTAAAACTCGTATCATCTACAAGTTTTGTCTATTTTTTAAGGATGAAAGGAATAAAAAATATTCGATTACATGCATTTGAAGTAATAAAAAGATTAAAATGAAATGAATACCTTTTAAAAAGAAATTTTGTGTGAGAAATTATAAAGAATAAATTATAAATAAGACTATTGTGGATAGAATTACAGAAATTAATTTAATTTGGTATTCTATAAAATTAAAATTCGATCAAAAATATCATGAATTTATCCCTTACAGTAAATTTCGTATGAGTTAAAAAAAACTGATTTTATGTGAAATTTATTACAAATGAACAATTAACTTTCGTAATTAACTTTCAATTTAAGCTAAAGTCTTTCATTAAAAATGAACAATTCGGCTGTCAAGCCAGAGCGATTCCAGCTTCCAATGTTATCTCGCCACGTAAACATTGGACAGACGGGATCCCTTGATTCTACTACAGTGAACACCCCTACTAATCATCCGACACGTGTCTATAACCGCCTGCACCCGGTGATCAAAGATTCTCGACCGTCTGTAGCCGGTAACCCCATTTTGTTTCCCGCTATGTAACTGAGCTGAGCACCGATCACCAGCTTAATTTTCTTTCCCCTTTTCTTATCACAAGTAAGTTTATAGAAATTTCTAAATTGAGCATTTCAATTGCAGACCTCTGATTATCGTTTCATTCCCGAATCTTTGTTGTTTGTGAATTTTCGAAATGAGATGAACTAGTTTGAAGCTTAACATGAGAAAGAAACAAAGTTGATTAACATCGAATTGGGTTTGATTGATCCCTCATTTGCTTTTCTGATTGGAATTCCACGGGATGTAAGCTGGGTTTTGTTGGTAGTAGCTGATTTTTAGTGTTAATGAATTTGTGCTTCAGCTTTTCTTTTAATTGGTAAAGATATGTTCTTTGGTGCATTGGTGTTAAATTTCAATGGCCGAACATCAGGGTTCGTTATTAATAATTTGCTTCTGTTTTTCTTTCATTTTTAAGTTGCTAAAGTTACGTGCTTTATTGAATTTGTGCTAAATTTCAGTGGCTGGAAATTAGGGTTTGTTGAAAATAGTTTTGGAGGTTTTCATGGATCTTTTTTACGTGTGCTGTGTTTTATATTCATGTTAGTTTCTTAGCTGTATTTGTTTCCTACTGATTCTCTGCTTGCTGACAGCCCTGGGTCTGCAAGCATCTTACAGTGAGAAAACTGGCATAGATGACCGAAGTTTTGGGGGATATCTGTTTAGCTGGTTTGAACTGTTGTAGTCATTGTGTTAGATTCTGAGTTCTGAGTGCTGGAACTGATTGTTCGTTGGATCCCTGTTACCGATGGTGCCTCCGAGGGTGGCTGTAGGAACAGCTCAATTATCTTCAAGCTCAGGAGTTTTCTTTCGAGGGGATGAACAAGGCCAGTTTCCGGGGAATTCCCAGCTCAGTTCAAATTTTGGGAACTCTTTGAGTTCACTACCTGGTCCCTTTTCTGGGGATGTTAGCAATATAGTCTTAAACAGTTTGGCAAGCTCTGGCCCCAGTGTTGGGGCAAGTTCTTTGGTGACTGATGCGAACTCGGGACTTTCAGGAGGTCACAACCTTCAAAGAAGTGCTAGTGTTAATACCGAATCTTACATGCGCTTGCCTGCCTCGCCTATGTCATTCTCATCTAATAATATTAGCATTTCAGGCTCTTCTGTCATAGATGGATCCTCAGTTGTGCAACAAAGCTCGAATCAAGATTCTGTTTCGCAGCAAAGCCAGCAGCATCATGGAGTTTCTAGTGCTACGTCTTTGCCTCGCACGGGGCAGCTTCAGTTTCCTGGTGGTGCAAGTGTGCAAGGTTCTTTCGCCCTCGACCAAGCTACAATGTCTCAGCTGCAGAAAAAACCCCGTTTGGATATAAGGCAGGAAGATATTGCGCAGCAGCAGGTTTTGCGGCAGCTATTGCAGAGACAAGATTTCATGCATTTACAGAACTCGAATCCTCAATTGCAAGCTTTGATCCAGCAACAGAGGCTAAGGCAGCAAGAGCAACTGATTCTACAGGCTATGTCGCCAATGCAGCGGGTTCAGCTATTGCAGCAACAGCAGCAGTTGCAGTCAAGACAACAGCTTCAAATTCAGGGAATGCCATCTTCAACTGCAGTTCAACCTAATGATGGTGGTGTATGCTCTCGTCGTCTAATGCAATATTTGTATCACCATCGACAACGTCCTGCTGTTAGTACTTTAATCTCATTTGAATTTAACTAGCATACCATTTATTTTGGTTGAGTTCTGTTCTCCTTTTCATGTTGATAATGATATACAGCTCTCATGTCATTTATAATTGATTTATGATGGCTGGACTTACTTGCTTCCTTTTAGGACAATACCATTGTCTATTGGAGAAATTTTGTGGCAGAGTTTTACTCTCCACGTGCGAAGAAGAGATGGTGTCTATCACTGTATAATAGCGTTGGGCAGCATTCACTCGGGGTGTTTCCTCAGGCTGCAATGGTATTTTTCTCTTATCCTTTGACTATTTGCTTATTGGCATACAACGAAACACAACATCCCCATGACATTCATTTACTTTTCTCTTTTCTGCCTGAGGCCTGTTTCTGTTCATGCTTCCGCTTTTCTGTCTTTGGTGCCCTTAAAGCCGATTCTGTAATTTTTTGCTTTTCTTCCGCAGGATGCATGGCAATGTGACATTTGTGGCTCAAAATCTGGAAGGGGGTTTGGTGCGTTTTAATCTCAACCTATAGATGTTGCCTATGTTAATTTATTCGTTGAAACAATATTCTAGTTATACTATAAGGCATCGAACGATCTAGCATGTGTTGTTGGCTAAGTAACTTGTTAGTCGGCTAGCTTTAGTGCTCTGAAAGTTTGGCCTTCTCTTGTCGTTTTCTACAGAGGCAACTTTTGAAGTGCTCCCTAGACTCGAGGAGATCAAGTTTGCCAGTGGTGTAATTGACGAGCTACTGTTCCTGGACCTGCCTCGTGAGAGTAAATTCCCTTCGGGAATAATGATGCTGGAGTATGAAAAGGCAGTTCAAGAAAGTGTGTATGAGCAACTCCGTGTGGTCCGTGAGGGTCATCTTTGCATTCTTTTCACCCCTGATTTAAAGGTAAAATGCAATATTAGTCGACATATAAGTTCTGTCGCGATCTCTTGTTTATGTTTTCACTTTGGTTAACACTTGCCTCACCATAACTTTTTTCAGATTTTGTCTTGGGAGTTTTGTGCCCGGCGTCATGAAGAACTTCTTCCTCGTCGAGTTGTTGCATCCCAGGTAGACATCTTTTGGTTGAGTTCACATGGACTGATCCCTACAATCGTGTTGCCAGCATGTAGTGTATTTTCCATGTTACTATTCTAATCTTCATTTAGTTTAAATACGTTCTATGCTGCATGTGATAAGCAGCTATAATAACTAATGAATGTGGTTTATACATAAACATTTATGTTGTGGAGCTTATAGAACAAATTTCTGCTGCAGGTTAATCGATTGCTACAGGTCGCCCAGAAATGTCAAAGCACGATAGCTGAGAGCGGAGCTGATGGTGTTTCCCATCAAGATTTACAGGCGAACAGTGCTATGTGAGTTGAGAATCAAAAACGTTGACTGGTGTAGATTTCCTTCTTCTTGGTGTGGTGGCGTAACGACTGCCTGGGGTATTAATTTGATGCTCTTTCGTTACAGGGTCATAACAGCCGGGCTCCAACTTGCTCGGAGTTTGGAGTTACAGTCAGTGAATGATCTCGGCTTCTCCAAGAGACATGTCCGGTGCCTACAGGCATGTTTTAATCATTGCATACGCTTTAACATTCACAATCCATTGCATCGGGCTTCTCATATTTGTCTACTGTTTTCAGATAGCGGATGTCGTTAATAGCATGAAAGATTTGATGGATTTCTGCAGAGACCAAAAGAAAAGCCCTATAGGTAAGAACATGTCTATCTGTATCTAAACCCGTGCAAGATTGAATAGCCATTTGGTGATTATCATTGCAATTATGTTTGCAGAGGGCTTGAACAGCTTCTTCCCCAGATGTTCTTCTGTGTCCCGGGTCCAGATGACAGATCACAACACACTCAACAAGCTCATGGCGTTGCATCCTGGGCTCAATAACCAGCTTCCGGGGAGTCGAGGAGCTCTAACTGGATCAGCACATGGTGGTCTTGCAATGACTAACTACCAGAATTTGCTGATGAGACAGAACTCAATGAACTCAACTAATAGCATAAATCAGCACGAGGGGTCTTCTTCTTCTGTCCCCACGACTCCCGGGTCTTCGGGTGCTTTTCTGGGAATGCTTCAGAATCCACAGATTGGTAGCCAAGCACCACAGAAACAGCAGAGTCAACCTCTGCTCTCACAAAACAACCAAACACTACAACATCAGATGCTTCAGCAGTTTCTGCATGACATGAACAGAAAGAACAACGGGGGAGCAGCTGCGCAGATTCAAAACCCGGATTCCATGTCGAACGCTCAACCACAGCCCCCAATCAGAGGCAATAGTTTCAAAGATGCTTCTTTCAAGAGTGAATCTCCAGCATCTGTTAGTCATATGGGATATGGCCATGACCAAAAATCATCATATTTTCCGGAGAGCCTTCGTTCTTCTGTTGAGATAGTTCCAGACATTGCCCATGAGTTCATCGAAAACGGCTTCTTCAACAATGATCTTGATGAAAGCATGAACTTCAGCTGGAAGGGATAACTAATCTGTGTGTTATTTTATATACTACATGTATACAGATTCTGAGGTAGTGGAATATCGAGAATGTGCTTATATAGGCTGGTTTAACTTGGATTTCCTTTGACTGTGTTTTGCATATTTAAACTTCAAAATTTATGTTACTATTGAATTGCAATGAAACTGAAACTT
This sequence comes from Salvia splendens, assembly GCF_004379255.2. Lineage (NCBI taxonomy): Eukaryota > Viridiplantae > Streptophyta > Magnoliopsida > Lamiales > Lamiaceae > Salvia > Salvia splendens. The sequence goes on along the minus strand of NC_056036.1, from coordinate 43,253,638 downwards.
CATTATAGACATACATATCAAAGAAATTCAAGAACTTGAACATGAAATCTCCATCAATCTCCCTCTCTAGTTGACTGTCTCACAAAACAGAGGGATATAAATATCATCTATTTAAGGCAGTGTATCTGGGATTGGGGAAACTGGAGAGACGGTGTTCATAAACACAGACGGTGATGATATAACAACAGTCGAAATCCTTGATTACGCAAGCTGCAACTTCTTCTTGCTTGCTCTGCGCTAACATGATGAACTAGTTGTCTTGCACCTCCTTTTGGCAAATGGGGCATTGCTGCAACCAACCAAAAACTGGTTATCTTTTTTTTTTTCAATTACCTTTAAATAATAGTACTACTTCATCTCTAACCATTTTACCTTGTTTTGCTGCAACCAAGTTTTGATACACTTTGAATGATACTGGTGTGCACAAGGCAAGCTGATCACTTTAGCTCCTTGCTTGTATCCGTCACGGCATATCACACACCTGAAAGAAAAGTTGTTCTACGTTGAGGTTTTTCTTTCTCACACTTTCCTAGACAAATGAAATGCAATGCCTCACTACTTAGAAGGCACTATCTTGTATAGGACGTGCTAACTTACAATAAAATACTAGCTCAAAGGTAGAAGACAGGAATGCATAGGTTTGATAAGATTAACAATGACGGTAAGGGTAGTTGATTGTTGTAAAACTTCTGATGTAGGAGTATCTTCCTAAGGCTTCATTTATCTTATTCCTTGGCAGTTCTTTGATATCAAACCGCATAATCGAAGGAAACGCGAATGCAGAGAGTTAGAGAAACCATACTCTTCTGTTTCCTTCTTTTTCTTCGAGAACAAACCAGATTTGCTTGATTTGTGTCTGAATGTTGGTAACCGTGAGATAAGATCCGCTGTAAGTCCTCTGCTCTCGCTTCCAACAGATTCTCCCAGTGATTGCAACTCCTAAAGACAAATACAGACTCAAGAAAGATATTCATGTGTTGCCACACTTTTACAATTCCTAAGCAGAGATTTTAAAGTTGGAAGAAGACATTAGCAAAGAATTGATACAAGCTGCATAACCAACCTCGTAAGTCATTGTATCAGGATCGAAATCATCTTGCCTTATGTTTTGACTTCCAGCCTGCATAGATTGAGACACAGTATATATACACTGATTTTGAATTTTTGGTTTACAGAATAATGACCAATAGGTGGAGAATAGGAAAAGTACCCTGCTAGGTGTGGCTCTCGAAGTTGATCTTGTGTTATCTGTAATTTATATTTGAATCCTCTTAGCATTAGCAATACATAAGAATTAAAACAAGGAATAATACAGGAGAATATAGAATTAATAAAATGCAATAGGTAGTGATCTTTTTCCCCCCCGTAAAAAATCCATCTTTAAGAGGCATACATCCAAAAGAGCACATCAAGACTGAATTCAATCCCCATAGAAAACAAGGAAAATAACTCCTTAGATTTCATATGCACAAATTTATATGATAAGAAAGGTTAGAAATGAAGCACTTAGGAAATATGTTTTACCAACTGCGCTAACAGTAACAGCAGCATCCTCATTGACAGATAGATAGTTGAAGTCGTCCCCCAGTTCCAGCGCTCTTGCTAAGGCTTCATCAAGAGCTAATTGGTGCTCGATACTTCCTCCATGCGGTAGTTCATTCTCATGTTCCAAAACCAAATTGTCATCACTAGTTTCGCCATAGCTGGAGGCCATGTCCTTGTTCTGGTTTTTGTTCTGAATGAATTGGAAGGCACTTTCCTGTTGTTTCGGACATGTAAATGTCAGTAAGTTTCTTAGATAAAGAGCTTATCCTCAGCTATCAAGAAAGCAGTCTTCAAACATTCAATCTACCTGCACTAAGAGAAGCTCTTGAACATTTAGATCGCCAAATTCCGGGCAACTATCCTTGAGATGTTCAGCAAATTCAGCCGGCGTCATACCGGTCAAATAATGATTAAAGACCTCGTTGTCCATCACCGGTGCTTCAGCCATCATGGAATGATATCTTTGAAATCGGTTTTTTAGGTCCCCTAAATTAATTCGTACTTCAAGAATCAAGTTCAGAAAAACAACATGGCATTTCAAGAAAGGACAATAAGTTTGACAACAAAATCAGTCCAAGAATTCACAGGGGGTGAAAACAATACGCCTAATATCTTTCATTTCATACACCACCAGCCTAGTCCAATCAAATCTCTTCGAGTTTATTAGAATTAAACATCAATAGCTAATTATAAAAACCAAGCTAGAACAACTAGAACAACATAAAAACCAAGCTAGAACAACTAGAACAACATATTACCATAAACATGAATGAAAACAATACACCAAATCTATTTCAGTTATACACCTCCGGCATAGTCCAACCAAACCTTTCAAGTTTTTAGAATTAAACGTCAAGACTCATGATAAAAACCTATATAACCCTAAACACGAAAGAAATCATTTCAAGTGTAAAAGATAACGAACTAACCTCAAGCACAAATGCGCAATACCTCAGTGATTACACATAGCCAGGGCAATTAGATAACAGTATCTTCAGCTTCCCTTAAAATCAACGGAAACGAGCTTGTTAAACATGAGAAATCAATCTTGAAATAAAGAAATACAGAAGAATGGGTCAAGCTGTCCAAATTATTATTTGAAGACATGTAGTTGACCCAAGGATCTTTGTTCAAAGCTAAAAGAAACAAAAAATATCAACTCATACCAACTGATTTCTATACACAAAAAAGATAGTAGCTTGAAGAATGCAACACATATGATCAAAGAAACACGTAATATCTCAATATAAAACAGGCACATATTATACTTACAACAAAGATAATGTAATTTATTCACTGAATTAATCAATCATTTCCTAAAAGGGCTTCATAAGTAAGATTGAATTCCACCATTAACAAACACCAAAAACAAACAAAAAAGACAGGATCTTGCTCACATAATTCACAGATCAGTATTCATACCCAATCAAGAACAATAAATTGCCATGGAAAAACAAAATCAAAACAAGGAGCCCCAAAAAGATGGGTTCTTGAAGTAAAACAAGCAATTGAAGAAATGCTACAGCAAAAAGGGAGCTAGCAACCTCTGAGGATTAAATGGATTCTTGAATTTCCCCTTCTCTCTCTCTTGGTTTCTCACTCCAAAGCCTGCATTCCTCCACCTCACACACTGAAGTAAAAACAGTGAGGAACAAATTAAAAAGAGAAGAAAAAGGAGTCGTTTTTATATGTGGGAGGTGGTGGGAAAGTCAAAAAAATTGGGCCCTACTTCTCACCTAGTCTTGATAAAAGAATTGCGGCCGTCTGAAATCAGCTGCTCTTATTTGTTCTAAATTTCTATTCGATCTTGCTGATTAAGAATGTTGTGAAATCTCACTTCCATCAATTTTTGCAATTTTTTAAAGAATCTTTATCCGCTAAGATGGTTAAATTGTGGGATATTAGTATCTTTAAAAAAATTAATTGTTCATTGTACTGTATCTCATTTTATTAAAATAACTTTTTTTTAATTTTTTGTATTTAATACTAAAACAAATATATTTTGAGTAAGAAAAGTGTTTTATAAACAGAGACATAATTTGAAATTTTATGATTTAATATTTTATTGTTAAATCTATTGAAATTGACTATAATTATGAAAATTTGTGATTTAAGTCTTTATTCTTGAAAATAAGAATTAGACTTCCAAAAATGGAAGACTTCTTTTTAAGTTATTATGGGTAAAACGCGTTTTGCATACAAAGTGAGATACGTTGTTGTTTCCGATCTATAAATTTACATTTCTCTTAATTCTCTTGCTCCTTTTTAACTAGGGTTATTAACATTTATTATCATGAAACTTTTGAAAATTTAATCTTTTTTACCAACATCAAACTTGGCATCTAACTATTAATGTATTTTGATAACAAGTATTCAAAATTTTACTATTATTTAATCCATGTAACCGTATTAATGTATTTTGATAATAAGTATTCAAAATTTTATTATTTGATTTAGTTATATATCCTCTAAATACATAGGACTATCTTATTTATAAATTATGTGGTGATAGAATAATTAAATCTAAAATTTCAAATGCTGAATTAAATTTCGACCAATTTATGTTATTACTTCATTTTCTCTTTAAATAAACACCTAAGTTTAATGCAAACCATAATCCAAAAACCATGTGGTGATAGAAGAATTAAATCTCAAATTTCAAATACTGAATTAGATTTCGACCAATTTATATTGGCATTACTTCATTTTCTCTTTAAATAAACATCTAAGTTCAAGGCAAACCATAATCCAAGAAACATAATCTCAATTTCCACGTTCCGGTAATGAATTGACTAAAAAGATCTAAAAATACATTTTGCATAAAATTTGGAAGATAGTCGATCTGTTTTGACAAATTAGTAGTAGCAAAAATCGCACATAACATATACCTAGAAATGCCACATAGATACGATAATTTATTTTAGTATATTTTAATATTTATGTATCTAGAGCATATAAAATTGAATTGAGTAAATGAGAAAAATATTTTGATTTAAATACTCACTATTATAATACACTGGCGTTACTATTTGACTTGGGACTATTAGGGGATGCGATTTACTAATATCTAAGTCTCTTGATTTATTGAGATTTTCCTGAATGTCCTCATTGAATGGAGATCGGAGAAATCTATCAATTTTTATTACGTTTCTTTCGTCCCTTAAATATGAACTACATTTAGGGGTGGGGAAACGGTTCTTGGTTCTTGGTTAACCGAGAATCGAACCTTATTTTTTCAGTTCTCGGTTAACCGAGAAACAAAAAAATAAGGTTAAGTTTCGGTCCCGGTTAGTGGATTTAGGATTTAGGCGGTTCTCGGTTCTAACCGAGAACCGAAGAACCGATTAATGAGTTTAATTTTAATTTTTTGTAGATTCATTTTAATTTCATAAAGCCTACACCTTTCAAGTTTCAAAAAACAATGTTGTGATAGAAACCAAACTCTATATCCCTATAATTTGTCTGCATTTCAAACAAGCGAAAACACAAATCATCTCTCTGATTCAATAACCAATCTCATAACAGATACTTTGTTTATTAAATTTGGAACTTCAACGTATTAGATACATATGAATCATTAGCAAATAACTTAAAATTCTCATATTGATATATGTACATTGACTTATCTTCCATGAAAAAAATACCTAGTGTTTGAAATGAAGTCAATTCAAATATCTTGTGAGCTCTCTCATCTAAATTCTCGTAGCACACCGGCACCGCTTCTCTCTCCCATGCCGGCGACGACGGCGAGGCTGCTGCTCTCTCTCACGCCGGCGACGACAAGGCTGTTGCTCTCTCCACACCGCTGCTCTCTTCGACGAGGCTGCTGTCCAACTCTCCACGCCGATGCTCTCTCCTTCGTTTCCTTCGGTGGAACCGAAGAACCGATCGGTTCCTTGAGGAACCGAACCGACTAAAGGTTTGGTTACGGTTCTTGTATTTAGAAAAAAAAGGGAGTCGGTTAACCGACTAGTCGGTTCGGTTAGAACCGAGCCGACCGTTTCCCCACCCCTAACTACATTTGCTATTTTTAAATGTCACTTAAAAACAAATCAATTCTACTTAAGAAAAATTTTGTCTACCTCATTCTCCGTTAACCATACTTCAATAATTTTTTCTTTCTATCTTTATCTTATTTTATCAATTGTACATTAAAACTCGTGTCATTTCGAAAATTGTCTAATAGTAGTCATTTATAAGGACGGGGGAGTATTTCTTTAATTTTCTGCCATTATTATTTTGTTGTCTAGCTGGCCATCTAAATTGTCTATAATGCTGTTATCGCCCACAAAATTATTTAAAAATTTACTATAGATTTAAATTATATTTATATTAATATTTATTAAGTAAAACTTAATATAAAAATATTAAAACTCACTTTTAAAGGGCCAGCCCATTTCACTCAAATCCAATCCGATTTGAGCCCAGCCCAATACTCTCTTAACGTCCAACTAATTAAATAGTGTATATTCCAAACATTGTTTATCCTTTCCGTGTCATCAAATGTTTAGTATACACATATCAATCCACCTATTTTATTTGTATTTTCTGCTAATTATTTCTTCTTCTAGCCTAATTAGTCGTGTCATGTGTGTGTTTGATGTATACACACACGAATAGCAATTAGGTTGGCCATGCAAAACTTGGGTATAGTTAGGCTATAAATATACACACTATAAAGGTAGCTACAAATTAAAATATAAATACAATTATACAAGTGCATTCCATTTGCATACAATATACTAGAAATGAAGTCTTTCTTTGGTGCGATTTTCGCGGTTTTGCTGGTGGGTGCGATGTTTTTTATGGACGGAAGCTTAGCACAACCTTGCTCGTCAGCTCTGAACGTGTGCACGCCGTACGTGGTCCCCGGGGCCGTGGCGAACCCGAGCCCCGATTGTTGTGGCGCCCTGCAGTCCATTAACCGCGACTGCTTGTGTAGCACCCTCCGCATCGCCTCTCGCATCCCGGCCCAGTGCAACCTTCCTCCCCTCACTTGCCGTATATATATCATGCTTTATCTCCTCTTTCTTTCCTTAACATTTTTTCTTATTACAATCCTTTGATTTTAATACTTTTGATTTTTTTCTCTTGCAACAGCAAACTGAAGTTGGAATTTTGATCATCCACAATAATGGAATGCTTTTTCCACTTTTTTTCTTCTCTTTTTTTTTTCTAGTAATTAACCATGTAGTATTAGTTCATGCAAAAGTAAAAGTATCACCAAATAAGCAATAAACATGGTTTCAATATTTGTTGAACGTAACGTCGCTTAGCTAGTAGTAAGACTTCTCTTTTTGAATGATAAGACCTAAAAAAACCTATCACATTAAATTCAAGATATAATGATTTCACATAATAATTGCAAATAAATTCATGGAATTTCATTAGCCCCAATAAAATGAAATGAATGAAAGGACCAACGGGCTAAGCACACTGGGCCACAACCCGACCCATCTAGCGACGGTTGAAATTGGGCAGGGTCGGGTTAAATTTACCCAAAAAATCTGCACGGTTGGATTTCATCAACGGATGTGATTCATCCGCATATAATTTCCCCAAACAAATCCACTAATTAATTTATTACTCAATCCTTCACCGGTGATCGCCAAAATCAACCATCCGCCGCCGCAGCCGTCTCGATCCCGGAATTTCTTCGTAATTCTGCGAATTCACTACTGTGTAAGTTCCGGACGTCGCCGCCGGGGAGCACAATTCTCGCGGCGAGCGACTTGTGAATCCATCGCTGTTTTACTTCGTTGTTTGTTCCTTGTGTATTAGCTGAAGCTTCCTAGCTCGATTCCATTTGTCAGTCTCTCATCACTGTCTATTGCGTCGCTAATTTTCCAGTTCAAGGTATACATGTACTATAACTCTGTATAAATTACTCTAAAATTAAGCATTTAACCCTTGAATGGTCCTTTGTTGAGTCAGAGAATCCATATTTATTTGGTTGTGTCTAGAATAGAAGAATGATGTAACCTTTACACACAGCTGGAAACAATGTGTTCATTTCGTTCGTGGTTCTTTTTCAATTTAAATGTAAGGAGTGTATATTGCATTTGTCTCACGGTTTCATGTTGATACTATGCTAACAACTAGGGCTGTCTAATTTGTCTTGCAAATATAAATGAATTGTGGTCATAAGTTTGCATATCTTGTTTTGTGTTCTGGTAAGTTTCCTAATAGTATGTCACGTTTGTTGAGAGACAAGCCGGGGTTTTGGAAATATTACAAGATCTTTAGCTGCTCTTCGGGGTTAAATAGCATATGAAATCCTTATCATTGTCTCACTTACTACTACTACTACTACTACTACTACTACTACTACTACTACTATTCACTACTGCATGATTTGGGCCTTGCTTTGAATTCATGATTTTCATCCTTTTCTTTTCGAACGAAAGATAGGGGAAGTGGGGCAAAAGGAAGTAATAGGAATTACTAATTTATTACTACTAGGGAGCTTTTTGATTAAAAAAAAACTTACAAAATTTATTGTCCATGCTAGCCTTTGCAATTTGAAGGAAGTGCCATGGATGTAAATGAGGGAGAGGAAGTTCAGAACCATGAGAATGATGCAGATGTCAGAATGTCAAATAATTTGGACTTGAATGTGGAGCATGATTGTCGTAGCCCAAAATCATCCAATGTCAAAGGAGTTCGTTCTCGTCGTTCTTTGAAACATGATGTACTAAAACTGGGCACTGAGTTTGATTCTGATGAGCAAGCATATAGATTTTATCATAAGTATGCTGAGTTGGTTGGGTTCAGTGTAAGAAAAGACTGGGTCAATAGGAGCAAAGTCCATGGACGGGTGATGTCAAGAAAGTTTACCTGTTCCAGACAAGGTCACCGGAAGAAAGACAAGAGAGATATTAATGTGAAGAAACATCGCAAGGAAACAAGAACAGGTTGTTTGGCTTACATGGTAGTAACTCGGCAAACTGATGGAAAATACATTGTTACTCAGTTTGAAGCAGAGCACAATCACGAGGATGTGAATCTGACTAAAGCTGAGAGGTTACTGGAATCCGCATCAGGTAAAGAGGACTGTACTGAGGTTCCTGAAACTGAATCATTGAAGAACTCAGAGATTCAATTAAAGCTGTCCTTTCAGATGTTAGGTATACGGTTTTGCCCTCCAGAAAATTTCGATGACCTTCAGATAGAAGATGATGTTTTCTTGAGCTCCAGGCGGACAAGAGATATGAAAGAAGGAGATGCTGCACGCTTGATGTATTATTTCCAGAGACAGCATTTTGTAAACCCTTCATTCTTTTACTCATTACAACTCGACATTGATGATAAAGTTAGCAATATATTTTGGGCTGATGACAATATGATCACGGAGTATGGTCATTTTGGGGATGTTGTATGTCTAGATACATCGTGCACAAGAAACAAAAGTTTTCGTCCTCTTGTTCAGTTTGTTGGACTAAATAATCATAGGCAAGTTGTAATTTTTGGTGCTGCCTTCTTATATGATGACAGTGTTGACTCCTTCAAGTGGCTTGTTCAAACTTTTGTGCAAGCGATGTCTGGTAAGAAACCTAAGTTCATTCTGTCAGATCAGGATGCAACGGTTGTTCAAGCTATTCATGCAGTTTTACCAGAGACAAGCCACTGTATCTGTGCCTGGCAGATGTATCTGATTGCCCTTAAACATCTTCGCCATGTGGTTAAGGAATATGATTCTTTTTTGATTGATCTTAGAAGCTGTATCTTTGGTCATTGGCAGGAGGAAGATTTCATCCAAGCATGGGACTCTATGTTGGAGAGACATTGCTTGAGTAATAATGCATGGTTGAGATGGATGTATAGAGAGAAAGAGAAATGGGCTGTAGCATATGATAGAAATACTTTCTTCGTTGAGAGAAATGGCACACATCTGGTGGAGCTTTTGTCTGATAAACTCAGAAGCTGCTTAGGGCCGGATATTGACGTTCTTCAGTTTTTCAAACACTTCAAGAATGTGGTCAATGAACAAAGGTACAGAGAACTAGAATCAACCCTTGACATGGGAAGACATGCTCCAGTTTTAATGGCTAATGCCATCTTACTTAAGCATCCTAGTGAGACTTATACACCGAAGGCTTTTGAAGTATTTCAGAGAGAATATGAGAAATGTTTAAATGTCATTATTGATAAGTGCGGTGAGCGTGGTACAAGAACTGATTACAAAGCCAAAACATATGGAAAGTCCAGAGACTTCTTGGTCGCATATAATTCTTTTGATGGCACTGTTTCTTGCAACTGCATGAAGTTTGAGCATGTTGGGTTTTTGTGCAGCCATGCTCTAAAAGTCCTTGATCATCAAAATATAAAGGTTGTTCCGCATTATTATATCTTAAAGAGATGGGCAAAAGATGCAAGGATTTTGCCAATTGGAGAAAGTCATATCTGTGTAGGTGATGACAACAGAAAGATTATTGCCACTCGTTACAAAGACCTCTGTCGTAATATAATGCAAATATCTGCCAGGGCTGCTGAATCTGACCCAGCTTTTGAATATGCTTCAAGGAAAATTGATGAAGTCTCGCGAGGAATCGAAAGAATCCTGAATTTTAAAACTTTTGACGAAGCTAAAGGTCCTTGTGCTTCAGACAATGGACTAGCTGGTGTTGGTCTTGATAGAAATGACTTTGAGAATCAGGATGTTGATGTGATGAAAGGAACCACTGAAGCAGAAAGTATAGTACCTGATAAAGATCAACTGAATCACTGTGGTGAACAAATCCCTGGTGTGAGTGGCAGTATAAATATTCGCCCTTCTCCACCTGAAACACTTCTATCCGTAACTTGTGCTCCTCCCACATATATTTCTCCTCCAATTCCTGCGCCTTCACTGAGTCCACTTACACAGGTATATTGGTTACATTTTGAGAGACTTCCTGATTGGCTGTTTTCTGTGTCTTTCTTATTAAATCCAGATGTTTTACTATGTATTTTATCTCTATTGAAGGGCTTATACACCATTGAATCCAGTCATATGGTGCAGAATATGTATCAAGCATCTAATTTAACCATTAACCAGCAAGTCAACCCTAACATGTACGAACCTTCAAGTTTTTTCACTGGCCAACATCATTCTCCCAGTCATGCTCAACTCCTTCAAGTAAGTACTTTTACGCCTGCCATCGAAAATCTATTGCAAACTCTTGATATATGATTTCACTAATCTGCTCTGTACTTCTTTCATCCAGGAGTCATTGATTCATAGCCAGTTTCAGGATCCTGTGTCAAATGGTAATCAATTGAAGCAGGTAGGTATTGTTGCTATATGGAACTTTTGTTCTGACGGAAATGATGCTTTGTTGACAAGATTCACTTCTCCTGATCCATGCGTAGGTAATGGATGACAGCCAGCACCTACATCCATCTTCATTCATGCATTATAATCATAGATACAGAGCTGCTGGTGTTTAGGATATATATTGGGAAGTATGCCATAGCAGGATCCAGTGTATTGTTATGTACATAGTTTAGTATTCCGTACTGATACTTGAGATCAAGCCAGTCTTCCCCTAGTGAGGCATGGGCCCCGAAACAAGATACTGCTAAGAAGAGTCCGAGAAGGAAAGGCCTTATCAAGGAGCTCGCCTCTACTAACTCCTGGGTGCGTTGTTCAGACTTATGTTATGCCCTATGTTCCTTCTTTTGCATTTTAAAGCCTGAGTGTTTCTATTTCTGATGATACAGAGTAGATTGACTAAGCGGATATGGGGAAGACACCGAACCTCAATGCTGATTTAACTTATCTGATGGTGTTTTCCCACTGTCCACGCCGTTGTACAATTGATGACGGCTGCAAATACTAAATTGCACTTGAATCATATCCTCCTTTTATAACATGGGGGGGTGTTTGTTTTGTTGTGTTTAAGGATTGTTGTGAGAGGAAAAGGAAGATTTGGGTTGGTGGTGCAGTAGTAATTCATCATTTGAGAAGGTGGGGGCCCATGGATTACTAGGAATTGTGGCTCTTGTTAGCTCTACCCATTTGGATCATCATGTCTTCTGTTTCGTGTGAATTGCTACCTGTTTTAAGTGTGGACGATGATCATTTTGAGCACCAATTACTTGATTCTTTCATTTTGAGCACCCATTACTTGATTCTTTCAATAATTACTCTTGTTACTTCTCAAAGGGTTAGAATTTAGCTACAACTAGTTTAATTATGAGGTTACTTGTCTTCACCGATTGTTTTGGTAAACCCAACATTTTCTTTTTCAAAAATTGACAGCTCAAGCCTATGTATATATATTTTACTTTGTAGTAAAATGCAGTTTGGTTCTCCATACATCCAAGTTCTTCTAATTGTGCCCCTAATTTTTTATGAAAGACATTAAGTTTCAATATGACTTGCACCAAAATGTTACTCCCTACTTTCACATCCATTTATTAAAACTTGGCCCATGTACTGATATGTAAAACTGTTGATCAACAAATCAAGAACCCAAAAAATTAATTTATGTAGACGTTAATGCTCATAATTAGTAATAGTAAAATTTGTAAATTACAAGACTAAATAAAAACACTGAAACTGAACTAGTGATACGCTTAGGATAAATATTCAATTTTATTTCATCGTATTAAATATCTCACTCTAACCATAATTGTGAAAAAGATAAATTACTTCAATTCTGTAGGGGCGAAATGCTAGAAATTCACGCAACTTAAAAATTATTTGGAAAATCATCAAGTTTGCATCTGTTAGCTATTATTTACGATGAAAATAAATCCTGCAACCTACTTTTTATATATTGTTGATATTTTTCTACCAAATGATACCCTATCCTAGTATAAATAGCTGACATTGTTTAACTATTAGGTACTAATGTCAAGATTTCTCAACTATCTATCTACTCCACAATTTTATTAAAAAAAAAGTAGACCATGGAATATATATAAAAAAAATCAAACTATATAAATTAAAAATTCATGATTTGTTTGTAATTATCCTACTACTAAAAAATTCAATAAACATATACAGTGCGTCATATATTGTTGATGTTTTCAATCAAACAATTGTTTGATTTCTTGTATGAATAGCCGACATCGAATTCTCAATATTGACATCCACATATCATTTTCCCACTATTACTAGATACATTTACACAAAAAAAATCACCATCAAATAATCTTAAACGAATCCAAATTTCATTTTTTGTAACTTTTAAAATTGAAGAACGTAACAACAACTAGAGAGCCAACATCGCGCGTTTCCCTCACTCCCTCCTTTCCCACTGTGATACAAATTTAAACCTCCCCCACTTCAATAAATTCCACCACACTCATCTCTCTCATCACAATCAAATTCCCCTCTGCATCAAAATGCTCAATCCACCTCTACTTCAATCCTCACCCCCAATCCCTACAATGCGCCATGGGTAAGGCAGCCAGGTGGTTCCGTTCCCTCTTCACCTCTAAAAAGCCGCCGGATTCTTCGCCGGCGCCCCCAAATCATGCGGAAAATCCTATGTCCACTCCCTACATCGACGCCAACAAGCACGCAATAGCGGTAGCCGCCGCCACCGCCGCCGTCGCCGAGGCCGCGCTCGCCGCCGCCCAAGCTGCCGCTCAGGTGGTCCGCTTGACCAGCGGCACAAATGCTGATTGGAGGTCTGTGTTGGCCGCCGTCAAGATTCAGTCGGCTTTCCGAGCTTATTTGGTTGGTAATTTTGTTTTCAATTTTGATAAAAATCGTGTCTTTAGCTCAATTTGTGTTTTATTTTAGTTAATTAGTGAATGAATTGAGTTTTGGACTTATTCGAAGTTTGGGATGAGAGCCCCCCTTTGAGTTCTTGGATTATGTGAAGTCTTTGTCATACATATCTACTATGTGGGGAATGACAGCAAATCATATATCAATAGCTTGATTCACTCATGGAGACAGCATGCCCATGTTGGTAGATGCTCTTTAAAAATTGTCACGAGTTTTAATACGAAATTGGTGAATTGGGAACGAGAAAGAGAAATAATTAGTTGAAGTAGTGACAGTAGAGGGTGAAATTCATTAGTAGTTTAATAGTAGTATGTGGTGAAAATTTTCCGAGAATAGAAGTGGATTAATTTCGACGAAAATGGCAAAAGGGGACTATTTTTCGGTGACGGAGGGTGTATATGATTTTTGGAGGTTGATGTTACTGGTCATCAAGTGAGGGAGTGGTGGTGGGGAAGTGGGACTCAGTTCCGCCACCAAGCTAGTGGTTGTGATATTTCACAATTATTGACAGTTAGTTCATTTGTCTTTTAACACAGGTGTTGCAGGACTTTGTTCTGTCCTCTTAAGTTGTGAAGGATATTTCCTTCTTCTTTTGGGACTTTGTCTCTTATCTGTGGTGTAAAGGAGCTCATGTGCTTTACTTTGTAGGTAAAGTTTGTGAATGTCTTTTTATGTGGTCAGTATGAGACATGGAAGCACAGTTTTTTAGATAAGAAGCATGTGATGCTTCACATGTGAAGTTGAACTGTTTTTTGTGCACATCCGAAACAACTTTGCTGTTTTGGTAGTATTCTCTCTGCCTATGCAATTCTACAATAATGGACTATCACTTGTTCTAAACAGCTGCTACTGTTATTGAAATGACTAAGAGTGCTTACATATAAAAAGTATTGAATCGAAAGGCTTAAGATTTGCATTGTAGTGGTGTGGTGATCATGCTTGATATACGATTCTAGGAATCCCGTTACTGAGAAGGGGAGAAACTTGTGGCAGTTCTTGATTCATAAGAACTTGGCTCAACTCTTTGTACTTCCTTTGGTTACTTATATATGAAAAATATTGAATCGAAATTCGAAAAGCTCAAGATTTGCTTGTAGTGGCGTGGTGATCTTGCTTTATATACGGTTCTAGGAATCCCTTCACAGAGAAGGGGAGAAACTCGTGGCTATTCTTGATTCATAAACTACTTGGCTTAACTCTGTTGCTCTTTTGTACCTCCTTTGGTTACTATCTGCTTAACATCTCTAAGGTCAATTCTTGTTGTAAATTATTTTTGTTGTGTGGCGAAGCAAAGAAGGTGTGACATCGAATGTGTGTTTGTAGGCTAAGAGAGCGTTGAGTGCCCTCAAGGGATTGGTTAAGCTTCAAGCCCTGGTGAGAGGACACATTGTGAGAAAGCAAAGCGCGGATATGCTCTACCGTATGCAAACAATGGCCAAGATCCAGGCTCGAGCCTCTGCACATCGTTCTTACACAGATGCTAGAATTAACTTCTTCTCTAGTTCCAATCATACAGTGAGTCTACTTACATCTGATTTAATGAACTTTCATCTATGACTCAAGTGCGCGTGTTCGTTAACGATTCTGTTCATGTGTGATACTTTCAGGGCGTGGCAAGGATCGGAGAAAACACAGAGAGGCCAAATTCTGGGAAACATGGTGGATCTCTTCCTAAGGTAGTTTAATTTACTGATGATAATCCCGAATTTATTTACTCCTCCCCCCCCCCGGGCCGACATACATTTCATTTTGGCACGCGAACTAAAAAAGTGGTGTCTAGTGGGTTAAATAAAAAGACAATAAAGTAGGAGAGATGTGAGAGAACAAAAGTTAAGTTTTGCCAAAAGATGAAATGTGTCACTTACTTTGGGACGGAGGGAGTATTCAAGAAACCAAGCAATTTACATTCGTTTAACGTGTCTCGTGAAATGCAGCAGCATCATTCAAGATCATACGTTGGTAACAAAGAGAAGTCGTCACATCTAACTTCCAGATGGTTAAATCACTGGATGGAACAAAGCGCGTGGAACAACATCCCGGAGGCCTCGTTAGAGAGTGGCCACGACGATGACGAGAAAAACGACAACATACTGGAGATAGACACGTGGAAGCCTCGCGACCGAGCAGCTCCCAATTCCCACTATTTCTCAGCATGGAAGAATAACGACTTAGGACAGGACCATTCAAAGAGAGTTTTCTCAAAGCTCCAAAAACCAATCAATCCTAGTATTTCCTCCGAGGAAGCGAGGACTGCTGACAACAGCCCGAGAGTGAATTCAGCTTCGTCTAGACAGACCAGCAACCTAAGGGCTCCGTTCACTCCTGCTAGGAGCGAGTGCTCTAGAAGTGCGTTTGGTGATTATCTCAGTCATCCCAATTACATGGCGAATACCAAGTCATCACGGGCTAAACTCAGGTCTCACAGTGCACCCAAGCAGAGGACAACGCAGCAGCACGAGGCGCTCGCCTTGAGCGCTGCTACACACGGCTGCGATCCTTGGAATATCAATATGGACACTGTCTCAGAAAAGGGCTCTGCATATAGCAACACATATATCGAGTCTGGTCTTGTAAAGAGGCAAGGGACTACCGGAAACGACGCCGGCTACGGCCGTAGGGCCTACCGATGAATCTCTTTTCCATGGTTACTGACTCACTGTCTGAGGTACATCAGCACATGATATTGTTGTTAGAGATTATGGTAAGAAACTACTAGTAGTTTGGAGAAAAGAGGCCATGAAGTTGGCTTTGTAAGTTTGTAATCAACATTTGTTTGTGAGGTTATTGAAAACTTGTGTTACAGATAATCAATATTTCACATATTTGATTTGTATTTAAAATTTTAAATAAAAATGGTTAATTTAATTTGATTAAAAATTGCTTGAAAGTAATAATTATAAATAACGAATTAAGTTAATGCGTTAGTGACATGTGATTTTTGTTAATATGCTCCACCAGATTTATACAGTGACCTAAGTGCAGGGGCAACGCAGGACTCGAACTCGAGATCTTTGGCCTCAGGCATTAAACTCTCTACCGCTTGGCCAACTCACACGCACATTGATGCTATTATTGCAATCGACAACACCAGAGAGAGCAAGTAAGATCCATAGTTGATGTTCCACGACTTCTTCGAGCACGATGGTTGGATGAGAATCTTTGTGGCCGATAGTTTACGCACCCCTCGATGTTGTTGGACAATTCTTCCATACTCAATGCATGCGGTTGATGCTACCAAGCATGCCCCGTAAGTTGTGTCGTGTATAGTGCATATGGAGCAGCTGCTAACAGTTTTGAGTTGTTGACTTGTTGGCGACCTCAAATATCCAATATTGAATATATCTCAAATGGCGCGACTGAATCGTATTCAGGCATTCACACCCTATCGGCGTGTATCTACTTGAGGAATTTTTCAAAAAACTCCACAAGTCGCGAGTTGTCATATCACAATATACATTTCAACATCAAAAGCCCTTGATGGCATTCCGTCTGGAAGCGCTCTCACAAACCACCAGCATGTCCGATATATGCATGAATAAAATAAATTATCAAATTTAATTACTTGCATTTTAAGAAATCCTAAAAACACCAAGACCATTATGTTTGTTGTAACAAAGACGATACATAGCGCTATGCCCTTATTGAAAGCCTTATTTAGTTATTTTGTTCCCACAATAATCATTCATTCCTCCATAATTTTTTTGATACCTTAAACCTCATATATTTAAATAAATAAAAAATAAAATTAAAAAATCAATTGAAATGATGTGTAAGAAAGCCTTTTTGTCAATAAAAGTTTAATAAAGTGTAGATACATTTTATGCGATGCAAAAGTGAAGGGTAACCATCTAATGAATTCGATTACAATTGAATTGAACTAGTCAATTAACTAAATCGAATAAGAGTTGTATTGCACAATCGACACCTACCGACTATCTAAATAACCAACAATTAACCGATAAAGTTTTCAATATTAACTTCAATTCATTAAGTCGTTTAGATAGTAATACTACATAGTATTATAGATAGACAATGACCGATAAAATCGCACACCAAACTGAAGATTTGGATTATCGATTAATAGGCAACCGATTATCCAAATACCCACTCTACTTGTGTCAATTTATTACTTTGGATCCTCTAATAAATTATTTCTATTTTATGACAATACCATAAATAAATAAGGTACTCTTCCTTCCATCCATCCATCCATCCATCCATCCATCCATTTGGTTTACTTGAATGAACAGCGATGCCACTCCTCACTCCCAATCCCAACCAATTCTACTCATGTTTCTATAAAGTTTTAAACTTTAATCTTTCATCACCAATTTCATGATAATCTCCAGTTTTTTCTAGCTTTAAGATGTAAAAAGGGGGAATTGTATGATGACAGTTGACCTAATTTATGCAATCATGTTTCTTCAATAAACTCTTCCTCCACTTTCCCTCTCCAACCCCAGACAACACCACTACCACGTTCATGATCTTCACAAGGATTTAGAGAGAGAGAGGACTCAATCTTTGTCGAAGAACAATGGGGAATTCATTTGGCTGCTCGGCTTCGGGAGAGAGATTGGTGTCCGCAGCGAGAGATGGGGATTTTGTTGAGGCGAAGATGCTTTTGGATTGCAATCCATGCCTTTCGAAATACTCGACCTTTGGTGGTTTGAATTCTCCTCTTCATTTCGCCGCCGCCAAGGACCACAATGAGGTTTTACCTCCAATTCTTCTTGATTAGCCCTTCAATTTTTCCAATTTCTCGTTTCTATTGGTGATTTAACTTTATTAAGGTTTCCTATGTGGGTGAGTTTTTTTATTGATTTGTGGATGATTGGATTTTCAGATTGTGGCATTGTTGTTAGAGAATGGGGCTGATGTGAATTCAAGGAATTATTGTGGACAGGTAAGGGAAAATCTCTATTTTGCTTCATTACTTTTCCAAGTGTGTAATTTTGGGGAAAGATTGTCATTTTCATAAAGCTATAATTGTTTCTTTCGATGTGATTTTGGGTTTGATTTTGACTTGTTCAATAATGTAGATAGTTTAATTTGGAATTTTTTCGATGAACAAATGATGCTGGATCTATGTTAAATCATAAGGTAGTAGTCATTAAATACCATATGTTTTCCTTTTGTAGACAGCTCTGATGCAAGCGTGTCGATACGGGCACTGGGAAGTTGTTCAAACTCTTCTTCTCTTTAGATGCAATGTGAGTGAAAGTTGTGTAATACGATGTATTTGATCTTTTGCAACAACTTTATGGTTTACTTATCCGGCAATCCCGACTAGTTTAGCTGATATACGTATAGAGTTCAAGAATTCATACATGTAACTTTGGTGACCGGTTCTGGGATACTTCAGGTTACTAGAGCAGATTATCTTAGTGGAAGGACTGCTCTCCATTTTGCAGCAGTCAATGGACACACGCGATGTGTGAGGTTGGTGCTTAGTGATTTTGTGCCAAGTGCTCCATTTGAGCCTCCGCATGCCCAAACAGTTAGTGATGGAAGCGATGGTTCTAATAATAAAACCAGGTACAGACTGAGGTTTTATGTTTTTCTGCGTCCACTATAACATTTATCTTAGCCTTCACTCATAGCAAAATGGAAATGGAAACTGATGGGAGTGCTAGGTCACACTGCTTTGAGAATTTTCAATTGGGGTTTTAAAGGTCAAATTAATTCATTCGAATGATCAATGTGGTATCATGCTTAAACTTAGAGAAATTTTGTTCATTAAAGATTTATCTGTTACCTTTAAATGTGTGACTCTAGTTTGATCAGTATCTGAAACTGAGAAAATGCATCTTCTCTGAGCTTGAAATGAGCTTGTGCCTAGACTTGCTCTTATCGTATATTTTCCTTCTTACATGGCAGTGCTCTCTCTAAGTTTGTAAACAAGGCTGCAGATGGTGGCATTACTGCTCTTCACATGGCGGCATTGAATGGATATTTTGACTGTGTTCAGCTCCTACTTGACCTTCACGCCAGTGTATCAGCTGTGACATTTCATTACGGAACATCAATGGATTTGATAGGTATATTCCATGGCCACATAATGCGCGTTCAAAACCTTTCTTGTTTATCACATTATTGTATCATCTATCTGTGATTTTATAGGTGCTGGGAGCACTCCTTTGCACTATGCTGTGTGTGGAGGAAATTTAAAGTGCTGCCAGGTGATGATATGTAGTAATTTCATGCCATAGGTTCTTTGCATTTACTGCTGACATATTATATGTTACACTTACAGTTTTCTACTTCTGCAGATCCTTATTGCTCAAGGTGCTAGTCGTTTGTCGCTAAACTGCAATGGGTATATTCCCTGTAAATCTATTCATTCGCACTCTGGCCATTTAAGTTTTTCCTTACTATAATTGACTGTGTATACACTGTTTTAGATGGCTTCCCATTGACGTCGCAAGGATGTGGGGGCGTCTTTGGCTCGAACCACTGCTGTCTCCTAATTCTGATTTGCCTCTCCCAACATTTCCACATTCTAATTATTTATCGCTGCCACTTCTGAGTGTCCTAAATATAGCTAGGTAACTCCTACTTGAATTCCTTGACTGCCTATCGATTTTTCTCTATACTGATTAGACACTTGCTGCAGAGACTATGGGTTGCAGTCCTCAGCTACCGGGTCAGATGATGCAGATATGTGCGCGGTTTGCCTCGAGAGAGCTTGTAGCGTGGCTGCTGAAGGTTAGCTGTCTCTCTCTTTACCTGTGACTTTTTCTCCTCCTAAAATATATTCCCTGTTTTTGTTTTTTCCATTAAGCCCTCCTCTAGTTAGTGTTACTTATTATGAAGTTATATTCTCTCCAAGAGTATCAGGGTTTTTCTTGATGACTGAAAGTGCTTAGAATAATATAAACTACATGAAATATACGTCGTATCAAATGGACTAACTCGAAGTGGATGGATCCCTTTTGCTTGTGGAAGATTTGAAAGTAGACTATATGTTGCCATACCACTGAGTGAAATCTTAGATTAGTATACTATGTTGTGAAAGTTGCATGTGACACAGAAAATTCCAAAATCTTGAAATATTTATATAATTTATGTGGTTTTATGGTGATGTTTACATCCAGGATGTGCACATCAACTGTGTGTAAGATGTGCTCTCTACCTTTGCTCAACCAACATTCCTTCAGAATCTTCAATACCTCTCGGTTCCATTCCTTGCCCGTTTTGCCGGCACAGCATTCTGTGTTTCGGCAAACTACCCGGCTCTTCATCTAAAGACATAAAACTACCCTTATCACTCGGCTTATGCACCTCCTGCATGCTCCATCCAAGAGAACGCGAGCAGGACACCGCATTGGAGGCTGCTGGCTCACCAGATACGAGAAAGAACCGTGTCGCCTCCGTCTCATCAGATATGTTCTGCCCAGTCACTTGCAGTCCGTTCCCTTCCGTGACTATCCCAATGTGCACATGCAGCGAAGGCCCTTGTCCCGATTTTGAGTCCGGAGAAAGAGAAACTCCACAGGAGCATCCACAGCCCGAACCAAGCGAACAGGAGAAGCTAGAGGGGATGAGGTCGGAGAAAACGACGTGCTCGAATATGTTCTGGGGGAGAAGAAGCTGTAGCAGGGAGCATCAATGCAATGCAGAGATCAATGCATGAATAATGCTTTGAGTTGGTAAATAAATATTCTTTGCTATTGTGGTGGATTTTGATTCTTGAGATTGAGATTAGGCCTTAGTTTTTTGGTTTGTTTCACTTTTATTTGTGGTTGGGAGACAGTGTATTAGGATTGTAAAGAAATTTGGTAGATCAGAATAGGATTGAGTTATTGTGATTGGCTTTTCTGTCACAAGTAAGAACCAAAAAACTCTCAGTTGTGAAAATTTGTCTAGTATCCTTTTGCATATCCTAAAATCTTCTTAAGTTTAAAACCAAATAAAACAATAATTTGTAGAAAGGCAATTGTTTCTTTTATAACAAGAATTTTTTGCAATCACTATATATATTATTGTGTTATTAGTAATTTATATTATTACAAACACCCCCTTTTCTAAATTGTCTTCAGGCCTTATGGTATTTTTTATACTTTGATGCTCAATTACACACACCCGGTGCGTGGCGTATTTTCTCATTTCTTATTTTTCTGATTCGTTCTATTTCAAATGTTTTGCAGTTTTTTATACTTATATACTCCATATTTATTTAATTTCTTTTGCAGATGATTGAAAAACATTTATTTTTTTATTATAATAATCTTTTACATAATTCAAATAAAATAAAATAACTTAATTTAAAAATCAACAGACTACTAAAAATTAAATTAAATTACAGGCTAAACGAAGCCCGATTGTGTGAGCCAATATAGCAATAATTTAAAATTAAATTACATTGGTAATTATGGCAAAATACCTAGTATAATATGCTTGTGGTCAATAATTATGAGCTAATAGGAATAGAATAGCATGCAGAATTGGTCAAAGATAATATCTTTCTTACAATTATGTTTATATTTTATTCAAAACACACAACCGTTCCAAATTCTAATTTTGTCACGGTCAAAGTATATAGGAGTATATACTAATCCGAACTTATTCACTAAATTTTTTTCTCTCCAATTAACAAATCGAGATTCAGGTAGTAAATGAGAACCATTATTGATCCTCGATAAAAATCACCGCGAGTGTTACACATATTCCCCACCATCAAACGGTTCATGTTTAGCATCTCCTCCCGGCAGCCGGAGCTCCAAATCCATCTCATCCTCCGCCGACGTACCTTCAGCCGCCCCGCAGAATCTCGTCGACGGAAGCAGCTCCAGAGCCTTCAAATTCTCCGTCATGTACAATTTACAAGCACGCACACCTTCCTCACACCTGCCGCCGCCGTAGTTAGACAACAGCGCGTAAATGCCGTCGCATAAATTCTTCATCTCCCCCAATTCTCTCCTCAGCTCCACGTTCTGTCGCCGCAACCGCTCGTTCTCGTCGATCAGCTCCACCGCGCTGAAATTAGAGGATGAGATCACCTGCTCCTCCGATGTAGAGATCTTCGCCGCCATTTTCCGCCGCTGAATGTCGCGCAGAAGCTGCTTCTCGCCTCTCCGGAAGCACTCGTTCGAGAACTCCCACCGATCCGGCACGACCTTCCTAAATCCCTAAAATCGGCGCACGCCTCAAATCAAAAATCCAAATCCTACAGAAATTACTCATTAATTCAAGCTTACGTAGGTGTTGAGTTGGCGAACGAAGCTGGAGAAATTGTTGTGCTTGAAGTACTTTGGAAGCAGATCTCTGGCGAAATCCGCCGGATTCCAGACGATGAAAGCGGATCCGTCGGCGTTCCACGAGATGATTCCGTCGACATCGCGATCGTCGACGAGCTGGTAGGTTTTGATCAGAAACGGCGTTGGAATCGGCCTAGACATATCTTCGCCCGCCGAAGCCATACAGCTCGTAATTCAACACCGCAAAATCACGCAAACTGCATTTACAGTTGCAATAGTAGTAATTCAATTGAAGATGAAGCAATTCTCCAAGGTTGTGATGATGCATAAATCAATTTAAAAGAGAGAGAGAGATTGAACAAGAAAAGAAGAAGTTTCGGAATGGAGAAAGCAGAAATGCAGAATGTGAAGGTGGTTCTGCGCAGGCACAGAAAATTGGATTGCTGGTCTACACGAACACTATATTTATATTAATTTGGAAGTTTCAATATTCAACAACTGAGAAAATTTTGTTGGCTGCTTTTTTTATGTATTTATAGTTTTGGTCGTAGATTGCAGCTTTTTCAAAATTTCACCCAGATTGTGCATGGTTTCACACTTGCAAAATAATTTTGTCGTTTTGGAATTTTCTACTCCTATATCCCTGTGTCCATTAAAAAATAGTGACGTTTTATTATTTTGAGTATGCGAAAAATAATTTTATTTTAAAAATCTCTTACACTTTGCCTACCTTTTTCTTCTTCTCCTCTCTACTTTTTCTCCCCTTTCTCTTATTTTATCCACTTTTTCTCATTTTCTCTTAATCATTAAGATTTCTTAAAAATCCGTATTTCGGAGTAAAAAGCTTTTTTTCAAGGGACGGGCTTTTATACTATATATAGTTACTAATTGGCCAGTGATATTTACTAGAAACTTTTTCATGCATGATTCTCTTATACTTTGTAAATTAGAAATATTCATGTTATGGAATTGATACTCGACTAATTTTATAGAGTAATATAAATTTTGAAATTATAGTTCTAGTAATTTCGGCCTCTTATCGCACCATAGATTATTATTACGAAATTAATCCTCAAATAAATTTTAGTGGAAATCTGGAGAATATATAAATTTCATTAACTACTTTAGTTATTATTCATTGATTCTAAGATGCAATGTATTGAATTTGTGTAAGAATGATAAACCAAACTATAATGAGTACGATGCTTCTTAAAAAAACTGTAATTTCAAAGTTATTTTTCATTAGTATTGCAATTTACATCAAGAACAACACACATGAACAAAAAAAAAGAGAAGAAAAATAAACATTAAAACTACTCCAAATTGGTATGGCGAGCCCGTATTTCCTCGGGGCTCCGACCCAACACCTTCCCCAATTTGTAAACCAACATCTCAAACAGCACAAACATCGCCCCCTCATAAACACTCCCCATCGGCAACAAATCCCGACCCGACCCGGCCCCGTCGTCCGCCATCGTCTGCGCCGGGATATGCGCCACCGCGCTCGCGCAACCCACCTTCTCCGGCCGCGCCGTCAGCACCACCACCCGCGCGCCGCCGCCCCTCGCCACGCCGCAGATCGCGTCGACGGTGGAGAATCCGCCCGGGCCGGCGGAGGCGATGAGCAGGTCGGGGGATCCGATCGCGGGAGTGGTCATGTCGAAGACGCAGTGGGCGGGGAGGCCGAGGTGGAAGAGGCGCATGCATAGGGCTTTCATCATCAGTCCTTCGCGGCCGACGCCGTAGACGAAGATTTTGCCGCCGCGGGTGGAGGCGGAGGAGATCTCGTCGACGAGCGTGGTGAGGGGGGGAGGGGAGGCGATGGGGGCGGTGAAGACGGAGGAGAGGTGGTTGCAGATTTGGGCGGCGAAATCGGCTGATTCGGAAGATTGAAGCTCGTTGGGTTTAGCCATTGGAGTTCCGAGTGCTTGTGTGTCTCTCCTTCCTCTGTTTTCGCTATTGCCTTATCCTAATAGGCTGCTTTGGTTCACTTATAAAGCATTACTCCCTCCGTGTCCCTAGGTAGTGGAGACATTTTTTTGGCACGATATTTAAGGAAAATTGTTTTAAATAAGTTAAGTAAAAGACGAATAAAGTGGAAAGGAAAACGGCATAGAGATGAAGAGAGGGTAAAATACTTTTTGCCAAAAAAAGAAATGATTCAGCTACAGTGGGACAATCAAAGATAGAATACGACTAAGCTACATAAGGACGGAGAGAGTACTACTTTTTAATTCTAGACAAATCTCGTTTTTGCCTATATTGTATCATATCTCACTGCTATCTGTATGAATCAAATGTTAACCCAATAGATCTCTTGTTTGGTTGCATTTTGTTTTCTAAAAGTTCAATTTGTGACAATGTATCTAAACTTAGCTCAATGGTATTAAGACTATGTTGCATCTCATGATTATTCATCCCACTCATTTTTTTTGACTAATTTATTTATAGACAAAACACATGTTGGTATATCGCATACCTACCGTATCTCATTATTATCTTATCTAGCAAACCGAATTTAATCACAGACAAGACAAAACTCATTAGTATTAACTTATCATACTATATCTTGTCTGACAAACCGAACATAGCAAGAGAATTATGGAGTAGTATTTTGATATAGATGCAAAAGTTTTTTAGAGCATTGGCAAGGTAAAAAGTACTACTACAGTAGTATGTGAGCGACCATCAAAAAGCCTTAATTAACAGTAACAATAGAAGATGCAGTAGATTTCAAATAAGCTTAACGAACAGATTAACATTACAAGTGACAAGTTGTTGAATATCAACCAACGTATCATTCCAGTAGAGATCAATTTTTTTGCTTACAAAACCAAAGCTGAATGAAGTGGCCATGTTACAAATTGCAAAACAGAATTCATCAGTTTTAAAGTCACCAGCAAGGATCTAAAGAGCGGATATTAAGATCCATTTGCCAGTCGCGATGGTTCCTCAATATCGATGTCTTTGACACCGGCAGTTATCGAGGGTTCATCGTCAGAAGCGTCTTCCAGTTGGGATCCATTTCGACGCAACTCTTTGATTTTGAGAAACTCGTCATAATGATCTTTCCTGTGCTCCTTGAAGCTCCTGCGCCTCTCGGAATCAGAATCTGATTTCAAATTGGTTTGAATTAGTTACCCGGTGCAATGACACAACAAGGCTGCTAAAAGAAGGAATCTAAACCGACAAAGAACTTGTTTAGGGAGTAAGAACTATACTCTTTCCAAGTTCCAACTAAATGTTCGAATACTTAAACATTCATATGATAAAAAGAACCCACGATTAAGTGACGATAATCCTATCAAGTAAAGACAAGTGGATAGTTGAGCTACGAAACTAAGGCAAAAAGACGGACCTTTTTCACCTTGATCCATTGCTTCTGTGTCATCATCAGATGATGTCCAGCCGGATTGATGCGAGCCAGATTTACTAGAGGAGCCTACATCATTCAACGAAGAAGATGTCGCTAGTATATTCAGTGCATCTTCAAAATAATCCCCGAAGCCTCCACTTCTCGAAGGAGATGATGGATCTACAACAGTAGGAGCTAGTTATAAGCCAGCATAGTCCATCAACGAACTACTAGAGCTACGTGCTCGACATCTTTAGTTATTCACATTTCCAATGTAGCCAATGAACAAAATGTGTAACTAGTCATGCTATGTTGCTCGTACTACCTTGAATTTTCATACTTGCAACTAAAAAATTATCCATGCGTTTCCAATTTAGTCTTGGGACCTATATACTTCAATAATTACAATAAGTGAGATTGTACACACATACCAACATATTCTTCATCGTCAATCATGGGATGGTACGGTGTCTTTGGTTCAGTAATTTTCTGCCTGACCGGTTTATTTGCCTCGATTTCTGCTATATTATCTTCATTCCATTTCACTCGTGACCTAGCACCAGAAACAGATGACCCATTAGCACAAATGGATGATAACCAAACAATTTTTAACATTCAATAACCCGACATTCATGTAGCTATAAGAGGCACTGCACATTCATGTTATACTATATCTTATATCTACAACACTTCGGCAAGTCCAAATAACAAATCAGCGGAACAATCATATGTAACTATTTTACAATCTGGATTATCCAATTTCACTCCTTCCGTATAACTTGAAGGGATGAAAAACAACTCCATGCTTCAGGACAGGTTTACCTTAAAAAGAAAGGCCATTGTACTTCATAACGACAAAATTTATCCACAGAATGCAAAACCAATATAGTATCATGCAAATAATTATTATGACAAGCAAATATTTAGCAACAAATGAGATACGATAATATGGTAAAGTGGAACTTGAGCCTCCCTTAACACAACGGCGATAAATATCTAATAGTCACACTCCGCAGTAGACAGATAACTAGGATAACCGAAACACAAACACAAATTTAATCTTAATATCAAATTATCAAGCCTAAATCGATAACAAACAAAGAAACCAAAATATGCTGCTCATGAAACACCTTCTGATATGATCATAGTACGGATTCACACAGAGATAAAACTTAAGCAGAAATCAACAATTAATGCATAATATCAACATTCTACGAGATCGTGTTCAGCCAATAAAACAGACGGTGTAAAATAATTAAAATTTTCCCAAACGAAATCTTAAAACTGCACAAAAAAAATCAACGCCTACTTTCGCATTCACATGATAAAGTATTAAATAAACTGTTACAAACGGAACAAATGAAGAAATAAATATATACAAAAATCATTCATGATCTCCAAGCCTAAAAACGACGAATTTCAGAGCTGAAACGGAACGACGAGGTCTAAACCTATCATTTGACAAGGATAAAACTGCAGATGTTGAAACAGGTATCAATTGAGAAAGAGAATATGATTTTCATACATTCGATTTTACGCGATGAATTTCCTTCGTTTCTTCGCTGCGTTTCTGTTCTTCGTTTTGCCGTTCAATTACTTCAGGATCAGGATTCGGGGATTAATTTGATGCCTGAGAAATGACAAATATACCCCTTACCTGATTATCCTCTTATAACAATAATATATTATTATTTATATTATTATTTTGTTCAAATTTTAAGAAGCATAATTCACCGACATATTTGGGAGCTAGAGCTCTGACTGCATTTCATTCTTCAACAATTGACAAACGAAGGTATGAATTCCTATTTCCTAACGCTCTCTCTCCCCTTGTGCTTTTTCGTTTTTTTGGATTATGACGAATTGTGCGTTTTGATTTATGGTACGCTCTGCCGCCTTACAAAAATTGCTTGATCCGGATGATTCATTCGTTCATGTGTTTTAGGTTTATTTCAATTGAGATTTAATCTATCAATATGCTGAGTTTTTTTAGATTTATTTACTCAATCAAGTTAGTGGTCACTGAACTAAATTGATGGTTTATGAAATGAAAGATTGGGTTATGGAAGCTCGTCTCATGCTCGGAGTGTTTTTGAAGAATAGGCAATCAATAATCTCAACATTTGCTTTTGCATTTTGATGAATGAATTTTAGGAGACAGTGTACATGTTGGTGTACTCTTTTCAGCTAAGATTTATCCTAGAAATTTAGAATGTAGTCATGGCAATGTAGAAATCAAATTATCTGACTTGATTCATTTGGTGAAGCATTATAGTCATCCATAAGAATAATTTATTTTTATTTAGTTGAGGTTATGAAAGCTCATCTCATTTGCGAAGCTACTCTCTAGGTTTCCTTAATAGGCAATCAATAATCTCAGCATTTGCTAATGCATTTTGATCAAAGAATTTTAGGAGATCAAAGGTGATGCAATTGTGGTGTACACTTTTTAGCTAAGATTTATCCTTGCAATTCAGATTGTAGTCATGGCAATGTAGAAATCAGACAATCTGATTCATTTGGTGAAGCATTATTTAGGTTGTTTATAATTTGTTTTTGGATCATATATGTGTTCTACATCTGTGTGTTTACTTAAATGGACTTTTTTTCTTATTTTTGTTACAGTCTGTGCAGTCGCAAGATATTGAATTCATAGTTAATTCCATAGACATCATAGAAGATATAATTGGAGAACCGAAATCGTTGAGTGATGTTTTCATTATTTTATGGACTCTGGAAGTACATGTTCACCAAGATGGAGTTTCATGTCCTCATTCTTGGAATTGGCAAAGCTGGCAAAACAGTAAATTGCTAAACTGCTTCATGTCTTGCTGTATTTCCCTTCTTTCTCGTGACCTCTACCACTCAGATCCATAATTGTTTGTGGATATTCGAGTGCATATTCGTATCCAAATCATTGTTTGAGCTGATTTTGACTTCTGTTTCTTAGACATTACTGGAGAAAGTGAAGTCACAGTATTCAAACTTGGAAGGCCTTCCGCCTGACCGGATTGTTCCAACCGTTGGACTCAATATTGGTCGTGTCGAAGCGTCAAATACGAAACTCGTATTCTGGGACCTGGGAGGTCAGGTTTGAATTGCACTCTAGCTTTCTGCATTAATCAATAATACAAGTATGTTACTTCCCTTTTTCCACTGGCAGCATCATTCTAATTGTTGCATCAAAGTTTCCTCATTCTCTGTGGGGAAAGTTTTGACTGATTAGATACTTGTGATGTTTCATCAGCCTGGTCTTCGCTCCATTTGGGAAAAATATTATGAAGAGGCACATGCTGTAGTTTATGTTATCGATGCTTCTTGTCAATCCCGTTTTGAAGATTCAAAATCTGCCCTTGGTAATGTTTATAGGGAAGAATATTTAAAACCACATTCTGATCATTTGTGTTGTTTTATGTGCTTCTTCATTGTGTTTAACATTATATTATGAAGGTATTATAACATCAATCTTTGTTTGCAGAAAAGGTTCTTCGGCATGAGGATTTGCAAGGAGCTCCACTTCTGATAGTAGCAAATAAGCAGGTAAAACTTTTTTCCACTCCCAGACAGGGAAAAATGTGTCGAACACGTTAATATTTTCGATAGTTCTCTTATACTTCTAGATATTCTTAACTGCAGGATCGCGAAGGTGCTGTACCTGCTGATGAACTTGCTCAGTATCTGGACTTAAAAAAATTGAACGAAAGAGTGTATGCATTTCAAGCAGTTTCGGCAACTGATGGGTAAACATGTTCTTTTGTCCATACGTATTTGGTTGGCGAGCAACCGAAAGTGGAATATGTTCCGATATGGACATGACGATGTCTGGGTTTGACTGCAGGCTTGGGATCAAAGAAAGTGTAAACTGGCTAGTAGATGCTATGGAGAGAAGCGAGAGAACAGATACGTTGCGCGTTCGTGCTGGATGCAGTGTTGTCTAGAATTTATAATGGTATAGTGACCTTATTATAGATTCATATATTACTTAGTTTTGTATGCAAATCATGGTTCAGTTTTGTCATATGTATGGTATGGCATTGTACCAACACCAAATCTATAGCTTTCTCTTGGCAAATTGGCTCACATTTCTTGATTTATACCTGCGTTTCATCTTAAGTTACATTATGATGTAGAAAATTGTGATACTAATAAATATCCAAAAATTTCCACCTAAATAAGTAAATGAAATAGCATAGAAAACCCAACTCCATAAGCTCCACGTCATTATTAAAACCTAAAAAAAATAGGCTAGTAGCAATTTACAAGGGCTGTCATTAGATAGAAATGATGTATATAAGGTTAAACCAAATTGCACAAGTATAATGATAATATTTCACTCCTTTTTCTCAACATCAACATCCGCAGCAGCAGTTGTGGTTTCCTCGGTTTCCTTAGGAACAGTCTCTGACGGACCATCTTCGGCCGGTTTAGCAACATGACCCTCGGCAGCTTCCACGTGTGTCGCTTCACTTTCGGTGGCACCATCATTTACTGGAATGGTTGCCTTGACAGTTCCCACCTTCACATACTTGCTCATGAACTTGTATTCCCAATCTTGTAGAGCTTCCATCTCGAACACGCCCAGCCCAGTAAGATCACCATTCAGATCTTTATCCTCGAAAGACATTTTCGCAAGAGCTCTACTGGCATCCTTTCCCACAAACAAGGCATAAGGTCCACCAGGTCCATAAAACATCCTGCAACCAAAGAATTTGAGTTTCTATGTATTAAGCTCAGCTTGTGCTTAAAGGGATCTAGAATTTGACTCCCAACCACCCAAAGAAGCACTTGACTGATACAACATGTCGAAAAGCAAAACTCACGGCAATGTTGGATTACTAGCATTTGCAGACCTCAATTGTTAATTACCACACATAACATCTATCCTACTAATGAAAAGTTCTAAAGCATGTCTTGTTCAACATTCAAACATGAATTTTGGTATATATCCATTGTCACTTGCAAAACGCTAAGTGAATCAGCAACTTACGAGTACCATAGAGAAATTTTCACCTTTTATAACTTAAAAAGCTGTGTAAGCTTGTGCTAGATGGTTGTCGACAACCTGGAATAATATTGGAACTCAACAAAAAGATAACCTCTTTGAGAATTGATTGTAACTACTAAATAGCAATCAAAATGAACATGGATTCGAGTGATTTCCCAGCGGAGTTGATAATTGGCAGCTAAAGGTACTAGAAAAAGGAAATCACATCACACCAACTGACCAGGCTAAACCACTAGTTAAGTTTATAGCAAAACAAAAGGGTGAGCATCAGTGCTTTGTTGAACATGGTATTGACAGACAATACAACTGCTTTGCTGATTAGAAGACTTGTTTATTGAGTGATAATAAATGGTATGAGTTGCAACAATCAAGCTCTAACTAGATGGAAAATACAAGGAATTGAAAAAGACAACTTCAAATCCTTAACCATACCCAATTTGTGAAGCAGCATATGAAAATCACCTTTCAAGAAACTCCTCTTAGTTTTTATTTTTATTGTTTGGTTCCATTGCCGGGTCCTCTTAAGAAAGGTGATGACTTGTATCAAATTCAATCACCTCACCAAGAAAAAAAAAGAAGCTCAAAAAGTAAGAATTTAGTCATCAAAGGGAATCAACAGTTCAGCCAAATAAAGAGAAAGGGAAAGTCCCTAAACACCCTATTCTTTTAGAGAAAAGATCTCAGCAAAACCAAGATTTCAAGAAAACACAAAAGGAATAAACCCCGGTGAAAAAGGGAGCTCATAAAGTGAGAATTTAAACAACATAGAACATCAAAGGGGAATCAACCGGTCAGCCAAATACAGAGAAAAGGTTCTCCCCTGAACACTCACTCTTTTCAGCAAATACTAATCAAAAACCCTAACAAATTCAAAATAAAAACGATCTCAGCATCATCAAATCCAGCAATATAGACAAAATAGGGCAAAAGGGAAGCGATGGACCTGCTCTGCGTGACATCATAGATCTGACCCTTGATGGCCATGAGAAGCGGCTTCTTCGAATCAGAGCCGTCGTATAGCTTCAGCTCCTCAGCGGTGACCTCACCGAGCTGGACCGGAAGGGGCAGAGGCTCCATCTGCTCCTGAGAGGCTCTCGACCTGTCGTGGCCGCGGCTGCCGCCATCGGAAGAGCCAAAGAAAGTGGACAGAACGTAGTAGAGCGTGAGGCCTAGAGCGAGAACCGTGAAGAAAGTAGCCGGCGGCAGCCCTGTGTAGGTGGTGATCGATTCTTTCACCGTCTCCCACAATTGAATAGCCATTGCTGCTCTAGAGAGAGAAGAAGCTGCCGCCGATTTTAGACTGATAAATGAAGTGAAATTAAAAACCTTTCGATTAATCAGATTAAGCTGTCACAATATTATTTTAGGCAAATACTCGTAAATTAGGGTTAACTATAGATTTAGGGATTATTCATACCCTTTTTCTAATTATTGTTCAACCTTCTCCCTAAATCTCAACCGCACAATTTAAAGATCTAATGGCCGATTTTCATGCCAAATTGAATTATTAAAACAATTAGTTTAATTCAAAAAGGGCAGTTTAGGGAGCTCAGCTTTGCAGCGGTTAATTTCATTCCTTAATTCTCTCATTCTAGTTTGGTAAATATATAATCTGATTTATTTTATTCCTTAATTCTCTCCTTCACGCTCCCATGATTTGGTAGTTATATTCCTTTCTTAATCTTGAATATATTAATTGATTAACTTAATTATTTTTGCAGCATCTTTATATCAACTCATACATCAAGTTCTTATGATGGCTATGTTTAAAAGTGACGACGTACATTATTATAAAGTTTTCGTACATTATCTTATATACTTTCTGTTTGTATCATTTTGTTTATGTTTCACACGGAACATGATGTACGAATATGACTTCGTAATGTACGAACGACTCAGTTTAATGTACAAAAGGCTTAGTTTAATGTCTTGTAGCACGTTGCATCCATACCCTTTGGGTTTATCAATCCATTGGGCTAGGTTGTAGTATCAACCCACTAACGAAAACGTCACCAAGAGCAGAGTGATAACTCTTTTCCTTTAGGGTTCAGCAATCCATTTGTCTAGGACATATTACCAACAATTTCCTATAATTTATGTTTGTATCCTCTGGGTTTTGATTTCACACGGAACATGATGTACGAATACGACTTTGTAATGTACGAGCGACTTAGTTTAATGTACAAAAGGCTTAGTTTAATGTCTTGTAGCACGTTGCATCCATACCCTTTGAGTTTAGCAATCCATTGGGCTAGGTTGTAGTACCAACCCACTAACGAAAACATCACCAAGAACAGGGAGATAACTTTTTTCCTTTAGGGTTCAGCAATCCATTTGCCTAGGGCATATTACCAACACTTTTCCTATAATTTCTATTTTTATCCTTTAATTTTGATTTTATACAGAACTTGATATACAAGTATGGTTTTGTAATGTACGAAAGACTTAGTTTAATGTACGAAATAATTAGTTTAATATTGATGTTAATGTATGAAAATGGAATTTGAATATATGAATCCCAGACATTAATGTAATTAAATTAATGAATAATGTATGTACATATATAGCTACATCATGTCGCAGTGAATGATATTTTGAAGTCATGTACAATTATGCAATCCATTGGGTTTAGCGAACCATGAGTTAACGAAAAAGTAAATGTGTGTTCTCAATTAAACTTTCTAGAAAATGGAAAATATGAAGTAGAAAGGGTTTACTCCCATCGTCCACCATTTAAGGAACTCTTTTGACTTCGTACGGATTTTAATAAATTGTTTAACTTTGTGAAGAAAAGTAAAAGGAGTAAGTGGGTGGAATGTGGAATCAATTTAAACTAAGTACTCCGCATTAGTTAATATTGAATTGTTAGTGTATAAAATTAGTTAAATGTAGTATCCGCATACTTTTAAAATAAGATAAATGATTCTATAAATCGTGAACAACTCAAATGATAAAATAGCTCTTTAAATAATGGATATAGAGAGTACTCCTATTATTTAAGAGTTTAATGACCATGAAACTTAGTTTAGTTGGTTTGATACTTTTTTCAGATGATAGGAAAAATAGAGAGTCATTTATTATGGCTATGTTTATTTAAATGTATTATTTGTTCAGAGTTAATTGAGTTGCATTCTGTTTTTTTTTTTTAAATAGGTTAAAGCTAAAACTAACATAATTAACAAATGTAAGAAACACTCATGTTATCATGGATCAAGCAACTACGTAACTCCAAAGGTGAAGTTTCTAAAACATGAACTCCTCTAGAAAAGCTATAAACAAAATGTGACAAAAAATAAACGGCAAAGTTGCCTTCTCTATGCACATGCCGAATCACGATTGAGTTAAAATCTTGAATACTTAGAGCATCCGCAATGCGTCTCTTATCCGTCTCGGTCTCGTCTCGGAGAGACGAGACGGATAAGAGACGGCGATGCAGCCCTCCGTCTCAGTCTCGTCGGGCGTCTCCTCCCGGAGGGAGAGTTGGCGAGACAGCTCGCCACACGCCAACGCCACGTGGCGAGCGCCGGTTAGTCCGTGATGGCCACTCGCTGGCCCGCGAGTGAGCGTCGTTTTTATTCGGAAAAAATGTTTTTTTAAAAAAAAATCAAGAAAAATTCAAAAATAAAAAAATTTCAAAAAATATACTAGCCGTTTATAGCCATTTTTGCAAATTTTTTATTTTTTAATATTTTTTTAAGCCCCCAATCACTTCTATAAATATCAAATCATTCCCACAAATTAATCCACCATAAAAAACTCTCTATTCTCACTCGAGCACTCTACATTCTTCATCTCAAAACATTATTCTTCTTCCAAATTCAATCCATTCATGGATTCATTTGAGCAAATGCGTCGAATAAAAAAAATCAAACACCCTGAATTTTCAAGTACCGTTGGAATCCACATACTAAAAGTTTGTCGGAGCTCTCTCCCAAATTAGAAATAAAATCCTTCACCTCCCCAAGTCTATCGCTGCGAATTTTTGTTGCCTCGAGCTTTGATCCCACGGAATAAGACGTCGCAACTGATGATATCTTTTTCTGCTTCTTTGAGTTTTGAGATTTTGAATTTAGAGAGAGTGAGCGGAAGATTTTAAATTATGTATTTTTTTATTTTGTTAGGATTTTATTAATGTGTTTTTTTTTTTAGAATTTTAAGTTGTAATTTTATTTTATTTAATGAAGTGTTTTTTTATTAATTGAATTTGTTGGAAATAAAAATAAAAAATGAAATTGAATGAATAGTTAAGGGATGCGATGATTAAGAGATGGTTAAGAGATAGAGGGATGCATGTGTTGGCTCTTAGTTAAGAGATGAGGTGAAAAGTACAATGTGGGCCATAAATAGTGAAGAGATGAGACGGTTAAGAGACGGATAAGAGATAGCGTTGCGGATGGCCGGTGATTTATTTTTTTCCCAAAGTTACTTTTTTTCAATTTCACTTTCTTTATTATTTTTTTACCATTTATAGTTTTTAAATTTTCATTTATTTACCTTTTGTTCTCTTTTTATATAATTTAATTAATATTCTTTTTATAAATATATGGTACTAAAAATTAAATGACCAATTAATTTGAGAGAAATAGAGTTATTAAATGAACGAACAATAGATGTGTAAGATTATAAGACCATTATGGGTTGTGTTTGTATAAGCCCATATAGTCATCACTGACCCGAGCAAAATCCCAGATTTCTGGTGGAAACGCAGAAACCACAAAGCTCTGAAATTTCACTCTCTAATCACCAAGAAAGCTTGTTTTACGGCGAAATGGCCGCCGGCGGAGACCACCACCACCACGCAGATGTGGCACGCGGCGGAGATTTCAGGGGGAAAGTGTGGAGCATGACTGGCGGGGCCAATTGCCGCCCCAAGCACTGGAAGCGCAACACCGCCTTCGCCATGGCCGGCATCGTCCTGATCTGTATCCCCATCGCTATGAAATCCGCCCAGCTGGAGGTACACACCTTCAATTCCACACGACTTTATCTTTGGACTTTGATTTCACTTGCTTAATTTGTTGATTGTTGTGGTCTTTATCAAATCGAACGTATCGATTGGGATTTCTTTTACTTTGTCACGATATGTGGATTCCAATATAGAGGATGATTAGATGTACGGGTATAGCTGTGTAGTCAGCTGATGCTGAGTTTTGATCGCTTTTACTATTTAGGGATTTGTGATTTGGGGATTATCTGCTGTGAGCTTTGGCTAGTTCAACTATCCATTTTTTGATGTTGTTCAGCTAACTGGGGATTGAATCGCTGACAACATCACTACTTAGCACCCTTCATGAAAGGGGAAACGAAAATGTTCATAAAGTGTGGTTGTAAGCTAAACTTTCCTTATTGACTTGATTAAGCTATACATCTTTAAAAATCACCATGCAATATGTTAGAGAATGTGTCTGTAGTCCTATGATATAGTGGTCTGTTATTGACTTGGTGATAATACTCATCTAGCTAATCTTTAAGCTTTTAAGTGCAAGAGGATTTTGGATTTTAGTAAGATGTTTTTCTTTTGTTTGTGTGTTGTGTATTATCTTGGAGTATGTATTTTTACAAGGATGTAGGATTCTAGGATCTAGGGTGAAGATTGAAATCTCGACTAGACTGAATGCCATTATAAATACCATCCGTGGACAATGGATCGTCATAAAGTCTGGTTATGTGCTAAACTCTCCCTATTGACTTGTGTATCCTATTTGATTAGGCTATGCATCTTTTGAAATCCTCATACAATGTGTCTCGTAGTGCTACAATGAGGTAGTATGTTCGTGACTAAGTGATGAACTGATGATACTCATCTTGCTAATCTTTAAGCTTTTATGTGTAAGAGGATTTTGGATTGCAGTAAGGTGCTTACCTTTTTTTGCGTGTTGTGTGTTGTCTTGTATATATTTTTACAAGGATGAAGGGTCAAGAATGGAATCTCAACTTAGACTGAATGCCATAATAATTACCATCCGAGATTTGGTTGGCAGTTATCTAGATGGAACCGTCTTCTGAGTATAGTTGAACTTTGTGTTTTCTTTTGAAAACAACATCTTTGTGGAATTGGAAGGCTTCCAACAAAGTAGCATCTCATGGCCATAATCTGTATGCTTTAACTTGTGGTTGCCATCATGAGTTCATATAATACTCTTCAAATTTGTGGAGAATTGACCTTGTGGATCTTCTCAGTATTGAATATTTTTATAATATGATTTGATTTTAAAGTATTTTAGGAGAGCTTTAACTTTCACAAATTGTGTTGACTATGGCATTAGGATTAGAAGTGCCTACAAGTTTACTTGTCTCAACACACTAAACATCACCAAATAGTTAGGCTTGTAGAAAATAATCTTTGTTGATGTTTGGCTCAGGTTTTAAAATTCCAGAAACTTATTTAATGTTCGGTTATTAACCCCGTGAACACGTTCTTTACCCTAGCTAACAAACGTGTTTGTCATTCTGCAATACTAATGACCATAGTCCAACTTTTAGATTATTTCTCTGTTATAGGTATATCCTTATGTTCAAACTTCAAACACCCAATTTAACATTACTATAAAGGTGGCATTAGTATTTGTTGTTATAGATTTTTGCCCAGTTGTTACCTTTAATTTTTTAACTGTTCAGTCTTGTCGGTTACTTGATCGATATATTTCAAGTCTATAACTTCCTGCTCTAGATGGCTGGTTTTAAACTTCAAACACCCAATTACTATAAAGGTGGCATAAGTATGGTTATTTTGAAGTGATTTCTTGTGCCTTGATTTGTTGCAGCAACGTCCGCATACCCCTGTGCGCCCGATTCCCTCCCAGATGTGGTGCAAAAATTTTGGCAACAAGGACTATTAGTTCATTGTAATGCACTCTTTAAGAAATACTCTACTCCTTTGTGGTCTTCCCCTCGTTCATTTTTTATGTTTCTCGAACGAGCCAATCAAACCCTATATGGCATGTAATAAGAAATTACTGGATTTGTTCATTTCGTGATCCAAGAAAATCTCGAGTTTAAGATGCAAACAGATTTGGCTTGTTTTAGATTTTAGTTTAACTAGTATTACACCTGACTAAGATATTTTCAAAATATTGATTTAGATTTAACAAAAATGTAAGTATATAAGTGAAACAATTAATCACAAACTAACTATAATGTTCCGATGTTAAATTTTACTCTGTATGAAATAAAATCTATTATAATAGAATAGAACAAAAGGGGAATCACCCATAAATTTTAGAAAGCTTTTTTTGTTTTTATTTTTTTTACACTAAATTATTCATAGAATTGATAGAACATCGTTAAAGTTCTTTGTCGATAAAGTAGATCCACTTACATCTTCTATACAATTCGAATCCAGTTAGTCATTACATCATTAATTTAATATCAGAATAATTAAAGATATACTCCCCCTTGGAACAAGTCCTCACAGTATTTTTTTTTTCCTCACGTAATTTTTTTTGGATCATTCCTAAAAGGGTCAAATTGACTGAGATTGGACATAAATTATATACACATTCCAACTTCATACTCCTGATGTGGGATGAGTTTGTACTCAATTGTTTTGATTATGGGATGATTATGAATAAATTTTAAAAATAAAATGAGATAAAAATTTAAACAAATTTCATAATATACCAAAATTTATGATTTTTAATTTTTACAACAATTCAAATCAATACAACCAATCTTAAAATTTGGTAAAATAAATTAGCAGAGTGGAGTAACTTTATTAATAGAGATACACCTAATATCATGAAACTTTCCAAAAGTTTAATTTTTTCACGAACTTTTAAATTGACAAATAATATCACGAACTTTACCATGAGTTTGTTATTTTTCACTAATGAAAAAATTCCGGCAAATAATATCATGATACAGACTTTTTTTGTAATTTATCGACAACAAGTTCGAGAGTTTAAAGATTTTCAATCTTTTAGAATAGTTTTTCTTGAAGCACACCCTCCAAATTTGTTCTTCAATCTATTAATATAGCCGGAATTTTTTTGTTGGTGAGAAATAATAAATTCGGGGTAAAGTTCGTGATATTATTTGCTAATTTTAAAATTCATAAGAAAAATCCAACTTTTTAAAAGATCCATTATATTACTGTGTCAATATCCCTTATTAATGAGCTTTACTTACGCCCTCAAATTTTCCGCATTCCCTCTGCAAATTCTGCTCAAAGTAGAAGAAATCCATTGCCGCAAATCCGCAAACAAAAGAATCAAGTGGTCGGAGACAGCGGGGGGAAATGGTGACTTCGCCGGTGGTAAATACATATCCTCTTTCCAGCTACACTTTCGGCACCAAAGAGCCGAAGATGGAGAAAGACACCTCCGTCGCCGATCGTCTTGCTCGTATGAAAGTCAAGTTCGTCTGTTTTTCCTTCTCGCTTTCTGATTTATTATCATGATTGCGGTTTGTGTAAAACCCTAGATCAGATTTGAGTGATTCGATTTAGGGTTTTAGTGCGTGACCTAGAAATTCGGCATGATTTCAATTGATTTTTCGTGTGATTGTTGTTTTGCAGCTACATGAAGGAAGGTATGAGGACTAGCGTCGAGGGTATTTTGTTGGTATGCGTTTTTCTCCTACATTGAGCAATTTTGTTCATATTTAATGAAATTTAATGTGCTCGATAGCAAGATTTTTGGCATTTTTTCAATAGTTAGATAACAGAGGGTTAGCAAATTGTAACCAATGCAAAGTGGATATTGTTCCATTCTTAATCCAGAAAAAAGGCTACAGATTTATGAACTTTTGACATAACTGTGTATGTTCAAGCAAGCACTTTTGTTTCTTAAATCTACAATTATGTTTACTATTACTGTCAGTATTGGAATATGTTGGTAATGTAAAATTAGTTTGTAAGATCTTTACGGATTTACCTACTTCAACTGGTACTAGAATATTTTCACTCTTCTTCAAGACTTCAACTGCATTTGATTTTAAGTATATCATATTTACATCGATTTTTAAGCATATGCCTGAATGAATTTTCATCATGGAGCCAAAGTGTCAAACTCCTATTGATTGGCCATTATGGTTATTGTCACGAGTCCCTCTTGATGAATGCTTTAGCCAATTTGCTTAGGTAACTATCAAAAGTAAGCCCAAGGTGGGCTATCATCTTGTTATTGTATATGCTAGAAGATGCGAGGAAAGTTGACCAGACCTGCCTATTTAATGAATTTCCATTCACACTGCATTATTGGAGGATTCTGTTAGTAGAATTGGAGTTCATTCATCTAAGATGCTAGATTTCTTTTATTTCTACACTGCTTGAAGGATTTAATAACTGTCACAAATCAATGTTATTGACTGTTGTGTTGCGCACCCAATCCATATACATTTAAGCTTAATTTTCACAAAGTTGTCAATCTTTTAACTTGTCTGATAAATGTCTAAACTTCCAGGTCCAAGAGCATAATCATCCCCATATTCTTCTTTTGCAAATCGGAAATACATTTTGTAAGCTTCCAGGTGGTAGATTGAAGCCAGGAGAGAATGGTATGGTATTGACTTGAGTACTATGTTTTATTTTGTTATCTGCTATAAACTTTTGCTGCTGTCAATTCCAATAAGCAAATTAATTAACACATAATGATATGGTGCCATAGAAGACTTTTAATTAGAATTTAATAGTTTAAATTCATGTGGATCTTACTTTTCCCCCCTTTTTCTTCACGGTTCAACTCTACAGAAATTGACGGTTTGAAGCGGAAGCTCTCTAGCAAACTTGCTGCTAATTCACCTTCTCTACAGCCAGATTGGCAGGTAAAAATTGAACACTTGTCAATTTAAGGTCGAAAAATCCTGAGGAGCCTGTTTTCAGAATAGTGTCATAGTTAAAAGTCTTTTTATGCATAGGCACCTGATGTTTGAAATCCATGCAACATTGTGGTAACCTGATTCTTCATGTCTTTTTAGTATTTATGGTGAGGTTTGTCTTGAGTAACCTGACTCAGCATGTCTTTACAGCTTTACTATAAGAAACAAGCCAATGACTACCTGCTTCATGGCTATATCACATATCAGCTCTTTATTTTAAGAGAAAATTCAAAATTTCATGCAGGTTGGCGAGTGCGTAGCGATTTGGTGGAGACCGAACTTTGAAACAATCATGTATCCTTACTGCCCTCCGCATATAACGAAGCCTAAGGTAAAATAACACACGACACCCGGTAGAACACCCATCATTCATTTGCCATGGAATTATACTCCTGATTTCTGATATTTTCTGATGCAGGAGTGCAAGAAGCTCTTCCTTGTTCATTTGTCTGAACGAGAGTATTTTGCTGTGCCGAAGAATTTGAAACTTCTGGCTGTTCCGTTGTTTGAACTATATGACAATGTTCAGGTGTGAAAGATTTTAGCAACTTCATTTACACTTTCTTGTTTCCTCTATTTTCTCAGTGAAAGAATTACTTTCCTACAACTTTGTGATCGTATGTCTTGATTTGTATTCCTCACTGTTGATCATACACAGAGATATGGACCCGTTATATCCACCATCCCGCAGCAGCTATCCCGGTTTCAGTTCAACATGATTCATCCGTAGAGCACGGGGCTTCTAAAGCTCCACAACTCAACAGATAAAGTGATCAATGATCATGAATTGGTTAGCGTCTCCAGCTCCAGGTTTGGAAGAGGAGAATTCGAACACTATTTCATATCTAGATACATTCCCACAAAATTCAGAACGTTCAACTTGCTTTCTATGTTGACCCTTTTAGACACTCCCGATCTTCCTCTCAGTCGGGCACTTGACTTAGCCGTACTTCTGTTTGCAGATTTATCTTGTTGCTTATTTATGAAGTCCTTTCCCTGTTTTTTTTTTTCTTTTCGATTTTCATGTATTATTACTTATTTCTCATGTAGTCATGTGTAATTGTGTGGCTAACCTAGGAGGAAAATTAGAAATTGTAACTTGTAAGATTTGAGGGTTGTATATGACATTGAGCCATCAGATTTTGTAACCTAACCTACCTCATTTTGTAACCTTTCATATAGTACATGTTTATTGTAACATTAGTTCTCAATAAGAGTTTACTACTTGCTATTACTCTATTGATTCTTACTCATTATTTAGGAGCACACATTAACAGTGAACTACTTCTAAACTGGTTTTTGGGGAAGGATATTTCATCTAGTTTATGTTTATGTTTATGTTTATGTTTATGTTTATGTTTATGTTTATGTTTATGTTTATGTTTATGTTTATGTTTATGTTTATGTTTATGTTTGTGTGTGTAAAGGAGTGTATAGGACTAAAAATATTTTTTGGCTAAATATACTAGACCAATTTTGGATTTTAATCTAATAGGGAGTGCTACTATATAAAGCAGTTTAGTCTTTCGAAGAAGTTAGAGGTAAGGCCATCAACTACGTTGTCTCTATACCGTCCCTTAAACCGTCTCTTAACTACTATTTGACCGCTATTTGAGGGTCCCACTGTCCTTTTTTCCTCCGTCCCTTAACCGTCTCTTATTCCGTCCCTTAATTACTATTCATTCAATTTCATTTTTTATTTTTTTTTCCAACCCAATTCAATTTAAACAAACACAATTCATTAAAATTAAAACAACATTACAGCATAAAATAAAAATACAACTTAAAATTTTAAAAAAACATAATTAAAATCTTAAAAAAATAAAAATGATATAATTTAAAATACAATTTTATATGGACATCCTTGAATGTTTTATGTTTCACTTTCGATGTGGGACAAAACCATTCTTGGATGTCTCTATAAAAGAGAAACAACCAACAATGATTTTGTCCCACATCGAAAGTGAAACATAAAACATTCAAGGATGTCTCTATAAAAGAAGAACAACCAAGAATGATTTTATCCCATATCGAAAGTGAAACATAAACATTCAAGTTTGTCTCTATAAAAGAGAAGCAACCAAGAATGACATTGTCTCACATCGAAAGTGAAACATAAAACATTCAAGGTTGTCTCTATAAAAGAGAAGCAACCATGAATGACTTTGTCCCACATCAAAAGTGGAACATAAAACATTCAATGTTGTCTCTATAAAAGAGAAGCAACCAAGAATGACTTTGTCCCACATCGAAAGTGGAACATAAAACATTCAAGGTTGTCTTTATAAAAGAGAAGCAACCAAGAATGACTTTGTCCCACATCGAAAGTGGAACATAAAACATTCAAGGTTGTCTCTATAAATGACAAGCAAC
Source organism: Salvia splendens (assembly GCF_004379255.2). Taxonomy (NCBI): domain Eukaryota; kingdom Viridiplantae; phylum Streptophyta; class Magnoliopsida; order Lamiales; family Lamiaceae; genus Salvia; species Salvia splendens. Next base: position 43,210,619 of record NC_056036.1, on the reverse strand, counting down.
CAAGAATGACTTTGTCCCACGTCAAAAGTTGAACATAAAACATTCAAGGTTGTCTCTATAAAAGAGAAGCAACCAAGAATGAGTTTCATAAATTCGTAAGCCCATCAAATATATGTGGGCTATTACGAATTTTTTGTATTTAATTATTTGTAAAAATTATTTTTAAATATAAAAACAATTTTATAAATAAAAAGTTTTTTTTTTAATTCAATTTTTTTTTAAAAAAATTGATTTATTGCGTCATCCGTGACGACGCCCCACTCGCGGGCCAGCGAGTGGGCGTCACGCATGCATCGGGGGCACGCCACGTCGCCCGGGCGCGTGACGGGCAGGCGCGTCCCTTGTCTCGCGGATACGGGCTACGGGACGCGTAGTGGATGCTCTAATGGCCGTATTATGTAGATGTTCAAATGTCCAATCAATTGTGAATCATAGCTCTACTTCCTCAAAAGAAATTCAATTATTTGAACAAATTATAATCTTGCTTGACAGGTTGTTTCAATATCAGCCACAGTTATTATCATTATTGGCTTCACACTATTGGAGTATTAATTTGTTACTATTCCTTAATTTCAGTAGAGTATGATCTTTTTTGTTAAGATAGTCATTTTTTTATCTTAACTAAAGGCTAGAATCGGAAACTCAAAATATCTTAAATTATTTATTAAAATATCTAGATTGTTTTAAATGAATGATATGCATATTACAGAAAGGAGAGCGAATCTATTTAAGAAAATAAAAGCCCAAAACCAACCATAATGATCAATGCAAAATTAAAAAAATAATTTTAAACTTTTAAGATAAATTCACACTGAGATTTCTAGCTTTATTGTAGATATATAGATTAAAAAGTTAGTCCTTTTCCTAAATATGCAGATATTTAATCTAAAATATAGCAGCACTTCTCCCGTGTCTCATTATAAGCGTGTCACTTTCCTTTTTGGGATGTATCATCACAAGTGAGTCATTTTCATTTTAAATAAAAAATTATCTCTGTTACTTTATTAATATCACTCCTTTACTTCTTTCTCTTATATTTAAATACTAGTAATTCCTTAAATTTGGTGCTCAGAAAAAAGTGACTCACTTATGGCGGGACGGAGGGAGTATAATTTTTTTACTAAATTATTATAAAAATAAATACGTAATGCTACCTCCTCCGTCCCACAATAGAAGTTCACATTTGACTCGGCACGTGTCTTAAAAAATGTAAAGAAAAATGGGTTATATAGTAGTATAATTAAATATAATTGAATGAGTTAGTGGAATAGGAGACCTACTTATCATTTATAGGAAAGTAAAAGTGAATTTTTATTGTGTCACGGATAAAAATGACAAAAGTAACTCTATTGTGGAAAGAAAGCGGTATCACATTACGATGTGAGAAGGGTATTTGACTATTTGTAAAATGAGGATCCGCCGGGTTTGAGTTTGGATATTAAATGCTTCCATACATAAGTCAAGCTAACAATAAACAACTTGATTGATAGTGAGACGAATGCTGACACTAAATTAATTAATTAAACATGGGGTCCTCAAAAATTGCAATTTTGTGAAAATATTAAGTCGAATTAAATAATGTAGATTGAAAAAATGGACCCCTTCTCATTACATAGTAATGAAAAATAAGAGAAAAAAAAGGGAAATTGAGAAAGTATACAAAGACAAACATACGTATATCCAGAATCTACTTTAGAGTAACTCAAATTGTACTTTTTAAATGCCATATGTTTATATTGTTTTCTAAATGAATTATACAAAATATATGAGTGTTCTCAGTTTTTATTATTTAAGAGAATTGCACATTAACATTCTAACTAATTCCTTGCATCTTGATACAGATAATAATAGGAGTACTGTATATTACTAATAATAAAAAATGTAAACATTTACATCTTACGTACCATTAGTGTCGTTAGTTGATGAGCTTATATGAAATGAGTTTGGTGAGGAAAAAAAGAAGATTTTATAGTTTGTATATGTTAGAAATAATAGGGATAAAATTCTCAAGCCAACCCTGTACGGGTGGTACTCTAACTATTACAATCGAAACGAAACTGACAACAATAAGTGGAATGGAAAGTACAATGAAAATAAAATAAAACAAAGCAACAATAAGTCGAGTAGAGGGAAACCCTCTTTCCGCAAGACAAATTACGCCCCGGCTAGTGCTCACGGAATGGTGTATTGTCCCTAAAGATAAAACGACTTCATCCTAACGTGTAGAAGCACCTCAAACCCGCTAGGCACCGACAAACTTGATGGAGTTCTGAGAATCGATGTATGCAATGCTCTTAAGATGCACACTATAATGTAGAGAGCTTGAGAGAAGAGAGAATGCTTTTTGTTGGTGTATTGCTCATCTATCAAACCCACCTATTTATAGGATACGAGAGATCACTTCAAAAGTCTTGACATTAAGGATCCTCATAAACCACCTGGAGGTTACCTTAAGTTGAAAAGTCAAAAGACATAAGACAATGAAAGGCTTTGAGACCCTTCTAATTTCTCATGTTTTATATTCCAAACAAGATTAGGTAAATTAAATACACCTTGTAATTGATCCTTTGTTGCCTAAATATCAGTTTGCCGATTATATTAAACAAAAATTTCATATTCCTAACGATAATAAGTTAATAACTAATAAAGTATATACTCCCAACCCAATGTAGTAGATACGTGCGAATCCAATAAAGTCCATCAAATCCCAAACTCCGATATTTAATTTATTAATTTGAAAATGCATATTTTCTTGAGATGAAAAATCAGATACTAGTATTTGTCATTCTCGAGAGTCAAGATTCTCCTTCAAAATCTTAACATAAATTCAATAAAAATCTAATAATTGCGAAATTACTCAATTATATTATTAATCAAGTAACACATAAAGTTCAGAGAATTGATTTGTCAACAAATTCCTCCTCTCCCACTACACGCCTATATCATAATTTATGATTTATGTATCAAATGCTTCTTGGATTAGCAAATTTTATTCAATTATTGCATTGTTTAATAAAAGGAGATAGGCATGCCTGCCTTACATTTGATTGACAACGTTTGCCATTTATTGGCTGATGTGTATACTTGGTTGAAATGACTCGTATATGTGTCTCGTCTCGTTCTGCTTATCAACTCCTTACCTTACCTTTGAGCCACAAAATTTCCTCTCTCACGAGGGAGCCGAGCCTTCTCTTTCAAACTACTTAATAAACTCATCTTCTCTCTCTCTCTCCAAATTTCATCACATTTCCTCTCTCTCATTTTCTTCCTCACATACCTCTTCAATCTCTATCAACTTATAAAATCCAAACCTTCTTCAACTATTTTATTATTTTTGGAGCAGCCCTCCGCATGGAGGCAATCCGGCGGCCGCTGGCCAGATCGTCGCTGGTGGCGCTCTTCTTCGTCGTCCTCACTGTCGGCGCGTTCGTTTGCACGCGCTTCCTCGACTCCTCTGCCGCCGCCGCCGCCGTTAGGACTCTCATTTTATTTAATTTAGTAGTAGTAATTATTGCCGACATGGTTCAACTAGATTTATTTATTTATTTATTTATTTTATTATTTTGAATGCATAATTAATTCCTGACGACACCGATAATCCCAAAGTATGGTGATCATTTTTCAAATGTTATTTGAATTCCATGCTTGTTTCTTTGACTCAGAAAATGAGATGTGTTACGTGTCCTTTTGTGGTCCTATAACGTGATTTATTGCATGTGCGCCCCCATTGATTTAGGAACATTATTATAAATAAATAGTAAACAGACTGTACTGTACACTCGGAATTATTTGAATTAGTTAACCTACTTTTGAAGTTATCATATGCCACTCCCATAATCGATTTATATCTTGATTGTTCTTTTACTTGTTTATGCATTTTAAATATCAACTATAAATGAAATGACATATAAATGTTAGTATTGGACAACATTCATAATTGATTTGTGTCTTTAATCATCATAAATGGTTTATTTGATCATCTTCATTTTAAAAATGTTGTACTCCACTACACATGATTTACTTTTTAAATTTGGGAAGAAAAAAAACAAACTATTATGTCTAATTTTGTTCTGCTTTAGACAAGGCCAAGATGATTCACATTTACAATGCAATTTAATGGTTAGTTCTGTCAAATATTCCTATTCCAAGATAAAATATTTAGAGTTTAAAGAAGAACACTATACTGGAGAGTATCTAAAATCCAACCAATTCACTCAAGATTGACTTATATATATAATGTTTAGTGAAATAATGAATTTAGGTATAGTTTCATCTTACTTAATTAGTTGCTATGCACATGATTATATGATTCAAAGTCTTTGGTGATGTTATAAGCTATTAGTGCATCTCTTGTTGCAGTTAATGGATACAAATTCCCCTCAAAGCCCAGTGCTTAAACCCGAAGCAGTCGTCGGTTCGACTCGGAATCTCCAGACTGCTCTGAAGGCCATACACATCCCATTAAACTGTACGTTGGCCCAACTTTCTACAACGTGCCCTGCCAATTACTATCCGTCTCATGTTTCAGCCAAAGCAAAACTCCATCCGTCTTCGCCACCTCCCTCTTGCCCGGATTACTTCCGTTGGATTCATGATGACCTTTGGCCGTGGAGGGAGACCGGTATTACTAGAGAGATGGTGATGAGCGCCAGACGGACAGCAAATTTCCGACTGGTGGTGGTAGACGGGAAAGCTTACGTGGAAAGATACAGTAAATCGTTTCAGAGCAGAGATACCTTCACACTATGGGGGATCTTACAGTTGCTGAGGCGGTATCCGGGCAAACTCCCCGACTTGGACCTCATGTTCGATTGCGTTGATTGGCCAGTCATCAAGAAGGACGCGTTCATCGCTCCCAAATACCCCGCGCCTCCTCCCCTGTTTCGATATTGTGGGAATGACTCCACAATGGATATCGTGTTTCCCGACTGGTCTTTCTGGGGCTGGTAAGTTGTTTTTGTCATCGTAGTATTAGTAGTTTTCATCAAACTGACGGTCGTGATTAATTAGGCCAGAGATCAATATAAAGCCGTGGGAGGCGCTGTCTAAGGAGTTGAAAGAGGGGAATACGCGGACTCAATGGAGAGACAGGGAGCCGTACGCTTACTGGAAGGGTAATCCGGTTGTAGCTGCCACGAGGATGGATTTACTCAAGTGTAATGTTTCGGATAAACAGGACTGGAACGCTCGTGTCTACGCTCAGGTAAAATAAAACGAACTCTTGACCTATTCTGCTTTTTGCCATTCGGTGAATTTTTGACAAAGGTGTCGAAATCGCAGGATTGGGGGCTGGAACAGAGGCAGGGTTACAAGCAATCGGATTTAGCAAGCCAATGCATTCACAGATTCAAGATCTATATTGAAGGATCGGCGTGGTCTGTGAGCGAGAAGTACATTCTGGCATGTGATTCTGTCACGCTGCTCGTGAAGCCTATTTACTATGACTTCTTCACGAGAAGCCTGATGCCGTTGAAGCATTACTGGCCGATTAAGGACGAAGACAAGTGCAGATCCATTAAGCACGCGGTGGAGTGGGGAAACAGCCATCAAGAAGAGGTAGTTATAATTTATAAAGTATAATCACAAAGACACGTGCTTTGTTTATCCGAGTATTTTTAGAAACTTGACTCGTGCTTTGTTTATCCGAGTAACAGGCTCAGGCCATAGGCAAGGCCGCGAGCAGTTTCATCCAAGACGAGCTGAAGATGGATTATGTTTACGACTACATGTTCCATTTGTTGAGCGAGTATGCTAAGCTCTTGAAATACAAGCCCACCGTGCCTAAGAAAGCGTTTGAACTTTGCTCGGAGCTGATGGCGTGTCGTGCTAATGGAATTGAGAAGAAATTCATGGTGGATTCACTCGTAGGTCCTGCCTCGACCGAGCCATGCACGATGCCTCCTCCATACAATCCGGCTTCTCTTCATTCTGTGATTGAGAGGAAAGATGATGGAATGAAGCAAGTAGACACTTGGGAAAGAGAATACTGGAAAAATCATAATAAGCAAATGTAGGTATGTAATCAACACCATCGTCTTCTTCTTCTTCTTCGTTCGTCTTCAGTGAAACGTATAGTGATATAGGTATATACCAAATGAATGCTGAACTCTACTTTTGTAGTCTCCCTGCTTTTTTTCAAGTTGTTTATTAGGGAATGAATGCGTTTCTCTTGGCTTGAAAAGAACATAATGCTAGTAGTAAAAAGACAATTGCATAAACCACAAAACACGAAACTATAGGGGGATGAGCTGCAAACGAGCAGACGATGTTTGTAATCAGGAAGCACGTGCTTTTACGATGTCTAGGCTCATTTCACTGGTCGCTTGCAGCTCAACTTGGATTCCATCCAACTCCCTCTTCAACCTGTCTTCAAAATCATAGACAGCGTAGCGACACTCGTCAGCAGCAGGGACCGGGAGAGATGATGTGAACTTGTCATAACTATTGTCGTCAGGGCTACCAGGCTTGTCCGACACCGCCTCTTTTGATCTTCGATCTTGAAGTTGATGTAACGGACGGTAGTTTCATTTCGATTTCAGTTCCTGAAACCTGCACTTACACTCGTCATTCACAACCATCCCGGATGGCGGATGCGGTGTTTGTTCAATGGCAATGAGGGGATCGTTTTCCGAGATTATAACGATCCAAAAATTATCCAAGATTAGTTTTGTCACTGCAGAAGTCCAATACTCATAATATTCGATGTCTAACTAATTTTAAGGACTGTATTATAGACCAAATCTTAGCCATCCATTTTTCTAATATAGTGAAAAGCAAATGATTTACTTCATTTTATACGGATTTCATTATTGGATCGTTTTACTTCATTGCAAAGAGAGAACTAAGATTTGTTATCTAATAATGAAATATATTTTGATTCGATGGTTTGGCACTAGGAATTAGTTCTGCCTATATCACAAAATATAGAACCAGATACTACTTGTAACTCTCCTGAGTCTAATGACAAACTTAAAACTCATAAAAACAAACAAACATAAAAGAGAAATCTAATAATACTGACTTCACTCAATCCTCTTAAAAACAATCAAACTTAAAAGAGAAATCTAATAATAGTGAATTCACTCAATCCTCTTATTCAAGTAACAAATCATCAACACATAGCGTTAGATAATTGATAAATTCATTTTCCATCACATGATTCACATGGTTGCCTAAGTCTAACCAACATTGCACTACATAATAAATGTTGTTATCAGAGCTCTATTCCATTATCTTGTTTAAATGTACTACTCCTTATATAGCTCGTGGTGTTCTTGCGATTATCATCTCCTTCTTCGATGATCTAGTGCTATTATACTCCTATTACATAGTGTGTTGTAAACTTATTCACAAAAGGTGATTCACATGCCTAATTTGACTTTGTGTTTGACTAGTTCTTGTATTTTGTTAGCTTCGATATTGCTCTGCCTCTTTTGAAATGTCATGTCTTGCTATCAACTCATCACTTATGATACTTTTGTATTTATTGATTTTTTTAATAAAATCCATTTCATCTAGAATATAAAAACAAGTTTAAATGATGGTAGAAAATTGCAATTAAGTTCTGCAAATTACATCTTTTTTACAAACTAAAATCTGGTTCATTAGATTTTCAGATTTGAGGTTAGACTAAAAATATCAACACAATGTCAACATGTTAACATTTCTATTGATATTATTTGTCAGACATCAAATCTTGAAATCTTATGATCCAGATTTAAGTTTGTATGAGTAGTTTGTAGAAAAGATGTATTAGTAGTTTGCATGATAGTAGGTCCGGTCCCTCCTCTGTTATGTACTCCCATCTTTTTTATTGATTTAGTTATTCATTTATTGGCAGCAGAGAGCAACCGTCGGCAGCTGGAGAGATCGTCGTTGGTGCCGCTCTTCTTAGCCGCCATCACTCTCAGCTGGAGAGATCGTCTGAACTTTGCTCGGATGGGAGCTGCTGGCTTGTCCTGCAAAGGGTCTTGAGAAGAAATTCATGGTTGATTCACTCGTAGGTCCTGCCTCGACACAGCCATGCACGATGCCTCCGCCATACAACCCTGCTTATCTTCATTCTGTGATTGAAAGAAAAGATAATGGAATGAAGCAAGTAGACACTTGGGAAAGAGAATACTGGAAAATGTCATAATAAGCAAATTTAGGTCGGGAAAGGTAATACTGGCAGAGTCATAATAAGCTAGTAGGAGTACTACATCATCATCGTCTACTTCTTCTTTCGTCTTCATTGACACGTATACCAAATGAATGTTTCAATTATGATCAAGTGTACTTCTGAAGTCTCCCCTGGTTTTTCGAGTTGCTTATGTAGCTTAGAGAATGAAAACAATTTCTCTAGTGCAAATAAGACTTGCATATTAAAACATATCAGAAAGTTCATTACTAAAAGCTAAGACAAAACACAGCACAAATATGTGCTGTGAAACAAGAAAACAACCAGAAAACATGATGAAACCATAGGGGGATGAGCTGCAACCGAATAAACGACGATGTCTGTAATCAATGAGGCAGCACGTGATTTTAAGATGTCTAGGCTCTCATTTCACTGGCATCGGTCGCTTGCAGCTCAACTTGGATTCCATCCAATTCCCTCTTAAACCTGTCCTTTGAGCTAGCATAGACCATCTTATTTCTCACTTTGGATGTCTCTGGTGCCCTGCAATAAATCAATAAATTAAAACACACAACACTAGTAAACTAGTATTAACTTCATGAAGATGTGCAACAACAGCTAGGTTAGTGTTACCACGCAACGAAGATGATCTTGCTCTTCTGGCATTTCTCATCGGTCGAGAAGTCGAAATCATGGACAGCGTAGCGACACTCGTTGGCAGGGAGAGATGATGTGAACCTGTCGCCAAGCTTGTCCAGCACCACCTCCTGATCTTCGATCTTGAAGGTGATGTAATGGTAGTTTCGTTTTGATTTCAGTTCCTGGAATCTGAGCTTACAATCGTCGTTCACAGCCATCCCAACTGCGGCATTCGCCTAAGTAGCCATAAACACACTGATGACTGAACAAGTGGATTACAAAAGCTAAACATTATGTAGAAATTGAACAGTCACAGATCTCCTTCTCAAGTTTAGCTACCAAACACCAAATTCAATGGCAAACACGGAGATCATTTTTCAAGAGACTAAGAGTCATTATCTAAATCGAACACCACCGAGCAAGAATATTTTCAATTAATAGCTTAACATTATGTAGAAAATAGAAATTGAATAGTCATAGATCTCTTTCTCAAGTTTAGCTACCAAAACACCAAATTCAATGGCAAATGAGGAGATCATTTTCAGTAAAGGTTCATAATGCATTCTACATTGGTTGCTCATGATTAACTTGTTCCGAGATTGAATTAACCCAAGCTTAATCTTGTCACCGACTGATCAGTCTAACCATTACTAGATTCATGCGCCATAAACCGATTTATCTCATGCAAACTGGCTTCGATTCCAAAATTAAAATCATCAAAATCTTATCTCTAAAACAAGGCAACTATTAGGAATCAGTGAGAGAATGTAGGTACCATTTTGTCTTCGAATGAGGGCAATAAAAAGAGAAGAAAAAATGAAGGGAAAAAGGAAATGATTTCAGAGTGCAAATGGCATGAATGTAGAGAAGAAGAAGAAGAAGAAGAAATGGTTTATAAAGGAGAGAAACGCGGGGAACATTATAAAAGGGTTAAGATTAGTCTTCGCTCCTTAATTAACCAACTTTCACTTCCATCATTTTAACTATATGCAATATGGTTAACCGATTCTTTTTCTATGGATATTTTAATACTTTTAGGTTGAAAATTAAGTTTTTATTTGTTAGTTTGAAAGTATTAAAATGACATTATTGAAATAATATCTCAAAATACGTAATTACTTGACTTGGCCTATAAATATATGGATACGGTCTTCGATGGAAATATAAGCTGCTCAACTTTGTGGGCTGGACTCCATACATATATATTTCCTACATATATACATATATATTTCCTACATATATGAATCATGAGGAATGATATGCTACATACCTTACGCGAGCTCCTTATGTGAGTACCACTTTCGTTTAACGTTGTTCGTTACGCTTTATATATTTAATTTGATTGTAATGCATTAAAAAATGTTATTGAAATTTTTAATTTCACAAAATTCATATAAATCAAAGCTCGATTTGTTCGTTTTCTATATAAATTCAAATAAATTAATAAACTAACAAATTAAGCTTGAAATTTTATGAATTTTATGAAATTAAAAATTCCAATAACAATTTTTAATGTATTAGAATCAAACTAAATATATAAATCGAAACGAACAACGCTAAATGTGCGTTAAACGAGAGTGATGCTCACATAAGGAGCTCACATAAGGTATGTAGCATATCATTTCTCTATGAATCATAACCTGTAATAAGTCTTAGATAGTGAGAAGAAATTGAGAATTGGGCCTATCTTTATACTTTTTTAGGAATAATATCATCATTATTATTATTATTATTATTATAGGGTAAATTGTCGAAAAAATAATGAACTCGATCAATTTTATTGTCTGTCCTATAACTTTAAAACCTATCCATTTTTTTTATTTTAACAAATTTCTCAATCGTCCACTGATTTAGATTTTGAGAAAGTTGTAAGTGAAGCGGAAGCGGAAATCGATAGCTTTTTATGCAAATTTGTACTCCATTTGTCCCTTGTTAAGTGATTCATATTCATTTTTTGAACGTCCGAAGCTAAGTGAGCCATTTCTTCTTTTTTTTTCATTCTCTCTCTTTTAATCTATCTTACTTTTTTTCCACTTAACTAACAAAACCCCATTTTCTTATATATTACGTGCCAAAAAGAAATGTCTCACTTAGTGAGGATAGGAAGGAGTGTATCACTAACAAAATTTATGGATTTAAGTTTGGAAAAAAATAAATATAAAATTAGACAAATGTATTTAAGCTTTCAGGTCATAGACAATTTCCTCTAAATCCATATCGATGGGATAATTGAGAAAAATATTAAAATTAGATAACAACTTTTTTTCAACAATTTGCCCATCATACAACTACCGAATTGAATAATGAATGGTCATTTTTTCAATTACAAATCACACATAACATACCTATACATCAATGAAACGTCTTACCAATTCAGTTGTGTTTCGTTGTCACCACCATACTTACTGTATTTTATAGCTTTTGAGAGTAAGATAGGATAAATTGATTCATTACTCATTATTTTATCCTCTATAACTTGTATATGAAATTCGAACAATGGTGTTCCAAATAAAGTTTTATGTTCCAAGATTATGGAATTTCAATTTCAATTTCAATTTCAATTTCAATTTCAATTTCAATTTCAATTTCAATTTCAATGCTTTTGATTCCATACCCCCCTTTCTTTATATTGAAGTTATGCTGATGGTATCTGACATTACTTGATGAGTTCATTTCGATGATTCCAATATAAAGTGCATCAGAAGCAATTCTTGTAATTATGTTATTTTCTGTAGTCTTATTGTCCATTTCCCTCGATTTAAAACTTATGAAGTCAATAATATACTTTCAAAACAATGTCATTTTATGATGGGATATTGACATCTTATATCATAAAATTTTTAAAAAGTTTAGTTTTTCCCACGAACTTTAAAATTGACAAATAATATCACGAACTTTACCCCGGGTTTGTTTTTTTTCCATGAATGAAAAAATTCACGTTATTTTAATATATTGAAGAACAATTTTGGAGGGTGTGCTTCAAGAAAAACTATCTTCAAAGATCGAAAAACTTGAAGCTCCCAAAATTATTGTCGAGAAATTACGAAAAAAATCCGTATCATAATATTCTTTGTGGGAATTTTTCCATTCGTGGGAAAAAAATAAACTCGGGATAAAGTTCATGATATTATTTACCAATTTTAAAATTAATGGGAAAAACCCAACTTTTTGAAAGATTCGTGATATTAGATGTCAATATCCCTTTTATGATTTACAAATTCAAAAGAAAAAAATCCATATCATCCCACAAAATAAAATGAAAAGGACAAAATTGAGTCTCATCCTGTTTAGACTGGAAAATACGTATGTTTTTGCGCCTATTTTTAGGTTATGCTTTCCTTGTCACACACAGTGGCGGACATAGAGGCATAGAGTGATAGAGCTAAGTATAAATCATTGTACAAATTATTTTCACAAATTATTATCATCATCATCACGAAATATGTTATACGGAGTAAATATTTTCAAAAATTCTAAACTCAAATTTAGAATATATAACCACTGTAAAGTAAATATTACTATTATTTTTTCACAATGAAATTCATTAACGTAGTAGTGCTATTATTTTTTCTTTATGCCAATTTAATATTATTAAAAGAATGATAAAATATGCTATATCTAGAGAAGTTAAATAAGTCAACAATACAGTCATAGATGTATTTTGAAGTAGATATTTTTAAAAAAATGTCTTATTAATAGATGTTGCAAGATTTAATAAGTAGTAAAGTAAGTGGGAAACGAGAAAATATAATTCAAATATTATTAGTAAAAAAATTAGATCAACCTCCTTAGAAGATGAGAAACATAGTAAATCAGAATGCTAGTAATTTTGATGAAGAGATAAAAAATAAATGACAAAATTAATTTTTTTTACAAGAGATAGTAATAACATAAATACTAAATTGGCAACATAATAATAACAACAAATATTCATTTCAAATTTAAGCAAAAAATAAATGCGAAAAAAATAAAATATACTCCGAAACAGATAATATCGCGTGCCCACGTGCGCCGCACTATGTGAGCCAGCGAGTAAACCCCAACACTCGTTCAAAATAAATACTCCCTCCGTCCCACCTCAAGTGATAACTTTCTATTTTGGATTGTCTCATCCCAAGTGATTGAATTCTTTTTTAGTTAAAAACAAAAACTTCAAATCTCTTAATTTATTCATTCATTCTTTCTTATTTTGTTCTCGCTTTATCTCTCTTACTTTTTCCTCAATCATATTTTACTCTCTCCACTTTAATTAAATACATGTTATTTTCTTAAGAAATGAAATTCAAAATTCAAATTCCTCTAAAAACTGCCGCTTATTTGAACCCCTTTCACTCGTCCCTCATCACTCATCACCAACCCTAAGTTTGTCTCACCCACACACAACACACAGTATATCTCTGCGAACTGCAAAAATGCGTGAGATCTTGCACATCCAGGGAGGCCAGTGCGGCAACCAAATCGGTGCGAAATTCTGGGAGGTAGTGTGCGCCGAGCACGGAATCGACACCACCGGCCGCTACAGCGGCGACAACGAGCTCCAATTGGAGCGCGTCAATGTCTACTACAATGAAGCCAGCTGCGGGAGGTTTGTTCCGCGCGCCGTGCTCATGGATTTGGAGCCCGGAACCATGGACAGCGTTAGATCTGGAACGTACGGCCAGATTTTCAGGCCTGATAACTTCGTTTTCGGCCAATCCGGCGCCGGAAACAACTGGGCGAAGGGGCACTATACCGAGGGGGCGGAGTTAATCGATTCGGTGCTTGACGTTGTGCGGAAGGAGGCTGAGAATTGCGATTGCTTGCAGGGTGAGTTATGATTTAGTTCTCTTTGAACCTTCATCTGATTTCACATTTCGAAACTGCTTTGTCTCGTCTAAGAAATATAGTAGTACTTGCTTTTATTTGATGTGATATTGGCAGATCTGTGGATTTGTGTGTGGTTTTTTATCGGTTTGTTAGATCTCAGACCTTGCGATTTTGCTATGAAGTTATAAAGCGAATATGCGCTCGTGAATTTATCTGAGGAGTTATTTGAGTGCATCTGTTGATTTTGGTTCCTCTTTTAAGAGTGAAGTTTACTGCATGTGGAAATTTATGCATTCAAATGATCGAAAGTTATGCATTCAAATGATCGGATCTTGGATATTACGACTTTTACCTGTTTAAACACCATATGATTTTTTCATACTATCACATTTCCTTTGAAAATCTCATAGGTTATTTATATAGTGACTGCTTTTTAACTGTTTTGTATTCAAATGAATCATGCAAAATCGTGAATATAATCAAGCATTTTGAAATTGTTTTAACCATTGATGAAGAGAATGTAGATTGTTTGGGTAAATAGTTATGCGATTTCACTTGACTAAAGCACTAGTTTATTTGTCATCTTCTCAGGATTTCAGGTGTGCCACTCATTGGGAGGTGGAACAGGTTCAGGAATGGGCACTCTTTTGATTTCTAAAATCAGGGAAGAGTATCCAGACCGAATGATGCTCACTTTCTCCGTCTTCCCATCACCTAAAGTGTCGGACACTGTCGTTGAGCCTTACAATGCCACTCTGTCTGTTCACCAGCTTGTTGAAAATGCTGATGAATGCATGGTGTTGGATAATGAAGCTTTGTATGACATTTGTTTCCGAACCCTCAAACTTACCACCCCCAGCTGTAAGTTGCTCTAATTTGTTGTATCTATCAAATGCTGAATGAAATTGTTACATATATTTTTCTACATGATTATGCCATCTTATGTTTGTGCATCTTTAGCTATGGAAAATTGGAAACCATGTGTGACTTTTAAGGAAACTAAAGTTTACTTCATTGCTGGATATCCAACAGAACGATTTGCTTATGTGAAACGTACTTTTTTACGCTCTATACTTTATATAATTCGACAGTCATAATATTCTACTCCATCTTACTTTTGTGCATCTTTAGCTATGTATGTTGTGTGTTTAATTTTTAGGAAGCTAAAGTTTACTTGGTCACTGGATATGCAACATAAACTGATGCTATTGTTAAACATTGACTGCTTTCTATTCTGAATTCTCTATACTTTATATGATCTGGCAGACCTATAGTTTTCTACATGATCATGTCATGCTTTTGTGCATCTTTGGCTGTAAGTTGTGTGTTTGATTTTTAAGGAAACCAAAGTTTGCTGCGCTGCTGTATATCCAACATAAAATATATGCTTCTGTTACGTCGACTACTTTTTTTATTCTGTACAGTTTATATAATCAGACAGTCATGTGCCATCACATGGTCTCATGGTAGCTTGTATGTGCTGGCTAATGTTGGCATATGCCATTGCCCATTCGGATTTTTTGCTTTCTGATTTCATGTGTGATTGTGAAAATTTCATTTCAGCATACTGTCTAAAATCTTGTTTTGCAGTTGGTGATCTCAACCATCTGATTTCTGCAACCATGAGCGGTGTGACTTGCTGCCTGCGTTTCCCCGGTCAACTCAACTCAGATCTCCGCAAACTTGCTGTCAACTTAATTCCATTCCCCAGACTGCACTTTTTCATGGTTGGCTTTGCTCCACTCACTTCTCGTGGGTCACAGCAGTACAGAGCCCTCACCGTCCCGGAACTCACCCAGCAGATGTGGGATTCGAAGAACATGATGTGTGCTGCTGATCCTCGCCATGGTCGTTACCTAACAGCTTCAGCCATGTTCCGTGGGAAGATGAGCACAAAGGAGGTGGACGAGCAGATGATCAACGTCCAGAACAAGAACTCGTCTTACTTTGTTGAGTGGATCCCCAATAACGTGAAGTCGACTGTTTGTGACATCCCCCCAACCGGTCTGAAGATGGCGTCGACCTTCATTGGTAACTCCACGTCTATTCAGGAGATGTTCCGGAGGGTTAGCGAGCAGTTCACAGCCATGTTCCGGAGGAAGGCTTTCTTGCACTGGTACACGGGAGAGGGAATGGACGAGATGGAGTTCACGGAGGCGGAGAGCAACATGAATGATCTGGTTTCTGAATACCAGCAGTATCAGGATGCAACGGCTGATGAGGACGAGGAGGGCTATGAATATGGAGACGAAGATGAGTATCAGGAGGAGGCTTGATTGAGTATTTGTCTTGTTATTGTGTTTTTTTGTTTGTGTTTTAAGGGATTTTGCTGCTTTCTTGCTACTATTAGTCTTGCTTTCTTGGCATGTCTTATGCATTTGCTTTAACTCAATTCTATATTGAATATGAATGAATTTCTTAGGCTGCATGCATGAATATGCCTTTTCTTTTACTTTGCTATTCTGAGATTAGCTATTACTAGGACTTGGGAGTAGTATTCATTTTCTAATTTTCCTGAAAGAAAGAAATTTGAATTCATTTCACTTTTAAAAATTCATTCCCTTGTAAAGTTAAAATCAATGTCTACAGTCATTCACTTTAAATTATAGATTGACAAAGCAAAAATAAAAATATATGGATATATTTTTAATAAATGAAAATATATTTATTAATTATTTAGGGGAGTCATTAGCAATCATAAAATTAAGATCAAATCTTAGCCATTAAATTAGGAGATCTAGTGATTGAAATAATATCACATGGATTATATTTTAAATTATTAAATGAACTTAAAGGTATTAATGTCAATTCTCTCTCATCAAAATCATCTCAAAACTTTAAATTATCTAACTCTCTCGATTTAAATTATTTTTTTACAAAAAAATATATCAAATTAAAGATAATTTTATAAGGATTCCAACAAAATTTTGCAAATGTTTCGACGATATTCGGGTGATGAAATTTGATAAATTATATTTTAATTTTCGCACATGTTGATAAGTAGATTTTATCAACAAATGCAAAAAAAATCTTAATATAGTGTATGCAAAATCTCAATATAATATATGTAAAATATCAATAAAACTGTGTTGATATTTTCTTGTACTTGTGCTTATATTCTCATGTCATATTGTTGATATAAAAAACACTCACGAAAATTATCATATGATAATATAATGATGATATTACTATTTTATTGATAATTTGTCTACTATTTATTGAAATTTATGAGTTTTAATCTATCCACTTATTTCAAAAATTTCAAAATCCAAAGGTGTAGTAGGATACTTATATTTATGTAAGGTTTCTTCACATTAAAAACCTCTAAATATATAGGGCCCAACCGGGTTCGAACCGGTGACCTATTGATCTGCAGTCAATTGCTCTACCACTGAGCTATGGACCCTTATTGTTGGGAAATCAACGTACTAATTAATTATTGTAGTGTATTAATTAAGGTTCTAGATTTGAAAATAATTTTGTACAGTAGTACTATGTAACTTTCGAGCTCCATTGTTGCTCTCCATCGATTTTTAAATAATGTAAATTTTATTTACAATCGTAAGTCACACATCCTGAATTGCCCTTACAACCTGACGAAACTTTCGCAGCTTGTTGGTTGGCAAGCTCGGTAATATCTCAGAATCTTCCCCAAATTTTTTGGTCGATAATATTAACACGTAAATTGAGAGTGTTCGAAAAGTGCTTGATATTCGAAGTTGTATCATGGATTGTAGACTATGCATGAATTTAACGGATGGTAAAAATATATACCCTCATCCACATAATAATGTCTTATCTTGTTATTTTGGAATGTCCGCAATTTAAAATCTCATCTACTTGTTTTCTTTTTAAGTAAATAGATCACATATTTCATGAAATCATTATACTCATATTCCATTATTAAAATTAATATATAAAACAATGATTTACATTTTACTAATTTTTTTACATACAATTTTCTTAAAATTCACATTGAATCAAAATAAATCACTACACTCATATTCATGCCCTCTAACAAGGTCTAAAGTTGCTTCTATCAGACCCCTCTAACAAGGTCTAAAGTTGCTTCTACCTGTGTCTGATATTCCTCAATTGAACATCTTAATAATCTTCTGTAATTGACCCTCAAAATATTTTCTCTCTAATATGAACACGTGCCAAGTGAGTACTACTTGATATTCAACGTTTTTAAGTACTACCTCTATCCCTGAAAATTTGTCATATTTTTTTTCATTTTCGTCCGTCCCCCAAAATTTGTCTCATTTCACATTTTTACCTTTTTTGGTAGTGGACTTCATATTCCACTAACTAATTTCTACTCACATTTTATTATAAAACTAATATATAAAAGTAGGACTCACAATCCACTAACTTTTTCAACTCACTTTCCATTACCTTTCTTAAAACCCGTGCCGAGTCAAAGTGAGACAAATTTTTGGGGACGGAGTTAGTATATAACTTGTGTACACTACCATAAAAAACTTATTGTAATACAATTATGTAATAATATAAATAAGCAAACCTAAAAACTTATAGTAAGAGTAGAATTATGTACTAATATAGTAGTCGTATATAAATCATTTCATTTCTAATGGGACAGAGGGAATACTATATATGAATCAACCAATAATCTTAGACGTAAGGGGATAAACCGGAGTGAGATCAGGGTAAAACAAACCCCAGTGTTGCTCCACACCCTCTGGCTTCATATTCTCGTTAAACAACGCAAATATGTAGGCCTCCACCTGCTTCCCCGGCCTCCGCGGCGTCCCCGACGAAGTCACGTGTCCTATCAAATTATTCACGTACGTTTGAGCATTTTCTACTCCCGCCTCAACCCCTCCCGCGCTCGGCCACCCCGTCTCCGACACGATGATCTCCACACCCCCCGCCCCCACCTTCTCCAACGCCGCGTACGCCGCATCCGTCATCGAATCGAACAGGTTCAGGTAGGTCAACTCTCCGTCATGGACCGCAGTCTTTCCGGGCCGGAAAAGCGCAAAGTCCAGATCCACGTTCGCCGGATCCCCCGCACGTGCGAAGTAAGGGTACACATTCACAAGCAGAGGGTACCCCTTCGACTGCAGGAAATTCGCGATCTGAGCCATGACCGGTTTCGCAGCCTCCGAGAAATCGCCGGCGGAGGGGGGGTAGGAGGTCGAGAGCGGCTGCATCGAGATCGCGGTGGAGACCGGGATGTTTAAATTGGCGGCTGCGAGTGCAGCTGCGAGATTCTCCATCGCGGCGGGGATGAATTGCGCGAGATCGCCGGGGAATACCTCGTTTCCGGCGGCGATGCAGGTGAATGTCACGGCGGGGTAGTGGGGGAGGATGTTGGCATCCACCCAGGCGGCGGCGGCGGATCTGTCGGAGGCGAGGGGTTGAAGGTCCGCATTGAGGGTTCCGACGATTACTGAGATGCCGGAGTCGTGTAAGGCGTCGAGGACGGCTTTTTCGGGTGCGAAAAGCCTAATTTTTTTAATTCCGGTTTGTTGAAGGCGCGATATGGCCGCGGAAGGCGGTGGAAGGTTGTTTCCGCCGAGGCCGTAGTTGACCCCTACGGCAGCTTCGCCTCCTACTTTCACATATTATTAAATAAGAAATATATAAATAATAAATTTGACGAACGTAGTCATTTAAATCATGAGAGTTGATAGAAATTTGACTCATTATTATCAAACTAATACTAATATATTGAAATCATAGTTTAAAATATGTATAGCAATGTGTTAAATTGGGACATATAATGCTTGACATAAGGGTAATAAATTAAATGGAAAATTGTTGGAAAAACTATGAACGTTGATAAAACATAATGATATTTTTTATTTTTTATAGTTTGCCTCTAAATTAAATGGCATTGGAGAAGAGTGGGTGATTTTCTTACCTGGAAGATTATACAGCAAGAAAGTGAAGAAAAATGCCAAAGAAGAATGGAAAAGTGTGGGTGTGGCCATTGTAAAATTACTCCTATATTGGAAAATTAAAAGGTTTAAGGGTTGGTACGTAGTGCTCTTTGTTTGATGTATTTTCCCAATTTTATAGTGGAATATCAGGATGAGAATTTATTATTGAATATTCGACTATTTATATTATGAAGCATGCTGAAATATTTTCTTGATATTGGCATGCTTTATCTTAGGAAAAATTTAGTGGTATAAGATGGAGTACTAGTAAATACCATAATGTGCATTTATAATACAAATCAAGATTGTGATATGCTATTGTGCCTCTGATCACTATACTATAATACACGAAATTTTCTATGTTAATAGTTAATACTGATAAAATCATTTTTTTATAATAATTCTTTAGTGAGTAATTTAAGAATGTTTTGTCATATTGGTAGAATACTATGGTGAATATAAGGATAATGATAAATTTACACACCACACCAATAAATATAAGGATAGTGACAAATTGATGAAATTCTGATGCTTTTAATAATTGAATATAAGGATATCATTCCAATTTTAAATTATGGTGATTTTAATAATTTATGTGTTACTATCACACACCACACAAATTACATTAATCCGAAGCGTTTCGAATTGAAGGAAGATATGAAATCGAGCTCTTGATTTTAGTTCTTGATCTTCAAAACCTCATATGTCTCTTATCACCCTCAATTCATTGATAGAGAAATAGTATAAACTTTATTATTAGCATAATAATCTTGTAGAAGAGTACTACTAATCAAATAAGTAAATCAAGATACATATTCATAAACATATTTTGATATTAACCAATCTTATTGATAGGATAAACCGGAGTAAGATTGGGGTAAAACAAACCCCAATGTTGCTCTACCCCAGCCGGCTTCATATTCTCGTTAAACAGCGCGAATATGTAGGCCTCCACCTGCTTCCCTGGCCTACGTGGCGTCCCTTTACCAGACGCCACGTAGGCAATCAAATTATTCACGTACGTTTGAGCATTTGCCACTCCCGCGTCCTTCCCTCCGTCACTCGGCCACCCAGTCTCTGACACGACGATCTCCACGTCCCCGGCCCCGACCTTCTCCAACGCCGCATACGCCGCATCCGTCATTGAATCGAACAGGTTGAGGTAAGTCCTCGCGCCGTCTCGAACAACGGTCTTTCCCGGCCGGAAAAGCGCGTAGTCGAGATCCACGTTGGCCGGGTCCCCCGCACTTGCGAAGTAAGGGTACACATTCACAAGCAGAGGGTACTTCTTCGACTGCAGGAATTTCGCGATCTGAGTCATTCCCGGCTTCGCGGCGGCGGAGAAATCGCCGGCGGAGGGGGGGTAGGAGGTGGAGAGAGGCTGCATCGAGATCGCGGTGGAGACCGGGATGTTTAAATTGGCGGCGGCGAGTGCGGCGGCGAGATTCTCCATCGCGGCGGGGATGTATTGCGCGAGATCGCCAGGGAAGACCTCGTTGCCGGCGGCGATGCAGGTGAATTTGACGGAGGATTGGTGGGGGAGGATGTTGGCCGCTACCCAGGCGGCGGCGGCGGATTTGTTGGAGGCGAGGGGTTGAAGGTCCGCATTGAAGGTTCCGACGATTACTGAGATGCCGGAGCCGTGTAAGGCTGTTAGGACGGCGCTGTCGGGTTGGAAAATCCTAATTTTGGTGATTCCGATTTGTCGAAGGCGCTGTATGACCGCTGGAGGCGGCGGAAGGTTGTTGCCAAGGAGGCCGTAGTTGACTCCCACGGCAGCATCGCCTCCTATCGATACAGTAATTGAATTTTCAAAAAATAAATACTTCATCCACGACAATAAATGTTAGGAGTAATACATTCTCTTGCTATCACATGATTCACATTTTACTAATTTATTGTTTTCATATTTTTTTCTAAAACATTATATATACTTATAAAAAAAATGAGACCTATATTTTTCTAAATTATTTCACTAATATTTTATTATAAAAAATGAGACACACATATAAAACTCTTAAAGACTAAGATGGGACACATAATTTTGGATAAATGGAGTAATAAATTAAAGAGCGAATTGTAAAAAAGCTATATATGAACATTTGCATTTTTAAAAAATCTGTCAAAAATTACCATGGTTTATATTTCTTTTTGAATCTTCATTAATTTAGCACACACCTGTACTTAATTAGTCAGGCCATTTATTTGAGAGGTGTACAACAATATATACACAAACAGTTTGAATATTTTTTGTTGAATAATTGCGAATAATGTTAAATTTAAATTATACCCCTAAAACATATCATAATGATAAAACTTTATGAATTTTCAGAGTATTTTACTAAATTAAATGACACTGGATAAGAGTAGGTGTTTTCTTACCTGGATGATTATGCAGCATGATAGTGAAGAAAAGTACCAAAGAAGAATAGAAAAGTAAACCCATTGTAAATACGTTTGCTAGACAGGGATTTCAAAGGATGGGTAGTAGTGCTTCTTGTTTGATGTAGTTTCTCAATTTTATAGTGGAATATCATGATGATAATTTATTATGGATTTTAGCCTATTTGCTGAATTATATTTTTTGTTTGATGTATTTTCTCAATTTCACATTGTCATGATTAAAATTTACTATGGGAACGTAACCTATTTATTTTATTGGGTTTCATTAAATTATATGCTTTATCCAATTATGGATTACAATATTGATTAGGAGTTATGGATAGACTGTAGTTACTGCACAAATATATTTAGTCTAACTCTATAAATGTACTGTACTACTTTTTTTGTGGGGAAAACCGGACAAAACGATTACAGACAGTAGAATTGATGAGACGTATCTAGAATTGAATTACTAGAAATTATTATAGGTTGAAATTATAATTATGTTCGAGAACTCGTTGAATATGACTGAAATTGCATTAAAAATTAATTGAACAATCAAATTGTAAATGTATTATTGAATTCGGGATATGACACTGGAATTGAATTAATTGATAGCATTATAAATATTTTATAGAACCATGAGATATAACTTCAATGGAATTCAAATTATAGAAAAATGATAAAATTATAAATATATTATAGTAGTGAGTATAAGATAGGATTGGAATTGAATTAAAAATTACCGAGAACCCATGAAATTATAAATATGTTATAATACAACGGCATTGGATTTAAGGGTCGTGACCTAAGGTGAAGGTATGACAAGGAGCCAAACCAAAGCTGGGATATGAATATGATTCAAACAATAATCAGCCGCCTATCATGATAATTTTCAATGCTCTTCTAAGATCACCATTGTCTTAAACTTCAAAAGAACTTTGCATGAATACCTTATAGCTTATACGCCCCAATCAGAGTCCGAATGAGAGAGTTATGACAATTTTATGAAGACTGCACAAAGCAGTGCCGAACCATCGACTCGCTAGTGTAGAACTAACTCCAGACCAGCCCCAGTGACTCGATGGCAAATTCAGACACGTTTTTGAAGTTTTTTTATTCATTTATTTGGATTATTTTTAGTGTAGAGTATAAATACCCGGCTAGGGTTTGTAATAAGGTAGCTTTGACTCACTTGTAAACATTTAAGACTCATTTTGTAGCACTTATCATCTTCTTCTTTATCACTTTGTGGTTGCATTCAATTTATATTTGTTGAGTACATAATGGGCAACAGGTATTACCCTCAGCATCTGCCAAAACATGGATGTATGAAATATAGTAAGCAAGCCAGAAAAATAACTTGTTTGTTGAGGGTCAAAGTCTTGATTCTTTTCCCGCTTCCTATTTTCCCGGCATGAGTAGTATTCAGCTGATAAACTGGAGTAGGAATAGGATTGCTTCCTATTTTCCCGCCAGGAGTATTTAGCTTATAAACTGGAGCAAGATTAGGGTAAAACAAACCCCAATGTTGCTCTACACCCTCGTGCTTCATATTCTCGTTAAACAACGAGAATATGTAGGCCTCCACCTGCTTCCCTGGCCTCCGTGGCGTCCCCCTACCAGACGCCACGTGTCCAATCAAATTATTCACGTACGTTTGGGCATTCTCCACTCCCGCGTCCGTCCCTCCGTCACTCGGCCACCCCGTCTCCGACACGATGATCTCCACACCCCCCGCCCCCACCTTCTCCAACGCCGCGTACGCCGCATCCGTCATCGAATCGAACAGGTTGAGGTAGGTCAACTCTCCGTCGTGGACCGCCGTCTTTCCGGGGCGGAATAGCGCAAAGTCCAGATCCACGTTGGCCGGATCCCCCGCACGTGCAAAGTAAGGGTACACATTCACAAGCAGAGGGTACCCCTTCGACTGCAGGAAATTCGCGATCTGAGCCATGACCGGTTTCGCAGCCTCCGAGAAATCGCCGGCGGAGGGGGGGTAGGAGGTCGAGAGAGGCTGCATTGAGATGGCGGTGGAGACCGGGATGTTTAGATTGGCAGCGGCGAGTGCGGCGGCGAGATTCTCCATCGCGGCGGGGATGAATTGCGCGAGATCGCCGGGGAAGACCTCGTTGCCGGCGGCGATGCAGGTGAATGTCACGGCGGGGTAGTGGGGGAGGATGTTCGCCGCCACCCAGGCGGTGGCGGCGGATTTGTCGGAGGCAAGGGGTTGAAGGTCCCCGTTGAGGGTTCCGACGATTACCGAGATGCCGGAGCCGTGTAAGGAGTCCAGGATGTCTTTTTCGGGTTGGAAAAGCCTAATTTTTTTAATTCCGGACTGTTGAAGGCGCGATATGGCAGCGGAAGGCGGTGGAAGGTTGTTTCCGCTGAGGCCGTAGTTGACTCCTACATCAGCTTCGCCTCCTATTGTTGCCGTTAATTTAATGACAAACAATAAATACTTCGTCCATCCGGCAATAAATGTTACTACTATATTTTTTTATTGTTATTTGTATATTAATTGATTATTGATTCATATTTTAGTATAAAATTATTATTTCATCTGTCACATAAATATAGACTTTATTTTTACATTTTTATAAATGTCCCCTAAAAATATCCACTATTTTTCTCTTGTAGGGCGCATTCTTCACTATTTCAATCATTTTTTTTATCTCTTTCTTTTCTCATTTCAAAAGTGATCTATTTTTCTGGACGAATAAATTATTGAAAAGTGAAACTTATATTTATTAATTCATTTCATTCATATTTTATTATAAAACTAATAATACTATATAATAGTAAGACTCATATTACACTAACTATTTACATCTACATTTCTTCATATTTTTAAAAATGTTGCCTAGTAAATTGAGACACATAATGTTGGATGCAGGGAGCAATAAACATTTGCATCATTAAAAATATAGCAAACTGATCATCCATGAATTTTAAAATTGTTTGCAAATGTCCCACACGTTTTAATTGGTGACCAATATTGTAGTTTATATCTCGATACATATCTTTAATTATTTAGCAGCACACATAGTACCTGCTTATTCACATCATCAACTTCAGAGATGTACAACAATATATACTTACACATACGCTATTTGTATATTTCATTGTTGATAACTGCGAATAATAATAAACATTGTATGAATTATAAAATATATTATAATTTGATTAAACTTTATGAATTTTCAAACTATTTTACTTTAAATCAAATGAAATTGGATAAGAGTAGGTGTTTTCTTACCTGGATGATTATGCAGCAAGATAGTGAAGAAAAAGACCAAAGAAGAATAGGAAAGTGTTGCCATTGTAAAAATGTTAGCTGAATAGGAATTTTAAAGGGTGGGTAGTAGTGCATTTTAATGTATTTTCTTATTTTTATACTAGTAAAATATCTGGATGAGAATTATTAGGGGATTGATTGTAGCCTATTTATACTAGGAAAGCTGAAATATTCGGCGTTTGATGTATTTTCTTTATTTTATAATGTCGTGGTGAGAATTTATTAACCTACTTAATATTTTACATTCATTATGTATGATTTTTTAATAGATAAATGGATATACATATAAAGATAAACACAAATTAATATATGGGCTTTAATTATATGAAAATTGTTCTTGACATTGGCATGCTTTATCCAGTTAATTAATAAACTATATTGTAAATTCGTGAGATAATTGGAATTGAATTAATGAAAAAATTGTAAATATATTATAGAATAGAATAGATATCACTGCAATTGAAAAAAAAATTTAAAGAGACTCGATAAAGTTATAAAGATATTATATAATTATAGAGATATGATTGAAATTATATTAAAAGTTAAGTATTGATATAATTTTAAATACCATATTTTAAAATTAATGGGATATGTATGGAACTGAATTAAAATTTATCGAGGATTAATAAAATTATAAGTATATTAGTAGAATTCATGAGATATGACAAGAACTGAAATTATCGAGGATTAAAAAAATTATAAATATATTTTAAAATTCATAATATATGACTGGAGTTAGAATTAAAATTATTGATACTGACAAAATTAGTACTCCGTATTACATAGAATTCATGAGATATGAATGTGGCTGAATTAAAAATCATCAATGAATAGAGTGAACTGTACTATGAAGAATCCCTTAGCTTTTTATAAAAAGGCTATTGGTCCTTAAATTATAAAAACTTCGATCTAATTTTTGTATTTTTTAGAACTTTGAAATTGCTCTAAAATATCACAAACTTAAAATTCCGTATGTTTATGTTGGGGTTTGCGGTGAAAGATTAGTAGTTTCAATAAATCAAATACAAGATCTAATTAGTTTGATAGAAAATTTACATTGAAATGGTATAATATATCAGGTTGCATGCCAGAAATCACGTTTGTAATCATATAATACAATTAATTGTACAGTAGGAAATCGACAGATTCGAATTGACCTTGTACCATAACCACAAATATTCTGATTAGTTTTCTTAACTCAAATTTGATCTTTGTATGAACAAAACTCGTTAAACTTAAAAGAATTGAAGACAACTAACTCGAGGAATGAAAACCCCGATAAATTCGGCCACTCTCTTTCTCACAAGGGATGGTCAATAAGATTTAGTTTTCAGTCTTTAGGTCTTGTCCTCTTTATATGTAGGGAGATTTACAAAAAAAATGTGAACAATCGGATTTCCTGAAAGGCGTGAAACACTTTCAAATCAAATCAATTTGGTGGTTCTACCAATATTTGATCGGGTACAATTCAGGTATTGAAGATTCGTATGTTGATTCTGTGCTGCCTACTTTGAACCGGATCAATAAGAAGAGTCAGAAAACAAAACGTCGTGTCACTTCACGAAACGTTGCGTCTCTTCGGTTCTCAACCGATTTTAACTGTTTTTTAAAGGGTTTCTAAAATAGTCCTTCGACTATCAGAACATATTTTTCGGATGAATTTTCTGTACAACTCGACCCCAGCCAGGGGCCCTGCCCCCGAACCCTCGTCTAGACATAATGAATTCAAACAAGCGTGCACTCCGCACTTCCAACTTATATGATGTCTCATTATAACAATATTGATCAATCAAGTTAATCCAATTACACTAAAATAACCAACATTATATAGGGTTTATATTGGGCCAGACCAGAGATTTATGGAGAATTAGATTCGGGTCACAGTTCACGCTTTCACTAATTAAATTAGAAAGCAATTTAATTCAAGCTCAAACTTAAATATTACTCCCTCCGTCCCATGTTACTTGTACTGTTGCTTTTCGGCTCGTCACACTCCTTACACTATTTATAGTTTAAGTTAGCATTAATGCATTTAATTAATATGTTAGTTTAAGTTAAGAGCCCCCTTTACTAAGTGATGTCTCATTACACTTAAAATTCTTATTTAATTACACTAAAAAATCAATCTCAAATTTACGACCTAAAATAAAAAGTGCGAGTAACATGGGACGGAAGGAGTATTATTAGCCACTATAGATATAATATTGTATTATTGACTGTCCGTCCAAAGTAAAATTACGAGTATTCCGAGACTTCCCCTTTAATTTTAATCATTTCCCGTGTTGAATATTAAATATTCATTAATTAATATCAAGTTTTTATCTGACTCTTATTAATTAATCTTTTCTCCAAGAGTTGACCAGACCAGTTTTCTGAATAATGAAACTTATTATCAAACTGAAATCTCACAACACACGTTTTATTGCAATAACAATACTGGTTCCATTTAGACATTAATGATCACTATCCAATCTATCAAGATTCTCGGATAACGAAACACCCTCACTATTTGATAAATCAAAAAAGTTACTTTCAACGTTATGTCAATAGTGATTAAGAAACAACAACTATCGAGACCTCGTCTTTCAGTAAATAGCCACGAAAGACTTATCTCAATGTTAGATCTATTAATTCAATACTATACCACGCTAACGTTGTTCAGTTTCTTAGGTAAGAGAATTTTTAAGTGTATTACTTATAACCTAGACAACGTATGCATTTGATATAGAAATAGTAAAAACTTCATTGCCATAAAATTCTTCTAGGAAGAGTACAATTATGTAATAATATGGAGTAAATAACTAAATCAAAGATACATAATCATAGATCTATCTTGACATCAAACAATCTTATTAAGAGGATAAACTGGAGTAAAATCGGGGTAAAACAAATCCCAATGTTGCTCTATACCCTCCGGCTTCCGATTCTCGTTAAACAACGCGAATATGTAGGCCTCCACCTGCTTCCCCGGCCACCGTAGCGTCCCCCTACCAGACGCCACGTGTCCAATCAAATTATTCACGTTCGTTTGAGCATTTTCCACTGTGGCGCCAATCCCTCCGGCGCTCGGCCACCCCACCTCCGACACGATGATCTCCACGTCCCCTGCCCCGATCTTCTCCAATGCCGCGTACACCGCATCCGTCATCGAATCGAAGAGGTTGAGGTAAGTCCTCCCCTCGTCCTGAACCACCATCTTCCCCGGCCGGAAAAGCGCGAAGTCCAGATCCACGTTGGCCGGATCCCCCGCACGTGCGAAGTAAGGGTACACATTCACAAGCAGAGGGTACCCCTTCGACTTCAAAAAATTACCGATCTGAGTCATGATCGGCTTCGCGGCGGCCGAGAAATCGCCGGCGGATGGGGGGTAGGAGGAGGAGAGAGGCTGCATCGAGATCGCGGTGGAGACCGGGATGATTAAATTGGCGGCGGCGAGATTCTCCATCGCGGGGGGTATGAATTGCGCGAGATCGCCGGGGTAGACCTCGTTGCCGGCGGCGATGCAGGTGAATGTCACGGCGGGATGGTGGGGTAGGATGTTGGCCGCCACCCAGGCGGCGGCGGCGGATCTGTCGGAGGCGAGGGGTTGAAGGTCCCCATTGAGGGTTCCGACGATTACTGAGATGCCAGAGCCGTGTAAGGCGGTTAGGACGGCGTTGTCGGGTTGGAAAATCCTAATTTCGGTGACTCCGATTTGTCGAAGGCGCGATATGGCTACGGGTGGCGGTGGAAGGTTGTTACCCATGAGGCCATAGCCACGGCAGCTTCGCCTCCTGTTGTCACAATTAATTGGATAATTGCGGATAATGTTAAATTTAAATAACAAAATTATGTACTACCTCCGTCCCATAATAGATGAGATACTTGGAAAATGACACCGGATTTTAGGAGATGTTGTTTTGTACGTTAAGTGGAGAGATAAAAAATAATATTTTATATAAACGTGAGAGGAACTTTTTTCAAAAAAAGAAATGCGACATCAACAAACTAAAAAAGAAAGTATGACATCTATTATGGGACGGGTGGAGTATCATATTGATCAGCTATATGAATTTTAAGATATTTTTCTTACCTGGATGATTATGAAGCAAGATAGTGAAGAAAAGTGCCAAAGAAGAATAGAAAAGTACTCCCATTGTAAAAATGTTAGCTAGATAGGAATTTCAAAGGGTGGTAGCAGTGCTTGTTGTTTGATGTATTTTCTCAATTTTATAATAGTTGAATACTTGAATGCCATGTTGGGAATTTATTATAGGATTGTAGCCGATTTATTGTATTAGGAAACCTGCTGAAATATTCTTTGTTAATGTACGTATTTACTCAATTTCATAGGGTCATGGACTCATGGTGAGATTATGTTATGGGATTGTACCTGTTTATTATATATGGGTTTAATTATACTTGAGAAGTGAGATTAGCGTGCTAAAACCCAGTTAAAAGATTATTTTTGTTTCTTCTGGATTAAAACAACTGTACAAATAGATTGAATATAGGAGTAGTACTTTTTGTGGGGACAAAACGTAATAGACAGTAGAATGCATGAGACATACATGTCTGGAATTGAATTAGAAATTATCAAAGGATAAAATTATAATTATGTTACTAATTGATGAAATATGACTGGAATTGGATTAAAAATTATTGAGGAATGAAATTATAAATATCATGAGATATGAATTAATTGATAAAATTACAAATATATTTTAGAATTATAGATGCAATTAAATTTAAATTATAGAAAATTGATAAAATTATAAATATAGAAGTCATAAGAGATGATTGCAATCAAATAAAAAATTACTGATGATTGGTGAAATTATAAATATATTATAGATTTAATGAGATATGACTGGAACTGAATTTAAAATTATCGAGAATTGATAAAATTATACGTATATTACAGAATTCATGAGATATGCTGAAAGTCAATTAAAAATTATCAAGATTAATAAAAATACAAAAGTATATAGAATTCATGAGATATGATTGGAATTGAATTAAAATTTAAAAATTGATAAAATTCTTTATATTTTATAATACATTATTTAGTAATTGAATATAAGGATAGTGGAAAGTGGTAAGTTTATATAAATTGTAACAAGTATATTTTTCGACTTTCTGGGTAGTTTACGTTTAAATTCAATTTATAAAAATAGGAAGCAAATACTTTCTCTGTTCGCGAAAATGTATTTTTTTTTATTTTGTTCATCCACTAAAACTAATTTCATTTATATTTATGGAAACATGCTCTCCACTATTTTATTTCTTTCTTTTTCTTATTTTATATATATTCTTCTCTTTCTTTTTGGTATTCATAAAAATTCGTATCAAAATACTTTATTATGTACAAAATATCCACCAAATCTCTAATTCAACAACCCTAACCCTAATGCGATAGAAAAAATGGGCATGACGGTCCGACGGCGTTTCAGCTGAAATTCGCACTCGCCGGTGGGAAACCTAACCTGGCCTTTCTACAAACTCGCATTCGTGGAACTCGCATCGGTGGTTGTGCGGAGTAGTCCGTGCAAGACGAAATTGAATTCTGATGTTGCATGCATGATCATTCATGCGTAAAATGCATGCAACACAAGAAGACGAGCTACAAAATGAAGCCGTGGGAAATTACCGTTGGGAGTTAGGAGTTAGTTGCTGTGTAACTAACTCAAGCCAGCTGGCAATCATCACGTGACATACACATGCTTACGCTGACGTGGAGTTGACGTGGATATATGAAGTTTAGCGCGGGAGAAATAAGTATAAATAAGAGTGAAGCTAGCTCATTTGTGTTGTTGAGAATTGTGTGTGTGTTGTTCATGTTAGCTGTAGATCGTGGATCTACAGCTCCTATTGGTTCCTATCCGATTTCCTTGCGTTGTAAGTGTGACATTCTTCGATCAATATAATTCCTATTCGTTCTTCTTAGCTCGAGTTGGTGATATTGCGTGTGTATGAGAAGTTACGGTCAAAGATAGGGCGATCACGACGAAAGATCGTAACATCTGATTTCTGTGTCTGTGTTGAAAAACATTCCACTGATCCCAAGCCGAACAAATCGCAGTCGCTACTCATGTTGCTTTCTTATCGTTATGATAAAATTTGCAGGGAATTTGTTTATGTGAGCTTAGTTTAATTTAAGGGAGTTGCTGGGTTAGTTCTGGACTGGTTGCTGGTATCACATTTGTTGCCTTCTCTATGAGTAGGAGGACTACTTAATTAGATTGACAGCAAATAGGAAATGATGATCATCATCATGTTGCTAAAGAGTACCTACAACACTACTTATGTGCAGTAGTTGGAGAACCATTGACAACACAACAAGAAGAAGAGGCATTGTCTTTTGATAACAAACCGAATCAAGTTGATGGCGATAAAAATGGGAAGGAAGTTGAGATGCTGCCCAACAATGTTTCATTCTACTTTTGAAGGATATAGTTGAAAAAGTACTAAGTATGATGATAAGGTAATCAATCATATGCCAGTTTTGGTTGGACCATTTTTTTTAATTAGATAGATCATTTCACCAATCAAGTTACAAGATCAAGATCCACACGTAAATGTTCAGTGATCCACTTCTTATATGCCATGCCCTCTTTTGCTTCTCATCAGAGAAGTGGTGTTACGGACTCAATTCCCAAATCGGTTGTGAGAACAACTGATGTGGGGTATATAGACTAAATGGGCTCTCTCTCCTAACAGGCTAGTCGTTTGGGATGAGTTCTCCTGTTTGGTCGTGGCTATGTCTGCCTCTTATGAGAAAGTTGGGTACCCACAAGAAGAAGAGATAGGAGATGTCCGGTGCACTCCGCAAGATGAGTTAAACGGCTCATTTTGCTTTCTGATCATCCAACTGATTTTTTTATATACAAAGTTTGAAATGTTGGTGCCTCAGCTTCATAGTACTTTACAGATCTTGGTTTTATGGTGAGAAAGAAGAAGAAGAAGAAGAGAGATCTGCATCTGTTATTTTCCTATTGTTTTTAGAGTCACATTTTTGGAAAATCTTTATGAAAATCTTACAAACTTGCAACTTCGTAAGAATGCCTTGAACTTCTTGGACAATCTCTCGACTCCATCTTTCCAGCCGAAGTAAATCCGGCAGAACTACACTGCCCCACCTTTTTCTTCAAATTAGATATGAAAAGAACTATCATAAAGATTATAAGTATAAGATAGGCTGAAAAAAAAGGGAAAAAAAAAGAAAAAAAAAAGAAAAAAAAGGAAAAAAAAACTATCATCTCAATGATTTTCGTGAGAATTGATAAAATATTATAAGTATGAGATAGGCTGAAAGTGAATTAAAAACTATCAAGATTAATAAAAATACAAATAAATATAGAATTCATGAGATATGATTGGAATTGAATTAAAATTTAAAAATTGATAAAATTATTTTTATTTTTATTGTTGTAAATTATGGCGAAATTAATATTTTCTGTTATTACGCACTACACCAATATATATAAGGAAAGTGGTAAGTTTATATAAATTGTAAAAAGTATGTTTTTCGACTTTCTGGGTAGTTTACGTTTAAAATCAATTTACGAAAATTATTTAATTTGAATGATTTAGAAACATGATTTATTTTCGAATTGAATATCTGTATAGTTAATCTTATCACGTACTCCACTAAACACTAAACAAATTTTAATCCATGATTCAAATTTTGAGTCATGATTTTCGACAATTTCATTGGAAACAT
The DNA here is from genome assembly GCF_004379255.2 of Salvia splendens. Taxonomy (NCBI): domain Eukaryota; kingdom Viridiplantae; phylum Streptophyta; class Magnoliopsida; order Lamiales; family Lamiaceae; genus Salvia; species Salvia splendens. The sequence continues at coordinate 43,177,764 of NC_056036.1, read as the reverse complement.
TAATAATAAATATACTTATAAATACCATGTCGAAAAGATTCGCTATATAATTTCTATAACCAAATATAAAATTATGAAACATATTATAAATGGTGTGTTGAAAAGAAATGTATATGTTTAATTTATAAAGATTCCCTAGAAATTTTTTATAACGTATAAAAATATGAATCAAATACTTTCTCTGTTCACGAAAATATATATATTTTTAAAATTTTTATTTTGTTCATCCACTAAAACTAGTTTCATTTATATTTATGGAAACATGCTCTCCACTATTTTATTTCTTTCTTTTTATTATTTTATATATATTTTTTCTCTTTTTCGTAGTTATCAATTATTATATATTAAAATTCGTATCATTATAAATGAAATTATTTTTAATGGATAAATGTACCAATATAAATTTTATTGCAAATCTTTTTATAAATATATAATTTGGAGGGAGATGAACGGTGGTTGCATCTCATCCTCTACGAAAAAAAAGAAACAATTAATACTATGTAGTAGTAGCAATACTTTATCCTATAAAGGCTTAAATTTAATTTGAATATGTTCAAGCTGCTTCCTTCCGGAATGGTAAAAATTTTACATATCAAAGCGAGTGCTCGAAAAGTGCTCGATATTCAACGAGTTTTTTAAATGTATTTTACTTGCATATGATATGGAAATAGTAAAAACTTGAGTGCCATAAAATAAATCTTGTAGGAAGAGTACAATAATGTCATAGTTCAAACAAGTAAATCAAGAAATATTTCTTAATATCAAACAATCTTATTAAGGTGAAGTTCAAACAAGTAAATCAAGAAATATTTCTTAATATCAAACAATCTTATTAAGGTGATAAACATGAGTAAGATTGGGGTAAAACATACCCCAATGTTGCTCTATACCCTCCGGCTTCATATTCTCGTTAAACAACGCGAATATGTAGGCCTCCACCTGCTTCCCCGGCCTTCGCGGCGTCCCCTTACCAGACGCCACGTGTCCAATCAAATTATTCACGTACGTTTGAGCATTTTCCACCGTGGCATCATTCCCTCCGCCGCTCGGCCACCCGGACTCCGCCGCGACAATCTCCAATTCCCCGGCCCCGATCTTCTCCAACGCCGCGTGCGCCGCATCAGTCATCAAATCGAAGAGGTTGAGGTAAGTCCTCCCGCCGTCGCGAACCGCGGTCTTTCCCGGCCGGAAAAGCGCGTAGTCGAGATCCAATTCGACCGGATAATTCGCACGTGCGAAGTAAGGGAACACCTGCAGATGCAGAGGGTACTTCTCCGACTGCAGGAATTTCACGATCTGAGTCATGATCGGCTTCGCGGCGGCGGAGAAATCGCCGGCGGAGGGGGGGAAGGAAGCGGAGAGGGTCCGCATCGAGATCACGGTGGAAACTGGGATGGATAGATTGGCGGCGGCGACGGCGGCGGCGAGATTCTCCATCGCGGCGGGGGTGTACCGCGAAAGGCCGGCGGGGACCTCGTCGTTGCCGGCGGTGATGCAGGTGAATTTGACGGAAGGGTGGTGGGGGAGGATGTTGGCCGCCACCCAGGCGGAGGCGGCGGATTTGTCGGTGGCGAGGGGTAGAAGGTCTTTGTTTTTGGTTCCGATGATTACTGAGATGTCCGAGCCGTGTAAGGCGGTGAGGATGGTGTTTTCGGGGTCGAAAATCCTAATTTTGGTGATTCCGATTTGTCGAAGGCGCGATAGGGCCACGGGAGGCGGTGGAAGGTTGTTTGCAACGACGCCGTAGTTGACACCCACGCCAGCTTCGCCTCCTGTTGTTATGGTTAATTAAATTAGAAAGAAATAAATATTTCATCCATCCAATAATTAATATTACCATCATTTAATAATATATTCACATTACATTAATTCATTTCTCCATTATAATTTAGTATTTATAAAATTAATAGTAATATATAAAAAGTATTCATTTACTAACTTTTTACATTTAAATTTCTTCAAAAAATTAAACCTTTACTGAATCAATGTGGGAGACATATATCAAAGAGCAAATTGTTTGCATCTTCAAAAATCTACCAAAAAACCATGAACATTTGCATTTTCAAAAATCTATCAAAAAACCATGAATATTTTGGCAATTATCTCACACACTTTGATTTGAGTCAACATATATATCATATGATGGTCAAATTTGTGGTTTATATCTTATTTTGAATCTACATTAGTTTAGCAACACAATTAAATTATATAACAAATTAACAATGGATAATAGGACTAGGTGTTTTCTTACCTGGATGATTATGCAGCAAGATAGTGAAGAAAAGTGCCAAAGAAGAAGAGAAAAGTGTGCCCATTGTAAAAATGTTAGCTAGATTGGGATTTTGAAAGGGTGGGTAGTACTGCTCTTTGTTTCATGTATTTTCTCAATTTTATAGTGCCATGGTGAGAATATATTATGAAAAGTAACATATCTATATTAGGAAACATATGGAATTTATGCTAGAGAATGGCATGCTTTATCCATATAATATATTACTCCTTCCGTCCAAAAAAATAGTCTTATTTGTGAATGATACAGATTTTAATGAGAAACTTGTAAAGTAAGAGAAAGAATGAGAAAAAGTAGGTAGAGTAAGAGAGCTAGAAAGAAAACGCGAGTAAAATATGAGAGAGGGAAGAAAAAGTAGGTAGAGTAAGAGAGCTAGAAAGAAAACACGAGTAAAATATGAGAGAGGGAAGAAAAAGTGAGTAAAATATGAGAGAGAAACTTTCATTTTTTTTAAAATGAGACTATTTTTTATGGACATTCCAAAATAGCAAAGGACATTTTCATGGATGGAGGAAGTATTACTTTTGACTTATGAATAAATGTATTACGAATGTTGGCTAGATAGGAAACATATGGAATTTATGCTAGAGATTGGCATGCTTTATCCATTTATTATACTTCCTCCATTCATAAAAAATAGATAACAGTTAAAACATTACGAGTATTATTACATAATTTGATAAAGTGAGAGAAATATAGAAGATAAAGTGATTGGGGTATTGTTGGTAGAGAATGAGACTCATCTCATTCGAGGGAAAAATGTTTCCTTAAGTAGAATTGGTTTATTTTTTAAGAATATTCCAAAATTATAAATATGGTCTACTTTTAAGGGACGGTGTGAATATTACTTTTGACTTATGAATAAATGTATTAATGATGTTGGCTGGATATGGATTGGCATATTTTATCCACTCAGTTGTGTAAATTGACTATGGATAATGTTAATTAGGAATTATGTGAATAGATTATGGATAATAATATTAATTAGGAATTATGTGAATAGACTGTACAAATATATTTAGAACAACTTTATTAAATATAGTACACTACTCTTTTGTGGGGATATGAGTGGAATTGAACTGGAGTAAAATTTATTAAAGATGGATAAAATTATAAATATATTATACTCAGAATTCATGAGATGTGACTATTTACTGGAATCACTGAGGATTGATAATTATTGAGTAAGCTTATTGGGGATTGATAATATTATATGCTACTATTATTGGAATTAAATTAAAAATATAGTATTACAGAATTCATGAGGTATGATTGAAGTAGCTGGTAAGTCATTATCGAGGAAGATGGATAGGGGTTGGCTTGCTAGTTTCGTTAGCTGATTTTTTTTTTATCTTGTGTTTGGTTGGAGCATTTTGGGACTTCATTACAAGCTTTAGGACTAAGTTTGCAGTGCTGCCAGTGACCGTTGGGGTCGGCACCAAGATGTGATGAAACTGTCAAGACAGAGATGTAAAGTTCAACTACCATGACAAAGAGAAGAACATCAATCAAGAGAATGAAATAGGGCGTCTTGATATATGGCAGTACATATTGTGGGAAGAAACACTACAATAAAAGGTATTAATGATAATTCATCTACGCAGCTCGGGATAACCATTACTCCTGCAATTTATATCCAGGTTCTTTTCGACACCCTGTAGAATTGAAATGCGGAAATATAACGTCACAAAACCTGCAGAGAGACTACGCCGTTGTAGAACTATCTCATGCTGTGGTTCATAGCAACGTCTCGTCCGCAAGAGTTAACAATCAGATCATAAAGGATCAAACAAATGCAAATGACTAAGAGCTTACGCATCAAGAAAGAGCCCGGCTGAGCTACCAGATAACAAAGCCTGCCATAACATATACAGGAGTTATGTCTTGAAAACAGAACAAGAAGAATAGAATTTTATGTTGAAGAACCTTTTTTGCTTGGCCTAAGCCTTTTGGGAGAAGATCAAGAATGATTGCTTGCCAGATTCTTTGCCCTCTGAAATAAAGCAATGATGTCTGTGGCTCATTCAAAGTAATGAAAATTTCAAGATTAAACATGATTAAGAGTGAGGTGTTATTGCAAATAACATTAAAGAAATGTCATTTCTTACTCCATTATCAAATACAGCATCCCCACCAAATGAGGCACCATCGCAGTATCTTAGCTTTACACGGTTCCAGTTGTAAAAATCTGTAAGTTGTAAGAAGCTTTCAGAAATAGTACTACTAAACACACATTGATGATAAAAAAAAATATCTTGAGCTTGAACATTGGATTCCATTTACGAGATTTGCTTTCTATCTAATAAACTTAATCTCAGAACTACTAGCATTCAACAAATACAACAAGAGAAAAGAACCAAAAAACAGAGAGAAAAGTAGATTTGATGTTTTTAACTTTCTTTCTATTCTTTTCTTTTTCCATTTTGGTATACATAGTTGAAACTATTTTAAAATATCGATTCATTTTCCTTATTACTCCTTATTTATAGATGCTACATGCATGATGCATGTAACTACTAAGCTCCACTAGTACTAAGATTTGAGTGAATATTGATTTTTCCAAATACTATATATTTCCTTCAAGATATATATGCATACGTGATATTATCGAAAAACAACTAAACAATTGAGTCATTAATTACTTAAGAGATGCATACTGCAATATATGATATGCGATAGTACAATACAAGGCAAGAAAGGCACCGTACCTATTCAGTGAGATTCCAAATACACATGAATTAATTAAGAAGAAATGTTGTTGTCCATGGAAATTCTGGAAGCAAAGAATTGAGATAAGTTAGGCAGTATGTGATACCGAGGTTTAAGGAGGCATTGTTGCTCAAAATGCTGGAGAAAATCTCAACCTTAATTAGACAAAGCGTGAATGAGAAATCATTATCGATCATTATGAAAAGAAAAAGAAATCAACCTTAGACATGAGACGAGTGGATCGTAGTGGCTCGGTCGAGGCAGGATTTGAGGTCGTTGCACCACCCACCACCCTGTATTATTAACATTTATCACACGCATTTCAATCCTCAAATCCACGTCTAGTTTCTGGCTACTGTTCTATCTTTATCTTTTAATGCTGTTTTACTATGTTGTTAACATATTATTCTACTAGTATAGTTTATTACTAAAATGCTAGTAATTATCAATCCTACTTTAACAATTGTGAGAAAATAATTACTCCAAATAAAAAAGGAGAACGTTATCTCATGCAGATATACAAAAAAGAAATTCGAATAACTTAATTGGAAACTGCTACCCATCCAATAAGGGGCTGCTGTTACGTCAAATTTGACTCCATCTATTAATATTATAGTAAAATGGCAGAAATGGAATTAAAGAAATTAGGATGCGTGTTGTGTTTTTCATTTTTGAGGATGGTACTACAAAAAAGGATACAACAGTTTGTCATACTCCCTATATTCAATTGAAAATGTGTAGATGAAAAGAAAAAGAGAAAGAGAGAAAAAAACAATAACAATTAATTGAAGAAAACAGAAAAATGGAGATCAGTATCTGACATGGCAGAGCAATACAGCAAGCATGTATGCTTTTTAGTTTTTCCCCTTTCTTCCCCAGAAAATTACCTCAAATTATTGCTCGCCCCCGCTCCTCCGTATCCTCCGTCCAAGCAATCTAAACGATTTTTTTCCAAATCAGTAATAAATTGTTAACTGCGAGATCGGATCAATCACGATGTGTGAGAGAGATCGACGAAGCGTTCTGGACGAGAGTCATCTTCAGGCGCCGCTGATCCACGTTAGCAACAGTAGCAGCAGCGGTAACACAAAGGCAAACGCGTTCATCTTCCTGAGCTGTTAGTATCTTCATTTATATATAGAGACCGAAATTGTATGTATCTGTGTGCGTGAGAGAGAGAGAGAGGCGTTGTGTAGAGGATGGATTTGGTCCTACCTGCTTTAGAAGAAGGTGCAAGTGGAAAGGAACAAAGAAAGCAATGATGGAAACGTAATGTGAATAATCTCTTTTGATCAGTTTGACAGAGAGAGAGACAAGAGTATATTTGGAAAGTTTACGACTTCTTGATAACACAAAACCGAGCTGCTGCTTCCGGTTTTCAGCCTCATTTTAATACATGTCACATTTTATCATTTTTCATTATTTTTCATTTCACCTCAACTTATTTCATTTCCACTTTATTATAAAATTATTATATAAAAGCCCGAGCAATTAGATTTTTTTATTTAAGTGATTATTAGAGTAAATTGTAATCAACTTTTCAAATCATAGAAATTCGATGAAATGGTCCAAGAGATAAGAAGGAATTAGATAAGGATAACGACGATCACGAATTAAGGGAAAATACTGGGCTTAGTTGGTATTTACTTTGTGTTGAAGGGTGGAATTGCAAAATTAGTTAGAGGGGTGACAGCAGTAATAAGAGTATGATTATAGCCAAATGATGTGGACTAGGAAATTAATATTGAAAATGAGTCCATAACAGAATATGATGGTTATGTGAAATGCAAGTGATTTAGAGTGTGGGGATTTTAATTTAAGACTTTTTATGGTTGTTACCTATATAATCTCTATTATACACTCATGATAAACTTATTTATTTATTTTGACTGTTACATACTGTAATGATGGAGTTGTGGTTTTTATTAGAATTGACAGTCACTTTCGTTATTTGTTTGAGCATATATAGTTTGCTAGAGTTATTAAGATTATATACAACTGTGATATCAAAATCTCGTGAACTATTACGACACTCACAAGTCACAACTCAAGTTCGAGTCATACATATACTCTCTCCGTCCTATTAAATATGCTACATTTGGGAATCGGCATGAGATTTTATGTACTATTGTTTTGTGAGTTAATGAAAAGAGAATAAAATAAGAGATATAAAAAGTAAAGATAGAGTTGTCTTCATTTTAGAAAACGTTTCAATTTTAATGGGACATAGAGTATTATTCACGTAAGTGCCACATGGCACTCCCATATTGGCCGATTCCATGTGGCCTAGACCGCTCTGCAATCAACTTTGGCAGCCCAAATCACTCCCCCAGGCGATCTGTGCCCATGCCTTGGGCCTAGCCCAATATTGTCTAAGGTCTGCAATCTGCATTGCCGGCCCAATCCACAATCAGAGCCTGTGCCTCGGGCCCGGCCAATATTGTCTACGATTATTTATAAATTGAAGGAGTATTAATTTTTAAGAAGATTTCCTCGTAACACTCAACTTCTAATCTTTTTTCTAGATGCATTATAGGCTTAACCAATTCCATATTTACCTGTCTAACTATTTAAATTTCAAAATTTTCTCAATCTCGCCCTAGTAAATAAGATCTGCCAACACAAATTTGAAAAGAAAAGTGAAATAACAATAACTACGCTTGGTCATAGATTGAAAAAAGTTGCTACAACAGAGGCATGCCTAATGGTACAGAGAGTTTACAAGGATGTGTGGCGTTTCCTACAGAGTGATGTGATGGATTATGATCTAAAGGGCATAAAATTGTGAATACAGGTGATCGCGAATTTTATAATACTCCTCCGACAACGGACCTTCGAGTATGATGTGCTGGATATTACCGCCACCCTACAACAAACCGTCCCCGCATTCAGAAATAGGAGCTAAAGTCAGGCAACCAAGCCTTGAGTTAAAGTCAGAAGATACCAACCTTTTGGCTCGAGTCTCCAACTTTTCGAAGGGTCACATGCTCACCACAACGCAATGCTCCACCGGCAAACTCCACCTGGATACCAGAAGTTGCATCTCAGATAGAGAATGAAAATACAGGTTTCTGATTCTGGATTTAGTGTAATATGCAAGTAGTGATTCTCAGCATGGGACCAAACTATCTCTAATATTTACGAACTCCATCAATGCGTCACAGGCAGTGGAAAATGCACAACGAAGAAGAGAACGCCGGTGTAAATGATGGAAGTGCATTTGCATATGAGGAAAGAGAGAAGATTGCAGTACCTGAATCCCTTGGCTAGCAAGAAATTGCTTGAAATCTGCCATCTTGATGTCCCCTACCAAGACCGTCTTATGTGGTGGTGGATGGGTGGAAAGAGGAAGCAAAGACAGTGTGCCATTTTCTGCCTTCCCTACTTCAGCATCAACCCATGCTACTTCGAAATCTCCAAGCTACAACAAGAAACTCACATATCAGAAGCAAGTAGGGAGAATACTACCAATTGCCTGACGGACTCACAAGAGGAATACAAGGCCACTAGCTCAAACATGAGTAGGCGAACAAAATATGGGATTAAAAATATGGGATTAACAAAGTATATTAGGTGGTAAACATCCCCAAAATTAGGACAGCATGACAGGTATTCGTATTCAAAGATAAATATTGATACAGTTAAAATATATACTATGATTACCTTCTTAAACAGGACATTGCTCATCAATTTCTCAGAAAGTTGAACCTGTTACACAAGTTAATTAACAACGGCTTCCAGATTACAAAGCTGAGGGTTGGAAAGTCGATTTAGTAAAAACTTGTGAGGTTTGCTTCATGAATGAACTTACTTTATAAGCACACAAATCTGAAGTGACATCAATAGATTCTTCAATTTGAGGAGCAAATACATATGGACACACATTTTTCAAACAATGTTCCTTTAAATGCTCAGTGGCTTCGGCAGACCCATGCACCAGGACCTTCAAGGCGGCAAAACAAAGATGCAGTAAATAGCCAATCAACATTAGAGCCCACTAAAGTATAATATTTAGTACCAGAGAAATTGAGTTTTATATAAAAATAAGTTGATAAATGGATTGGAAAGAGATAGATCATATATCCCAACAGGCTTCCTTAATAGTCTAGAATTAGTAATGCTTGTGACTTCCAGAATCTCTTGAGCATCGCAAACATCATTTCAAGCTCCTTGGAAAAGTAAGGTCTATTTGATGTAACTTGGAGCTGCTTCTCTTATAATTTAAAGCAGCCAAATGAATCTCACATGCCTTAGCTTATCATTGTGGCGCATGAATACTTCCCAAAAGAAATCAATAGTGGCAAAAAGCCGGAATTTGCACACTATACTGACACCACAGGTGGTGGTAAGTAACCAGAGTGAACCATATGATTTGTATGTAGAAAGTTGAGATAAAACTAATTGCTTCCATGAACGTGGGATCATGGGATGTTAGATTTACTAACATATTTAAAAGATGACACTGGTATAAAAGGTTGCTTACAAGCTTCAATGGAGATACATGGCTAAGAATCTTTTTTATTGAACCGCCATCTGAACGGCCTTCAAAGTCCATGTAGACCAATGAGCACTTGACATAAACCTGCATCGGAAGTCAGCATTCAATCAACATTAAAGGAGTAGAGATGTAATGTTCAGCAAAGGATGCTGAAAATCCCTGTACTAAGACTCGTCAGTAACATAGGAAAATTCACTGACTTGGTTGTTCCACGAGGCATCAACCACAGAGACAGTGAAAATGAACTAATGAAGGTAGCTTGGACATACAGTTTGCTCAGAAGATACTACTTTTGATGGTGTTGCATCCAGAAACAGACTGGCAGATGCTTCATCAAGCTTCCCATTGAATTCTCCAACCTAGAAAATTAATATTGTGAGACGATGAATTTCTCATCCAAATTTACAAGGAATGCAATTTTAACTAGTACACATAAAATGTGAAGAGACCAACTTCTAATAATATGATGATATTGTTCTCAGTTCTGATTGGTATCCAATTAGTGGGAATTCACTTTTGTCGTTCCATTTTCTTGTAATGCTGTTTCCATTTTTTGGATAATGCTACCTAATTTTTTTACTGAAATAGAGAAATTAAACGCCATTCACATGTTCCTTACATTGAACAACAGAGGTTGTCACATCTTTAACAGAGTTGACTAGGGATTCCCATCAGAACTCCAAATTCAAAAAAATAATAATGATCTATCATCAAAGACTCAACCAACTGAAAAGGAAGAACGAGTACTGACATGTATCACTGAAAAAATTACTCCTACACACCTAAAAAACAAACAAATAGTTCCAAATTTCAAATGACAAATGTTGGCTAAAGCCGGGAAAAGCCGTTATTGTTATATATATATCATCAACACCCTCTTACTTTATTAAACCCAATAACTAGGGCTATTGATGATTCACCTCACATCTCCATCTCCTAAATCAATACTTTCACAGTGTCTAGCTTTATCTTTCCTTACGCTTTGCTTATACAAATCATATGGTGGAAAAGGTGTCGCAAAAGAAATTGAGATAAGCAGGCAGAATGCAAGCATAATATACGCAAATTACCTGCATAGATGCCTGGTCCATGTCTTCATCGTTGCGCGTATAATCATCTGGATTAATAACCTCACCAAAATCATCCCATTCGAATGTATTCTCATAGAAGGGGAACATGGGGCCAGCACTAGATGGGGGTGAAACAAATCCGTCTATAAATACATCTTTGAATGCTCCATGTTGTAAAGCAGCACCTGTGAAGATGTATGGAATAACTTTTTCAGTAAAAATTTAAGCGAGATGAGTATATTTTCTTGTGTGTTTAGGCCTATAAACTTTAGAAGCAAGCACAAGAATTAAGACCCATTATCTTACAAAGTGTGGGAAAAAATGTGGAAACCAAAATTGTGAATTTTGATTTTTGCATCTGTTTTTACAGGCTATTCAAATTAGTCAAGTTCTATATCAACTAATATGCTCTGTTCTTTGGTTGAGGCATAACTAGTTAGAGTGAAAAAGAGCTTAAGAGTACCATTTGAAGAGGGTTGTTTGATTTTAGCATCAATAATCATCGGGTCACCCACAGCTTGTTCTGCTCCAAGAGTAGCTCTTGATTCCTCTTCCTTGATGAGAGTAGCTTTAAGAGCTTCTTCTTTTCTTTTTCGGTTTTGCTCTTCTTCATAGGCAGCAAGCTCTTCTCCAACCAAGGGGATTCTCTTTGACATAGTAACTTTAACAGCTTTTGGAGGAGGATCTGACTGAAGCACTCTTGCAAGTGTGCCAAACTACAAAGTGAAGAAACATTAGCCTAGATTAGTTGCAGAGAAATACTATCATCATTCTTTGTATTTTCCAAATTCCTCTTAAATAGCATACACAAAAACAATATTAACATTATATCATTTTAAATACCAACAGGAATCAAACAAGAGAGGTAGTATTACTTTAAAATCAATATTCAATAGTACTTTTGTAATTTCTCCACAAAAGTAAAGTTTTAAAGAATCTATAAGGTTAAAAGGTAGTAGAGACAATAAATATAGCTATAAATAAATGAGAATACAAAAATTATTGAACTTCAACAAGTCCACAGAATTAGTCATCAGTTTTCTTTTAACATATAAATTTCAAAATAGTTATCCCAAGGTGCAGAGCAAACCTGGCCTCTCTCGGTAAAAAGTACAAGGTTCTTTGAGTCAGCAGCCCAATCAACAAAAATATCATGAGAAAATCCAACCTCTAAACTTGCCATAGATGCTAAGACTATCTGATCAGAATGTACAAAGTAATTTGTGAATAAGAAAACACTTCCAAAATATGATTTTATGAACTCTTCAGTCATCTTAACCTTTGGGCCATCAGGAACTTTTTCGAGCTCACTCTTGCTGATTAGAAGTGTTACATGCCTGCAAGTTTTCAGATAACATCTTAATGAAAAACTATCATGAGATCTCAGGTACTTTTTGATTCAACATGAAAAGTTACAACAGACGAATTAAAGGCTATAATGAGCAACCTCACATAGAATAACACGACAAGAACATAGCATTGATAAATTAATCATCAACTTCCTTAGGCTTTTTTATGGCAAAAAATCTACTTCAGAAGCTAACCAAATCACAAGCCCAATACATCCAGCCCAATTAAGTCAGGATATTAACAATACGGAAAAGTCCAAGTGAGCTAGTGTGTAATTTCACTATAAAATAAATTAGCTCTCCTGTTAGACATGTATTATTCCAACATAAAGTCCTTGACAAAGTTGTAAAAGTTTTCTAAGAAAGAACTAAAAGCCAAAGAAAAACATCTTACTTCAAAAGAAATGCATTATCTCGTGAGTCTTCAAAGGACTTGGCTATTTTATCACTCATCCACTCAAGAAAACTCTTTGCATAATCAACTGTGCTCGATGAAACATATGTCAGGAAGAAGATGGGATAAGTTAAGTGATGGTGCTCCCAGTACTGCAGGTTTATTCAAAAAAAACATTAGAAATGGATCATTTTCAAACAAAAGAGCATTGTCATAAGGTTGACTCACCTGTTCCAGTATCAAAAGCAGCTCAAGCACTCTTCCGGCAGTATCAACAGGTACTAATATATTACCATCTGCTCTCAATGTCTTCAGTATGGCATCTAAAAAAGAATGATATAAATTGTTTGTCCAGAAAAACATGCCCTTGTAATATTTATATAGATATATCATATATGAAAGCAAAAGAAAACAGAATCTTTTAGAAAAGCAATCCTATCTTTTAACAATCAAGAACAAAAGTTAAAGATGACTAAAAATACTTCAAGAAAAAAGAATAACTAAAAGAACAGGATGTTAATCCGCTTAATATTTATATAAAGCAAATGAATGTGAGTGATTTTCAGAGTGTAAAACTGGACAATGAAATTTACAATTGTAGCAATAGTCAGGATGGTAATCATTACCTAACAACTGCTGGTCTTTTTGACGTCTTGGGGGCTGATTACTCAGCAGAGCATTGTATGCATCTGTTATCAAAACAGCAGGGCGCACAAAAGACTCTAAAACAGTTCCATTCAAAAGCCTGAATGAAACAAGAGCAAGGATTAGTAAGAAACATGGCCATAAAAGAAAGCACTCTATGGTTAAAACAATTTATGCTATCACAAGACAACTTTTCTTTACGATGATTGAAGTCGACAGCATATATAACATCCTCTCCATCCTTCGTGATCTTCCAAAATGTGCCCCCTAAAAGGTGACCAGCTGCAAGGGGTGCAATAACAATGCCTTCTCCTTTTCCTAGATAGGTTTAGAATGGAGACTTATAAGATGCATGACAAAGAATAAGTTTAGTATATTAGTGCAATACTGATCCCTTCTCATATCCACATGATTCACCTGCAATGAACAACTAAGATAATCTTGACTACGACAGAACTCCTTGTAAAAATTGATATACAGACTTAATACAAATTTTTGTGGAAACCAGGAATTGGGAGTAGTGGAACAGCTAAGAGTCAAACTAAACATGCTCAACCCACACGTATTAAGAACATAGAACAACTTACCAGAGACATAATAATTCTGGGAGTATGTCAATCTTATGATGTTTTGGAATGCAGAATCAATATCATCCAGGGTGAACAAATCAAACTCGGATACTTGCTGCAAGAAACATATACTATTAGATACAGAAAGAACATCAATAAAACGGAGCACATTACCAAGAAGAAGAAATGTACAGAAAACACAGAAACAACATTTGGTAAAATTTCCAATAAAATGGTTTACAAGATAATCATAGTCTACACCCATTTCCATATAAACTTCATACCATACAATGGGAACTGCACCAAATACATTATACAGATGACATGTTAGAAACAATCTGTATTTTTTTTTCCAAACTGATATAAGAAAAGTACAGACAGAAAGAACGTCGACGTATTATATAAGAGGAATAGAGGATAAGATACTACTTCAGCACCTGCAACAGTAGCATGGGTCGCTTATAGAGCTCTTAATTCAGATTTATTACATTTCCTCAACAGTAGCATGTTAACATCATTCTTTTCCTTTCTTGTCTGTTGTTCTTTACAGCAGAAAGGTAAAATACTAAGCTCAGCACCTTCAAATTTTGCATTCACTTTATGCTATACACTGAAATTGTTTAAAATTTAAGAAAAGGAGTAGCACAATGAGAGACAATTTTACCACCAATAGTGCCATGTAGTATTAGTTTGGACAAAATCTGGTACCAAATTATTTTATCCTGAATATCAATCCAATTACAGTAATACTATACAACAGCTCTGGATAAGTTTGAGGCATGGCAATTAGCCATTCTGAGACCAAGTGAAGCAAATCACAAATCGAGCATGTGCATTTATGATTGATGAATCTACGCTGTTTTAGAATCCCACTACTCTAGTGTGATTTACTTCAGAAGAAACGGAACCACCAAATCACTTACACAACTCTGAATTGACAGTCAAAGCAACAAAACAGAATCAACATCAAGATCAAAGGCACTCAACGAAAGCAAATTCCCAAGATCAAATTTCACCTTTCGAGACAAATAGTGATCGTACATGGTCAGGAGGCCCAATCTGTAGACAGGTTCAGTTGCAAAAACTGGTGCAGAAATTCCAAATTGCTTCATTGCATATGGTAACGCACCAAGATGAAGTGTGTCAGGGTGTGATAGTAACACAGCATCCACAGATGAAGCAACCCTGATAAACATCACAATCTATCTCAGCTTACACAGAACAGAAGCGGCCACAATAACTATTCACTAAAAGGCTCTTACACAAAATGATTATACTATTTTCCGATACAATGCAAGGCCCCAAAGTTGATCAATTGTGTTATATTCTGAACTACATTGAATTATCCACTTAAACCCTAACCTAAATCCTTTTCTACTTAAGCAATGGAATAACAAAACTGTAATAAACATATATCTTGCGATGACAAAAAAAATATAGTGAAATTGAAGACCTGGAAAGGGGTTCGAGAAGAGAGGTGTCGAATTGGTCGTTCCAGCCGCAGTCGACGAGGAAATTGAAGCCGTCGATTGAGACTAGATACGACAGCGGATTCTCGTTGTACACTCCACACAGCGGCTTCACCTGCACTGACGTCCCCATCTCAATGTGCTTCTAACGCCTGGGATTTCCGGCGCTTCGCCGTCGGAGCTCCGGTGATTGGGGATTTTACGCGGGAAATACAGCGCCTGGATAGATTTAGGGCTTTGTTTTCAGGAGTGAACTTCCCTTTATTCTGAATAATCGTAATAAATCTATAAATTCATTTGGAAATTCGCTCATTCAGATCAATTCAAGTAGTATGATAAATTAGATTTAAAATATTAAGTGACCCTTAAAAAATTTTATTTAATTAATAAATAATGATATTTTTTAGAGCTATAGGTGAAATAATGCTGCAAAAAGTCGCATGTGTTTTATCGAACATGTTCCACCAATGCTCGTTTTTTAGTCGATAATTAACGACATTTTACATTTGCATAAACAAAAATATGACAAACATAAACTCTCTATATTCAAAAGTGCAATCGCAATCAAATTTGTATGTAGAAAATCGTGGTTAACTCGGAGTTTATGCTTATGTTTAGTTTTTTTCTAAAAGGTGCATAATTTACTTGCGAATAGTAATATTTACCTTGAACGAAATTTATTACTGTAATTATTTGTAGTCTTATTTTCGACTTTTACAATAATTTAAAGTTTTTCAATATTATGTTCATAGTTTTACAAAGATTTATAAGCACATATGATTAGCGATGATAGTGAAATTGAAATATTTGATACTACTATAAATTATTGTGCCACTACGGCATTTTATAAATTTAATATCTAAACATGCACACACACGCTATATGTCCCCAGATATATAGTTATAATCCGAATTATATACACTAAATTAGGATTAAACACAATAAATAAGAGTTTTCTATATATTTTGATTGAAAGCTTCCAGCACCAGCATCTCATAAGAGAAAAAAGACAGCATAATTTCTTCCATGGAGCAATTTGAAGGTGGTAATTTCAATGCAATTTTAGCCCTTCTCATGGCATATGATACTATTGACATGGGTAAGAAATAAACTTTAGTCCTAAATTTTCCCTCTTCTTCTTTTGTAGACTCGAAATTCTAGCCCCGGGGCTGATCTACCTCTCATACTCCCGTGAGATGCGCTTTCTCGTTTGGATCTCCCGCGGAGCCCTCCCACAACTCTGCTAGATCCTTATTCATCCAAGAAAGGATGACGATTGGCCCCAATGTACAAGGTACCTACATTCATCAAGTCGAGTGAGGGCTACATTATACTATAGGAAAACTCAAGGAATCTGTCATCTGAGTATTGTGTATAATAGAGCAAATATTTTAATGGTTATTCAATCAAATTATACAGGAAGCAGGACATAGTGATACGTCTGTTGACTATGTCGGGAACTTAAAATAAAACAAACGAGGAATCGGCAGATATACCAGATACAAAAGCGCTGGCTGAGGCGAGCGTGTCAAGACGCCAGCTGCCAAGGCAGCAAACAGTCCAACACCATAGCCAGCAAGAGCATGCCAAAAGTACTTGAATCCCTTTGAAGGAAATGTATCCAAGGCAGTTTTTGGATTCCGACCCTTTTGGTGATCGAAACAGAGAACTAATGCCAAAAGCATTGAGGGGATAGCCTACAAGATCAATAAGCAGAACCAGAAAATACTTGATAGTTATATACGATATCACTTCAAAATTATTGACAGACAGACAATCATGAAATTACTGAAGGCAAACCCTCGTATAATGTTAAGGAGATACTCATCATGAACAAAACCAATCGACGAGCCAATATCAGTCAGCGACGATTTCATTTGTCAAAGAGATGTTAAGCAGCAGCACATGATGTGAATGACTGTATAATACTAACACTAAAACAGGAATTGCATCCATTCATAACTGGAAGCATTAAATCCAAAGAGCTGCACCAAGATCAAGTGTGACCGTGATATGTACATTGTTTCATGATACCAGGTAGTAACAGAGACTACAGAAAGTTTCAACATGAGAGCCCATAATAAAAAAAAATAAGTACATGCTGGGATCCATTTTAAGACTTAATTTACACATTTAGCTGCATATTAGGCCACTTCAAGTATATCGAGTCAAAAACAGTTCTACAACTGGATTAACTTATCTTACCATGTCACCAAGACCAAGCATCATGTAATCCGAAGTATTATTTCCAGGTACTGCACTGCCGAACATATTCCTAGGGAACACAATCTTGACAGGCAGCTCAAGCTTTCTTGTTATTAGCTGTAAGCCAGGAAGATTCAAGCTATTAGCTACTGTGTGTACTGGATTAGACGCCTGTTGCGTTGCAACTGATACCATAACATTTGCCCCAAAGAATCTCTCTGAATAGAAAACCCAGAACACATCATACACAAACAAACAGGCAAGGAGCATCGCGCATATCTTGATATTCGGAAGTCGAACATGGCTGACAAAAGCAATACAAAGAGATATCCCCAACAGATTGTTCAAAATCCAGTGCCCCGTGACCAGCCACACCACAACTAAAGCGACACAAACCAATAACAGGAAGCTTTGGATTCTCGTGAGCGACTTGGCACAGCACCGAGATACATACGGGTCAGGCAGACCAAAGTGCGACCTGACGTGAGCAGTATATGGCAAAAGGCAAAAGTATAAGGAAGATGCCGATGCAACTGCAGTAAAAGCAGTCAGTAGCTGAGAGACAGAAGAAAACATATAGAACATAAAGAGCAAGCTGCAAGAGCTCATTATCGGGATCATCAGTGCCTGAGAGCTATCCAGAGTAATGGAAGCTTCCGACATATCACGGTTCCGCTCCATTTCCTTTCCGTAGTTCAGAGCTCTAGAAGCAGATGCATATGACACTACTATGGCTGTGATAAAGAGGGTGAGTGAAGATGGTTCGAGTAAATACGCAAGCTTCCAGAGAGGCTCCATGCTAGAAATAGTACAGTATATCCACCACTTTCTTCTAACTTAAAACAATCTCAAGACCACTAGAAAACACCTAGTTGCTAACAGGGATTTGAACAAAATCAAAATCCTAACTTTGGATCCGAAATCATGCGCAGGTAACCAATAATCTGTGTTTATCTGCTCGACATCGGATCCGAAAAACGCCGCCGTACCTGGAAATGAATAGCTGCGTGAGTAAACAAGGACAAGCAAGAACAAATGTAAACACCTACATATAATTGCAATTTGCAACAGTGAAAGACTGCTAAAAACTAGTAAAACTAAATTACAGAGATTGCAGTTTGCACATCATTCCCCTAAATATTATTCAATAAACATTCAAACAACCTTTCTCCATTCCAGTAATCCATTTCTGGGAGAATTTCACTAAAATCAAAGACGATTTCGCCTGAAACACTTGAGCATTTACCAATTAGCGGAAATGCAAAGAATAAATTAAAAAAATTTACAAACGTCGTCTACCTAAAATCACGGAAAATCACCAGAAGGGTTAACAAACACTCAACGGTGAATAATAAAAGTATCATTGATCCAAACAAAATCAAACAATAATTTGATATATAGAAGAACTGAGGGTAAGATATTGGCCAAATACGCATTCAAGAACTCAATTTACCATTTGTGAGATTTTCGGAAGGTGAAAACTGAAGGGCGAGCGTTAACACTGAGAAGCTGCAACGAGGCTTGATCGGAATTTTCACTTTCACCCCACAAATTATTAGGAGATATAGTAATTTTGGCTCCTTGAGATATGAATATTAACATTAAGTCCCTAAATTACAAATTATTTTTTGTTGTTGGTGGCTATTTTTGTTTTGTGGAATAAATTTCACTAGATCCCTAAATTTCAAATTATTTTTTGTTGTGGGTGCTATTTTTGTTTTGTGGAATTAATTTCACTAGATGTAAATACATATCATATCGAACTACCTTAGAGCATCCACAACCGTGCTCTTACCAACCAGCATGGTTGTGGGCCCGACCCCACTTTTTCTGTCTGCTCTTAGGTAAGAGCACAACACCCACATTCGTGTTCTTCCGCAAGGACGAGCACAAGGGTCCCACCATTCCATTATTCAATTTAAATAAAAACATTTTCACAAAATTAAAATACATTAAAATTACCCGAAATAATATTACAAAATACATTAAAAATTAAAAATTACATAATTAAAATCCTAAAAAATAAAAATTACATAATTAAATCCTAAAAATTAAAAAATACATAATTAAACTCCTACAAATTAAAAATTACATAATTAAACTCCTACAAATTAAAAATTACATAATTAAAGGCTAAAAATACCCTCGTGGAAGACTATTCATCCGGCGGCACTATCCCCAATTGTTTTTGGTGGCCCAATATCATGCCTCATGCGATCGAAGTTGCGCGGAGGTCATAGTTGACCTATCGGCCATATTGAGTTGGGTCAAAATCCCCCACAACGAGTTGGTGGGGGTGGAGGTGGCACATAGGGAGTCGCGGCGCGACGGCTGTTGGCCGCCGCCTTCTTCCTTCCTTGCGGTCGGTGTTGGGAACCGCTCGAGCACGCGTTGGGGCTACCCAAGTTAGCACCGGCAAGTTGGCTAGCCACGTCTTCGGAGCCAGCGTCGGATAGGGATACCGACCTTGACCGTTTGGAGGAGCCGCTAGAGGAGGATGTTACGCCTCCCCTATACTTCGGATGCGACCGCGTCTCCTGCCAAATGATGAGGTACTTGAACGGCTTGTAGTTCATGGATTGGTAGGTCGACAAGGCGGAACTGATGATGTCGACCTCGCTCCGGTCGCTCCCCGCCGACCGTTCTTCCTGGAGGTAATACCCCTGGAACTTTTGGATTTCTTCGTTGGCTCTGTATATGGCGTTGCGCACCATACTCTCGTTGCTCTCGATTGTTCCCGCCGTCCGATTTTCATTGTACCGGCGACAGATGCGCCACCAATAATGATCGCCGGATTGGTTCGTGCCAACCTCCGGATCTTCGAAGATTGACAAGAACGCCTTGAACAATTGTTCCATCTCTGCCGGAGTGTACGGTGTGCAGACACTGCGAGTATGAGGAGTCGGAGTTTGGGAGGGGCCGCTCGACCTCTCTCTAGACTCGGGTGTCCACCAGTATTGCCCTTCGGGGGCATCTTGGTCGTCGATCGGGTAAGGCCGGTAGCCACCCGGAACTCTCGAACTTTAGGTTTGAAGAGGGGCCGAATATTCCGTTTCCGGACTTGGAAACGGTTGTGAACCGAACCAATCGGGGTTCCAACCGTGGGAGCCCGGGGGATGATCACCGCGGCCGGACATTGTTATGTTGTAGGAGTGGAAGAAAGATTGAGAATGGAAATGAGAAATGAGAGAATGTAGATGAGAATTGTGTAGTGTGGTGTGAATTTTTTGGTATGAAAGTGGAGGTATTTATAGATGAAAATGTGTATTTTTGGGGGAAAAATTGAAAAATAAATTAAAAGTGGGTAGAAAACGGATATAATTTTTTGGGAAGTGAGAAAAAATATATTTTTAATCGATCTTTTAATTAAAAACTGATTTTTTTAAAAAAAATCAAATTGCCAACGGCTATGCCGTTGGCGAATCACCGCATGCCACGTCGCCTGCTCGCTGGCACGGACGTGCTCGATGCATCGAGCAGCGCCGTGCCATCGGCAGATAGCGTCTCCATGCCGTTGGCACGGACGGACGGACGAGCTGCAGCTCGCCGTTGTAGATGCTCTTAGAATGTAAATACAAATTATATATGTAATTGGGTAAATAGTCCACTCCCTCGGTTTACATGTTTCAAGTCGATAAAATCCATTCATTCATAGAACTATTTTACTCAATTCGAACATTGGTTTGACTTACAATCCTTGTTCTAATATACTACTCCCTTCGACCCTTATAATTTGTCACTATTTGATCCGGCACAAATTTTAAGAAATGTAGTACGATAATAGAAAGTGGATTAAAAAAGTTAGTGACATGTAAATCTTACTTTTATATCCAAGTATTAGTTTTATAATGAATTATTGAAATGTGAAGTCAACTACAAAAAATGAAAGAAAGTAAAATGTGACAAATTTTAAAGACGAAAATAAAAATAAGTAACAAATTTTCAAGGAAAAGAGAATAGTACTATTCAAAAAAGAGTTTTATAATGAATTATTGAAATGTGAAGTGAACTACAAAAATGAAAGAAAGTAAAATGTGACAAATTTTAAAGACGAAAATAAAAATAAGTAACAAATTTTCAAGGAAAAGAGAATAGTACCATTCAAAAAAGAGAAAGAGGAACACAGCATCTTTAAAGAAAAAAGCAGAAAGTGCAAATGCATAGAATCATTCAACAAGACGGTGCCATTTAAGCCTCAACAAATGGAATCTATTCCAAATGTATATGCCATGGTTGCTAAATTCAAAGATGAAAATTCATATTGATATAATGTAAGAGGGCATCAGACAAAAAAATGGAACAGAAGTTGGCACTAAAACAAAAATATATAGGTGTCCGATAATAATTTCTAAAACAGAACAAAATACAATGAGTTCCAATTTCCAAACATTTCACTCTAAAAACCATAAGAAAATAACAGAAACAGATCTCACTTCTTCTTCTCACCACCTCCGGCAGCCCTGCATAAAACCAAGATCTGTAAGTATTATGAAAAGAGGCACAAACATTTCAAACTCCGTATATTAATCATGGAGGGCATTGGAATAAAAAATCATTTTGATGGTTGGAAAGCAGATGGGTATATATCATTCAAGTTGTATACCTCATCTTGCGGAGAGCACCAGACATTTCCTCTCTCTTCTTCTTGGCCCTCTTGTGGGTACCCAACTTTCTCTTAGCTACCTTCAAAGCCCTCTTGTCCTTGCCGACCTTGAGAAGCTCAGTGATCCTCTTCTCATAAGGTGCAAACCCAGCCACTTCTCTGATGAGACTCCTTACAAAATGCACCCTCTTGCTTGTTTTCTGGAAAATATCAATAGATGAATGGTGGGAAATGGATACAACAAAAAATTAGCATCTATTAGGATGACAGACGGTAGAACATATTGTACAAACAGAAAAGCTTCATCCAAATCACAAAGATGAAACTTTTGTCAAATATACCAATAAACCTTTTCCTACCATAACAATATGAACTATTCAAAGTAGGAAATGTATAGTTGAGCTAATAGAAATGACCAGTTATATTTGGGGGGTGGGCATCCACATATAAACACTAGTGGTAGAATCAAAGACCTAAAAGTTGGAAATTAAGAACTGAATACTAAAGTGGTGCATCATATCATAACCTATAACTTATAAAGGTTGAATCTGAGCCCTGAATGGTGGAAATTAAGACAAGGTAGTCACTAAACTGATTTTATTGTATTCAACAATCTATAAGCTGAAAGCAATCGAAACTCAAATCTATAATAATGGAAGCATATCAAAAACAGTGACTAAACTGTCCATGAAAATCAAACAGAATACGAGTTATTAAAATGATCTAACAAAAAAAATCATTTTACTTACACCCTTCCTCTCTGAAGGGCGTGGAGCTAGCTCCTTCGGGGTAACAACATGCCCCTTCTTCAATCCGACAAATATCCCGCTATTCTGCTGCTTCGGAGCCATATTACCTAAATAAAAAACAATTTCAATTCATCAAACAATACATTCCAAAATCAAATGAAAAAGTCTGATCAAATCAATCCCCCTTCATACCAACAGTCCCAAAGCCCAATTTTCGAAAGCAACGAGTTCAAAAAGGAATCCTTTCAATTAATGCACAAAAGAGAGGAATTGGTTGCAGATTGTTATTTAAAAATCAGAATTTCGCACATCAATACGGGTAACTCAATCAACGAACTGCAGATTTCTGTTCCACATTCAGAATTTTGCATATATCGAAAAGAAATACAGGTGAAATAATCAATTAAACACGCACAATCAGCTCAGTATGGATTGGTGAGCTTACCTTTTTCCCGATCTGCCTTGCGACGCCGCTTGGATTTGAGGCGGAGTGTTGAAGAACGAAGCTAGGGTTTAGGAGTGTGGTTTTATATAGGAGCATTGGATTTCAATTTGATTTGCAGTTAGGTCCACACTTGGGCTATCTATTGGGCTCGTTTTAATTATATTGGGCCAATCCAATTTTAGGTAAATTTATGAAAATAATTATAATAATATTATTAGCAAATAAAGTATTACTACAAAGTTGTTTACGTTTCATAATATTAGCATTTAAATTATTACAAGGCATATGTCATTTCTACCATGACATTATCTATGTATAGAGAAAAATTGTAACAACCTTAGATGATGATTCCTATTGGCTATTTATTACTATTAGAGAGAGTTGGGTTTGGCCAATTCAATTCTTTTCTAAAAATCGGTGAATTTGGTCGCAAGTTGCTTGAATAGTCTCTTATTGATAATTGTGTCGCATCATATTATTGCATTCTTTATCTGTGCACTTTTGTTTAGCTTAAGCTTTTATCAAACCTATTTTTTCCCATTTATATCTTTTAAAGACTTCTTTCAAATTTTATATAATACTCACAAAGTATTAATTAAAATTGTAAGCCAAATGATAGAATGTAAAAAAAATATATAAATAAATTGATAAATGTCAAACACGAAAGCTTAAATATTTTTTAAAACAGTGTTGAGGGGGTAATCTGAATTTGAAGGTTTGCTAAAAATAAAATAATAGTAATGGTTTTTAAAAAAATTACTACTGCTATATTTTCCGAGATAGTAATAGAAATTAAAGTTACTACTCGTCATTCACTAAAAACGCTTTTTTATTGCACGACTTTGGTTAGAGAGGGTGGAATTATTCAGTCCCGCGCTTTCACAGATGATCAATTCAATCACTCGTCTGCTTCGAAGCTCAATATTCAGGTACAAACCATCATCAATGGCGACCGATCTCTCAATTATCCATTTCTTCTTGCTAGCAGTGACGTTCGGTGGCTCTTCCGCGTTGCAGTAAGAGAATTTTTTTTTGTCTCGATTTAATTGGCATTATTATCAGTTTTGCCACTCGGCTAATAAATAGATCGATTCGCAGTCTGAATTTCCGTTTTTTTGAAACACTGTCATACTAATTCAATCGGAATTTCATGATTGCACCCCATGGTTCATCACTGGTGAATTTTCACCGAGGATTTATGTCTTCATTGGATTATCGTAATAAAAGAGTATTGTATTTCGTTGAACTTGGAATAATCAGCTAGATGTTACACGCTTCTGTTAGATAAGGTTAATATGAACTTGTGATTTATACATTCGATCTGAATTTGACAGAGCTCTGGACCAATTTAGGTTATAGGATAAACATTGCGGTTGTGGTTCTTGGTTTGTGCAATGCGGATATAGGGTGATTTGTATGCTAATACTAAAGTTGTTCTGAATGATTTCTCTTGTTCGACAACCATGTAGTAGTATGCATTGCATTGGCTATAAATCTTATGCACCTCTACATTTCCTATGGTTGTAGAGTTTTTTATTTTGTGTTTTTTACCCTTCTCCTTCTGTATTGACTTCTAGATTGACATCTGCCCTCCTCGTCTAGGGACTCTTCGCTCATCTCTTAGTTTGAAGGCATCTATCCTCTTGGTTTGGTGCATTGCGGTTGTGGTTCTTGGTTGTGCTATGCGGTTACAGTGTACTAAAAATGTTGCAAATGATTTCCCTTATTTCAGAAGCATCTAGTATGCATTGCATTGGCAGGAAAACCATATGCACTTTTGCATTTCCTATGGTTGTAGAGTTTTTTTGTGTTTTTACCCTTCTCCTTCTGACTTTTCCAGCATATTGACTTCTAGATTCACATTTCCTCTCCTGGTGTATGGACTGTTCACATCTATGTTTTAGCGCTATGTTTTTACCATGAACGCCAACTGTAATTCTGTAAACTGCAGTTTTGTGCATTTAAAGCACAGCATAAATAGTGCTTTGTATAAAGAGAAAATTTCATGTGCGATTTCAGTAGCCGAAAAGGAATGCAAATAAAAGAAATGACTCAGAACCGGATTATTCAACTGGACCATCAAGTGCCGCCTAATAGTATTGATCCATCGCAAGTCATTCAGCTGTCCTGGCAACCAAGGTCAGGTAATCCCAAGACCTAAACTGTCTTATACCTATGTAGCCACTGAAAAGTAATTACTATGAACACTAGTATTTAGGAGCATTTTGCAACATAGCTAATATAATCCTTAGACAATGTAGATCGTGTCTGAATCTAGAGGCATAATTATTCTTATTGCTATTGAACATTGAGATTGCAATTGATTGGATAACATTATCCTTGGTGCACAGGGTCTTCTTGTATAGAGGCTTTCTATCAGAGGAGGAGTGTGATTACCTAATATCTTGGGTACTTTTTTCTTCTTTTTCACATGTATCGGACCTCATTCTGTCCTTTCAATGTTGTTTTCAAACTCTGTTTTGGGTATATAGGGTCGGCGTACCATGGGAGGCAACGATTTACCAGTTTCTAACATGAATGATATACGAGATGATCCTGGCATCTCTGTTGATGCAGATGTAAGTACATCTTTTGATTATACCTTCTGACTTTGATTATGATCTTGACTTCTCTGCTAGATACTCTCACATGATTGCGTGAGTTTGTATCATATCATTTGAGTCAGTAAATGCAACCAATGTCTGAATCACAACACCCTCGGAAAAACTTGTTCTGCCTAAGTTTTGTATTGGACAATTCTTGGTGCAAATGACAACTCTGCAATTACCCTTCTTTTATATGCTATAGTTTATTTGAATTATGAAATTCATTATAATTATTTGGTTGGAAATCTGAATTTGTGCTTCTAATGTGTATGAGCTACAGGATAAGATTGCTAGAAGGATTGAGGAAAGAATTTCTGCTTGGACTTTCCTTCCTAAAGGTATGCTCGTCGTTGCTTGCTACACTTTAGCTTCATTATCCAATTTATAGCTGTTGTATCTTTATGTAAATTTTTGTCTTGCAGTGAACAGCAAATCTTTGTCAGTTCTGCACATTGGTCCAGAAACATCTAAACAAGATCATCATTATTTTGATACTGAATCTGTGGAGCAAGTCGGACAACCTTTACTCGCAACAGTTATTTTGTATCTTTCAAATGTCAGTCACGGCGGACAATTACTTTTCCCTCAGTCAAAGGTAAGAGGCAAGAACCATCTTATTCCAGTTACTGTTATGGTGACACTGTAAATCTCAACTCAATGCAGAATGGCATATGGTCTGACTGCACAAAGAATAGCGACATCTCAAGACCTACTAGGGCAAATGCTATTGTGTTCTTCAGTCTACACCTCAATGCAATTCCCGATAGGAGTAGTCACCATGCTCGATGTCCTATCGCCAAGGGTGATTTGTGGTTCGCCACCAAATTCTTTTATCTGAAAAGCATAAGCACTGGGATGAATCTGCCCAGATTGGACGATGCTGATTGCAGCGATGAGGATGAAAACTGTCCTGGCTGGGCTGCGATGGGTGAGTGCCTCAAAAATTCTGTTTTCATGGTTGGTTCTCCTGACTACTATGGGACGTGTAGGAAGAGTTGCAACGCGTGCTAGTTTCGATTGCTTGTATCTCCTTTCGTCTTCTGTTCACCCGTAGCTATCACCCAGATCCCTTCTACTCTTCTTTAAAATTTGTATTCATGAATCTGCCTTTTCTGCATAGTTGTCTATGTAATTTACAAAGTTTTTGCTGGCTAACATGTTTGTTATGAATAATTAGTCTCCTGAAACCTTCTTCCATATTTTAAACTTAAAATTGATCAAAAACTTTTGAAGTCTATTTTTTGGAATATCCGACATCAAAATTGTTAACATAGTCATATGGAAACTATTCAAAATGAATCACAAGTTATCAAATAATTCTGAGTTCAATATACTACTAAGATGAATGTCTAAATCACTACACCGAGCTCACCCCAAAAAATTCGAAGAACTGATTTTATTGTACAAGTTAGCATCTCGAATTACAAATTTTAAAAATATTTTAGAAGCTATATCTAATTTTCAATTACGTCACCTAAATAATCTTTTAAATTACAAATTCAGCTTATTATCCCTGTGGTAATAGGTCATTTAATTCTAATAAATGAGGAGACAACTTAGAGCATCCACAACGACGAGCATGACGGCGTCCGTCCGTGCCAGCGGCACGAAGACGCTGTCCGCCGCTGGCACGGCGCTGCTCGATGTCGAGCAGCGCATTGCCAGCGAGTGATTGGCCAATGGCATAGCCGTTGGCAATTTAAATTTTTTTAAAAAAAAATCGGATTTTAATTAAAAAATCTGATTAAAAATAAAAAAAAATATTTTCCCACTTCCTAAAAAATTATATCCGTTTTCTACCCATTTTTAATTTATTTTTCAATTTTTTCCCCAAAAATATGCATTTTCATCTATAAATACCCACACTTCCACACCAAAAATTCACACCACACTACACAATTATCATCCAAATTCTCTCATTTCCATTCTCAATTCTCATCCAATTTTTCATTCACTCTTATTCTTACAACAAAACAATGTCCGGCCACGGCGATCACCCCCGGGCTCCCACGGTTGGAATCCGGATTGGTTTGGTTCATTTAATTATGTAATTTTCATTTTTTAGGATTTTAATTATGTAATTTTTATTTTTTAGAATTTAATTATGTAATTTTTAATTTTATTATAATTTGTAATATTATTTCGGGTATTTTTAATGAATTTTAATTTTGTGGAAATGTTTTTATTTAAATTTAATAATAGAATGGTGGGACCCTTGTGCTCGTCCTTGCGGAAGAGCACGGATGTGGGTGTTGTGCTCTTGCAGTCTTGCCTAAGAGCGGACAGAAAAAGTGAGGCCGGGCCCACATCCGTGCTCTTGTGCTCTCTGGCAAGAGCACGGATGTGGATGCTCTATCATCATTATTTATACTTATAACCGGTAATTGAATGTAACAATAGGAACTTTTATATACAGTATATAAATAGCTTTTGTAGTCGTATAAACTATAACATGGCATATATATGTGACAAGGTTTGTTAATAATAAGATTAAATCACAAATAAAATTGAAATAAAACTAATGGTTTAATTATAATTACGGGCTAATCCTTCTATACCATTATAAAAATACATGAGTAATAAATACTACATAACGCCGCGTATTAGAAATATTTAAAGAAGAAGGCTCAAGGTGTCCCTATTCCATGCAACCCAACTTAGCCATTTTTTCATGAAATAGACTCAGAATCTATACTTCATCTAATTAATACTAGAAAATTGTCTCAATCTTTATAGAAGGAAAAAATATAGTGAGATTAATTAATTGTAAAGAGATGTGGTTGTTCATGAGAAATGAGCCTTCTGGATTTTCTTCAGCTTCCACAGCTGAAGAAGTAACCAAAGGGATTGATGCCTCTGGCCTCACTGCTATTGTCACAGGTCCGTTTTCTCGCGTTGTTTATCGCCCTTTGTGATAAATCTAGCCTTTTTCGTTAGGATATATCCAATTTTATGTTAAAACTATTTGATAAAATCACACATTTTGCCTTTAGAAGTGGAGACTTTGTGAAGGTAGATGCATAAATGTGTAGACTAGTCCCATTTTCATATTCATCTGTAATAAAATTACAGATTTTGATGTGTAATAGTAATAATCATATCAAGAATGTTGCTATTGTGACAAGGGTTGGTGTGGAAAGTGCAGGGGCTTCAAGTGGAATAGGATTGGAGACAACGCGTGTTCTAGCAAAGCGCGGTGTTCATGTCGTGATGGGAATCAGAAACATGCCTGCTGGAGAGAGAGCAAGACAAGTGATCATGAAAGAGAATCCATCTGCCAAGGTTGATGCCATTCGGTTAGATCTCAGTTCCATGGAATCCGTTCGAAGTTTTGCATCCGAGTTCACATCTTCTGGTCTACCTTTGAACATTTTGATGTAAGCAACATCTATCATAGATTCATATAAACAATGTAGTGTAATATGTAATAAAATTTCAAGAATGATGTTTGTTTGGTGTTTTTCTTCTCTACTGTCAGTAACAATGCTGGTATTATGACGCCGCCTTTCGCGCTGTCTGCAGACAAGATAGAGCTGCAGTTTGCTACAAATTACTTAGGTATTTGGTGTGAATGATTTCTGCCTCTTAATTATTACATGTATATGCATATAAATGGTTGTTTGCAGGCCATTTCCTGCTAACTCACTTGTTACTCGAGACTATGAAGAAGACAGCTCGCGACACAAAGAGGGAGGGGAGGATCGTGAACGTCTCCTCAATAGCTCATCGCATTTCCTACAGAGAAGGAATCCGGTTTCACAAACTCAACGACGAAAAAAGGTCAGCCAAAGATAGTTATTCAAATGTGTAGATTGCATTGATTCTTCATCTTCTGATGTATGCAGTTATTCCAAGGTTTTCGCTTACGGCCAGTCAAAACTCGCTAACATACTGCACGCGAACGAGCTAGCCAGACGGTTAAAGGTAGTTTGCAAGCATGTTTTTCTCCCATCACTAACGCTAACAGAGTCTTGAAACAGGAAGAGGGTGCTGACGTAACTGCGAATTCGCTCCATCCGGGAATTATCACCACCAATCTTTTCCGGCATTTTGGCATTTTTGAAGGTGACAGCTTGGAACTTCCAGTGTCTCCGTCTTGAAATTTCATATCGTCATTGTAAATAATGGTCGCCTCGTCTCTGATTATTCAGGTTTAATGAGCGGCGTTGGCCGACTGGTGCTCAAGAATGTTGAACAGGTAAGCTCCATCTACATTTATAATAGTAATAAAAAAAAAAGTTAAAAGAAGTTGTGATGAATTGCTACTGATTTATGTTGTTTGAATATGAAGGGGGCTTCAACTACATGTTATCTGGCTTTGCATACACACCTCAAAGGAATTAGTGGTCAATACTTTTCTAACAACAATTTGAGCAAACCAGATCACAATGCTACTGACAAAGATTTGGCTGCTAAACTTTGGGAATTTACCACTAATCTCATCAATAAATAGACACACACACACACACACACACACACACACAGTTGATGCAAATGTGGATTTGCTATCTCCATTTTTCACTTAGTGCAGTAACAGTTCGCATACAGTAATAGTAATAGTTCTACAGCTATCAATTAACCTCAGGGGTGATGATTTCTACCCTCTTTCTATTCAATAATGTAAATATACATTTTGATTTCCTCATATATCAAAGATTCAACAATGACTATACAATGGAAGCTGTAATCACCAAGGTCAATCAACCTCTCACTAGCTATAGCTAGGACCAGTCAGATTTTCATATTAGGCAAAGAACGTTCTAGAAGCTGCGTTCATCGTGCACCAGACACGGCGCGAAGGCAGGGTAGTGCTGCAAAAAGCAAGATCTTCTTCATCTCTGCTGTTCAAAATAGCATCTCAACAAATAAAACAATGGTGATGGTTGGCTGTGGAGTGTGCCAAAAAATAGTGACTGCTCAACCACCAAAATTCCTAATTATGTCGACAACGAACAAGGCTATACTCAGGTTGTACGCTGGCACGGGAATGGAGGAGAAGGGGAGAGATCGAATGACTGGTTCAGCTTGGCGGGATCTCTGAGCAGTTGCTGAGACACGCGATCAGCCAGCACCGACTGTTTATCGTAAAGATCTCCGTTTGCAGTCCTTACAAATTGCTTTCCGAGAGCGTCATTATCGTAGGATGTCAGTTCCCGGAAGGCATGATTTCCTGGCTGTGCCCCTCGGAGAATGTCGGGATCCCAGTAAGAGTGGCTGGGCGGGCGCAAGTGCAAGTTCCCGGTCCCATAACCCTCTTGCGATGATAACATAGGCTGATTGTGGAACGCGATGGCACCGATGCCACCAGTAAGAGGTGTGGATGAACCAGATGTCGTGCGGGGGCTTGATATAGGAGAAGGAGACATTCTTCCACTTAAGTGCTGGGGCGACCTTGGATATAGAAGAGGACTTCCAATTGGAGAGACCGGACATGATATGTTCCTTGAAATGTACATCTCACTGGAAAGCCAAGGAAAAGAAAATTAAGTCCAACACCATAATGGAGTACTAAACCATTTTTCATATTGATCAAGATATGAACTATCTGGTGAGAAGATTGTTCATGTCCTACGAAACAAGCAGCCAAACTATACTAAGGGAGAAATCAGGAGAAGGTGCATACACATGCTTACAGAGAGAGAGAGAACAGACCTAGATTGAAAATTAGATTTTGATATTCTAGATGAATGGATAGCAAGTCTCTTTGTATCCGATCGCTGATGAACTCTTGCGTTACCGATGCCCTATAAAGAAATGCAGAGAACATGTTATTAAAAATACACAAGAATATGTAGAAATGCAAGCACTGCTATAGTGGTGTAAATTAAAGCTCAAATACAAAACTTTCTACGATCTCTTCTTATCAGTGAGCACGGAAGAGTTTCCTTGGGTTATAAAGGATGGTTCGGATTGGGATTCTCAAACCAAAAACTTGGTACGTTACATTTAGATCAATGTCCCATAAGGTTTCTGAGGATCACGAAGCAATTCGTTTCCATAGATTAGCAATCAAGACTCCAAAGATGAAAGTCGAAGAACTCTGCCTCAAGCATGAGGACAATATGCTAGTCACAGTTAACTTAAACCAAATAAAGTTCTGTTTTTTTTCAATCATGAGATGTTTTATGTATAACTAATTCATAAAATATCATGGATTACAGAAACCACATTTTTCATTAATCGACGAGGCTACGACAGCTTCAGAGTTCAGACAATAAATTTTGGGGACCTTTAGCGGCATAGATGAAGACTTTTTCAATTAAGACCAAAACATAAGATACAAACATGTCAGAGCATCAACTTCCCTTACAAAAGATGATGACAAATTGCATTTAAAAATCTTAGTTGGGTCAGGAAGCCAAGATATTAAGGAGCAATACCATAGATTTTGAAGCACTTGTCACTGAAGGATGATCTGAGGAGGTTGGACTAGGTATTTGTTTCTCCAGAGGCACAACATTTTTCACAAAAGCGTGCTCCAAAAGCTGAGCAGCTGAAGGACGATTCTGTGGAACCCGCTGCAAGCATAGCCTCACAAAGTCTTTCCCGTCATCTGAGAGGTAATCTGGAATTGTTGGAAGTTCCTTGCTATTTCCAATCTTGAACATAGCTGCGACCTTCAAGACCAAAGTGAAAAAGTCAGATAACCCATCAATATACTGGACATCAAATCTTCAACCACAGAGCTCAAAGTACTGACCCCTTCATACTGGGACCAAGGTGGTTTTGACGTCGCCATTTCTATGACAGTGCATCCAAGACTCCATATATCAACAGCTAGGCTACACCCATTTGAATTCCTAATAACCTAAGTGAGCAGCAGAAAGTTAACATAGTTTTGCTGTAAAAGAAAGGAATCAGGAGCCAAGAAAATAGCAGAAATGACTAACCTCGGGCGCCATCCAGTAAGGACTACCCTTGAACGATAAGGGACAAGAATGCCCGGTAATCTGTACAACAGTAATAGTGTAAATACAATGCTAAACCAATAAAACATAAATTTGCACGTGCCAGTAGAATTAAAGCCAGAAGGATACCCTATATAAGCAATATATGTTATTCTTCAAGATTAGAACAAAATTGATTTGAAGGCTTCTCAGTAGTCAAATTACGTGATTAAACCTCACCAGTCATTTCTATAATAGGTTCTCTTCCACAAGTTTTTTGGATTATTAACAATTTGACTAAGTTAGCTAGAAAAGTACAAGCTTACATGCTTCGCCATCCCAAAATCTGCCAGCTTAACACGGCCATTTGGGTCCACGAGTATATTGGCTCCTTTTATATCCCTGCGTATATGTGAAGCATTGTGTACATGATGATGTTTAGTGATATATATTTGCATGCAAATTCTGACAGGACATTGACGAAAGAAAGAAAAAAACCACTTCACCTGTGCACGGTGTTTTTAGCATGTAAATATGCAAGCCCTGACAAAATTTGCTGAGTGTAACTGCGGATGGCTGATTCTCCTAATTTTCCATAGTCCTGTAGAATCTTATGGATGGAACCACCAGATACATATTCCAGATATATGTATAATTTATCACCTACCTGTTAAAGGTAGATCAATTCAGTATAAACCAAAGATTAAGGAAAATGGCCAGTGCACCATTGAAGACGAAATTACATGTCACGAAACAGTGATCTCTACAAAAGACTACTTAGTTATGGCGTTTCCACAAATTTCCTAATCAGCCATTTAATAATAATACATGCAAAACTTTCTTTAACTATCGGGTTTCTAAGCCAATAAAAGACCCAGTGCATTTGGAAACCAAGTTGCCAATGAGCAATATATTTCCAAAGTAAAACTGACCGTTTCAGATCCATAATACTGCACAATATTAGGATGTCTCAAGCGACTCAACAGCGTGATCTCCTGTAGGAAAAATAAAAGATTATGTAAGAATCATCAACTTGCCTCTCAATAAATCCAAAGGCCAAAAAGACTCACCTGTCCTAACTGCTTTGCACTTTCCTTCGATTTTGCATCATCAGAAAATAATGTAACCTCTTTCATGGCACACATTTCACCAGTTTCACTAAACCAAATAGATCAAAACCATTACTCGGGAAATGAAAAAGAAAACAAGAGCTTCCACAAGAAAATAGAAACAGGGGGACTCAGGGAAGGAAATAGGATGTGCGATCAGGTTACCACACCTGTTAAACCCAACATAGACATGTCCAAATGTGCCTCGACCAAGCAACTTCCCTTTCTTCCAACGTGAGCCAGGGCTTGGTAGATTCTCTGCTCTGCCAGGACTACGTGGCACAGAAGGTGACGTCACAGTTGAATTCTGATGAGAGAAGGGTGAGGAATTGGACACTGATATGGGAGGAAGTGGCAGAGGATGGCTTTGCTGTTTCGTATCATCAGGCCAGTTAGTCTGAGACTCAGAATGTCCCCCTCCAGCTCTAGGATGAAGTGGTGTCACAGCACCGCTATGGATTCGGGAACTAGGGCCAGGACTTGTCATTCGAGGACTAGGATTTGGAGAATATTCTGGGCTTCCTCGACTAGGCTGCCAGAGTAATTGCCCCGACATATCGCCTCCCATTGAGTTATGGCCAGAAGTCTGGCCTGACCCAGGAGAGCATTGACCAGATCCAAGAAATGGAAAATCGGTGTAAAGCTTTCCGGTTGTATAAGCAGTATTTGTAACTGGCTCATAACCATAGGCTCTCATTGGACTTCTAGAGGGACTTGACCTTGAGCTATCTGGAGCACTGGAAAAGGCACTATGCTGTGGGACTTGTAAATTTGCCATGTGACCATTCAAATGGCGTCTTCTTGGAGGTGAAGAGTTCAAATGTTTATTGGAGGAGAGGTTTACAGGAACAGGTGCGACTTTTGAGATTATTGGTGGAACGGGAGGTTGATCCTTAAGAGAAATGCTTCACATGGAAAACACAGGGAGAAGAATGCCTCATTTTAGTAAGATAGATAAACATATTATACATAAATAAACCCAAAAGAGAAAATGCACTTTGAAAATAAATTTCAAACCTTGAGGGGTTGCCTGCAGCAGTCCTACACCCATTATCATAGTCATTTGCCAGAGGACTTCGCTGACGTGAATCAACTGGATCATCACTCTCAATAGAACACTCACTACAGACTGAAGTAACTGCTAACTCAGCATCCGATTCCGAAGGTTCCAGTCTCTGGCGGATGCATGCGGGCCTCGGCAGGGGTAGAAACAATGATGCTTTGGAAACCTTCTCTGTTTTGGGCTTTGCTGTTTCGCTTATTCCAGAATAAGTACGACAGATATTGGCTGAGCGGAGGTCTGGCACAGGAAGCGGCTGTGATTGAGACCTTTCCGCAAAACTTTGACATCGTGCTACATTCTTGGAAGGTGATGGAGACCTTGACGGAGCACGTGACTGAGACCCTCTTTCTAAACCAGTGTCACTCGAACGCCTTCTAGGCCCTGCTGATCTACCAGAAGATTTACTTTCAGGACTCTTGAACTTCTTATGAAATGTGTCGATAAAGCTTTCCTTGGTTGTTTTCTTTTTCGCTTCTTTTGACGATGACTTTCCCCACCACGAAGGCATATTTTCTGCAAACAGAAACTTTCAACGCGCTCGTGCATTTAAGGAACTACAGACTCTAAGCTTTAACAAAAAGAGTAGGAACATACATCCAATTTCACCTAAATAATATACCAATTAATCACAATAAAAACTATCTATTGTTTGCATCAATTTATTCACTCCAAAACAAAAGATACTTACCAATCCCACAATACAGTTGACCATAAAGCATAATCCTAATTAACATTATCCTTGAAACACTTTCTATAAATAGACAGCTAGAGATCCACACAAGAAACCCCATTAATTATCTTAATTCTGCTTTTCTTCCTTTCTTTTTTTTCTTATTTTATTTTTAGTTAAGATAAGCAGTTACAGGACGCAATTCAACGAGCCGCACGCTTTCCCATTGACAATGAAACCCATCCTTACAGAATCATCTAAATTTCAAAATCTCAAAACTAGTCAAAATTAGCAAAATCATTAATTTAACCCAAAATCGAGGAATCCTCCCATCCCAAACCACAAACAGAACTCCTAAATTTCCAATAATTTTCCTATTTACCGTCAAAAAAATAATCATTCGACGCCTCTGATCTCAAAACACCCAGTAACAGCAACAAAAATGCAATCGATATCCAAAATCAGAGCTTCACACTACAGATCTAAGCATACTTCACCAAATTGCCGCCACACTACTAAAAAATTAAGCTCATAAACTGGAAAAATCACAGCAAATAACTAAAATCATACCTCCAGCTTCGGAGCTCTCTCACATCCCACGACCAAACCAACAAACAGCTCACTCAATCCCTGCAGAATCTATCCCAAATTAGGGGTGCACGGAGAGCTTAAACAAATCCCTAGCGCCTGAATGCTTGAGAACTACGCCGTAATAATTCAAGTGCGTGTTTGTGTGTGTGTGAAACTCGGATTATCACAAGAGATCGCGTAGTGAGAGATGGAGAATAGAGAGAAAGAGAGTGCATAGAAATGGAGTTTGTCTCAGTGATGAATTTAATAATAGTAGCAATTATTGCCATTATTATTCGTCATTAAAGAAAAAGGATACTAATTTATTTAGGGCAAATTGTCGGAAAAATAATCTTAATAAACTTTTGTCATACTCTCGGTCGCTCGTCGACTTTCAAAATTAGTCGGTTCTACTATTTGTTCGTATTTACCTAAACTCGAAGTTTGTTGATAAAGTCGTAACTGATGTTGACAGCCGAGAATGGTCCGTGAACGTCTCTCCTAGCAAGTTAAACTATAGTACTAATAATGAAGAAAACAGTGTTACGTGTGAGTGATGGCATTTGTTGGATTCAAATTTATCATAACGCGGCCTTCAAAAGTTTAATATTTATTTTTCATAAAGAGCAGCATCGTTCGGTTACAAAATCAGTGTGACGTAAGCAAAAACGATGTCGTCATAAGCATAGATACTTTTGTCGTATGATAGTAATTGCTGACAAATTAAAACGTTATTATATTTCCTACTTTTGAAATTTGGGAAGAGAGATCAGAATTTGACAAAACTTTATTTTTGGTAATTTGACATTTAGTTTAATTTTGATGAGATCATTATAATTGTATTTTAATAATTATAGTTTTATTACTATATTTTTTTTGTTTTTTGGGGATAAAAACTTTTTTTCTAGTGCACTTTGGTTGCTTTTGAGGTATTCTTTTTGTGTCATTTTGTGTGCTTCTATTTTCTAATTTTTATTATTGAATTATTTTCATTTTAAGATGGGCAACATAGTGAATGAAAGTGAAACTGTCTTTGGTCGTTGAATGAATTAAAACAGAGAGTGATTGTTTTACAATTTTTAAATATTGAAGAAACATTGTGTATTTTTTTATTGGTACAAATTCAGTTCATTAGATAACGAGATGTAGTCAATATATTAAGGCAGATAATATGATTAGAATTAAATTGGTGACATGTTTTAGATTTGAAAGCAACATCTACACAGATCCGTTAGTAGTAATTACAATGGTTATGTTGGATTTTTTTAAAATAAAAATGCTACATATAGGTGAGTGATTTTTAGATTCAATTTTGAAATATGGAAATTTAAGGAAGCATGATGATGGCTTCTCATATCTCTTTTATTTATTCACCAGTAAAATTCACTCTCCCTATTTATTGCATTTTTTAAAAACAGAAATAGCTCAAATTTAAAATATAATTTTATCTAAACTGTGTTATAAAATGTTCAGGTCAAAAAAATAAACTATAATATCATTCTAGCAATTTATCTGAACTGTGTTATAAAAATATTCAGGTCAAAAAAATATAAACTATTCAAAATATAAACCACAATACAAAAATATTGATCACACGATAAATAAAAAGTAAATGTCCATCCAAAATCTGTACTATAAAATAAAAACATTGGACAAGCATAAGAAAAGATACACAAATTAGCATAAGAATCGTATAGCAAAAATCAGAAAAAAAAATACGAAACTAAACAACTAAACTATAGCTCTAAACTGTGTTGGTCTTATTTTTCTTTAAGAAATTGACATACTAAAATAGTATATAAAATCGAGTATCTTGTTTGTTTACCTTTATTCAAAAGATGAAAGAACTGCCTAAAAAAATTAATAAAATATCCCTAAATCAATTTGTATATTAGCTTCTAAATTCTAATGATAAACATCGATTGAAAAAAGTAGATATCATGTGCGAAAATCTAAAATTTTTTAGACAATGACACGGACAAAAGAAGAAAAAAGTGAAACGAAACTCAAACTCAGCAATTTAAGAAACTACAGTGCTTGTACATTTATAGAATTATTTTAATTGTTCAATTTAAGAAATATATTTTAGTTTATTTAAATAATTTAAAATCCAGTTGGATCATGTCAAAGATGCTAAAATTCAGAAAAATGGGAATTGCAATTACACAAAAGGATTCAAGCTGTATATTGATTAGTTGTTTCGTTTTCTCACAAAGGAAAAGGAAATAAATGGAAAAGAGTATTAAATTCCAGCACAATTTAGTGTGATTTTAATTTTGAAATATATGAAGAGTGGAGTGACAATTGACATAGCATCTCCTTTTAACAACTTTCATTTTCAAATGCAGGGAAAATGTAATAAGAATTTGGAGACTGACGTTTTACATTGTGGGTCCAAATAGACATTTCATAACTTACTTATCTACCGAGGCATTTTATTATAATCAAAAGGAAAATCAAACTTCTCGTGATTCCATTTATAGTACAAAGGACGATCTCTCCTTCGATTAGCAATTATTTGTCGTTTGACGTGGATCTCGGGTTTCAGACCTCTTTCGATTAGCAATGGAAACTAAACTCAAAGAACGAGAAAAACATCTATGGAAGACAATCTTTTGAATGTCAATAGTGTTGGGTTACAAACCCATCCCACATCGGATGAGTACAAACTCATCCCACATCAGGTGAGGGAGGGAAGTTGGAAGGTGTATATAATTCATGTCCAACCCCAATTAGTTTGAGGCCTTTTGGGAGTGACCCAAAAACAAATCCGTGCGGGCTTGACCCAAAGCGGACAATATCAAACTAATGTTGCAGTCGACGATCCTAACAAGTGGTATCAGAGCCCAGGTGGCTATGGGTTGTGCCTAGATGAGCCGCGGTTAGGGTCGGGCCCTGAAGGACTCGGGTTAGAGTCGGGCCCAGGATGACCCAGGGGCCAGGGCTGGAACAACCCATGTTCGTGTCGACTGCGTTCCCGATGTGGTCTCGGTTTGAGGGGAGGTTTGTTGGGTTACAAACCCATCCCACATCGGGTGAGGGAGGGAAGTTGGAAGGTGTATATAATTCCTGTCCAACCCCAATTAGTTTGAGGCCTTTTGGGAGTGACCCAAAAACAAATCCGTACGGGCTTGACCCAAAGCGAACAATATCAAACTAATGTTGCAGTCGACGATCCTAACAAATAGAGCATATACATGAGAACAAACATTTTAAGAAAACCACTATTTCTTCGAATTTGACTAATAATGTATGAAGGGAACAATTAAGGATTCCAATGGAATTAGAGCATGCGTAACGCTTGGGGCCGGGCCGCAAATTGCGAGTCCCGGCCCGTCCCATGCATTACACGGAAGTGCGGCACGGCTCAGGACCGTCCCGGTGACGCGTGACCGGCCTAGGGAGCGTCCCGCGTCCCTGCCCGGGACGGGGTTGCACGGAGACGGGCCGCAAGTCCCGCGTCCCGGCCCAGCGTTGCACGGTGACGGACCGGGCCGCAACCAAATATTTTTTTATTTTATTTTAAATTCGAAATTTTTTTCTATAAATACTACACCATTTTCATACACATTCAACTTCACATTCAACTTCAAATCTCTTCCTAAAATTCGAAAAAATGCCTCCTCGTCAAAGAATATTCGAAGATCAATTGACCCGAGTGTTAGGAGAGGCGGTACCGGCAATCCAAGAAGAAATGAACAACGAAGTTGAACGCTTCCAAGCTGCTATTCAAGCTCGGAACGAACAACGAACCCGGGTACCACGTACCCGGATGTATATTCACCGAGACCGTGAACAAGCTGCCTTGCGGCTTTTCACGGATTATTTCTCTAGAGATCCGCGATGGAGTGATCAGATGTTCCGTCGCCGGTTCCGGATGCGGAGGCCTTTGTTCATACGCATTGTCAACGCCGTTGTAGCTCGTGACCCGTATTTCTGCCAAACTACCGATGCTGTGGGCCGGGAAAGTATATCGACGTTGCAGAAATGCACGTCTGCCATTCGTCAACTCGCTTACGGAACTACATCAGATATGTTCGATGAGTATCTCCATGTAAGCGAGCCTACTGGACGGGAGTCCCTCGCTAGGATCTGTCGGGCAGTCGTCGAAGCATTCAAGGATACGTACTTGAGAAAGCCAACGACCGACGACGTTAGCAAGTTGGTCGACATGCACGAGCGGGCCCACGGCTTCCCGGGGATGCTTGGAAGCATCGACTGTATGCACTGGCAGTGGAAGAATTGTCCAACGGCTTGGAGAGGACAATACACTAGCGGGCACAAGGGCACACATCCCACGATTGTGTTGGAGGCCGTTGCCGATTGCAGATTGTGGATCTGGCATGCCTACTTTGGTGTCGCGGGGTCCAACAACGACCTCAATGTGTTGAACGAGTCTCCATTGTTCAACGACTTGTGTGCTGGGCGAGCACCGAACGTAGAGTTCACGGCCAACCACCGTCGGTATAGTATGGGGTACTATCTGGCAGACGGGATCTACCCTCGATGGCCCGTGTTCGTGAAGACTATCACAGCTCCGACAACCGATCGGAGGGCAATGTTTGCCCAAAGGCAAGAGGCGGCTCGGAAAGATGTCGAGCGTGCATTCGGAGTCCTCCAAGCGCGGTGGGCTATCGTGAAGGGAGCGGCCCGTGGTTGGCAGCGGTCAAACATCGCCGACACAATGTATGCATGTATCATAATGCATAACATGATCGTTGAGGACGAACAAGATAACGTCACTTTGTGGAGCGACGATCCGCTCGCCAGCACCGGGAGTAACTACGTTGTCACCGAGCCGCCCGTGCAGGGCCTTCCTCACGACATCCGCAATGTCATGGCTCGTTCAGCTGCGATGCGCCAAGAGGAACAACACACTCGCCTCCAAGCCAATCTAATCGAAGAAATTTGGACTCGCAACAACGTTTTCCAGCATTGACGTTATGTTTTCATGTATTTTATTTTCAGTTTGAAAATTTATATGTTGTAATTTTGCAGTATTCGATGAAATTAAATTTTCCGTGTTATAAATTTACAGCGTTTTTTATTTTACTTTCAAAATAGGTTGGAGTTGTAAATAGTGTCATTTATTAGTTGCGGCCTGGGCCGCAACCTGCAGGGTTACAGCAGTTGTGGCCTGGGCCGCAACTGTAGAGGAATGATGACGTGG
Organism: Salvia splendens; assembly: GCF_004379255.2. Taxonomy (NCBI): domain Eukaryota; kingdom Viridiplantae; phylum Streptophyta; class Magnoliopsida; order Lamiales; family Lamiaceae; genus Salvia; species Salvia splendens. The sequence goes on along the minus strand of NC_056036.1, from coordinate 43,136,694 downwards.
AGGGGACTTGGGGCCGGAAATGGGGACGGGGTTACTGATGCCCTTGTGGAATAGCCTTTCCTCAATTTCAATCAAACAAGTCGTGTTCACATAGGAAAATGTTTTTTTCCTTTTCATTTAATGTTAAAAGTGTTAATACCATAATTAATTATACATCTATACTTCTATTTGATGTGCTTTTGAACATTTCATGCTTTCGAATATTTTGTAACACATACTATAAGCCTATGACTGTTCGTAATTGTATATGCTTACATTTGGATTTGTTTATTAATTTATTATCATAAGAGATTGCGTTGAGAGATGGGGAAAAGAGACATAGCCGTCGAAATAGAGTTTGTGTCAGTGACTAAATTAGTAATAGTAGCAATTCTTGCCATTATTATTTGTCATTAAAGAAAAAGGATACTAATTTATTTAGAGCAAATTTTCGGAAAAATACACTAAATTTTTGTCGTATTCTCAGTCGTTCATCTTACTTTAAAAATTAGTCGGTTATATTTGTTTGTATTTACCTTGCAACGAAGTTTTTGGTAAAGTTGTAACTGATGTGATAGTCGATAATGATCTGTGAACATCTCCCCTCCCCTAGTATGTTAAATGATATTATCTATTAATAAAAGAAAAGAATGTTACGTGTAAATGTTGGCATTTGTTGGATTTAAACTTATTATGATGCGACCTTCAAAAATATATAATTATTTATTTATAAAAAACAGCATCATTTAATTTAAAAAAAAACAATGTCTAGTAGATATTTTTGTCATGAGTAATAGTTATTGCTAACATATTAAAAACGTCATTATTTTTCCTACTAATTTTGAAAATTGGGGAGAGGGTAATTTGGACGAAACTTTACGTTTTTTTTGGGTTAATTTGACCTTTATTTTAATTCTGGTGGGATAATTATAGCTTTATTATAACTTTTTTTTTGTTTTTTTTTCTAGTGCGCTTGGTTGCTTTTGAAGTATCCATCTTGTGTGCTTTTATTTTCTAATTTTTTTAGTGAATTAATTTTCATTTTAATAAGGGCAACATAGTGTCTGATTGTGGTCGTCTTTGGTCATTGAATGAATTAAAACAAAGACTAATTTGTTATACAATTTTTATATATTGAAGAAACATTGTGTATTTTTTTATTGGTACAAGTTAAGTTGATTAGATGACGAGAGGTAGTCATAAATTAGGGCAGATAACATAATTAGAATTTATTTGTTGACGTACAGGTTTTAGATATTACAATAGTTATGTTGATTTTTTAAAATAAAAATGCTATATATGTGAGTTATTTTTAGATTGAATTTTGAAATATGGAAATTTAAGGAAGTATGATGGCTCCTCATATATATTTTTTTTATTTATACACTAGTAAAATTTACTCTCCCTATTTATTACATTTTTTTACATAACTGAAACAACTCAAATTTTAAATATATTTTTGTTTTAAAATTACAGGCTTTTTTATTTATACACTAGTAGTATCATTCATGGTTCCTATAAAAGAATTTTATTCTAGCAATTTATCTCGAACTTTTTCTTAGGTATGTTAATATAAAACAGTCAAGCCAAAAATAAAATAATTGCAACTTAATATTATAAAAAATATTCAAAATATAAATCACAACAAAAATAATGATCACATGTAAATAAAAAAAATGTTTCATCCAAAATCTGTATAAAACAAAAATAATTTACCAGCATTAGAAAAGCTATGCAAATTAGCAGGAGAGTCTAATAGCAAAATTCAGAAAAACCATGAAACTAACAATTAAACTATATCTCTAAACTGGGTTGATCCCATTTTTCCTGACGAAATTGACATAATAAAATAATATAAAATCGAGTATTTTGCTTGTTTCCAGATATTTGAAAGAAGAAAGAACTACCCAAAATTTTTAATAACGTCTCCCTATATATATCAAGTTGTTTATTGGTTGCAGATAATTAATATCAATTGGAAAAAGTAGACATCATGTGTGAAAATCTAACTAATACGCTAATTCTTCAGAAAAAGACCCGCACAATAAAATTTAACAAAAGATAAAGAGTGAAAGAGATTTGGAACTCAACAATTTAAACAACTACACTAATTGTAATAAAATTATTTTAATTGTTCAATTTAAGAAATATATAATTTAGTTAATTTAAATAATGTAAAACCCAAATGGGTCATGTAAAAGTTGCTAAAATTCTGAAAATGGGGAATGCATTTAACTATTTTCACAAAAAGGATTCGAGCTTTTATTTTTATTTGTTCCCCCAAAAGGATTCAAGCTGTATAGTAATTAGTTGTTTGATTGTTTCATTTCCCTACCAAGGAAAAGAAAATAAATTGAAAAGAGTATTAAATTCCAGCAAAATTAAATGTGATTTTAATTTAGAAAGATAGAATGATTAATGAGGGTAGTGACAATTGGCATTGCTTCTCCTTTAACTACTTCATTTTTTAAATGTGAGGAGAATGTGATACGTACCCAAATTTGACATTTTACATTGTGATTGTGGGTCCAAAAAGACATTTCACAACTCATCAACGTTTCTTCTAAAATTAAAAGGAAACCCTAACTTCTCGTGATTTCAAAAGGATGATCCCTCTTCGGACTAGCAATTATCTAGTAGTATCATTTATAAGGAACGTGGATCTAGGGATCCAAACTTCTTTCGATTAGCAATGGGAACTAAATTCTAGAACGAGAAAAACATGCCTTGGAGACAACATTTTGAATGTCAATAGACCAAATAATGCTAGATGCCTTTATGAAAATCACCTATTTCTTCAAATTTTACTTACAATGTATGAAGAGAACAATTAAATATTCGAATGGAATAGTCTTTTCTCAGTTTCAATCAAACAAGTCTTGTTCACATGAAAATTGTTTTTCTTCCTTTTCATTTAATGTTAAAAGTATTAATATTATAATTAATTATATAGTCCTATACTTCTATAGAATTTACTAAATGATGTGCCTTTGAACATTTTGTAACACATAAAAGACTATGACTATTCAAGATAGTGTGCTTACATTTGGATTTATATATTATAATTATTAATTTTAGTGAATAAATGATTGGATTCAATAATATTTTTCCTATATACCGACGGTTTATCGTTCAAGCCTTGAAGGATTCCATAATTTGTCTGAAAACTTGGAGTCAGTTACCATATTAATAATAGTAGTATTAAATATTAATAAATGCTACTCCTGTTTCATTTAACATTTTGACCACATTTTCTATGAAATACGCATTAAAAGTGGCATATGTTGGTCTTGGTTTATACGTTTATCCGGTAATCAGGTATTCTTGTCTCTCTTTTTATATCATTGACTTATTATAAAGTATGTGCTAAAAGTCTAAACCAAACTCTTCCTCTAGTGCTAGCTTTCAAACCTTTGTTTAATGAATAAGAGCTTATCAATTTTTTTTTTATTATTGGAGAATAAGAGCTTATCAAAAGTAGCAACAATTGTTATGGAAATTTACAGAGAATGTGAACAACCGGATTTCCTGAAAGGCGTGAAACAATTTCAGATAAAATCAATTTGGCGGTTCTACCAATATTTGATCGGATACAATTAAGGTTTCGAAGATATTCGTACGTTGATTCTGTATTTCCTTTTTCGAACCAGAAATGTTCTATAAGAACAAGGTTGAAGATGAAACGTTGCATCACTTCCTTTCATAACTGTAAAATAACAGTTTTGGCGGGTTTTAAATATTGTAATTTGGTCCTTCAATTATCGGAAATTATATTTCCGGATGAAGATTTCTGTACAACAACTTTAATGGAAATAAAAAACTCGACCCTAGCCAGGGGCTCTGCCCCTTGGACCCCGCTCTCGGGGGCGCTGTCCCCGAACCCCCCGTCCAATCATAACGAATTCAAACAAATGTGCACTCCGCACTTCCAACTTATTTGATGTCTCATTATGATCATATTGATCAATCAAGTTAATCCAATTATACTAAAATATCCAACAACAATCCAATTAGCAAAAAAATCAATACTCGGTCGGGACAGTATAAAAGCCAACTAACAAACAATAATATTAACACATAACAATATCAATGTTGCATATCCAAACATTCTCCATACAACATAGTAGAGCACAATTTTCTCAAACAAAGCAACCGATCCAAGTGTTATCTTGTGAGATTTTTTTTTTAAAGGAGGATCGACGGTGGTTCCCCACCTACCCCCGTGTTATCTTGTGAGATTGTCTGAAATAAACTCAGTAAACAAGCATTTGTAGTGATTTTTTTTCTTTTGTGAAATACAGTATTAAACTTTAACAAATGTAAAGTCAATCATAAAAGTAGTCACTTGAAGACTGAAAGTATGTAAATAAACTATTAAATGATGACAATAAAACATAATTCAATTGTTAAAATGATTTTTCTAATTCATATAGGTAGGGAGTTCATCTCATAACATAACAGCTGCCGGGACAGGGCACATGCACAAATGTCTCGGCCCAAACTAGCCCAATTCTGAGCTGGATTGTTGTAAAACTTTTGGCACAAGCCCAACTTTTATGCATTGGGCTTGACTAGATAATCACAGCCCATCGGCCCACTATAAAAATAAACTCACCAAATAATCAGATTAATACATTTTTTACACACGTTTTATGATAATTTTGTTGAAGCAGGTTGAGTTTACAACAATGTCAGTTCAGTCGAAAGTCGAGAGAAACAAGAATAGAGAGCTTGTTTCAATAATACAAGTCAATAACATGACACCTAAAACTCTGGAATCACAAGGAAAAATCTTGATAGAATTACTTTTACTCTACCAAGCCCAAATAGCTCAAGTAAACTCCTACCAATCTTATATTTTATTTATATAATATATAATATTATTGATTTTTTTATAATAAATACTCATTAATAAATACAAGAAATTATATTTTGTGCGTATAAGAATATAGATGATTATTTTTCAAAATTATAGAGACTACAAGTGCGATTCCCATTAGTAACTCCATCAGTGCTTATAGTAATTAAACAAGTATTCCACCGAACTGGGATTCATACAATTATCACACTTCAATGATAACGCATTCAATAATTTTTAAAATTGGAGCGGTGTCAAAATAAGATACATAGGTAATAAATAGTAAATGGGGGTTAATAATGAAAATTTATATGAATAAAAGTCATGAAAATAGAATAGAATAGAATAATTAAAGATGAAGACCTACCAACTTGAGCATGTGGTATGTTAGTTTTAAACTTTTAGCCTTGTGGTTAGTGTGTGAGAGCACTTCTTTTTGTGTCCCACCATTTTTTACTCTTATTTTCCTTATGTTAAAAAATTTATTAGATGGGCCAAAAAATGAGATGATGATTACCAATAATTGCAATTCATAATTTGGAAAGTTTTTTATACATACATTAAAGGCCAAACTCAAAAGTCCAATGAATTATGTTGGCCAAATTGAGAATTATTGGGGCCAAATTAGAAAACAACTAGAGTAAGAGGATTGAACCATAAATACACAAACTCCCGAAAACCCTAAGGCCTAAACCCTAGAGACTCTATAAATCAAAGCTAACATTTCACTTCAATCGCAGCCTAATCTGATAAACCCTAATTCAGCACCTATCTCCCAAGCTCTGAACTAGCAGTCATGGTTGCCACAACACCAACCCGAGGAGGTTTATTGCTCTTCTCCCACATTTTTTCGTATTTGTCAACAAAACAAGTAGAGTAACTAAATCAGCTGAATTTTTTTTGGTAATTTTGCAGGACGCGGAGGGTTTAGGGGCGGCCGAGGTGATGGCGGCGGAAGAAGCGGCGGACGCGGCGGATTTGGCAGAAGCGGAGGTAGGGGCGGCGATTTCGGCGGAAGAAGCAGCGGAATGAAGCGCGGAGGTGGTAGAGGCGCCGGAGGTAGAGGCGGGCGTGGTGGCAGAGGTGGAAGAGGAGGACCGGGGATGAAGGGCGGAAGTAAGGTCGTGGTTGAGCCACACAGACACGACGGTGTTTTCATTGCTAAGGGGAAGGAAGATGCTCTCTGCACGAAAAATCTAGTGCCTGGTGAAGCCGTCTACAACGAGAAGAGGGTTTCTGTTCAGGTATTGTGTTAATTTGATTACATTTCTGTTTAATTACACAATTGAAGCAATTTGCTAATTTATTTATTGATTTTTCCAGAACGAAGATGGAACCAAGGTTGAATACAGAGTCTGGAATCCCTTCCGTTCGAAGCTGGCTGCTGCAATTCTAGGCGGAGTGGACAATATTTGGATTGTGAGTTTATCAACAATTTGATATTTAATGATTTCTTTTTAATTTTGATTTTGTTCTTGTTGAATATATGTTTTTTATTGGATGAAGAAACCTGGTGCACGTGTTCTTTACCTTGGTGCTGCTTCCGGAACAACTGTTTCTCATGTTTCTGACCTTGTTGGACCTGTGAGTAATTGATGCATCCATTTGTTATAAGCTTTGTGTAATTGATGCTTTCATTTGTTATAAGCTTTGTTCAATTGATGCTTTCACTTGTTTGGTTTATTAAGTTTGCTTTTTTATTTGGTTTGTTAGGAGGGTGTGGTGTATGCGGTTGAGTTTTCACACAGAAGTGGTAGGGACTTGGTGAACATGGCTAAGAAACGAACCAATGTTATCCCCATCATTGAAGATGCAAGGCATCCGGCTAAGTATAGAATGCTTGTTGGGATGGTTGATGTTATTTTCTCCGATGTTGCTCAGCCTGATCAGGTTTGCATCCCCATTTGGTTGTTTAGTTACCACTCCTAACCGTATATTGGTGAAACCTCATCTTTAGTCTATATGTGAAACTATATACTTATGTGTATATATGTATATTAATAGATGTTTTCTCTGATCTTGTTTAGACTGATCAAGTTTGCTTTCCCGTTTGCTTTTTTTTCATAGTATTATTTAGGTGTAAGTGCTATCTATCTATTGATATATGTAGCCTATATAAAACTATAAATGTGTATATCTATTACTAGTTCTAATACTACCATTGATATTTTATCTTCTTATTTTCCCTTCCCCTTTTCTGTTCTAGTTACATTGCATCAATTGATGCGAGCAAATGATGATTTAACTCGGATTCCCCTTCAAGACCTCTTGGATGATGTGAAACCGAGCTTCTGATGCATTTTTAATTTTGATTCTTTTTCATTTGTGATTTTTATCTTTTTTTGTTTTGGTTTTTGGCTTCGGTTGGACAACCCAAGCAGGCAGTTGTTAAAATTTCATCTCTAGTCTATAAGAACTTATGTATGTATATATGTGTATATTTATTGTTTTCTCTGATGTTTATCTGATTTGCTTTACTATTAGTTGTTTATTCACACTCCCTTATTCAGGTGTAACTGATAGCCATCTATTGTTAAAACTCATCTTTAGTCTATATAAAATTATGTATGTTAGCCAATGATGATTTACTCGGATTCCCCTTCAAGACCTCTTGGATGATGTAAAACCGAGCTTCTGATGCAATTTTGAATTTGATTCCTTTTTCGTCTCATCCTTTTGATGTAAGGCATACCTAACATTTATTTTCCCTTTGTTTTGTCTTTTATATTTAGTCGAAACTGTAAACATTTTGTCAGAAATCATGTTTGTATCATATCAATAACCTTTGATTGCTTATGTTGGACTGCTCTCATATTTATCCTTCACTGATGGGGTAAGTAATATGGTGCATGATGGCACACATGATCATTTATTTTCTTGTAGCATACCTTATTTCACACGGTCTTTTGTTCTTAGAACATAGTGTTGGATGTCTTCTTTGCCATTTGTTTGATTTCTTCATCCCCTACAGGCAAGAATTTTGGCTCTAAACGCCTCATATTTCCTTAAAGCTGGTGGCCATTTCGTCATATCTATCAAGGTTTGTATAACTGATTACTTATACAAGAATCACAGAGCTTTTACAGCTGTTTCCAAACTTTGTAATACATCTGTAAACAATCCATCCATCTCTTCAGGCTAACTGCATAGATTCAACTGTTCCCGCTGAGGCCGTCTTTGCGCAAGAAGTGAAGAAATTGCAGGCCGAACAATTCAAACCCGCAGAACAGGTTACTCTGGAACCTTTTGAGCGTGACCATGCTTGCGTGGTTGGAGCTTATCGTGTCCCGAAGAAACAAAAGGCCGGCGCTTAAATGATGATTTTCAGCTTTTGTTGTAATGTAGTCTTAGTAGGCTTTGCACCGCTTGTTAAACTTGTTATTTACATCTTCATGTGAAATACTTGACTTGCTCGATTTTGAGCTTTATATTATCTCATGTGTTTTGTTAAGAAAAATGTGTATAATCCTGCGTTCCTTATTGAATTGTACTATTGCTTTAATGTTGCAAACTATGCATTACTAACGGTGTGGAGTTTAAATATTTTTTTTATAATTTCGTACTTATTAAAGAAGGTATATTTTGGGAGTTGAAGTAATCGTTACCATCAATTTTAAGGGAATCGATTTGTAGTAGAGCAAATAATTTTTGTTGCACATCATATGTTTTTAAGTTTATTCTATATGCATCATACCATAAATCCATAATCTACAATTATCCTACGATGTTATAATAAAATAAATAAATAAAAGTGATAGTCTATTTAACAAGATTTTGAATAATTTGAGGCATCAATTTCCTACAAGCCTACTATAGCCAGTCTTAGGATATATTCCTTCTATAACACAAATTTATCTATCCAAAAAGAATATTACTAAAGTACTTTATAACTGAATAACTTGTCACGCCATTTAAAATGTGTTGTAACATGTAAGCTAACTAGTTAGTAGTGGTAGTATTATTATTATTTTTTTTGTTTGTTTCTAAAGCCCTAATGTTTATTTTAATAATTCTATACATTTCCAGCATACATATGAAGCATGTCATTTAGTATTTTAGTCATTCCATTATTTGTTTTATTAGGTGTCGTTCGATTGCCACAACTAATTATTATATGATGATCCATCTAGGACTGCGTTGTAAAATTATTTTAGTTGGAGGGGAATGACTATGATAAATTATCAAATGATTATCCATTTAAGATTAATTTGTGAGATTCAACCATGAACCAACATAATGGAAAACATATTTAATCCCAAGATATAATTTTGCAAACCAAACATCTCCTTACTATACTACATACAATATATATATACTATAGTTTATGAAAAATTTGTGTAGTATTATGATATCATTGAATAATATACTATGATGTATATGCAATATACAAATTTGAACACTATGTAAGAGATTAATTTAAATAAATTATCACGATGGAAAGCC